>NW_026988447.1:64110000-64755000 GCF_030222135.1 Aotus nancymaae | reverse complement strand
GAGACTGGTGTCTAAAGGCAAGAGGGTGGGGGAGCTGGTCTTGTGGGACTGAGCCCTCAACTTATGGGATTTAATGGTGTCTCCAGGTAGATAGTGCGGGAATTGAATTAGAGGGCGCCTACCTGGTGACTGCTGCATAACTGACCATTTGTCTGGTGTGTGTGGAAGACCTCACACATGTTTGGTCATGGAAGTTTTCCATGTTGATTGTGGACGTTGTGGTGTGACAGCAAAGGAAAAATGCAGCTTGAGTTGGTTTGTGTTCACAGCATCTTTTGCTCATTCCCACCCTGGCTACCTCAGTGTCTTTGGGCTTCCTGATGTACTTAGCCTGAGAGTCCCAGCTTCTTCATTGTTGGAAAAATTTGCATGCCTTTGCAGTGCCTCGTGCTCCAGGCCCATTGACTTCAGTTCCCCTCTCAACTGCCCGGCCTATCTCCAGTCCCTCGATGCTCTTATTCTCAGGCAGCAATGGGTGGTATACATCAGATATACTCTAATTTCTGTTAACACATTCGATTGTTTATATTTTTATCTCTCTTGCATAATATAATGTCAGCTTAGTTAAAAAGGTAGAAAATCAAAACATTTCAACCAATGAATGGGGAGGGCCTTTACAGGCCATTTATTTTACGTTCTTTAAGGAATTGCCTGCTCCTCAAATACCTGGAACCCATTCCGTGGTTGTTTATATTTCCATTTTTCTTCAAGATATTTTTGAGCAATTATGATTTAAGCATTTGGGGAGTTTTCAACATAAAGAATAATGGAAAATAAATAATAGTTTTACATGTATTCCAGATAAGTCTTCAGGACTAAGTCCCAGAGACTATGCAAATTTTGTCCATCAATTTCAGTAGACTTTAAGATAAAGGCTAATCTAATTGTTTTACTTAACAGCTAAGAAACAGGGATTCAGGGACTAGGGAAAACTTTACTAAAAACCCAAATCTTTAATTTTAAAAATTTTCTAATAATTTTTACTTTAGTTTTTCACGTGAAGATTATTGTCTGGTTGAAAGACTTCACCAGCATGAAACCCCGTTTCCTGGTTCTTAGGTGCTTACCTGACCTTTACCGAAATGACATCAGCAAATCTACATGTCAATAGACTTTCCCCAGTTTGAAACCTTCCCCTCAAATTCATGTCCTCCTATTCTTCCTGGATATCATGCATCACCAATATCATTATTCTCTCCTACAGTTGTGGTCTATCCTTTACCATTCAGCTTTATAGTAACCACCCAAAGAAGGTACCGTGTGTTACTTTAAAAGACCAATAACGATGGTACAACAAGCCAATTGGCTGAAATCCTGGGATATTTTAAAACTAAATTTTGGTAAAGTAGCATTCGAGACACTTTTCATGAAATGAAATACATGCTTAACTCAAATGGAATCCAATGTCCTGACTGTTCTGTAACTGTGCTTTGGAAAGCCATAAGTATCACATACCTACAGTTTTAATAGAAATGAACATTTATTAAGCGCACATTAAAAGTTCCAGGCTCTATACTTTCTTTTTTTTAATCTTTACTACCGTATTTAATTCTGGCAGCAGCTACGTGAGACAGCAATTATTATCGTAATCGTTTTATAAACGGAGAACTGAGCCCAGGAGGATAAGTAACCTTACCGTGACCTGGTGAAGAAAAGGATGCAGACTCTTCAAAGACTTGTTTCTTGTAAAATAAACTTTGGGAGAACAGGATCTGCTTTTTCATCCTATGAAGAGTTGACACAACGCTACCAAATAAATCATAGTCTTGCATTCCTACTGCTTGACTTTCAGAGGGGTAGCTTCCTTCTTTTAAATGAAAAGGTTTGCTTCTCGTATTCATTGATATTTTTCATTGTACCAAGAATAACACTTAAGTCTACGCTGGAGTGTAAAGGATGAAAGAGAAATTTTAAAGATTTTTATCTAAGCGGGTGAAGAAACATAGTAGAATTAGGTTTCCTGACATCTAGACATTTCTGGCATTTAATTCATACTCTTCCTTATAATACTTGCAGTACAGTGTCAATTTTTCAGTTGAGTTGTCCTCACTCCTTCTCCCAATCTCGAGTCAGCAAGCTTTTAAAGGAAAGAGACTGTGTCTCCCTCTGTCTCTCACCAGATTCCACACGCTCCGAATAATGCTGGGAAAGTAATGTGTCCCATGAACGCTTCTAAACGTGGCGACTGATTTGACTGGTTGTGTATATTGCCTTTGTAAAAGAACAGATTTGATGAAGTATGATAAACATCTACTTCATCTTTTCCCTTAAATCCTTTTATTTTTCTGTTTCTATTTAAGCATTTATTAAACTATTTAGAAAGAAAAGTTAGGTCATGTTTTTAATGTGCACTGACTTTGATGCTTTTTCCAAGTTGCCATTTTGATTAGATTGATGAAGAAAAGTGGGTGGTGCAAGCCAACATTAAGTCTCATAGCACAAAACAATGAGGAAAATCCCCCTTTCAACATCTAGCCACATTATAATGTCCCAGGCCCCTCTTCAGTGTCTTTGATTCTGTCTTTTCCCTTTGGATGCCAAGGTCTTTTTTGTTTTTCTTTCATTGATTTTTTTGTATATATTTTATTTAGTTCTGCTCTTATCTTTTAATTTTTTCTTCTACTAATTTTGGATTTGTTTTGCTCCTGCTTTTCTAGTTCCGTGAGGTACATCAGATTGCTTATTTGAAGTCTTTCTACCTCTTTGATGTAGGCATTTACTGCTCTAAACCTCTCTGTTAGCACTGTTTTGTTACATTTCATAGATTTTGGTATGTTTTAATTTTCATTCGTTTCAAGAATTTTTTTTATTTCCTCTTTTCTTTTTACCCAATGGTCACTTAGGAGGATGTTTTAAAATGCCACAGTTTCCAAAGTTATTGATTTCTAGTTTTATTTCATTTTGGTCAGAGAAGATATTTGATATCATTTCTCTTTTAAAAAAACTTGTTGAGATTTGTTTTATGTCCTAAAATATGGTCTATTTTGGAGAATGCTCCATGTTCTGATGAGAAGAATGTGTATTCTGCAGATGATGGATGGAAATTCTGTACGTGTTCTGTAGTCTGTTAGAGTCATTTGGTGTAAAGTCTAGTTTGATCCAGTATTTCTTTGTTAACTTTATGTCTGAATGGCTTGTTTTATTAATCTGTTTTTGTACTGCTATAAATAACTGCCCGAGACTGAGTAATTTGTGAAGGAAAGAGGTTTAATTGACTCACAGTTCGGCATGGCTGGGAGGCTTTAGGAAACTTACAATCATGGTAGAAGGTGAAGGCGAAGCAAGACGCCTTCTTCACAGGGCAGCAGGAAGAAGAGTTGCTGAGCCAGCGGGAAGAGCGCCCCATAAAACCATCGGATCTCATGAGAGCTCACTCATTGGCATGAGAGCAGCATGGGGGAAATCAGCCCCACGATTCAATTCAGTGACCTCTGCCTGGCCTCTTCCTTGACACCGAGGGATTATGGGGATTATGGGGATTACAATTCAAAATGAGATTTGGGTGGAGACATAAAGCCTAAGCATATCATCTGTCCGATGGCAAAGAAGGACGTTGGAGTCCCTAGCTGATATCTTATTGTATTCTGTCTCTCCCTTTAGTTTTAATAATAGTTGCTTTGTATAACTGGGGCTCCCGTGTTGGAGATATATATGTCCAGAATTATCACATCCTCTTGCTGAAATGATCCCTTCATAATTACATGATGACCTTCTTTGTCTTGTTTCAGTGTTTTTGACTTAAAGTATTTTTATCTTATAGAAGTAAAACTCCTGCTCACTTTTTGTTTTCAGTTGCATAGAATATCTTTTTCCATCCTTTTACTTTTACTGTTATATGTCTCTACAGATGATATGAGTTTCCTGTAGGCAGCATATAGTTGGATTATGTTTTTTAATCCATTCAGTCAATCTATATCTTTTAAGTGGATAGTCTAATCTGTTTACATATTAGGTTATTATTGATATGTGAGTGATTATTTCTGTCATTTTATTAATTTATTTCTGCTTGTTTATATATCCTGTGTTCCTTTCTTTCTCTCTTACTGTTTATCATTGTGGTTTGGCACTTTTCTCTAGTGGTAACATTTGAGTCCTTTCTCTTTCTTCTTTTGTGTTAGCTCTACCAGTGGGTTTCATATTTCTATGTTTTCATTATAGCAGATATTGTTCTTTTGCTTCTAGGCATAGGTCTCCCTTCAGCATTTCTTGTAGGGCTGACCTAGTGATAAATTCCCTCAGACTTTTCTTGTCTGGAAAATATTTTAACCCTTTTTCATTGACAAAGGATAACTTTGCTGGGTATATTATCCTTGGGTGACAATTTTTCTTTCTTTCAGCAATTTGAATATATTATCCCATTCTTTCCTGGCCTGCAAAATTTCTGCTGAGAAATACTATTACTCTGATGGGATTCCCTTATTAGTAACTGGTTGCTTTTTTTTTTTCCTTTCTGCTTTTAGAATTCTGTCTTTTACTTTTAATAGTTTGAATGTAATGTCCCATGGAGAAGACCTTTTTGAATTTTACCAATTTGAGAATTTCTGAGCTTTATTTATCTGGATATCTAAATTTCTTGCTAGACCTGGGAAGTTTTCAGCTATTATTTTATTAAATAGGCTTTCTAACACTTTGGTTTTCTCTTTGCCTTATGGGGCACTGAAAACTCAAAAATTTGGTCACTTCATAGTATCCCATATGTGACATAGGCTTTGTTCATTCTTTTTATTTCTGTCTGACTGGGTTATTTCAAAAGCCCTGTCTTCAAGTTTTGACTTTTTTTCTTTTGCTCCATTACTTTATTGCTGAAGTTTTTTAATGTAATTTTTTATTTCTTTCCATAGATTCTTCAGTTCCAGGACTTACGTTTGGTTCATTTTTCTTCTGACATTTATGCCTTTAGTAAATTTCTTAATTGTATCTTGAAATGTTTTTCTAATTTCTTTGTATTAATTATTCATTTTGTTTTATATCTCACTAAACTTCTTTAGTATCCTTATTTTGAATTCTTTCCCTGGGATGTACATTTCTTTTTCATTGTAATCCACTGCTGGAGAATTATTGTGTTCCAATCGAAGTGCCATATTTCCTTGCTTTTTACATTTCTTGTGCCTTTACATTTGTATCTGCATATCTGGGGTAGCAGTTATGGGTAGCAGTTACTTCTTCTAACGTTTTGGATTTGCTTTCATAGAGGAGGACTTTTCCTGAAGATGTATCTATGGTATTGTTTAGACAGAGCACTTAGTTTTGATTCTGGTATATGCAGTAGTATAGTCACCATATAATTTCTGTGCTTGTAAACACTGACAGTGGTGTGTGTAATCTCCTTAGGGGTGTAGGCTGTGGTTGTTAGTGGAATCTGTGGTTAAGTCTTGCTACTAATGGAAATGCTAAGTGGGCCAGTCCTCAGGCCCCACTAGTGGCAGTAGTGGTCCAAGTATGCTTTCCTTGGACCACAAGGTGATATATGCTGACACTGGTGTTAGCAGGTTCAGGCAGGCTGAATCTTGGGCCACTACATGACTTGTCTGGGTGCTTTCAGTGGCAGAAGTGGATTTGGTGGGTGGGCATATCCTCGGGCCTCTGGGCAGCATATGTGGTGCGGGCAATGGCGGTAGCAGTGGTGGGACAACCCTCTGGCTCCTGAGTGGTCTGCACCAGTGTTAGTGGTGGCTTCGGTGAGCTGGGTGGACCAGTTGACAAGTCCACAGGAGGTGTGTGCAGGTAGATGCCAGCTGTGGTGATAGTGATAGTGGCAGGAGACAAGACAAATTCCTAGGCATACAGGGGTGGGTCCTCAGTAAAACCCAACCTTCAAACCAAAGATAATTTAAAGCCCCAAAACTGAGCTTCCAGCTCCAGATAGAGTCCACAACCAGCATGAGAACTTCTATTCCTCTTTGTCCTCTCTTTCCTGATTGACTCTTTCTGAATAATACTTTTTAACCAATTAAATGTTACCTTTTCCAAGAATACCTATAGCCCATGCCTCCCCATTCCAAACCTGTAAAAACCTGGATTCAGCCACACATCTGAGCCTGCTTTCAGGCCCCCTTTCACACAGAGGAATACCCACTTCAGGTCCCCTCTTGTCAAGAGCTTTTCTGTCGCTCAATAAAATTCTTCTCTGCCTTGCACACTCTCTGATGTCTGCATACTTCATTTTTCTTGGTCGTGGGACAAACCCTCAAACCCACCAAACAGCGGAGAGTGGGGAAAAAGGACTGTACCACATTTCTGGCTGGCTTGGTGAGCTGTGGACAGCATGAGCAAAAAGAGCTGTGACACGCTTCTGTTGGCTAGACCATAGGAGTGCAGAGCTGTGACCCTTGTGGGGACCCAGACATCAGTACTTCCCAAACCAAAACTATGACATACTCCTATTTGCTGAGCTGCCAGCAGAAGGAATGAAAGAGAACTATGGCATTCCCTGGTGGCTCAGACCTTGGAACTCCCTAAGCAGAAGCTGTGACACCCTCTTGGGGCTCTGCAGTTGCTGCCATCACTGAGTTTTCAGGCACTGTGACATCCCCCTTGTCCAGAGGCCAGTGCCCAAGGCAGAAGCTGGTTGCAGCATGCCCAGACCAGCTGTGGGCAAAGTGCAGAGCTATGGTGGGACAGGATCTGGGCCAGTAGCATGAACTGTGCACAGCCCGAAGCCTGGACAGAGGTGCTCCTGGCTGTGATTTGCAGCCTGAAAAAATCCTGTGTCAATAGTGACCGGTTGGGTGAGCCTCACTTTAGGATCTTGGGAGGGGTGCTCAGGTGCCAGTGGTGGAGAATGAAACCAGGTGCTCTCCATCCCCAGTGTGGTGTCCTCAGGCCTCCTGGTGGTGCATTCAGGCACTGGCTGTGGTAGGCAGGGGTGGGGTGATCCCCAGGTCCCTGGAAGAATACCTGGATAGGGACAGCATTGGCTGCGCTGTGCCTTGCTGCTGGGGAAGCTAGGTTTCCTTTCAGTAGTGGTAGCTATAGGCAGGTGTCTGGGGAGCAAGTGCCATGGCTCCATGTAGTGGCTGTGAGCCATATAGTCTGTCCTTCGGGTGCTCTTAAATGCACCGTGGCCCCACTGCTGAGGGTGGGTGGTTTCAATCAGTGGCTTGGGCTTTGGCTCTAGCAGCTAAGTCAGCAGCTATGATGGCTTTAGAAAGGGGAGTCTGTCATTAGGACATATGACAATGTTCTGTCATTCAGCTGCTAGTGGAAGCATGATTGCTGCCAATAGCTTATATTCCTATTTTGGGAGCAGCAGCCAGCAGCAGCTAAGACTGTGGGTAGGGGATGTCAGTGGGGTTTCAGAGTTGTATAGATGGAGAGGCTGCTGGGGCCCAGGGAAGGAGGCAGTCTGATGGAGAAAGGGTCCTCAGATTAGCACTATACTGCAGCTGTTTAGGACTCAGGGGGTATGTGACACCCAGCATGATCTCCCTCTCTGGAGCAATGTTGTGCAGTTTCTAGGCAGCTCTCTATGTTAGTCTCAGGGCCATGAGGGTCGAGATGCTGTCTTATGGCTAGGATTTCATTTCCGCTACAGAATCCTAGCCATAAGAGAGGATTCCATCCTGGGGATCTCTCACCTGCCCTTTTCCCATGCCCATTCAGGATCCCAGTCAGTCCTGGATGAGCAGGCTGCCTAGCTTCCCTCTCCTTGTTTCAGGTCTCCCCTGTCACTTCTCTGTTGGAATCCAGTATTCTCTCCTAGACAATCTATTCAAAGTGTGATTATCTCAGTGTGTGCTATTTTGGTTCTTTTTATGAGGAGGCAAGTACCAGATGCCTCTTGTCAGCCGCCTTTAAGTCTCTCTGCTTCCCCTATATCTTATTTTCCCTTTTAATTCTAGTCAAGGCTCAACAGAAGACAAGGTTATGTTCTATATATTCTAAAAAGATTGTAGGGACTGACTCCTCTTGGCTTAATAACTGAGTTTTCAAAGAAAGTAGAATTACATTACTTAGAAAATCACACCTTAAGACAATAGCATGCATTTTGCTGCTTATTCCTAGTCAGAAAATGAGAGCTTGCCCTTTCTCTTTGCCTTTCTAGTCACTAGCCACACCTTTTCTCCTGCCCAGCCACAGCAAAATGCTTTAAGCTATGTGCTTAGAAAGATGTAGTAGAAAGCACACCAATTTAAAAAATATTACGTTTATTACAAGCATTACATCCCCCTCCCCAAGTCCCATATATTACTTCTGTAAATTTGTTTCAGTTTGAGTGCACCCCAGGCATTCTGATGGAGAATGGGTCCTCTGATTAGCACTGTACCGCAGCTGTTTAGGGCTCAGGGGATGTGTGACACCCAGGGTGATCCCCTCGGGTGCAACGTGGCGCGGTTTCCAGGCAGCTCGCTAGGTTAGTCTCGGGGCCGTGAGGGTCATTATAATAACAGCACAGAGATACCAACAAGCCTGACTGGATAGTTCCTAGAGACATAGGCATTTCCAGTTAAGGGCACACATCTTAGCACAAATTGTGGGGCTTAACATTCTTTACCAAAAGACAAAATGACAAGAGCCTGTGTGCATGCACATGTATCCTCAGATATTTAATTTTTAAATGTATTTATTTAAAGTGTTTTTAAATTTGTTTTTTATTTTACTGATGAAAATAGAATGTGGATATGTATTATATTTTAGCTTTGATAATTATGTAAGAAATAATCTAAAAGGAATTTCATTATGCCACAAATTTAACATAACTTACATTGTTAAAACATTGTAAATTATTTTCCTGTGACATGAGTTGAGTATCTTCTTACTTCTCCTGGTATCTTTCACTAATTAAATGCTTGCTTGTCATTTAATTCTAATGAAACAGCAGGGGAATAATCAAAGGACATTGACTAATATGAAAAATCATTGCATTTTTTTGAGCAAAATAGAAGTTTGGTTTTTCTTTTTGAACGCAGCTAAGAACATAGTATGAATTTCTTTATTCTTGAGCAAATATCCTGAAAGATTAAATACGTAATAGGTTTTTAAGCAATTTGTGATTTCAGATAGTTGAGAAACAAAAAATGGCTGCAGTTGAAATGCTGAGGTTATTCTCTTTTGACATTGGCCTCCTGAATTTAGGGTTTTAATTTTAGTTGTAGGCAACAATGTAATTCTTTACCTATGTATGTTATGTAGCCTTTCATCATAGTCCTAATATAATGTTTTCAATCTTTTGATATCAGATGTACTATTCTGTGAAAAGTTGCCTTTTAGTTATTAAATTTCTAAAAAGTTTTTGGATTTGAAACCATACGTCTGGTGATATTTACTCAAAACTCAAACAATCTGCTGAAAAATGCAGTATCCCCAGAATCCCTTCTGTTCAAATTGGAAGGGACTTGAGTGATCGTCTGTGCTTTCTAATGTAAAGACCTTTCTTCTCCTAGGGGAAGTTGAGTGCAAAGGGAAAATTTTATTCTGTTTTCATTCAAACATCTGTTAACATAGCACCATCTTTCACAGTCAGGGATTTATTACCTTCCTGATGCTACCTGCTTTAAATTTAACTTAAAAAGCCTTTATTACCTTTGGCTCTATTAACTTTAGAATTTAGCTTGTCTAACATTCTTTTAATTTCATTATTTTCCTAATTATATTTTTCACTGAGTACACCATACATCTCTTTTCCAACATTTTTACATACCATTAAAAATCTGAGTTTACCAGAAATTTTTTTGTTGGTTTTTGTTTTATTTTTTAAGCAAACTGGTCTTCACTGAGCATACTCTCTTTTTCTTTCTCTACAACACATTCTCCATTCAATAACTAAATTTTTGCTTTCTGGTTGACATGACTCTTGTTTAAACACAAAAGGTAGGCTAAAATGATTTGCCTAATTTCTACAAAGTGATAGTTACTGTGCCTAAAAACACCTGTAAAAGATTACTTACTTTTGTTTTTTAATGAATCATTGGCATGATGTAATTATGAGGAGAAATTAAATAGAAAAGTATAGAAATCCCAGTTTAGTGCTCTGGCTACTAGATTTGGAGATGATTTTTCTGCTATTTCTGATCTTTTCAATGGTGGTTAAAAAGTGCCTTATAAAATACATTTTTTTTCAAAATACCACTTTTGAAATAGTATGAAATATGCCTTATATATGCAGTTTCTATCTATTTTATTTACTTTTGCTAGATTATTGCTTTTAAAATAATTTTTTGACAAATTATAATCATGTATGATTATGGAGTACACAGTGCCTTTATGATATATGAATACAGTGTGGAATAATTGAATTAAGCTGATTAGTGTATCTATCACTTTAAATACATAGCATTTATTCCTTTTGTCTAACTGCAACTTTTTACTGTTTGACCAGCAACTCTCCATATCCCTAGTCCACAGCTGCTGGCCACCACTACTCTCTGCTTCTATGAGTTTAATTATTTTAGATTCCATGTATAAGTGAGAACACGTGGTTTTTCTTTCTACAGAATTTTAAAATGACTATTATCTCTGCCGGCAGTGTTATGGGAGATTTTTCACCTTCTTTCTGCCTCTTCATATTTTCTATTTCTTTCTGCGAACAAAACAAAACAATTATATTAAAAATGGATTCAATTATTTTAATTAACACAGTTTACATATTGCTGATACTTCTCCTAATCAGACAGTCATGCTTTCAGCTTTGCCATCTTTGCTGTGGTTTCTCATTCCCAAAGCTCCAAGACCGTATGCATTTCTTTTCCCTGAGAAGCCTAGTGCATAGAGTGTAAAAACAACCCATGAATGTATTCATTGATTTGGTTGCTTGATCACTTATTGTTATTGACACATTTTAAAAAAATTAAACTGAAATCAATTCAAATGTGTTATTTTTCTAAAGATAGGAGTTTTCTTCACACACATTTTTCCCCCAAGGTCTAACCTGTAACTGTTCCATCTCAGACAGCCAAAGTCCTATTTTCAGGGTTGTTTTAGCACCTGGTCACATCCTGAACTGCTAGAAATGAACCAACAAGGAAAGTCTGGTACCTTTTATTATTTCTTTTCTTTTTCGTCTTCATAATAGAGAAAGCACACTACCATTTTCTACTTAGGGTCGTAAGGAGAATCGTAGGAACTAAAAACATATTACAGTTTTTCCTTTATTTGTATTATTGGCCAGGGCCAGTCCTGAATAGTTGGAGAGAATGATATGGCTCCATGGTCTTAGCAGAAATTAATACTATTTGCATGATTGAGGAGTGAATAAAGAAATGAAAGAGACCTGCCAATCATGAAAGCTCTGCCCAGTGGTGCAAGATTATGACATTTCTGAGTGTTGTTCAGATCATGCTTGTAATAGTGTATTGAGACTTGGACGTATCTCTTTTCAGAGAACAGACAAACTGCAACACATTCATACTTGACCACCACAGCAGCAATGCAGCATTATCTTGATATCTGTTTCATTGCAGGCACCTTGATTCATTTTTACTCGTATTCTTAAGAGGCAAATATTGTTACCGTCTTTTTTTTTTTTAGATTAGAAGACCTAAAGTTAGATACTTCACTTAGAGTCATATACATTCAGGGTGACATAAAATTAGAACTCAGTGTTTTCTGACTCAAAACCCCTGCTCAAAGCTCAATCAAACAATACTCTTTCAGTGAACAGAATTAGGGCCAAGGCATATTATATGATTTAGATGTTTGTCCCTTTCAAATCTAGTATTGAAATATAATTCCCAAATTCCCAGTGTTAGAGGTGGAGCCTATTGGGAGGTGATTGGATCATTGGGACAGATCCCTTATGAATGGTTTAGCACCAACCCCTTGATGATAGGTGAGTTCTTAGTTCGTGCAATATCTGGTTGTTTCAAAGTGGGGCACCTCCCTCTCACTCTCTTTTTCCCATTTTCACCGTGTGAAGCACCTGCTCCCCTTCACCCTTTGCCATAATTGGAAGCTTCCTGAGGTCCTCATCAGAAGCTGAGAAGATGTTGGTGCCATGCTGGCACAGCCAGCAGAACCGTGAGTCAAAATGAACTTCTTTTCCTTGTAAATTACCCAGCCTCAGGTATTGCTTTATAACAATGCAAGAATGGCTTAATATAACATAGTCTATATAATATAAAGCTGAAGAAACGGCATTGTGGGAGACAAGATTTGTGGTGAGAGAATGGAAGCTGTCACCCACTATTTTAAGGGCTATAATTAGGTTGGATTTGTTGTTGTTTTTATGACTCCAAAGGAAATAAAAATACTAAATAAAAATAATTATTGGGTGGAAATCACTGAGCCATAGATGAAAGAAAGATCTTCCTAACTCTCTTTGATCAGGAGATCCATTATATCAAGGAGAGTTTTGTAAGAAGTAAGATCCCTTTTGAAAGAAGTAAGATCCCTCTCTTTAAAGGTATTGCATAATTGGCAAAGGCAGAGTGGGAAATACATAATAGATGGTGCTGAGGCTATCATTAAAAATCCTTTTCAGTTTGGAGTATGCATATAAATGCACTTTGTAGACTAGAGAAAAATGACCTGGAAATTCATGCACTTTAATAGGATCTGTATTTAGAGCTGTTTTCCTAGTAACAATGAGAGAAAATGTCTGCCTTGTTTTCCTCAAAGTTTCCTGAGTGTTCAAAGGTGTGAACTTAGGAGATGTTTCTTATTGTGGTTGGAGAAACCTAAATGATTTCTCCTGTCAATTGAGAAAAATGACAAGTCTCAATCATTTTAGGAGGTTTATTTGCCAAAGTTAAGGATGTGTGCCTATGACACAGCCTCAGGACGTTCTGACAGCATGTGGCCAAGGTGGTTGGGACATAGCTTGGTTTTATAAATTTTAGGGAGACATGAGACATCAATTAATATATGTAAGAAGCAGATTGGTTCCACCTAGAAAGGCAGGGATGACTAGGGCTTCCAGGTCATGGGTAGCTGAGCGAAAAATGGTTGTGTTCTTCGAGTTTCTAACAAGCTTTTCCAAAGGAGGCAATCAGAATATGCATCCGTCTCAATGAGCAGAGGGATGGCTTTGAATAGAGTGAGAGGCAGGTTTGTCCTGAGCAGTTTCCCTTAGCTTAGTAAGTTCGGGACCTCAAGATTTTCCTTTCATATTTTCCCCCTTTTCTTCTGAAAAATCTTTTGGAGAAAGCATTTTAGAAGAAAATGAGTCTCTGGTCCTAGGTTTTGTCTGGTCTTTTATGGCTAGGATGGTTTATTCCTGTATAGGTAGATCCAGAGTTATTAGGAAAGCTTATTTTTAAAAGGTTGTGAACTGTCATGTTCTATGGAGAGAAAACAGGGGAAAGAAGGGAGGAGAAAACAACAAACAAAAGGATAATCCTGGAAAATGGATATAGGCCACATTACTCTGAAGTCTACATCAGTAGGCAGGCATGAAAGTAGCTTATGTATGTAAATAAGTTGCTGTTATTTTCTTCTGAAGTTCAAAGTGTCTAGTTTTAGTTCACAGGGCTTTACAAAAGCACAGCTTAGTTATTAGTGACTCCAAATTAGAAAAAAGATAGTAAAAAAGAAAAAAATTGAAAACATTATTTTGAAGACTTGTAGCCAAGAAAAATTAGAATTCAGTCCAAATTGTAGAAAATTATAAAAATTGAAAAACATTGGGCAAGACTAGAATCTAAGAACAGGTGTATTCTAGTTTTTGAAACATGATTTTTCTCTCTCCAGTCTCCCATTTTTACTAAAGATGAATCACAATAGGACCAATTTGCTTTATTATACTTGGCCACATTATTTGTATACAGTGCAGCAAGAATAATTATTTTTCACATAGACTTTTTAAAATTGGCTTTGATGGAATTTTTTTCCATAGAAAGAATCTCAGTTAAGACTTTTTTAGCTGTGGATTTGTACCATCAAATACCTGTAAGTTGGGTGGATTTCCTCTACTCTTGAGGTTTCAAGATAAACCTAGGTTTCTGAACCTGTCAGAAAGTGACGTCTTTTACTTACCATGTGTCAGAAACTCCATACAGGTACTGTGCAAAATATGAGACCAGTTTTCCCAAAGGCTTTTATTGGCTTCATAAGTTAAGTTTGATTCCTTAAAGGAAAGCACACCATTCTAGTTAAAGCCTTGGTAAAACGCGAATTTCTCCAATTATGTCTCGTTACAAATGAAAACAGATTTTTATTGCACTTATGCAAATAACTGTATTGCTGTAAGTTAAGAATACTCACAAATAGTTTCAAAATTCTGCAAAAATCAGGTAGAAAGAAACAAATATGCTCCAAATTTTGTTCGTAGAGTATACTAAATTGTTAAAAGCTGTCAATAGTTCAAAAGAACAGTTTCAAGATGCTGATTTTGCATCAGTGTGCCTTTGACATTAATGATTAATTTATAGAGAAACTGAACTTATTTTATATTCTAAAATCAGCCCTTATTTTATATTTTAAAATCAGCCCTTTCAATCTCATGTACCCACCGCTTCTGCAATAGTCCCTGAGTCTTGAGAATTTGAGTAGCTTTAATTTCTGGCTTTGTGACTTAGGAATGCAATTTATTTTGATTGTCATCTTCTATAGAGCCTGAAAATGAGACTTTAATTGCTGTCAGTCTTTAAGATTTAGCAGGACATGGTGTGGTGTCCTTTTTAGACCCAGGAGTCAAAGCCCTGTAACTCAATGTCACAAGAACTTGAAAGCACATACAGGAAGATACACAAATGTACCTTAATTTAAAAAATTTAAATCTCAGGTTTTCCCAAGGAAACCAAACTCAATAATAACGGAATAGTAATTATTTTGATAAAATGTAAAATCTGTTAGTCCAGTTATCAAAAAGCAAAAGAAAAAATTTTCTGCGGTGCACAGAATATTATGTTGGAAGTACACATTTCCTTTAGGCCTTTAAGAAAACATGCTTTTTATAAGGGGAGAGAAGGCTTAAAAATGACAAGATGCAATAAAAGTTGAACTGTGGGTTAAAAACTTTAAAATCTTTTATTATTTATAAGAGTAAATTAACTCCTAAAGAAAATTTCATTGTTCTAACCAATAATTTAGTGTATAAGTTTTTTTTTTAAATCAAGCCCAATTTCTAGAAAGACCACTATGATTTCCCTTTAATTATAGACAACTTGATTATATAAACATTTTTAATTATTTAATTATGACCTACAAAGACCATTTATGACATGCTTGGACTTTCTGGTTTATCCTGAACATCAGTCTTTCTTAAACAATCAGTCATTTTATTCTAGGTTTAAGTGTACCATTCAATATTTTTTTTATATGTAAAATTATTTTTCTTTAAGCTTTTTTTTTTTTGCCAAAAAAACTCCTCTTTATTTCTATAACTTTCTTTACATTTCTCTTAATTACTGGTCCCTTTTGCCTTGTTTTATACCTTACCTTTAAATAAGCTTTGAATTAGACAAAAGTTATTCACTTATTTGTAAAAAGGACACATTTTTCTTTTAGCAAGAGTGTTTTCCAACAATATATTTTTATTGGAAAATACTCAAATAATGAAATGTGTATTATTTAATTTAATATAACTTTATATTCTAAATTATGACAACTTTGTCTACAAGTATTTATCCTGTTATATTTACCTAATTATTTTAATTGTTTACCTATATTATTTATGAAAACTGCAATAGTCATGATTTAAAGTCATGAAACTGCTACTGCAAAATTATGAGACAGTGAAAAAGATTTGACCTAACTGATCCCATCTTGCTTTTAACCTCCAAGCTGTCCTTGTTTATTCCTGGGCGTAGGTCAAACTAACTTTAGGGACTTAGTTTATAGTTTAGCTTTGAAACAGAGATGACAATAGTCCTTTTCCCAAATGAACCTTCTTACTGCCTGTGAACTAGACTGCCTAAAGCCACAGGATTAGAAATTATGGTAATCTTACTAAATTCACCATGCAGCTATTTTTATTGAACCAATATCAATGTCTTAAGTATTAAAAATTACACAAGAAAAGATCATTCTGTGGGGCTGGGTTTGTAGTTTTGTAACCCCCTTGCCAAATTTTAACACCTTATAGTATTTGCCAGGGATAAATATGAAATTGCTTGATTAATAAATGTAAACAAAAAATCTATGCTGGCAATTCTTAAGACATTTCTAATATTACTTTTACCAATAATTTTAAAGCTAGCTTATTTATTAAAGATTTTTTTTAAGTTACATAAAATTGAAAGAACATTTGACTAGTCCTTTCTTTATTCCTGATAAAGTGTTTGATTCAAGCACTTTTATTTTTCTTGAGTCAATTAATTAGAGCTCTTTTACATATTTTCAGTAGTGAAACATTGTATATACAACACATAAATACATAGACATATCAGGCATGCTGATAAAAGTACATCTTATAGATTCATAAAGACCCTTTTTTGTTATTTTCTATATTAGACTTCCCAATTCTTGATAACCTGCTTCACAACCCTAGGCAGTTGTCAGCTAAATAGGATTAAATTTGTATATTAAAGGAAACAACTCAGGTGAAAATCAAGTAGCAAAGTTTACATCATAAGGTACAGAAAGAAAAAGCCTGGTGGTCTGTTTACATCATAAGGTACAGAAAGAAAAAGCCTGGTGGTCTGTTCCAGTTCACAAAAATAGGGTAGTTAGAAGGAGATGGTTTTATTTTTCTTTTAGCCAAATCGAAAATAAAATTATAGAAATTTATCATTGTATTGTAAAAGAAGATCAATTTTATTTAGATAGGGGCTACCTATTTTTTTTCTTAAACTGGATCTCTAAGCTCTTGGCAGAGTCTGCCCTGAATCCTGTGTCTTCAAGAAATGAGAATTATTTAGAGGTTAGACCATGTGATGCTTTTACAGTGTACTTATTTTTTTTTTTTTTAGTAAAGACACTTCTGCGTGTCTAAACTACACTCTTCCTTATAAAACCCAAGAGTAGCCTCTGTTGCAGTAACTATTTTAGTCAAAAAAGCAGGTGGAAACAATTCTGTTAACTGAGAAGAAAAAAAAACTTTTGTTCAAAAAAAAAGACAAGGTTCTAGGAGAGGAAAATAAACAAAAAAACCCCAAAACATGAAGGCTTTTGAAATACAAACATGCACACATGCACACATACATACATCTTGACTTTTAACTTATGAGTTCCTTAAAAAAAATCTTTTGAAATCTCATTACCGTATTTTAGCTAGGACAGAATGCTACTATTTCAGCTTGGTCTGGTTGGCAGAAAGTGGCCTTGTTATATAAATAAATCCCCTTAGTAGTCAAAATCAAAAACTTTCCTCTTTTTTGTTTTTCTTTTGCTGGCCATTTTCCTCCCCTCCTCCACCATATTACTTTTGTGTGTGTGTGTGTGTGTGTGTGTGTGTGTGTGTTTGTGTGTGTTTAGCCACTCTAGAGGCCTTGTTTCCCATGATTTAAGAGTTCCCCTTTAGATTTGACTAAGTCAGGACACGTGCTGAACCAAAAATGTGCTGCTTATAGACCTATCTTTTCAGGGCTGTTACCCCCTGAACTGGTTCGGCCCGCCCACGTAGCTGCTACCTGGCACGGTGTGTCAGGGGCTCAAGATGTGGGAGGGGTCAGCTCCTTATATGCACCGGCTGGCCAGGATTAGATCTTAAATATGTTCTTCTGAGGAGGAAACCTATTCAGAGCCACTGCATGTCTTAGGGAGCATTCCTGCCAGATACCCTGATGTGATTTTCAGTCACTTGAGAGTGCCCTGAAAGGCTGAGGGGAGCAAGGTGCTCTTAGTTCTTCAAAGTGGAAGATTCCATACTCATGAGCTAGAGGTTTTGGAGTTGGTTAAATTCAAGGGAAAGGACCAAAACACACACATACACACTCCAACAAGACAGAAACAAACAACAAAATAGTGAAGCAAAACTAACACTGATTACGCAAATGGTACGATTTTTGAGTGTTCTATGTGTAAGCAGAAATTAACATCAGCTGGTTGTTAATGCTAACTTTAATCATTTAAAGATAACTTTCAAGACAGAATCCCAAACCAATTTTTTTGTTACGCAAATGGTATGATTTTTGAGTGTTCTATGTGTAAGCAGAAATTAACATCAGCTGGTTGTTAATGCTAACTTTAATCATTTAAAGATAACTTTCAAGACAGAATCCCAAACCAATTTTTTTACCTAGAAATGGGGCCCAAGCTGAAAACTGTTCTTTGCTGATGCAGAGGCAGGCTTGCAACATTTTGCTCCTCTCCAGAGTGAGGTACATGTGACTGTAATCTATCTTATATTGTGCACTTTTATTTTTACCATTCATTACCTTTTCTGTCTTAAAAGTTTTTGTTGCATTTATTATTACTTTTAGGTGGTACAGAATAATAGCACCTGTTTATGGGTTACAGTGTGATACTTTGATACATGTGTACAGTGTGAAGGAGCAAATCAGGGTAACTAGCATGTCCATCACCTCAAATGTTTATCATTTCTCTGTGCTGGCGTTACAAGTAGATAGGCATGAACAGAGCAAGAGAGGGCTCTTTCCCAACTCACTAGAGATGTCAGGTAATGGTTCAGCAATTATCACATTGCCTCTCTAAAAATGATAATTAGGTAGTCCAGCGAGAGGCCATTTCCTAATGGTCCACACCTGTTAACATCAAAATGGTAACTGAATGCAGGTCACAGACAGAAGCAACTTCCTGGGCGTGTGTGTTAAGACATAAAAACGCAGTGTGATCTTCCTGGGGCACACTCCACCAGAAAAGGGAGGAAAGCCTCAGATGGACATGTGTATAACTCACTAAACACACCTGGCATGCTCAGTTCCAAAGGGTAAGAAAAGCCCTGGGATCATGGCTAAACAGTGCACTTGGCCCTCTCTCTTCCACCTTCACGTGCCTGCTTGGGTCTCTTCCAAGCACACCTTCCTTTTTTTCCTGTTCTAAGGCCTTTTTAAATAAACTTCCTCTCCTGCTCTGAAACTTGCCTTAGTCTCTTTTTCTGCTTTATGCCCCTGAGTTGAATTCTTTCTTCTGAGGAGGCAAGGACTGAAGTTGCTCTGGACCTGTACAAATTCACCGCTAGTAACAGGTAACTTGAATATTTTCCGTCAGTAACATTGGGAATATTCAAAAGCTTCCCTTGTAGATATTTAAAAAAATATAGTAAATTGTTAATTTTCATATTCCTTTAATGCTATAGAACACTGGAATTTATTCCTCCTATTTATCTATACAGTTGTATCCCTTAACTGATGTTTTGCTATCCGCATCCTTCCTCACCTCTAATAATTCTTTTTTTCTTTTACTTGATTTTCTTCAAGTTTCTGGTTAAGGTTTTGTAGATCCTCTAATGGCTCTGTAAAAATAACTTTTAATTCTATTTTCCACGTACCCTTTTTTCTGCATAGCTGTGGTCTCAGGACTTATCTTTGCTGTCAAAGAGATCTTTCTGTGTTACAGTTCTCACTTCCTGGATTTCACATCTTGCTCTTTTTAGTTTAATTCTTTGTTTCGATGGGCAAAATCTCCAGCAATCTCCTAAAAAAAGATCCATAAAAGCAAAATCTTTGGAGAACTTTAATGTCTGAAAAATGTGTTTATTCCATTGTAACATTTGGTTGATATCGATCTGGATTAGGAAAGTTGTTCTTTCTTCAGAGGAGAATACAAATGGTAAGAGTCTGCAGTTTCTGACAAAACTGTTTAGCGTCATTTTCATTTAGGGAAGAGAGTGGCCTGAGGGAAACTTCAAGCTCTATGGACAGCCTGTTCTCTGGTTACCATTGAGACACATTGAATTCACTTCTCTTACTTAGGAACCTTGGCATTATTTGCAAAGATGATGCTGTGCTGTCACCTCACGGGGCAGTAGTGTTAAGTACCCATTTGTAGGTCTGAGCCTATATGGGAAGAAACTGAATTTGTTCTTCTTCTGTATTGTCAGAATTGGTGTCTGAGAAGTGGGTTTTGTTAGAATGGCCCTGGCTTGTGGAAACACGTAATTTGGAAACAAAAAGCATAAGAGGGTGGGGAATGAGGAACTTGTGATCCCTGGCTGGCCGTGTGGCCACTCATGGTAAGAAGCAGTAACTGTGCTGGAGTCATTTCCTAAAGGTAAAAGTTACCAATGGGGCTTGACGAAGGATCCAACTCCCTGGGAGTTGGTTCACTGGATGCATCAGGAAATCAAAGATAATAAGAAAAAGGCTATAATTATCTTGTAGTTAAAATGGAAGTAAAAGAGAGTGCTGGGTTGATCCTTGACTCTTGACCAACCTTTGGCCACCAGCCTCAAAGTCACCCCTCAAGAGGAAAATTATGCAAGGACAGCAGAAAATAAGTCCCGTTGTTTACCAAGAAGACAGTCGATGTAGGGGAGACACAAAATCAAGAAAACTACTAAAACCAGGGGGTGTAATGTGAAGAAATCATTTCATTTTGTAGACTGGCATCATCAGCTTTTTGAAGAGCCTTTACTAAAATGGACTGTGAGAGCAACAAATTTAGGAGCAGTATCTTTAGTTCTAAATGCTGCAGAGTTAAAGGGCATGTTTGGGTTGATGCAGAACTCACGGCTAATTATGGAACTATCGCAGCTTGCTACACCCAATCTAGATCCGTGGTAGTGACTCCTGAGGAAACAGACACACTGACGAACTGGCTAAAAGCCACTGTAAACTTTCTTTACCCTGAGAAGGGGCCTTCCTGACTCCACCTATAAATGTCAAGTGCGATACCACAGATAAAGCAGTTGCTACGCAAGCCACATGGAACTGGCTTTATAACGACTGAGATATTCACCTGCTAGATATGCTCTTACCCAAGTCATGGTAAATGCTGTGGTTAAGGGCGCTCCTTTAATGTGGACTCCCCCACCCTCCATACGACCTTGCTGCTGCAAAATCTAAAGACCGTTGAGGAAGCCTGATTAAATTTGTTGTGTCTGTTTCCCCTTACGAGTCTTACAGATGCTAATACAAATAGTAGGTTAATTAACAAGAGAATGGAGAGAGGGCGAAGAGAAGAGTTATCCCAGAAAGATGAAAGCTTTTACATTGTTATTAAGAAATAAGAGAGCAAAGTAAACATGGGTAAAGGTGAAGCTGAGAGGAAAAAGGAAAGGGAGAGTCATAGGACTCTATATAGCAGGATGAACATCTTTAGACGGTTATTAGATGTCAAATGAAGAATGATGAGGTTCATAAATTTGGAAAGGAAAGCTGTATTTCTCATAAAGAGTCACAGACTTCAGGGTAGCCATTCTGCAGGCTGAGAAGCATAGCCTTCAGCAAGAAGCTAGAAACAGGCCCTTGGAAGGTGGGAATAAATAAGTCACGGATCTATGCTGAACAAAGTGGCTGAATATCCATATTCAATATGCTATAGGAGAGGTCGTGAATATTCATGAAAGGATAAACATGGTCATACACAATTGAGCTTCGTGTCTCTTCACGCATCCCACATTAAAAAAAAAATGGTGGCATTAGCATGATTCAAGGGTGGAGTTTTCAGCCCTCTGATGATGTTAAAGGGGAGGTAGAGGACATGAGCTCTCACCATGCATTCTTTGTAGACTGGTCATACCTACCCCATGGTTGGTGGCATCTTATCAGGGAGGAATGCTGGTCAGTTTTATGTCTAAATCACAAAAGGGAGGGGCAGCCTCAGGTGGCTGGTAAAAATCAGCCATGGAGTCTCTTGAAAGGGTCGATTTTTCTTTACCCCTTAGGGCCAAAGCCTAATGGCAGTTACCAAGGGAGGGTATATAACTAGGTGAGTCTGATGTACCATCGCATCCTAGCCAGGAACTCAGCTTCCAAGTTTCTCTGGGGTCCTCTTGGGAAAAAACGGTTCATTCAGTCAGTTTGGGGGCTTCAAATTTTATTTTTACTTCTCAAAAGAAATGGGATTAATAAAATGGAAGTTGATAGAGTTAAAACAAAGATTCTTAATACAATACTATTTAAGGTTGGGTGGCTCAAAGACAGCCACCTGCTCCCACAGTTTGCTGCAT
The DNA here is from genome assembly GCF_030222135.1 of Aotus nancymaae. Classification (NCBI taxonomy): domain Eukaryota; kingdom Metazoa; phylum Chordata; class Mammalia; order Primates; family Aotidae; genus Aotus; species Aotus nancymaae. The sequence goes on along the minus strand of NW_026988447.1, from coordinate 64,733,111 downwards.
TTACTCCACTTTGGAGAAATTTAAAATCTTTGTAGAAGGCAAAGATTAAAATGAGAAATCTGATCTGAAATTTCCTGTGGCAGATTAATCAAGATACACATTGACAAAAGGGTCATGGGTCCTTTTGCTCAGCCCCCTTCTGGAAGCACAAAGTCTTTTGCACAAGAGAGGGTAAAATGGCCTGTGGGTTGTGCAAAATACCCTTGACATAAGTAACTCCATCTTAGAAAAAGACTGCATCTTACATTTCAAAAGACATCAAACCAAAAGGGTCCATATGTTCACCTATCCAATAGAGACAACACCCAACCAGATAATGGTATAACACTTTACTATCAGTCCTCACCAGAGGACTCGAGGACCGTAAAAGGAGCAGTACTTCTCAAGCTTGACGTGGCCATCTTGACAGATCCCATCTGGCTGTCACTCATAATCAGCACCGAGCATCTGCCACAGAAAGCTCTGCCCAAAGCCTTGACTATGTCACTCTCCTTGGGATAATTTGTTAAAGCTTTTTTTTCTATCCTCTCTTCTCTTGGTGTTAAATCCTACTCTATTTGGTGTGAAATTTTAACCTATATCATTTATATATTGACTAAGTATGCTACTATGTATGGTTTATGACACAGACTGACTTGGTGGAATGCCTTAAGCGTGTGTGCCCGCAGCTCTGACTACTGTTGAATAGGTACTAAGGAGAATTGCCTTCTTGAGAATTCCATTTAGCCCAATACTTTTGTAATTGAAATAACATCAGTAAAATTTGACCTGTTTGCATAAGGAGAGATACAACCAGGTCAGTGTATGTCTGGGTCAGTGGAGACCCAAACATGCCCGGACCTGGTTGTATCTCTCCTTATGCTGCTCTCGATGGGGTAGGAAATAGAAGTTCTTGAAATTAGAACATAAAAATGTAGGGATTGATAGAATTATAAAAGTTGGAAGTTTAAACAGGCTTTATATGAAAAAGTTGTGTCTCTTTTACCTGAATGTTTTGTAGGAATGAATGTTATATCTGATCAGGGAATACACAGGTAAGTGTTAAACAGCTCAGTGGAGAGTCAGTGTGACAGCCTCTTGCACCCACACCTGGGTTCTTGTCCAGTGCCCAAGAATTCCGGAATGTGGTCACATAGACTTGAAGGATGGTGAATGTGGAGATTTTATTGATTGGTGGAAGTGACACTCAGTAGGATGGGGAGCTGGAAAAGGGATGGAGTGGGGACATAATCATCCCCTGAACTTCTGCAGTCCCCGGCCAAACTACTCTCCGACGATCCCCAGTTGAATTCTTTGCTAACATCCAGCTGCCGCTTTTCATCTTGATTCAGACGCCTCTCTTCTTTCCCTCTCTGCCGTGCTGCTCTGTACCAGTGGAGCTTGGGGTTTTTATGGGTACAGGGTGGGGAGGCATGGCAGGCCAGGGGAGTTTTGAAAAAGGCAACATTCAAGAAAAACAGGAATGCATGTTCTCATTTAGGGCCATGGGTCCAGGCTTGAAGGTGGCGCTCTTGCCAGGGACCCCACCTTCTTCTACCCAGTATTTCCCTCTTCCTGTCTGTAACAATGAGACTTCCATAAAATCCCAAAAGGGCTGCGTCCAGAGAGCTTCTGCATAGCTGAACACATGGAGGTTCCTAGTACACGGCACTCCTGCGGAAGGCATAGCATCTCTGTACCTTTTCTCCCATACCTTGCCCTAAATATCTCTTCCTCTGTATCCTTTGTAATGTCCTTTATAATAAATTGGTAAAGGCAATTAAGATATTTTCCCGAATTCTGTGAGCTGCTTTTGCAAATTTCTCATGTCCAAGGAGGAAATCATGCAACCCCATTTTACAGCTGGTTGGACAAAAGCACGGATAAAACCTGAGATTTTTGTCTGGCATCGGCAGTGTGTTGGGGAGGGCAGTCCTGTGGAACTGAGCCCTCAACCTGTGGGATCTGACTTAATCTCCAGGCAGATAGTATTAGAATTGAACCGAATTTTAGGACACTCATCTGCTATTCACTACAGAAGTGTGTGCTTGCTTGGTGCATGAGGAAAACCCCCACATATCTGGTGTCAAAATTGATCTGTGTTGTAAGAATATAGTAGGCAGACACTGAGTTTGTTTTTTCTATAGGTCATCAAAGTAGGTAATCTTTATTATTGAAAGAAAATGGGCCACACCAGGCTGTGGTTTCATGTCTGTGGCCCAAACAAGAACATATGCCTTCCGTTTTAAGAAAGAAATGCAAGATGGAAAGATTATAGGCTCTAATTTGGAGTCTTCTGTAGATGGTCTATGTGGGTCCTTGAATTCCCTGAACTTGGCTAAAATTCTATTTTGTGTTAAATAGTTTTGAGATAGAGGTAAAAGTGGCTGTGAGTTTCAATATTTAAAGAGACCCATGACACACAAAATAGTTAAGAGCAATTGAACACTCATCTCCCTTTTCTCTATTTAACAGATGGAAAACCAGATTCCATGGAGGTTAGGTGTCATGTCAACATACTGTGTGCTTCTGGAACAGCTGGGTCCAGAGCACCGGTTTTCTGATCCCTAGGCTGATAATCTTCCCATGTCAACTTCAGTTAAGGTTTTAACCGAGCCTCGTCTATCAGTATTGCTCACTTATCTTCCAAGGACAGACGAGGTAAAGGTTCACTGAGATTAACTGCCTACAATTAAATGTGACTGAAAGAGGCCTCCGACATCAGAAATTGTCAAGGGAGCAACATTTATTTTTGTCATTACTCATTCTTTTCACCCGGTCATGAGAAAAATGTGAATATGAATAAATCAATATAGATTCAAAATCTTGACAGTATTACATGACTCAAGTGGTACGCTGGAGTCTCAAGATAATCACAACCATTTTGGAAGAGTAAACATTCTGCTAATGCACTTTTGACCAAGAAAACCAGTCTTTTTTTAATTGACCTCTTTTGGAAAATCAGTTAATGTAACTATGTAGGGGCAGTGGAATTCCTGTGATCAGAAAACATGAATTTTGATTGATAATGACATGTAATTTTTCACTTATATGTATGATTTCACTTCTTTGACATATTATTTTATTTAATCCTCAGAAACCCCCCGGTAGGGTAACTTTACAAATGGGAAACTGAGGGCAGGGACTTGAAGAGACTTCCCTGAAGTCACGCAGCCAAGTTAGAACTGGAACAAGAACTTGTCTTCTGATTCATACCATGTGGCATCTTAATCACAGTTAGTCATGCTGTCTCTCAAACTCCAATGAGGTTACCTTTCAGAGGTAAGAGTGAAACCAGAATAGGCCATGCTGTCCTTGAGTGTTTGCAGCCGCGCCCTGCATGAAAGAAACGTGCTCTGTTGTCCTGCCAGGTGTGACCGCGCTGAGAGCATGTGAGCGACTGCATTGCCCACGCTCCCTAGATCCTGTTTCCTGGCTCGGATACGGGAACGTGGGCAACGCAGTAACTTACTGAGAGATCAACTTTACTCATTCTATTTCAGGTAGATATTGATAGTAGATGAGGGCACAAAATACTTTGCGAAAGGAACATGAGACAAATGTACCAACAAAGATTTACTAAATTACTATGCTCCTGGAAGGACCTGGCATAATGTGATTCATGACCGATATTTTGGATAACTGTTTGGGTCAATAAGAGTTTGTGTTTTCTTAATTACGATGAGTCCAGGTTTTGTCCTTTGGTTTGACCTAAGAAGTAAGCCATATACCAAAGTACGTAAATAATTGCTTTTCATTAAATTATCTTTTTGGCTTCAAATTTTTGTGAAAGGAGGAAAAATAACAACCTCAACTTTTTACTTTGTGAATAAATCTGCCACATGAGCCCAGGACGGAAGGTGATGTTACTAACGAAGTGTGCATTTCTGGCTTGCTTGACATGGAGAGAAAAATTTTAGATCTTTCTTCTAGTCCTGATGTAGGTTGGGTCTCCAAAGGTCTTATTCATAATTAGTGGATTTTTTTAAAGTGTAAATTGATGCAGCTGCAGTGGGAAGCCCAAAGCAAAGCTTGATCACTGAGGGGTTTTCAGCCTTCTTCCTGCCTGGTCCTGGTCATGGCCACAGCTGCAGTCTCCACACTGTTCTGGATGCATTGTGTACCTGGGCTGCATTTACCAGACTCTGAACGTGTTTTCATTTTCTCATAAATAGAGAAATTTCTCTTTAGCAAAGAGCTTATGATCTATGTAAAATAAAAATTATTCTTCCTGGATTATATTCTTGCTAGAGTCCCTGGAAGATTCATCCCCTTTCTCTTCACAGCACTGTCATTATTTTGAACACCATACATACTAGAGTGAGGAAACTGTCCAGAGAGATGTCTCAGGAACCACTTAAAAAGAATCCCCACCATCATATCCAGCATTTATGGTTTTAAATACTTGATAAGCAACTTTTACCCGACCTCAGATTTTCCTCACTTCATTCTCATGATTTTCTTCATACCAACCCTCAAACTTTCTCTTTTATATCTACCCTTATGCATAGTTTTGTCTACTATTCCTGGCACTGGCTTGTGCGGCATTATTAATTAGAATAAAGCATCTTGGAGAGGGGCACTTCCAAGCTCCATCTAGTCCTTAGCCTCTTCTCCGCTTTTTGCTGCCTCTGTTTACCATTCAACATTCTGGTCTCTTAGGCAGAGCTTAGATATAATGTGGGAGTCACCTAAGGATCTATGTACAAATCATAAAAAATCTGCTAGCCACAAGTAACTGGACAATTTAAGATTAACTTTCATTCAATTACTACTGCACCTGTCTTGGTGTTACCCAGTTGTCTACATCTGTAAAGTCTATTTCCTCAGTATCCCATTTGCTAGAGAAATGGAAGGAGGACAAGCAGTGCTTAGCTTATGCAACAGCCAAGCGACTGCTGGACAACCTTGACAGCTACCCTGTCAATTTGCTTTGCTGTTTTCCCTAGTTCTGATTGTAGTTCTGAATTCTTTGAAGACAAAAGAGAAATTCCTGTGTTTGATAACTCAACTAACAGCACAACTAGGGGAAAAAATACTGTTAAAACTTGTCATTGAATGCTGGGAACATATGTTGCTTTTATAGATAGAAAGGAAACAAAACCTTGTAAGTCCCTGGAAAAATGTGTGAGTTAGCTGACAGGTATGACATCTCAGCACAACAAGTAAAGCTCCATTGAGCAGTGGTTGTGTCCAGAGGGACTTGATTGGTCACAGGTGACAATTCCAGCTCCCTGAGCTGTTTCTTCAGTGTCTGTGATTAATATCCAATATCAAGTAAGGCTCACTTCCAACAATAAGGTTGAAGATATATACTCAATTAAAATCACGTAAGGTTTTAAATCCTGAAAACCCACTTGAGCTATCCAGATAATTCCCAGGGCATAGTCCCCCAGATTAATTAAATAAAAGAAGAGCTACAAGGACTTGCTTCCTGAAGCAAAGCTTCAAACAGAATGGCACACAGAATGACACTTACTACTTACATGATATTTATCACATGAAATTGTAGGACCAGCCTTTTTCAGCTAATGGTGTTGCACAGCCTAAGATAGCCTGTTATAATCAAGGTTCTCCAGAGGGACAGAACTAATAGAATAGATATATATATAAAGGGGAATTTATTAAAAAGTATTAACTCATGTGATCACAAGGTCCCACAACAGACTATGTGAAAGCTGAGGAACAAGGAAGTCAGTCCAAGTCCCAAAGCTGAAGAATCTGGAATCCGGTGTTGAGGGCAGGAAGCATCCAGCATGGGAGAAAGAGGTGGCCTGGGAGGCTGAGCCGGTCTAGTCTTTTCACGTTCTCCTGCCTGCTTTTATTCTGGCTGTGCTGGCAGCTGATGAGATTGTGCCCACCCAGATTAAGGCTGGGTCAGTGGACTGCCTTTTCCAGTCCAGTGTCTCAAATGTTAACATCTTTTGGCAACACCCTCACAGACACACCCAAGAACAATACTTTGCATCCTTCAATCCAATCAAGTTGTCACTCAGTATTAACCATCACATAGCCGAAGACAGAAGATTCAAAGATAGACTCAGATAAGACTTTGGACAGCACACAATCACGGAACAAATGGTTTCAATCAAAACCAAAGATTGGTTATGTATTTTTTTCTTTCTTTTATAGAACTAATGTTTCAGAAGAATTATGTGTTTTCAAAGCAAATGGGTTCTTTGACTTTTTAGTCATACATTGTATAGTTAATTAACTTAAATGTGTGTGTGTGTGTGTACATTTTCTTGTTTTTGATGCCTGTAATAGCTAAGAGTCTTATAACTATCAAAAACAAGAAAATGTATATATCTCTTTTCTAAATAATATGTTTATAGGAGATTGCTAACAATATTTTCATAAAAGATTAATATAAAAATATTAATAATATAATTTGTGTAGAAGACATAGTTGGTTTTCCACCTTTTGTCTCCAGAAATGAGTTATTTGCAAGCTGTACCAGTTGTGGGAGTACTCTGGCTTCAGAAAATCACACTGTTTGAAAGTTCATAAAGTCAGTAACAAAATATATTCATCATCTAATTTTCAATTCCTTAGGACTGTGTATATTAGTCCATTTCTACAATTCTATAAAAAACTTCCCTGAGACTGGGTAATTTATAAAGGAAAGAGGTTGAATTGACACACATTTTCGCATGACTGGGGAGGCCTCAGAAAACCTACAATCGTGGCAGAAGGGGAAGCAGGCAACTTCTTCATGAGGTGGCAGGAGAGAAGAAGAAGTGAAGGAAGAACTACCAAACACTTATAAAACCTTCAGATCTCATGAGAACTCATTCACTATCACGAGAACTGGATGGGGGAAGCTACCTCTATGATCCAAACACCTCCCTCCCGAGACACATGGGGATCACAGTCTGAGATGAAATTTGGGTGGGGACACAGAGCCAAAGCATATTATTTTACCCCCGGCCCCTCCCAAACCTCATGTCTTTTCACATTTCAAAACGAATCATGCCTTTCTTAACAGTCCCCAAAATCTTAACTCATTTCAGCATTAACTCAAAAGTCCACAGACCAACATCTCATTGGAGATGAGCTAAGTCCCTTCTGCCTGTGAGCCTGTAAAACCAAAAGCAAGTTAGTTCCCAGATACAATGGGGGTGCAGCCGTTGGATAAATGTTCCCATTCCAAATGGGAGAAATTGGCCAAAACCAAGGGGCTCTAGGCCTATACAAGTCTGAAACCCAGCAGGGCAGTCGTTAAATCTTAAAGTTATGAAATAGCCTCCTTTGACTCCATGTATCACATCCAGCATGCTGATGCAAAGGGTCAGCTCCCATGGCCCTGGGCACAGTGCCTTTAGGAGAAACCAAGAAAGTTTGAGTTAAATATCCAATTCTTTGTTGTCCCCCACATCCAATTTATGATGTCTATCTCTATGGCTATCTAGATATTTATTAATAATTCTACAAAGATTTGAAGTTGCTTAGGACTAGAGTATAAATAATAAAATAATATCAGAATACAAAATAAAAGTGAGGCAATTAAAATAAAGGGAAAATAAGTTGTAAGGATTGGTTTAACATGCATATGTGACTATGAATCTGAATCTGTGCCTGGTAGAAGAATCTGCACTGCTATTGTTTTAGTTAGACTGGATATGATGGATGATCAAAGACATGACAATTTCATTGACTCCCTTAAAACTGGAGGAAAACTCAATGCTGTGGTTTAAATATTTGTTCCCTCTAAAACTTATGTTGAAACTTAATCCTTAATATGACAATATTGAGAGGTGGGGCCTTTAGAAGCGATTGGATCATGAGGCCTCAGTGTTCATAAAAGGATTAATCTATTCATGGATTAATGGATTAATGAGTTAGTGGATTAAAGGATTATAAAAATGGGACTGGTGGCTTTATAAGAAGAGAAAGAGACTTGAGTTATCAAGCAAAGTCCTCTTGTCATGTGATACCCTGCACCACCTCGCAAGAAGACTCTCACCAGATACAGCCTCTTGACCTTGAACTTCTCAGCCTCCATAACTGTAAGAAACAAGTTTGTTTTAAAAACAAATTACCGAGGTTGGAGTATTCTGTCATAAGCAATAGAAAACAGCCTAAGGCACTCGATAAATGTTGCATGCCCAGAAGTGACAGTGAGATTTAAATAGGTTTTGAAACTCAGTTTACATGACACCAATGCTACCAATCCGGTCTATTACCAGCACAATGTCAAGTTAGTTAGCTTGCTGAATTCTTTCAATGGAATGTTTTTGTTTTCTGTAAATCCTTTCTGTGATGTTTGCATGGGCTAATGAAAAGGCGTCATCCACAGGACGTTCTTTTTTTATGGGCCATTGTTTTCCTTTTGGCATGTTAGCACAGTTGTTTGAAACCTCTCATCACTACAAGAAAGTCATCCATTAAGGGCCACAGCTGGTAGCTTGTTCTTTCAACGATGGCCCTCAGTAAAGGCAGCAGCTCTAAGTAGATTCTGATGTTAAGAATTCAAATCTATTGTCAATTTTCTCTTCTTTCTTTCCTATTTATGCCTATGTGGGGAGTAGCCTGTACTTTCTCAGCCTGTACTTTCTCCCAGAAGAGAGAAACAAGCTATCATCCATTTCTACTTGCCTAACTTTGACTTAGTGAGCAGTGGATTTTGCTCTTTTCACTAAAGGTGTGAACTTGGGTTTCTTTTTCAATCAAATTAAAGATAAATCCAGATGATATTTAAAGTATAATTATGTCTAGTTTGTGAAGATATGAGTAATTTTTTCAGGAATTAAATAACAAAACAGCAAGAAAATTTCACAATAAGAAATGTCATCCAGAATGGGTAAGATCTGGATAGTCAAAGAGGCAGAGATCCTCACCCACTGGTATGGTCCAGGGGTCTTGAGTCAGGCAGGGGATACCTGCTAAGCAATGAGAATAGGTAGGATTTGGGAAGTTAAAATGGAAGAAGAAAAACATTCATGTCTCCCTGCATGAATAAATGTAACTTGTTTTTTTCTAGAGATAGGGTCTCTGTCATCAGGCAGGAGTGTAGTGGCGTGATCATAGCTCACTACAGCCTTGAACTCCTCGGCTTAAGCAATTCTCCTGCCTCAGCCTTTCTAGTACCTAGGACTACAGATACACACCACACTGCTCAGCTTAAATGTAACTTTTACTTCATGGAGAAGCTGGCTGGAGAGGAAGAATTTGTTCTTTTTCCTTTCAAAAGCCTTTTGTCACTCTAAGAATTCCATGATCTTTAGAAACACATATTTTTCCAGAAGATCACTTATTAAAGGGAGCATATCAGCTTGAAAAGCAGATTTTTTTCATTGTTAAAATATTTTTATAATTCTCAAATAAAATCATTTTTTCAAAAATCATTCAATAACCCTGAATTTAAATGTATATTGTTGCTGTTGCTATCTTTGAGGGCTCTAGTAACCACTTCTGCTTAGGGTTTAATGTCGTAAAAATGGTCATTTAATGGGAATCAGAAAGCTCCACTGTCTAAGGAGCAGTTTAGTGAGCTTAATTCCAGTTTTTGTTCTAAGCATATATACAAAAATTTTTGCAAATAAATAGTTTAATACTATTTATTTATTTAATTTATTTATTTTGAGATGGAGTCTCACCCTATTGCCCAGGCTGCAGTGCAGTGGCGAAATCTTGGCTTACTGCAAACTCCACCTCCCGGGTTCAAGTGATTCTCCTGCCTCACCCTCCTGAGAAGCTAGGATTACAGGTGAACATCATCATGTCCAGTTAATTTTGTTTTGTATTTTTAGTAGAGACAAGGTTTCACCATGTTGGCCAGTCTGGTCTCGAACCCCTGACCTCAGGTAATCCACCCGCCTCAGTCTCCCAATGTGCTGGGATTACAGGCTTGAGCCGCTGCCCTGGCCAGGTTAATGCTATTTATATATGGTCTGGTGACACGTCTACTTCACTCGGCAATATAATGGATTTTTGTTTTCTTCATGCAACTTGCATAGTTCCCTATTTATTGAAAAATTTTTATTGAAGTGTAACACACAAAAAAATTGCATAAATCCTGAGTGTAAAACTTGGTGCATCTTACAAGGTAGACATATACATGTAACCAGCATTAAGGAACAGAACATCACCAGCGCCCGAGAGCTTCTGCTTACGCTCTCTTTCCGTTCAGTCTGTCTACCCCCACACCACAGCTCGTCACTATCTTGCCCTTTTACACTGTAGATTATTTTTTTCCATTTTGAACATTATGCAAAATGCAATCATATAGTATGTACGCTTTTGTATCTGACATTTTTTTGCTGTTCAACATTATGTTTGTGAGATTCATCCATATTCTTACGTGTTATTAAACATCAGTTCAACAAAAGTTAACATTAAAACAACAAAAAGACAACCCACAAAGTGGGAGAAGATATTTCCAATCCATATACCTGAAAAATGACTCTTATTTAGATATAAAAAGAACTCCTATAATTAAAAAGACAGATAACCTTATAGAAAACTAGGCAAAAATACCTGAATTTGTACTTCACAATAGATAGTATTCAAATGACCAAAAAGTCATGTAAAACCCTAACTTTACTAGTCATTAGGGAAATGAGAATTTAAACCACAACGTGACACCACGGCTCCTGCAAATGCTGGGACAACTACGAGGAAAAAGACACAAGGCAGCACGTGTTAGCGTGGACGTGGAGCAAGTGGGACTCATACGTTGCTGGTGGGAGACTAATTTTGTACAACACTTTGCAAACTGTCTGTTAGTTTGGGCCTTCTAAGAAGTAGTTGCAAAAATGGAAGTAGACATTCAAGAGATTTATTGTGGAGTAAAAGAAAGGAGCATGAGCAGCCTGGGAGATCCTCCAAGCCACAGTACTTGTCTGACAGCTGCAGAAGGAGGAAGGAGGACTGGTGAAAAGAATCTCCAACTGCAGAACAGATCTAAGAAAGTTTTAGCTAGGGAAATGAAGAGTTCTTGAACCAAAGTTGTCAATTAGGTGAATCCTGTGTCCCACAGGAATGGGTTTGTTCTAGTATTTAACTTCATGCTGAGTCATTGGCTAGAGGCAGTTTGGGGAAAGCATGGCCTTGGTGCAATCAGTGATAAATCCGGAAGGGCAGGGCTGAGAGTGTCAGTCAACTGTGCTCCCACAGCACCGCATCTGAGCAGCCTATGCCCATAGCTGCCACAGGAAGTTGGCATTAAATCTGAGCATCCATGTCCTATGATTCAATCATTCCACCCTTCCATAGATACCCACAGAAATAGGTACATATATTCATCAAAACACATGTATGAGAATGTTCACAACAGTGAACACTTCTCATGACCTAGACCTGGAAACCATCCTGGTGCTGACCCACAGTAGAATGGATAAATAAATAGTACGATAATTAAACAATGAATTCTATACAATAACGAGAATGAAGCTATTTTTTTCTAAAAACACTTGCATAGTTTTTAATAGTATAGAAATACTGTAATTTATTGAAACACTTCTTTTTTTGTTGTTGTTGTTTTTGAGACAGAGTCTCACTCTGTCACTAGGTGCCAGGCTGGAGTGCAGTGGCACAATCTCGGCTGACTGCAACCTCCGCCTCCCGGGTTCAAGCGATTCTCCTGCCTCAGCCTCCCGAGTAGCTGGGATTACAGACGCGCGCCACCGTACCCAGCTAATTTTTGTATTTTCAGTAGAGACGGAGTTTCAACATGTTGGCCAGGATGGTCTTGATCTCTTGACCTCATGATCTGCCCACCTCGGCCTCCCAAAGTGCTGGGATTACAGGCTTGAGCCACCGCGCCCGGCCATTTAACCACTTCTCTATTGATGATTATTATGTTAAATTTTTCCTTGTTACAGATAATCTTGCAATGAATATTGCTGAAGGATAACTAACTAAACATGACATTGCTGGGTCAAATGGTATGCAAATATAATGTTTTTACGGGTTTCTAATGTATTATACTTTTGTAATGTAGTTTTCAGAAGAATCTGAAAACGTCGTCTTTTTCACCGCCTCTGGCAGTGACAACTGGCACACTCAAATTGGAAGCTTTGTGAGGGCTCCTGCACAGATAAGTGCTGGGTCTAGGGCAACCACAAGGGATGGTACAAAACCTGGAGGCTTGTAAAAGTGGAAGGGGGCAGGTGAGTAAAAACTCCAGCCTCCTTCTGATGAACTGCTGTTGCTTCTCTTTGGTAAAATCCATAGATAAGTCCGAGGGTAAGAGCGTTCACTGAGGGTGGCCATGCAGATCATTCTAGGGAACTGAGCAGATGGGTAGAGAAGAGTGGAGCGTGATCCGGAGGACGAGAAAACATCCAGCTCATACCTTAACAGCTGTTAGTATCAGTCTTAATGTTTTGCCCATTTTATAGGTAAAACATGTTACATTGTTTTAATTTTCATGTCTTGGATATTTACTAGTAAGTCTGAACATTTTTCTTTTCTATGAATTACATGTTTATATTCTTTACTTTTGTTTTCCCTTATAGATTTGAAGACTCTCTGTGTACGTTAGGTAAGTTGGCTTTCGTCCACTTCAATATTAAAATATTTTCTTCAATTTGCTTTTTGTCCTTTAATGTTATTTATGGCAACTTTGTCAAACAGAATTAAAGACCATATAGTCTTGTTTGTAATTTTAATTTTTTTTCTTTATGGCTTCTGAGTATCTTGTCTTGCTTAGAAAGCCATTCTACTCCTTCTAGATATATTTTTTGTACATTTTCTTCTAGTTCTTTTTGAGATTTTTTAAAATTTAAAACTTTAAGCAATCTGAAATTTATTTTAATATTTGGAATGAAGTGAGACTCTAATCTTATTTTCTTCCATATGGATATAGTTTCTCAATATCATTGATTAAATAATTCATTATTTTTCCACTAATTTGAAATGCTGTTTCAATTATACATAAAATATCCATGTATATATGGACTTGTTTCTGGACTGTACTCTTTTCCTTGAATGTGTCAAGATTATGCATCTATAAGTACTTTAACTTTTAAGTCTCTTTTATTATTGTAAAGAAAAGACTGCTATAGTTTTTACAATATTTGCGTTTTCTCTTTTGTAGTTACTTTTCAGGTAAGAACTATTTATTTAGACTCTCTCTTTAGGCCATTTTATTCGTTTGTTAAAGTTTTGTGGTTTTCGTCTTGTAAGTCTGCACATTTCCTGTTTTAATTCTTAGGTGGTTATTTTATAAATTTTGCTGCTATTGTTCTTTTTCTAATTGGGTATTCTTGGTATAAAGGAAAGCTTTGGTGTTTTGAGATATTAATTTGGCTTGTTAGTAAATTCTATTATTTCTAATTGCTTCTGGTTGACCCGTGACCTTTTGAGTATTTGCTCTAGCGCACGACTGCACGTGGCTCTCTCAAGTTCTGATGCAACACAAAGACTCAACTTACATGTCTCCTATTCCAAGATCTGCTTCCTGGTGCAAGGGACAACTGTGGCATAATGGAAAGATCACTAAGTGTAGACAAAGAATGGGTCGAATACTGTCTTGTGTATAATGTTAGCTGGGATTGAATTCAGCTGCATGGGCTAGAAAACCACCAAAATAAGAGGGTTTAGTTATGTAAGGTCTTATTCTTGTTACTAAAGAAATGTGAAAGTGGGAGTGGGCTGGTCAGGTGCTTTAGGAAGCTGTCTCTGATATCCCTAGGACAAGGGCCTCATCCTTATGTTCCAAGAAAGTGTCTGTGCACCAGTGATTATGGCCAATTCCAGGCTAGCAGCAAGAAGAGAGGGTAGAAAAGCCTGTGAAGGACCTGCCTTTAAGGCCATTTGTCTTGAACCATTCATAATCCTTTCACTTACAGATTATTCGACAAATCTACTCGCATGGCTATGCCTAGCAGGAAAAAGAGTCTGGGTAAAGCAATTGGTAGAAACTAAACAGTTTAAGTAAGCAAGTCGGTAATGAAAACCGAGGTGTTTATTACTTAGGAAGAATGGATAGAGAGTTAGCAGTTTGTTGAGTCACTAAATACATATGTGAACATATGAAAATTTAGTTTTTTTCCATAAAGAAAAAAATCATTTCTTATGGCTGTGAAATAATATGCTTCCAGTAGAAACAATTCAAACAAATCCGAGCATTTAGACACAAAGATAACAAGTAACTAGAATCTTACCAGTCAGAGATACATTTCTATTACTTAGTAAATATTTCTTTGTGTACCTCTTTGGATATACACGAAATAGTTTACAGAAACAGCATCCTTTTTTACATTGCTTGCTTTCTCTAAGCCTGCTGGGGATGCCTTGTCTCAGGATATTTGCATTTCTGATTGCTTCTATCTGGAACGTCCTCTCTCTAGATACAAGTGTGGTTATCTCCCTCCCTTTCTCAGTGTAGCTAGCCTTTTAACTTCATCAGAGTGGCCGGCTCCCTCCCTTCCTCATGTGAACAGGCCTTTGCCTCACTGGCTCACGTGGCTAGTTCTCTGTTCTCTGCTTCCTTTAGGGTTTTGCTCAAATGTCATTTATTCAGTGACACCTCCTTGAAGTCAGCTCCATTTATAATTGTAAGTCTCCCCCTTTTCATGTTTTATTTTAATTTTCTCCGTAGAACTGATCGCCTTCTAATAAGTTATGTGTGTGTGTGTGTGTGTGTATATATATATAAAACTTAGTTATTTTGCTTGTTTTCTGTTTCCTCCCAAGACAATAGAAATTCCACAAAAGTAGGGATTTTTGTCTTTCTTGTCCACTGTTTATCCAGTGCATAATATTAGGGCCCAGAATCTAGTAAGTACTCAATAAATTCTTAACAAATAAATGCATTCACTGTACGTCATAACACCTGATAACATCAATTAGTCGTGAGGATTAAATAAAATAACATGGATGACACTTAGCACAAGAGAGATGGCAGAGGCTCAAAAGAGTTGAAACTGCTGTTACTTCTATTTAGACTCTTTAGGTCTCTACCAGAGCACTAACTACTTTATCTTTAAACTGTTTGTTCACGTGCCTGTCTCTTCCACCAGCCCCATGCACTCTCCGACCGCCAAAATGGCTATTCTTTGTTTTTGATCATTAGTATTGATGATAGCCTAGTATACAATAGGTGCTTTATAAATTTGAATTGACGTGAGACATTTCTGATTATTCCTAAATCAGCAGACTGCCATACTTCCTAACTTTAAATGCTTCCCTTCCTTTCTCCATGCTGAAATATTTATGAAACTATTGGGTACATCAGAGGAAATCAGGTTTTCGCATAGCCGAGTCTATCTTCTCTCTCTAGTCAATAGTTGTGTTGAAAGCTCATTTAAATAAATACACTAGAGACAGAGTTTTGAATAGGAAGAGTCTTTAAGTTTTGTGAAATGTCCAGATGGAATAAGAATTAGATGCTTTTGTTATTTCCGCCACTTTGGTTAATGAAGCTGTCCCCTTTATAATATATTTAGAGCAGGAACAATTCTCTGACCAAATATAAAATGACATACATAGGATCTTGTTACTGAGTATCTCTCTGAAGGATCACAAGAAATCGTTCAGAAGCATGACTTGACGTACTAAGGTAAATCCAGCCAATTAGGAAAATGGTAAGTAATTTCATGAAAGAAATCTTAATTCTTCCTGAAGATGCACAGTGTCCCTTTTATATCAGATCACTGGTTATTTTTTTTAAGGTCCAGAGGGAGCTGTTGCATAAGTATGTTTTTATTTACCGTGGGTGAGGCCTTTTCATAAGACCATGGTAAAATTTATATCTCTAAATACAAAGTTGGAATTTGAAGAGAAGAAAAGTTGTGACTACAGTGATCTCCTTGAGATTGAGGACAAAATTAATCTTTCAAATTCAGTAGAGTAACTTCTGATAGTGCAAGATAAGTCAAGAAAAAGCAGCTCCAGAGAGAAACAATTCAGCTCTTCTTCGTGGCCTATCAGGTCAGATTTTTTTAATTAGACAAGACATTCTTCTGTCTACCTCTTTGAAACTGGTATCATACATAACGTGTCAACTCCACAATGCTGGCTTGCCTCAGATTTCATTGCCTAGTTCTTTCTTCTATCTGCCCGAATCCCCATATTTTCTGGAATAAGGCTTTTTCTCTTTAGGACTTGTTAAAATGTGTTCATCTTTCTTAGTTAAAAATGACTATATATAGTGAAGAAAATGGACTTAACCAAATTGAAACATCCTGGGGTTTAAGAGAGCCACAAAGATTTCCACCATCAGATTGACTGCTTTGAAATCCATATTGGTTGTTTATACCTACTGTAGTCAAAATATGATGACTTTTTTTTTTTTAAAAAAACTATTCACATATTTTTGGTTTTGGCAGAGAGATATGCTATAACTTTAGGTGTCTTTTAATTACTAAAGTAAGATGAAAACATTGGCTAAATTCTGTTTGAATTTGTGAAAGGTATGAGGTTTCAAGTCTGTGTGACTTTGACATTGTATTTCGTGCTGTTTATTAGAAGAAGTCAATATCCTAATGTCATTTTTCTTCCAACACTTCCTCCATTTTCATTCAAAGATGCCAGGCACCTTTGTAGTGAGCTTAGTTGAAAGAGCTGGAGCTTTAGCATCAGAGAGAACTGAATTCACATTTCCACTCTGTCATTTATTATCTCTGTGGCCTTTGGCCACCTCTTAATCTGAGTCTTTTAAAACACAGCCAATACACTGGCTTTACAGGATGAATGAAAAGAAGAAGGAAAAAAAACATTTAGATTGCTTGGTTTTTATAAATAGTAGAGGCTAAATAAATGCTATTATTTTTCCTTATCACATTGTTTTATAAAATTTTAATATTTTATCAGGGGAACTTCTAGTAGATGCTATTTTATTTGAGTAAAACAAAAAGCAAGATGCTTTTTGAAAGAGCAAAAGCTCTTTCAACTAAGCTCACTACATTTCAAAGGTGCCTGGCATCTTTGAATGAAAGCTGCGGAAGTGCTGGAAGAAAATGACATTAGGATATTGACTTCTTCTTACAAACAGCATGAAATACAGTGTCAAAGTCCCACAAACCTAATTTTGTAATTCATAGCAGGCTTTCTTAGAGCCATCTCAAGAATCATTATTGGCTATGTTCACTCTTGTAACTGAATAAAGCCTACTTAACTTTCCCGTGATGATTTGGGTTCTCTGGCTGTAGATTAACATGGATGTTATTTTCAAGGTTGGTCAGAGTTGCCTGCTATATATGGTCAAACCACTTGAGAAAAGGGTGAGATGAGGGCAAAGCTGTGTGTGGGAAGCAGTAATCCTGAAGAAGAGAATAACTAGATTATTGTCATTGTTGATGTGTAGGATGGAAAGGGACATTTGTCAAAACTTGAGTAAATGTGAGGTTCACTGCACATAGAAGCAAAATAGTAGGGGTGGGAGTGGTAAAAATATGCAGTATTTTTCACATACTTCAGTTAGTCAGGCTTTGGGAGAAAGGAAACAGATTGAAAACCCAGTTTGCTTGTTGACAGTCTAGTCAGGATAAATTACACAAAACTGAGAAAAGACACCCTGCATCATTCTGCTAGATTTGAAGTGAAAACCTCACAGAGACACAATACTGACAAAGAATGAGCATTAATTAAGGCTGGATTATTTGTGTGAATGTGTGGGGTGTTTTTCTCCTGGGGATTTCTTCTTAGAGGCATAGCCATCCATCTGAGTTATTTTTTTGATTGGATTTTGTGTAATTCCCCCCACTTACTTCAGCAGTGGTATTACTGATGCACTGGCAACGATTTCTGAAAGCCCTTCTGGCATATACTGTGACCTCATTGGTATTCAATTCAAACACAAGAAGCCAGAAGAGAAGAGAATTCCTGTCTTACAGGCAAAATGTCTGCAAAATCTAGAGTGTTAAGTATTGAACATGATGGTTGATACTTCCAACTTTCTTGTATAAAAGTATCAAGGATATTGAACATTTTTGTGGAAATTATGTGCTACAAGTTACTAAAGCCTCATATGTGATTATGTTCAGTTTCAAGTATTTTAACCAACAGCCAAAGGAGTGAAGACAAGATAGGATCACAGTGGAAGGTTTCCATGTTAGAGAGACTCCCTCTTATGAAGCAGGGCTCTGTTGGGGCAGTGGGGGAGGATGGTAGCTCTGGCACACTAATGCAGCATGTGTAGCCAGCCAGAGGGAGGAAAACATCCTAAAAGAGATGCAAAAGACCCATTGAGAGAGCATTGTTAGCAAGCAGGGGAGACAAGGGAAGTTGAAAAACCAGGTTAAGGAAGCAGAGGGAGTGGACCAGCTGAAGCGGTCTGGGAGGAGTGTGGAAATGGAGTGTGAATCCCTGCAGTGGCTCTTATGCTTCTAGCACATTGGCAAGGACAAATTATACTTTTTGAAAGACCCAGGAGGGGTGATCAGAATCATGTAGTAGACCCCAGCTATGACTGTGGGCAACAAGCTAACAATATGTCCTGGAACTAGTAATTTATCTCTAAAAGGAGGGGGTCCAATTAAATAATCATTAAAGGCCTATTCAGGTATTGCTGTTCTTCATATTAATTATAATTAATGGATGACACAGAACTGATATGACTGGAAAGAAAAATTAAGAACTATAGTAGAAAAAGGTCAAAGGCAAAATTTGCACATATGATTCTCAGATATTCAGACTAAAATGTGAAGGAGAACACCAGACAGAGGGCTTTCTCTCTTCTCTGACATCCTCCTCTGTCAGGAGCACGTTTGATGACCTGCTCATTGCCCGACTTCCCATTTTGCCACCTCTTCCATTCAGCTTTGAAAACTTCCTTTAGAAAAGATCAGAACTTTTACTTGTAATGAAAGGGGGATGAGAAGTGAAGTGACTAATTCTTCTTAGAAGTTGGGATCATGGAAAACATGGGATTCCTCACTTTTGGAAGTTGTGAGCCTGCAATCTCGGCAGTAGAGCTTCTGAATTCTGATGCTGTAAACATATAAGGACTCGTATATAGACTGATATAGTGAACTCTGGATTCTTAGTAATTAGTTTGTTTTGTAGGAAGAGAAATGCTTTTCTTTGTTTGTTTGGAAAGTAGAGAATCTTACTGTTTAAATGCGTTGGGGAAAATGCGGCCTTACAAGTGACTAGCTGGCATTTGTTGCATTTCAGTCTTGATTTACAGTGAAATATGGAATAACTTTCCATTAAGCAAGTAATTTTTTTGTGCCTTTTCAACTTCTTATCTTTCCTTTCTGAAATAATTTTAATATTTAGAATATTTATTTTTGCTTTTCTTCTTATGTTTTTTCTTATCTGCATGGAAAGATTAAATTCTAATTAAAAACCAGTTAAATAGTTAAGTCCAAATCCCAAGCCTGAGGTTTATTACTGTTTTCATCTCTGAATAATCATCTTGCCTTAGATGATTCACTCCATTGGATGTGGCCTGAAGATATGTTTCTATAACTCCAGACTCACTGTTTGCTAATAAAAGATTAGCTGGTTGTTTGTTCTGTAAAATTTCAAACCAGCAAAATAGCTACTCTTAATTAACTGAGTAAAGACCAGACCATGTGGTCATTTCTTAAGTGTTTCCATTATTCAGACTCAGATAATTAAAAGGCAGATGAAACCTATTTGCTACACTGTGTGTATGTGTTGTGGGGCAGACGCAAGGGCAGGAGTGGAATTAGATGATTTAAGCCTTTAAAAGTAGTCTCAGTTTTTCTGTATAAAGCAATTTTTCTCTGTTTCAAAATAAAGAAATTTCTGTTTAAAAATTTAGAGGAAGATAAAAAGTCTGTTGTTCTTGTTATTCATCATCTCATTAAAAAACCCAAATGTCATTCTTCTTTGTGGAAATTACACAGGTCCTTTTTCTAGGTAAATTAGAATAAAAATACAAGGTGGCTTTTGTTGTTAAGTATTTAAAAATGACTTAATCCTTAAATCCTTAAATTACTTAATTAAATAGTTAATTAAATTTAAACTAAATACTTAATTTAAACATGCAAAGACTTAAATTTTATATTTAAGAATGATAAAAATACTTAAATTACAAAACACTTAATCCAGTAAGGTAAATTACTTGTTAAAAATTTACTCATTCATTGATTCATGCAATAAGTTATGAAGCATCCACTGTGCACCCACCTAATCCTTAGAGCACCAGGTAATTTCATACAGTTCTTACAGCTGAGTGCATCAGTTATCATTCTGAAGAGCTCGCCATAAAGTGCTTTACCGGATTAAAGGCAGATTTCAATTTTTTATTCCCTTTGGCTCAAGTTGCAAGATGAGAGAAATATGATACATATTAACCTTCAATACTCAATAGGCCTCATTGATCTGGAAACACATGAACCAGGATTTTATTTGGAGATACATAGGTACAGAAAATGTTCAGGAGAACTGAATATTCTCCAAAAGAAAGGCATAAAGATACTGACATCTTATCATGTTTTGTTTTTTTCTCTCTCTCTTTTTTTTCTTTTTTTTTTTTTGAGACAGGGTCTCACCTTCTTGCCCAGGCTGGGGTGCAGTGGTACAATCTCAGCTTACTGCAATCTCGGCCTCTCAGGCTCAAACAATCTTCCCACCTCAGCCTCCTGAGTAGCTGTGCCACCAAGACCAGGTAATTTTTTTGTATTTTTTAGTAGAGACAAGGTTTCGCCATGTTGCTCAGGCTGGTCTTGAACTCCTGGGCTCAAGCGATCCCACCTGTGTCAGCCTCCCAGAGCGCTGGGATTATAGACATGAGACACTGTACCCGAATTCATGTTTAAACAACATCAGAAGAACCAGTTGACATGAGAGCAGTCAAGCTTATTCAAAAGAAGCTTGATCCTACTCAGAGGTTGGAGTGAACTCACAGATAGGCTATGTATTGGGGGGCTGGGCCAACTAGAACACCCCAGGATAGTCATAAGGAAATCCAAGTCAAGGTTAACAGGAAATATACAGTTGTACTGTAAATAGGAAAAAAATAGATGTAAATAGGAAAAAGAATAATGAGGCTAGAAATTGGGAGTATTTGAACGTGTAATCTAAAATAGGTAAGGGCGAATGATCCAGGGCTAAGATTAAGCAAAACAGTTTGAAGCCCATTTTATGAGTATTGACAGCCCCTAAAGGTAAGAGCCTGGAGACCTAAAAACATTATAGGCAAGGGTCACTGACAAGCCCTAGTATTAGCTCCCTATGGCTGCCAAAACAGATTACCAAAAGGTCTTAATTCAACATATATTTATTCTGTTACAATTCTGGATGCCAGAAGTCCAAAACTGGTTTTACTGGCTGAAATCAAGGTATAGGCAGGGCTGGGCTACCTCAGGAGACTTCTGGTGGTTGCCAGCATACCTTGACTTGTGGCTACATCATTCCAGTTTCTGCTTCTGTGATCACATTGCTGCTTCCTGTGTGTGTAAAATTTCCTTCTGTCTTTCATTTAGTAAAGACACATGTGATTGCACTTAGGACCTACCCAGATAATACAGAAAAATCTCATTTCAAGATCCAAAACTTAATCTGTAAGGCTTCTTTTTTTCTGTATTGGGTAACAGGGATTAGGACATGAATGTATTTTTGGGTGCCATTTTTTAGCCTATGACACCCTGTAAGTCTCAGATGACGGGAAAACCCAGATTTGATTGGCTCAGTGGTAGGAGAGCGTTCCATAAAACTTAACCCACTGAAGATATTTCACCTTACTCCCATTGTATCTCCTCTCTATATCTCCCAGAGGTGAAACATGCAAGCCAGATAAACAATTACAGGTATTTACTGTGGCACCTTGTCATGATTGTCATTCTGGGAAGCCTCTTAAAGAAAATTTCAGAGCCATGTTTAGGAATGTAAGTTGAAAAAGGTCTTGTGGTGGAGGAAAGGGGGCAGGGAGGGAAAAGACAAGACAAGAAGAATAGAGAGAAGGAAAGGGAGGTGATATGATGTGAGTCTGTGTCCCCGCCCAAATCTCATGTCAAGTTGTAATCCCCATTGTTGGAGGTGGGGCCTGGTGGGAGGTGATTGGATCATGGGGGCAGATTTCCCCATTCATGCTGTTCTCATGATAGCATGTAAGTTATTGCAAGATCTGGTTGTTTAAAAGTGCGTAGTACCTCCCGCTTCGCTCTCTTCCTTTTGCTTCAGCCACTTAAGATGTGCCTGCTTCCCCTTCACCTTCCGTCAGGATTGTAATTATCCTGAGGCCTCACCAGCCATGCTCCCTGTGTAGGCTGTGGAACCTGAGACAATTAAATATCTCTTCTTTATAAGTTACGCAATCTCAGCTATGCCTTTAGAGCAGTGCAAAAAATGGACTAGTATAGGAGAGCAGGGAGGAATAAGAACCACTAAAGGGCAGAGTGAATGTAGGAGGCAGGGAAGGAAAAGAGGATCTTATACTTGCACATGTACTTAGTTCTTAAACCAGAGTTGTAATCAGTTTGATTGAATTACACGGCCATTTATGATAAACATTAATTCAGTAACATTGTTTGTATGGATTTATGTGTGTTGACACAGCCTGAGTGGAAGAATCAAAGGCCACCTCCTCTTCAGAATGTCCTTTGACTTCCCCGATAGACCTACTCCCTCCCTCTCATGTGCTGTAGAGCGTTTTGTACATTCACTCGTAGCACTAAATTGTGGCTATCCATTGCATAGCTTTCTCTCTAATAGAATATGAGCTTTGTGGGAGAGGAACTAGTCCATCTAACTAGTATTTGTTGAGCACTTTTTCTGTGTTAGGCATTTTGAAAAGGACAATTCTATAAGGTAAATATTTGTATTCTAATTTTAAAGATGGTAAAACCAAAGCCATGAAAGTTAAGTATTATCAAGTTCACAGAGCAAAAAAAGAGGTAGAGCTGGGATGTGAAGGCAGGCAGTCTGACTCCCAAGCCATCACTCCTAAGTCATCTATTATCCAGCCTTGTACCTAACACAAAAGATAGTTTTTACTTTGTTAGCAGTCAAATTGCTTAAAAGTTGAATGAGCTATTTTCTTCCATTTATTTTGAGGTGAATTCTTTTTTTCTTTTTTTTATTATTATAGTTTAATTTCTGGGGTACATGTGCAGAATATGCAGGCTTGTTACATAGATATACACATGCCATAGTGGTTTGCTGTATCCATCACCCCATCATCTACATTAGGTATTTATCCTAATGCTATCTCTCCTTTAGCGCCCCCACCCAGTGTGTGATGATTTTCTTTAAGATACAACCTGACTTTATTGGAGTTTCTAAAAGCTTTTTTTAAAGAAAAATTCTTGCTTAGTCTCTCTCTCTCCATATATATATATATACACATATATATGTATATGCCATATCTATGCCGTATGTGTGATCTATATATGCCATCTCAGGAGAACTGAGAAATGTCTCTGAGTAGACGCATCAAAGAATGAAGCTGTAAGCCACTGTGATAACTTTAAACTTCAAGCAGCTTCCATTGATGTTAGAGTGAGGCAAGGAAAGGTAAGATGAAGATATTGTTTTAAGTTCATTTCTTAATGGATGTGATTTATTTTGCACAACTAAAAAAGTGGTCTCAAGGCCAAAATACACATGCAATCTGTACGATGAATAAAAAGAAATGAACAAAGTAGGGTTTGTGGTAGGACTAAGCTGCCATATTTCACTCATTGCTGTATTCAATAAACATTTATTGGGTGCCAATCTCTTTAGAGGCCTCCAAGGGAAATTCCAAATGTGAGCTGCTGAATAGTGTCTCTACCTACCTCTGTACCATCAGGAAGCCTGGGAATGTCATCCTGTAGTTTGAACTTTGTTTGATATTTTTTTTGTATAACATCTCTTTTTCTTAGAGAATCTAATAGCACTTGAGGATAGGGATTGTGGCTCATACTTTTCCTTCCTTCTGATGATGTGTACAAGGACTGTTCCCACCATTGTTGGTCAATAAATAGTTGCTGAATGGATGAATAAGTGGGGGAATCAATAGACAATGTTTGTTTATTCCCAGTTTTTTTTTAAAAAAAAACAACAATGAGCATAAAATGTTACTGGATTGAAACATTGATTTGATTCAGTGTTTCAGGTATTGTCAGGGAGTTCAAGGAATCTCTCTTTATCCTGCCTTCCTTACTTGTCTTTCTTTTCCTCCTTTTCTTTTTTACCTTTTTCTACTTCTCACTTTTTTCTTTCCTTCTCCAACTACCAATAGTTCCCCATGATCCCTTTCATTAACTGAATAGATCTGTGTGTTTATGGGGAAAGGAATGAAATTTTAAAATGTGACTTCGATTTTAGATTATTTGGGTTTGAAGCACAAGTGAGGTATCAGAAAGTTATGATGTGAACATATGAATTCATAGGGGCTGGAGCTCTTACATAGATTTGGGCTTTACCTACATGAATGTAGTATTTGAAGGTGTAGGAGTAGGTGTGACCACGTTGACTTAAACATGGCACCAGCGTTTACTCTGAAACACTCGCTCTACTACTTCTATCAATGCTTATAACAGCAAAGCTATTAATAGCAATTACTATGTGTCAGATATTGGTTCTAGTGATCCAGTTATTTGCTTCTCAAAGCAATGCTGATACTAAAATCTGATCTTGGAGTCAGCTGGTTATTTGTAGTATTTACTGAATTGTTATTCATCTATTTTCCTTTTTTCAGATTGTGTGATACAGGAAAAATTGTTAACTTTTCTAATATATATAATTTTCTGTTTGTATGACTTCATATTCTTCATCATTACCACTAACAAAAATTATATTTTGTTACTTTGTCACTTAATATTTATGTATAATAGTAAAATCAGAGATCATTAAATGAGTACTACACTCTCTCTATAATAGCCATTGTGCTATGCTCTTTAGGTATGCATTGATCCTATCTAAGCCTCATAATAATCACATGAAAAACTGAAGCTTAGTGAATATTATTAATTTGTTCATGACGGACAGCTGTGAGGTGGAATTTGAAACAGTGTGTCCGGTCACAAACACCACGCAATTCGCCAGGGTCTACTTTTCCTGACGGTACTGTCTCTCTACTTTCTTCCATAGCCTATGAACATAGTTAAGTATCTTGCATCATAAAAATCACAGCTTCTTTGCTCTATTCACTTTCTTGCTCCTGTCCTTTCTTATGACTTATTTTCTGAGCCACAGTTCTTGAAAGAACAGCCTGCAGTCACTTACTACTTGTGTTTTCCTTTCCCACAGCACTCTGGTGTCCCTTCCGCCATTCAATTTACCCTGCTTTGCCAAAACTTTCCAATGACTGACTCTAATGTTCACTTTTTCATCTTTCTTTCTTTCTTCATATGCCCCTATGACCCTCCTTTTTGAAAAGGTTCTGATCATATGATTCCTTGACAATTTTTCTTCATTCTCCTACCTTTGGCTCTTCCAGTAGCTGCTAATACCCAAGATTCTTTTATAGTTCATGGTAAATCATTATAAATACTCTCCCTATGTGATCTATTCACCTTTATGACATTAACTATTGCCTCTATATTGATGACTCCTAAATCGATGTATTTGTGAAATTTCCTCTGAGATACAGATTCATGCTGATTTTCTTCTGAATATACACATTTGGGTGTCTCATGGACACTTAACTAAGTCTAGCTTGATTAATCATATTCTTTTATGATCTGGTCCACCTCTTCTGTTTATGATCATGGTAAATAGCAACACCGTCCATTCACTTATCCAGAACAGAAACCTGGAATCATTCAAGATCCTTCCCTCCAGCAACCTCCACACTTTAAATGCATCATAAATCAGTTCAATCCTCTATATTTTGTATTATTCAGATTCAATTCTCTAGCGTCCTTTTTTGCCCTTATCAACCTATCATTCACGCTATTGTCAGGATTTATCTGAAAAAATTCTTCACTACTGTATTTTCTTTGTTTGTATTATGAGTTTGGTAACTCCAGTTTACCACGTGGTGCTGTGGTGTTCTTTTCACATCAAGCCCCACAGCTAACCATGCAGCACAAACATGATCATGTCACCTATTTCTTTTCTTTTTTTTTGAGACAGAGTCTTGCTCTGTCAGCAGGCACCAGGCTGGAGTGCAGTGGCAGGATCTCGGCTCACTGCAACCTCCGTCTCCTGGGTTCAAGCAACTCTCCTGCTTCAGCCTCCTGAGTGGCTGGGACTACAGGCCAGCACCACCACACCCAGCTAACTTGTATTTTTAGTAGAGACAGGGTTTCACCATGTTGGCCAGGATGGTCTTGATCTCTTGACCTCATGATCCGAGGGATTTTCTCACATGAAATTGTATTTCCTCTACCTTACTTAGTTCTTAGGCCTATATTAATACTACTACTATTCCTCTGTGAATTCTGTGGTAAGAGGAAAAAATTATTTTCCTTTATTTGTCCTTAGCTCTGTTGACAGTTTTTTCCCCTAAAAAGTCTCGACTATGTATTAAGAAAGAATCGAAATTCTCAAATAACATGAAAAAATAACCTAATTTATTCACATTTACTTGAGTCTCAAGTGTTAATCTACTCTACACAGCTCTCTACACACTGCAGTTAGAATTATCCTTTGAAATATAAAGATTAAAATATCCTTTTCTTTTGTTCTCCTTAGTACATACAGACCACCGTCTGAGCTCTCTAGGGTTAAAGAAGATGCCCTCAGTGAGCTGGCTGCTGTTGAGCACAGCTGGAAGTCACATGCCTTTCCATTCTGCCCATTCCAGACTATGCCCCTAATGCATCCCTGATGTCCAGTTTTCTAAGCAGGCCACGCTCTGTCATCTCCATGCCTTTGCATATGTTCCTCCCTTGGTATGGAACACCATCCTCCCCATCGTTTACCTGGACATCTGCTTCGATCCTGTAAGATGCCATTGTTTTCCTGGATGCCTCTGGGATCTCTCCTCTCCTGTATCCAACAAGATATAAGGCTAAGAGTCCATGGGCACCTATCAGGAAACTTACCATCCTATGTTATACTGTACATCCCTTAATGGGCAAGTGAATGTTTCTGCTTTTTTAAAGCTTAGCATAATGACTAACATGGAGTAGCTATGCAGTAAATAAACAAATAAAAAATAGTTTCTGTTTGACAAATGGAAGAACAAGTAAGTGAATGTAAACATCATTGAAACACATCAACTAAAAAATCATATATATTGTTAGCTGTAAGACTGGCAAGTTAGTTAACCTTTCTGTAACTCAGTTTGCTCAACTCTAAAATAGGAATAATGTAGTTCTTGCCCCATCAGTTAGATTAAATCTGCTAGCACATAGAAAACAATTGTATCAGCAAACATTAAAATTACGAAGTGCAGGCACTCGCTGTGGAGAACTTGAAATATACTTTCTACTCTGTAAGCCAGGAAGAGCCACTGAAAGATTTTAAGCAGCAAAATAATACGTGCAGTTCTGTTTTAAAAAGAGAGTTCTGGAAGATATAGGGTAGGTGAGAAGTAGAGGTCTTGGTGATAAGCAGAGGAACAAAAAAGTGCATAATACAAATGGATAGATAATGTCAACTAGTTAATTATAAATGAATGCATGTTGTTTACATATATGTTTTGACTATATTAAAATTTAAGCCGGGCGCGGTGGCTCACGCCTGTAATCCCAGCACTTAGGGAGGCCGAGGCGGGTGGATCACGAGGTCAAGAGATCGAGACCATCCTGGTCAACATGGTGAAACCCCGTCTCTACTAAAAATACAAAAAATTAGCTGGGCATAGTGGCACACGCCTGTAATCCCAGCTACTCGGGAGGCTGAGGCAGGAGAATTGCCTGAACCCAGGAGGCAGAGGTTGCGGTGAGCCGAGATCGTGCCATTGCACTCCAGCCTGGGTAACAAGAGCGAAACTCCGTCTCAAAAAAAAAAAAAAAAGAAAATTTAGGAACTTCAAAATATTTTCAAAACTTATTTCTAATCCAACAACAAAGTGGTATGAAGAAACTCTAGAGAAGCTAAAGAAGTGTCCTGTTGTTCCATGCCGATCCTGTCTTTCTGTTCATAGTCTTCCTCTAACAGATCTCTCCTGGAAATTGCTGGCTAACTACTCAAAAGGGTGCACAAGAACAGCTCTTTCTCAAACCTTCTGTGATGAAAGTATGGTAAAAAAATTGCAATCCCCACCCACCTTTTCTCTACAAAACATGAAATAAGAAAGCAGAAACAGAAGATATCAAACAAGTTAGTCAGTGTTATCAAGCCTCTGTGGCCAGAGCTGGACATGGGTTTATAATTCTTTATCTGTACTTCCAAAATCCAAACATCTCTGAAAAATAAAAAGTGTTTTTATGGCTAATTTGGCAGGAAAGCCTGACAAAACCTGAACTCATGTGGTGACAACACCTGACCAAAGCTGACAGGTGGCTTTTTATAATCTACATTTCACTTGGTGTGAATAGTCACACTCTTTGCTGAAGAAATATTAATGTGTTTGACACTGCTTGGAGTGTTACATAATATAACAAATATGCACTTTTAAAATGTTATTGCCTGTTAAAATGCTTCCCTTAAAAATGTGTTTTGAGAGAATTATACATTCACATGTGGTTGTGAGAAATGACACAGAGATATACTCTTCACCAAATTTCCTCCATTGGTAACATTTGCAAACTACAGTACGATATCACAACCAGGAAATTGACATTGATAAAATTCATAGACCTTATTTAGACTTCACCAGTTTTACATACACTCACTTTGTGTGTGAGTATATTAAAATTCTGTGCAATTGTGTCACATATAAATTTGTGTGACCGCCACCACCATCAAGATACAGAACAGTTTTCATCACAAGGATCCCTATGTTACCCTGTCATAGTCACAGCCACCACTCTCACTGCCTGTCTCCCTGATCTGTGGCAACCATTAATCTGTTCTCTCTCATTCTGGTATTTCAACAACACTGGATAAATGGAATCATACATCACAGAACCTCTTGTGATTGGCATTTTTCACTGAGCATCGTTCCTTCGGAGATCCATACAAATTGTTGTTTGCCTTTAATATCTGCAACATCTGAACTCCAAACCACATTTAGCTCAAAGGTTTTGGACGAGGGGCTGTGGAGCTGCTCTGAACATCTGCCTCCACACTGCCTGTTCTTTGAACCATTAGGGAGTGAGACTGGCAGGAGCGAGGGGCTGTGTTCTTATCGGTGAAGGTAGCGTGACACCCAGTCTTCCGTGTCTGGCGTGAATGCACAGCCTGCTGCCATGTGCCGTGTGACAGTTGGATCCTATTGCAGCCTCCTTATTCAATATTCATAGTAATCTGCTTCATTTGCCTTTGACCGGGTTTCTCCTCACTGCATTTTCCTCCTGGGCCCAAATTCTAGCCCTAATTTGCTGTCTGGATTCCTTAGTCTAGTTTCTCCAAGCCCCATTCTCTGAGACTGCACCTGGCTTCCTAGATCACTTAGTATTGACTCAGATCAGCATGTGGATCTGTGACTCAGGGCTCAGATTTCAGCGCCTGCCTGCCTCAGGCTCACCATTGGGCCCTCAGATCCCCAAAATTGGATACAGGGTCTTTCTTGGAGAGCTTTCTGTATGTTTACTCCTCATCAGAAGAGTGTCTTGATGTCAGTAAACTCGAGCCAAAAATATGGTTACTGTTAATATTTTCCAAAGTGAAATTTGCCTTACATAAGCTGACATTATAGTTCAAAAGTTACTTTGGTAAATTCTGTAGTGGAAATTGTCACTCAATAAAATAACTTAATCTTCTCTTACTGACAATTGACTTAAACATATCTCTTAGATGTGTGTATGTGTCTAAAATTGCTGATAATGTTCGAGGCAGAGAAACATGGCAAAATGGTGCAAGATAGGGCATTCATCACGTCTGCCCTCGCATGCCTATTCTCTTTCTCGCATCTCTACCTGCTGTGATGAGAGATATCAAAATAGTTGATGTTATAATACTATTGTCCCAGTCAACCTTGAGTAATTTATGTCTTCCTCTTGGAAAGAACTAAACTGAAGAGGCAAATGTAGGTTCACTGAGGTATTCTTTCTAACCCAACGACTATTATAAAAACACACA
Organism: Aotus nancymaae; assembly: GCF_030222135.1. Classification (NCBI taxonomy): domain Eukaryota; kingdom Metazoa; phylum Chordata; class Mammalia; order Primates; family Aotidae; genus Aotus; species Aotus nancymaae. The sequence continues at coordinate 64,703,210 of NW_026988447.1, read as the reverse complement.
TCCAAGTGGAAAGCAAAGACTTCATTTCTAATAATTCAGATGATTTGTTCAGGTGAAACAATTATCTGAGACTTTCCAGATGTTTAAGTGTTTCACTTTCCACCTGGGGTTTGCTGTTGTGTAGAGCGGCCCAGCTTTGCTTTGTGATACTGCTGGGTAACGCTGACTTGCCAGAAGCCTGTCCTGGGAATAGCAATAGGAGCCACTGATTCCCAGAATAAATCAATTAGGAGTGAGGACAGAAGAGAAGAGGAAGAGGTGATACCTAACCCTCACTTACGCTCTCATCTAACACGTTGTCAGTCCTCTTCCCAAAGGAACAAATGACAAGGCTTTGGCAACTAAGATAGAAAATGCCGGAAAATTAAAAACATATAGGGTCATTAGAGCAATCTTTTAAACATTTATACAAAATAAATAAAAAAACTCTGTATGAGAAAGTTATGTATTTTTTAGTTTACATGGAAAACCAGATTTTCCTCCTTTAAAATGTTTTATTTAAAGCTTTTTGTCTCAATGTTTTAAGAAAACATTTTGACAATAAAAATTGTCCCATTTTTTACTAAAAGATTTCTGGAATAGCAATGCACTAAATTTCAATGCTTTTAACCTTAAGTTAAAACAATATTTTTCTTATGCAAAGTGCTTCAGCACTGAAGCAGCAGCCATATTGATAGGCCTCTGCTTTTGATTCGCATGTCAAAACTACTTCCTGGAAACTAATTCTTATTCTACTTTGCAAATCCTTCCACAGTTGAAAGAGTCATAAAATATATATAACAAAAAGCACATAAGAAAGTGCACATTTCTGGCTGGTTACCCATGATGGAATGATGAGGTCAGGGAAAATAAACATAAAAAATAGAAACTGTCGGTCTCTGCTTTTTAGTATAAATTATATATACGTATTTGTTGTTACCGTTTGTTTATCTTAAATATTTAAATCACAACTTCAAGTCGATCTTAGAACCTTGCTACAATTGGATGCCCAGAACAGTGGCTGGCATAAAAAGTGGATGTGGAATAAATATTTATTCCCTAATGCACGCATGAATGAGGATTCTTATATTTATTTTCTGTCAATTCTTATAAAATATCCTATGACAACTCCAGAACCTGGACCAAAGCAAGTGCTAATTTCTGAGTTGGATGGGGCCTAAGCCTTTCAGTTATTAATTTTGTAAAGTGTTAGGAAATGCTTTGCTTATGGAACGTCAGTTGCACATAATATAATATCAGTCTTTGTTTTATATCTGCAAAAATAAATAAAGATTTGTGCTATCTGGTTGAATTATCTCATTAGAATTCAGTAAGCTATGTAGAGGCTGCCCTTTGGGGCTCATAAGCCACAGTTCCACATCAGCGTTAGGAATGTTGCAAGCGAAGAAAATGCATTTTAGAGCAGAGAGTGTGACGTTGCTGAAAAGTCATTAGTTACTACAACTCTGCTTGCAAAGAGGCAGCAGGCCTTCGGGCAGATGGCAGGCTGGTACCTGGAGGACTGCAGGGTGTGCAGCTCTGCGCTGCCGAGGGAGAGGTCCGTTTACGTTGCTGGGACCAGACCCCTGTGGCAGCGGCTTTCCGAGTGTTGATGTGCAGGGTCAACGAGCTTACTCTTTTGAGCTGGCTGACCCCAGTTTTACTGCAGAAACAGGCTGAAGCGCAATGGTCTTTGGACTGAAATCTGAGTTAGACAGAGCAATGCAAGCTCCTTACAGGGGCTGCGGCAGCAGGGTTTGCGGCTGGTGCTGGGGAGCGTTCTCGTCTCCAGGGCCTGGAATCTAAATCTTTCTACCAGCTGAAAGTCTCAGAGTTGCATTTTTTAAAAAATGAAACATACAGAGCCTTGCTTCCTTCACGTTTAGTTATGCTGGACAATGAGTCACATTGATTTGAAAAAAAAAAAAAAAGACTGTATAACTTGTGCTTTATAAATGGAGACTTTTCTTCTCTTCCTGTGTGTTTTAAACTTGTCGTTACCATGCCACAAACTTCTTAACCTGAAAAAAAGGAAGTATTTTGCACCTGGATATAAAATGCCACATGTCTTGGTAATATCCCAATGTGCCACTCTCTTACCAAAAGCCCAGTTCTACTCTGTTAACATTTTCTAACTGCAAAACCAGTGGCCTTGTCAACGTCCATTGCTCCAAATGACGGATTTTATAAATCCTGAAGAGACTTCTCATTTTGATGTTTCTAACTGTGTGGTATGTAGCTATAAGAAGGTTCTCTTTATCATTTGAAACGGTTTTGTTTAGTCAGGTTCTTGCTAAAATAAAGTGCATTTCCATGTGAATTTATGGGGGTTTGCAGCCCCAAACTGCGGCTCCCTGCCTCAATTTTGGATTTGCCATTGATTCCTTTTATTGGTTTTTGGCAAGTTGCTGAGGGCATATGTTTTGCACTTGCTGCCCGATTTGTAAGATTCTGCTGACATCCAGGAAAGTGCCACAAAAGCCTGTTGCTCTGAGCCAAGCTTATGTGTTTTATGGCAAACCCACTGAGCTCAAGTTTCTTGACAACAAGTCTTATTTATGGAGAAACAAACACAGGCAGTATGTTGTGGAACCATGCTGTTCTCTTTCTGGGAGTAACTTTTGGCATTTCTATGCAAAGGGACCAACTTTTTTTTAAACATCTCCTATTTTATGTGTGATGGAGAAAGTGCTTCTCCTGCTGCTGCTGATAGACACCATTTATTGAGCATATGCCGTATGCCAAGTAATACATCTTGGCTCATCACCACCAAATTGCAAGTAAGATGCTGTTGTCTCTATTACAAAGAAGCTTAGGCTTAGAGAAGTTCAGCAAATTTCCCAGAATTTTAGAGTGGAGAAGCTAGGATTTAAATTAGGCATCTCTGAAGTTTATGTTTTTCTCAAAAGAGATTCAAGATACAAATATTGCCCTTTAGTTTTGAATAAAGAAAATTACATTTCATAATTTCCATTCTATTATATTACAATTATTAAGTTTATGCCGTTTATAGTGGTTAGTGGCATGGAGATGCAGAGATGACTAAGACATCATTCCTGCTCTTTAATCACTCATAGACGTGAGCAGTGGTTGTCAGCTGGGGGTGATTTTGCCCTTCCAGGGAACGAACATTCCCCAAGTCTGACGCCATTTTTGATTGCCAGTTTGACTGAGTGCGTGTGTATGGAAACGACTGGTATTTATTGGGTAGAGGTTAGAGACGTTGCTAGATACCCTGCAAAGCACAAACAGCACCCACAAGCCAGAATTATCCAGTCTAAAATGTCAATTGTAGTAAGGTTGAGATACCTTGGTCTAGAAAAAGAATCAAGACACCAAAAACATGGTGGAATTCACGCTGTACCTTTAATCACGGTGTGGTAGATTGTATCCTTTGTTCAAAATACTTGCCGATATGTTTTGGTGGTCTAGGAGTTAGATCTCCTATTCCATAATGCCAGGCTTGGCCATTTAAAATGTAGGTGGAAGCTCACGGAGCCGTTGTGTAGTTTTGCCACCATTTTTTTCTCTCTGTCACAGGACCATCAGGTTCTAGGCAGGGGCTCCTTCCTCTGGGACCTGAAAGGAAGACGATGTGGAGTAGAGAACTGGTATCATAACTACAAAACAAATCTTTGCTGAAATCCATTGAGATGTTGAGATGATTATTACAGCATAACTTAGTCCATGCTGGCTAACTGGTGTGGTTGTTATTTCAGCAGATGAGGATGAGGTAGAATTGTAATGGAGGAAAGATTGGAGCCGTGTATATCAGGTTGGATCATAATTTCAGGTGTGGAAAGTTTAGCAGGAGCGAGAAAGGAAATTACTGTTGAGAGCAGAGGTACAGGGACAGATGCAGAAGGCAGGGAAGCCAGTTAGACTGTGATTATGTCGTCCCAATGAGAGAAACAAGAACCTGAACGTGGGCAGGCGCAATAAGTGAAAAGCTGGAGGCTTATGCAAGAGTGATTGGGAAAGAATAAAATTAGTAGCCATGGAAATTTACTTGATGTGGCCAATGATAAATTGACTCAAGGATGACACCAAGACTTTGAAAGTGATTATCTTGGAAGATGATGTCAGACAACAACATATTTTGGAAGGGGTATGATGCATTCCTTCTAGAGCCATTGAGCTTGAGATACAGATGGGCCATCCAGGGAGAGATACCGAGAGAGAGTTGGCTGTGAGGGCCTGGAAAATTGGAATCTTAGTTTGATTCACATATATGGGCATCATCTGCATACGGGTACAATTTGGACAGTATATTTGGGGAGAAAGACAGGAAAGGAAAGAGAAGGACAAAGAAAAGGAAGTAAGAGTTTGGGCAAAGAACGAACCTGATGGTAGGAATGTCAGGCGTTTCCAGTGGAGATGCCCTGGCTGGCTGGTAAAGAGCAGACGTAATCATGAGTGTAAGCAGGCAAATCAATGCCTCTTCCTTGGTTACCTGCAAATAGGTGCTTAAATGCCTCTGATATTGCTCTAAAGCAGTTAAACTTCGGTTAAGACAAAAGTAGCGCACAATGATAAGGTCAGGAATTTATAAACACTCATTATAAGAGGGTAAGCTCAGAGTTTTCCTCAACACAAAATGAAAACCAGAATAACATCAGCAATTATTTGGAGGTTCAAAAACTTATACTTCAAAGTTTATGGTTTTGAACTGTGTTTTTTATGTCTTTGCTACGCCTATTAGTTTGAAATGAGTTTCCTGTATTCTTTACTTATCTATTAGTTACGCTTTTAAATAAAAATATGTTCTTGATTAGATCATAACCTATTAATCTTTCTTTCTCACTTCCATACCTCGGGGACATCTACCCAGACGATGTTTATAATCATAGCTGAAGGGCTGAGCTTACAGTCCGTTTCCTCCCCTACTCTCCAGCTTCACAGACAACATGCCCATGACTTTTGAAGTTTTGCCAAGGGCTGTTCCATGGCTGAAACTGATTGGTGATGTGCCGTATTCCCTAAGAATAAGTTAGAATACCACCCATTTTTCTTCCTCTGGTTTCACACTTTAGTATGCCAGGTGGGACATTATGGTAGAGAAATGGTCACTTAGCAGTTCACCATCAACCTGCTAGTGGCTGCAGGAATTACAGAGGCAATGCTTGAGAGAAGTCACAGGGATACATGAGATTGCCCATGGAGAGATAGCATTAGACAGGCTAGTGTAAACTGTCACGCATCTATGTGAGTATAACTTGCCCCTCTTCTAAAAGCAGTACTAACCTGAGTGATTTCTTCTGGAATATTAATTTTCTTTCATTTCCCTGCCTAATCAATGTGTCAGTTTGCATTTACCTTAAGATCTTATGGTTTTTGCCCGGCGTGGTGGCTCACGCCTGTAATCCAAGCACTTTGGAGGCCAAGGCAGGCAGATCACCTGAGGTTGGGAGTTCAAGACCAGCCTGACCAACATGGTGAAACCCCGTCTTAAATAAATAAATAAATAAATAAAATAAATAAATAAATAAATAAAGATCTTAAGGTTTTCCTCAAACATAAGAATTTAGAACACAGTCTTCTTCTAGGCATTTATCAAATGATTGAACGAGGCCAATCATTTGGAGAGCCGCCTGTTTACACCAAAGAAGGCCGATTCTTTAATCTTTTATTTCCTCTATCTAAGCTGCCTTATTACCATCAGTAAAGCATCCTCTGATTGCATGGTGAATTGGAATGTTGGAGTTTAATTGTGGAGACTCATGTTTCCAGGCCCTGGATGACAACCTTCTGCCTCATCTCCTTTGTTAGAGGGTCCAACATCCTCGTGTACCTCAGGCTCCTTCCCTGGAGTGGCAGCCCACATGGGCTTTATGTTCCTGATCTTTCCTTTCCGTCTCTTTGAAAGTTTTATACTCATTGTCACATATTCACATGGCAATTCGTTGACATTGGTGGCAGACTGCTAATTTGATTAGCTAATCACTGGAATATATTACTGAAAGTGGCCATCTTAATGAGCTGCTTTCTTGGTTGTGCCTTTTTTGTTAATGGAGGGCATTTGGAGACATAAAAACTTAACCCAAATAATTGTCATTAATAGTACTATGTTCAGGAAATGGAGGAGATATTCTTGAGAAGCCTGCAGGCCTTCTTTTAATTACCTCACATTCGTGATCAGCTCCTTTCCTGCTCCACTACGTGTGTGTGAACAATGAAAACTAAATTTTGTTTTGATGTGAGTTGAGCAGAGATAAGGCCATGACCCATTATTAATATTGTGGCATTTTAATTAATGACCAAGGCTAATCGGATGATTTAGTTTTAGGCAGTTTCCTAGATTCAAACTCTTCTATCATAATTGACATTACAAAAGCTTTCTGAAGAAACTGCATTATTCACAAGAATCAGTTCAGACAGCCACGGAGTCCCCTCAGAGTAGGCCCTGGGAGGAGGGTGGAGTCTCTAATCTTGTTTCCCTCCCAGTGATCGTCATTGCTTCTCTACACGGGCGGCACAGCAGCAATGATATGGCAAGTCATCCTCCGAGCGCTGGTGGAGTGATGCCGCTCTGATGCTTAGAATGAAACTAGAGGAAGTGAGAGTAGGGAGATGTGGATGAGGAAAATGAAGGGGCTGTGGGTTCAGACATCAGGTGGGTGTGTTTCTTCTGAAACTACTGAAGAATTGGTTTTGGGCTGAGAAATAGTTGGAGCCGGGACTGGGGAAATGGGTTTCCTGAAGGTAAACAAAAGTACCAGGAGCAGAGGCCAGACCAGAGGAGCCTTGGGTGACGTTAAGCCTGGACGCTTTGCTATGGGAGGAGATCTGCTCTTTGCCAGTGCTTTGAGGCCTCATTGTGTCCTCCACGGTGATCTCTGCAATACCCAGGACCTCGGTATCTCTGGACATCTAATGGGTTAGGAAGGAGAGCAAATCTCCATATTTTGAAGGCCAGAAGAGACATAATGAAATGTATACAGTCGTCCCTCAGTATCTGTCGGGGATTGGTTCCATGACTCTTCATGGATACCAGAATCTGTGGATGCTCAAATCCCTCACATAAAATGGCATTGCATTTGCGTATAACCCACGTATGTCCTCCCGTGTACTTTAAATCATCTTTAGATTATTTATAATACCTAATACAATGTAAAATAAATGCTATGGAAATAGTTCTTATGCCAAATTTTAAAAATTTGTATTTTTCTTACTATCGTATTGTTATTTTTTATTTTAATTTTTAATGTTTCCATCTGTAGTTCATTAAATGCCAGGGTGCAGAACCCACAGGTACAGAGAGCTACGTGCACCACTGTTATCTACAGATAGTGCAATGAGATTAGACAGGTCAAGCTACTTGCCAAGTTCTCACAGACAGAAGGGTTAATATTTGAGCTCTGTGGTGTGTTTTTGTTTTATTTACTCTACTCGTTAAAATTACACAAAATACGAATGCTGCAAATACTCAAGTAGATCACGTGGTATTCCTCGTGTATCTTCTCTTTTCTAGGATGCGCACACATTCTGGGTTACTCCCGTGGTGGCCGGTATAGACCAGACAAGAATTCAGTGCCAAAGGCTTTGCATGGGCGTTTTAGGTCCTCGAGCTGGCTGGATAAGGGAGCCATTTTCCTGTGATGCAGGCCACATTTCAATTGAGAGAATTCACATCATGGTTTAAAGAATGAATCAGAGCTGAGTGCCACGTCTAAGAAACATCAAAGCAACCAGAAAAGAACTTTCTCAGACCAACCCGTCTAACCACTGACAGGATCTCTGCTGTCATCCCCTGCATTCCCACCTGCTTCCACGGCTGAACTTCCGTGTCCTCATTACAACCAATCTCTCCACCTTTTCACTAGATCACATCAACTCTTATCTACCCAAAACGTCACTCCAGCGATTTTTTCTTGTCTTTCCTGCATCATCAGGTTTTACTCTCTACTGACTTCAGTTGCAATCATACATTGTTATTGCTTCCATCTTAAAAAAAACCTTCCCTTGACCCCACTTATTCTAGCAATTGTGGATTTGTAGCAACATTTTACAATTCTTTTCGCAGTCCACTCTAATTTGACTCTGCCTCTGACCATTTCACTAGATTGCTGTCATCAGACACACTAATGACTTTCACAGTTCTAAAGCTGATGGTCAGTTCTCTGTGGTCATCTGATCTGAGCTATCAGCAGCAGTCAACACAGTTCATCACACCCCCTCCATGAAATGATTTCTTCACTTGGCCTCTGTGGCACTACAGTGTCTCAGTGTTCTTTTTTTTTTTAACATGTTAAGACTCTCCTTTTCTGCTTTATCGCATCTTTGTATTTTCCCTGATTTTCTACTGTCAGAGCCCCGGAGTTAACTTTGATCTTCTTCGCTTTTCTGCCTACACACACTTTTTGATGCTGTGATTCAGTCTCATGGCTTAAAATGGCACCTACATTCAAGCACTTCCACATTTATATCTGTAGTCTAGATCTCATATAATAAACTCTCTCCTTGACATTTTCATGTGGAGGTCTAATAGACATTTCCACTTTGTATGTCCCAAACTGAACTTCTGATCCTCCCCAGAGCTGTTCTATTTGCACACTCACCCATTTCATTTGATGGCAGCTTCATCCTTCAAGCTGCACAGGATGAAAATAACTCAATCGGTCTCTTCTGTTCATGTCTCACATCTAAAAACTCGGAAAGTCTTGTTTGCTTTACCTTTCTGCCTCCTACACGCTACTGCGTTGGTGTGAGCGGCCTTGCACACCTGGATCAACGCCATTGCCTTCTAACTGTCATCTTGGGTCCTGCCTTGCCCCTCCAGAATCTGTCCTTCACAGTGAAGCTGGATTGATTGTTTTAGAAATGTAAGTCAAAGCACGTTGCTCCTCTGCTCAAAACCCTCCAATGGATCCCCACCTTAATTAGAGTAAAAGCTGAAGTTCCTACCTGGCACCATTCTCTCTCTGAGCTGATTTCCTGCTATCCTTTCTTCTCTTCCTCCCCGCCAGGCACACAGTACTCAGGGCTTTTGCACTGGAATGCTTTGCTCCCAGGTAGCCATGCGATTAGCTCCTTCACCTCCTCCAAGACTTAATTCAAATGTCACTTTCTCAGTGAGGCCTGCCCTGAAAAAAACACTTAAAATTGCAAATGCTTCCATGTTATTCCTAGTGCCCTTGAACCCCTTTGCAATATTCTATTCTTTCCTTTCTTCTACAGCATTTGTCAACTTTTAACATACCATGAAATTTATACATTTATAATGTCTGTTTGTTGTCTGTGACCTTCTTCTAAAATGTGAGCCTCATGATGCCAGATTTCTGTTTGTTTTGTTCGCTGATTCTCAAATGCCTAGAAAATTTGTATAGAATGCAGGTAATCCATAAATATGTGTAAATTGAATCAATGTGTAAACAATGTCCTTTACCAGGGAGAAGAGTCTCATGAGGTCAGAAGCTGTGAAGATCGGGAGGTGGAGAAGGGGAAGGGCAGCATATGATTCAGAATGGGGACCGTGAACAAGCTTAAAAATGTCAGAACTTTGTACTGAGTAGTGGTGGGGAATGGACAGCTGCAGCTTACCAGATAGCATCGAAACTCTAGTTTCTTCACTATTCTGCATATGATGTGGCTTCCTTCATCTCCACTACCTGATTTTCCCCTTTGTTCAAAATTAAACATGATATTCCAGATGCAGGTAAACCAGTGGCCCATTCTTCTCCTTGTCTGAACCTACATGTCCAGCAATGTAGTGAAAGGAATTATTAACTTCCTGGGGTTAAATGACACTTGACTTATATTAAGCCTTCTGTTAGCCAAACTATAAGGAAGTTTTGTTTATTTTTTTCAAACAAATCATGCTAAAATAAAATCTGCTCAATGCTCTTATTTTAACCTGTGTGTGACTTTTACATCTTTTCCTATTAAATTATAGCTTTTCAGTGAAGGTCCATCCTTCTAACCTGTTAAGATCTCAGTCCACTATTTTAGTAAGACTTCACAACTTTTCGTTGTCTGGAAATCTGAGAATTTAAAAAAATCCTTTAAGATATTCACAACATATTTTTCTGAACAGGACCCAGGACAACACCTGTGCCAAACTACTACAAACCTTCCTTCCTGCAGTAACAGGATCTATTTCAGCTATTTCTCAATCTTGCCCACAAAATTTTTACTGAATAATATTCCAAATGCTTTGCTGAAATCAAAATATACTATTTCTATGGGATAAAGAGAAACTGAAGCCAGTTTGGCATGGTTCTTAGACAAGCCCAGGGGCCCTTTGTATGAGCTCACAACCCATCTTTGATTAATTCTGTCTTGAGATCGGGCTTACTATCTGCAATTTGAAGATTTGATCTTTTCTATCACAGTGACATCTTATCTCTGTTTATTTTGTAACTTATATTTGAAAGAAACCATTCATATGCTCTTTCTGGATGGGTGGTTCTTGTCATTTAAAAATACAAAAAAAATTACATATTATTTTCCATAAATGCACATATAAAATCTTACTGTGTAGTTTTTGGTGTCATCTTTCTTTTCCTATTTGATTTGGCTCTTTCCTCTCTATCCTTCTTCCTCCACTCACATCTCCATCCACTCCTCCCCAGGAATTCCATGTTAATGCCTCGTATATGTGTTTCCACAAACTACTCATATATAACTGTAGGTGATCATCTTTAATTATTTCAGGGAACCAGTTTATTCTTCCTGAGACGTGGTATTATCCATAAAACTGTCCTTGGAAATGCCTTTATACTTTGAGGCACCACCTAAAAGTTATTAAATAATTCATTTTTCTGTTTGTTCAATAAGATTTGTTGAGCTCATCCTATGTGGCAGGCACTGTGCTGGGATGTGTAGTGATTCTAAGCCTTGACAAGTTTTGAGTTTAATCCACCTCTCTACCTTTGGCTCTTGCCTCTAGAAAAAAAAAATCTTTTTTACTTAGAAGGTTTCTATTATAAGCTTAATGTTTGCGTCTTCCCAGGTTAATAGATTGAAGCCTTGACCCCCAGCGTGGCTGTGTTTGGAGATGAAGCCTCTGAGGAAGTAACTCAGTTAAATGAGTTTGTAAGGGTAGGGTCGTGATCTGATAGGTTTAGTGTCCTCATAAGGAGAGATACCAGAGCTTTCTCTGTCTCTTTCTCTCTATCTCTGGTGCTCATGGAGAAAAGGTCATGTGAGGGCACAAAGAGAATGTATCATCTACGAACTAGGAAGAGAGCCCCCACCAGAATTCAACTATGCTGGAACCTTGATCTTGGCCTTTCAGCCTTCAGAACTATGAGAAAATACCTGTCTATTGTTCAGGCCATCCAGTCCGTGGTAGTTTATTATGACAGCTTGAACAGATAAATACAGATTTTCAGTGGGCTTAACACCAGGTTTCATTATCTATGGCTGTGTACCAAACTACTTCAAAACTTAATGGCTTAAAACAACAGTGGTTTATTATTTCTCCGCTGTCTGCAGTGAGTGAGAATCAGCAAGGCAGTTCTTCTGTTCATTCCATCTAGAGTCTTCGCTCAGCTGAGAAGAACCTCCAGGATGATCGTCTCTTTCCGAGTTTCTCTGCTTTGTATTCTAATCATTCATAGCCTGTCAGCACTTCCTTCCCCCGTGACAGCTGGGTTCCAAGAGGAGCTGTCTTCTCTTAAGAACTGTGCTAAGAAGTCTAGAATGTCACATCAGACACAATCTACGTACCAAAGTAAGTCTCGAGGCCAGCCCACATTCAAGGGGAGGGGAAATATGCCACAGCTCTTGGAGTGAGCAGTAACACGCTGGTACCAGGAGAACACAGACCGCCTGGGGCCATTGATATGGTTTGAATATACGTCCTCACCAAATCTCATGTTGAACTGTAATCCCCAGTGTTAGAATGGGGCCTGGTGGGAGGTGTTTAGGTCATGGGCACAGGCCCCTCATGGCTTGGTCCTGTCCTCGTAGGTCAGCGAGCTCTCCCTGGTCCTTTAAAACTGTGTGGCGCTTCCCCACCTCCCTTGCTCTTGTTTTTGCCATGTGACATGCCTGCTCCTGTTTCAGCTTCCGCCACGAGTAAAAGCTACTTGAGCGAATGCCGGTGCCATGTTTCCTGTACAGCCTGCAGAATAGTGAGCCAATCACATCTCTTTTCTTTATAAATTGCCCAGTCTCAGGTATTTCTTTATAGCAATGCAAGAATGGCCTCACACAGCCATCTTTGAAGACTGTCTGCCACAGTTTTTTGTCATCTCTTCCTTCTACAAAATTCTTTATTCCATTTGTCATATAGGAAGTCCTTTTTCTCAACTCGGCCACCCTATCCCAATTTGTGTTTAATGCCAAGTGTCTGAAAGATTCTCTCAAATCGACTTCCTTTTCCCCATTTTCACTGTGGCCAAGAATTTGGCCTTATATTAATCCTTCCTAGGACACTTCAGTCACTTCTAATCCAGTATCCCTTTTTCCAGATTGCCCTTCCAACCCATTACATATATTGCTGTTAGATTAATCTCTATAAAACAAAACAAAGACAGTCTGACACCTTTCCTTAAAACCTCAGTAGCTCCCCGTTGTCTACTAAATTAGCACTAACTGATATTCAAATCAGGTATAATATGGCTCCCATCCATATTTCCCGGTTGTACTACTTCTAATGTGTTTTCCTGTTTCATGGAATGTTCTTTCATTCTGTATTTCCCAACTTCTCTACCACAGTCATGCACCTTTATCAAAGCCCATCTTCCAGCTTTTCTGTGGAGTTTTTCCTACAGCCCCAGCTGGAGATGATCTCCTCCTCTTATATATTCCCAGCAGTATTTGTTTCTTGTTTTGCATTGAAATACTACTACACAAAGTATTTGTTTCTAACTCTTCCTACATTCATTCTGCTCTGCCTTATATTGTAGTTGGTTATGTTTACTGGAATCTTTCCTCTCTATAAGACGCAGAGATCTTTGAGGTCAAGTCCTCATTCAAACCCAGTTCTTTGTCACCTCCAGTTCTTGACATAGTATCTAGTCCAAAATATTTGCTTAATACAATCTTGATCTATTGAATTGGATGGAATGTGTAAGAATTATAGCACCATCTATTTCTAGAAGCCAAACTTAGAAATCTCCACATTTTGGAAGTGGAGAGAATTAGGAAGAAGAGACTGTGGAGGAGAAAGGGGGGCTATAGGGATTTTGAGTCCTTCTCATCTCCCTTTCACTGCACCCTTGCCACTCGTATCAGGCATTCCTTACTTCCAGTTCTTAGACCAAAGGGAGACAGAGCTTGCTGGCTGAGAGCCACAGAGATATTGTACCATAGGGATTTTTTGGGGCGAGGGGTAGGGGACAAGAGCATATTCTGCAATATACAGGGAAAATATCTTAATTTAACAACATGATTACAAATTTTGATTATTCATTATCTGAGTATTGTTACCTATGTGGCCCACTGTCTTTCAATACCCCAAACATGTGGATTGCACCTATAACGCTCAGCAGAATTAAATATTAGTGAAGACATTGCTATGGACTGAGTTGTGCCACCTCCTAACATCCTGTTACCTCAGGATGTGACTGTATTTGGAGACAGTGAGTGAGTTAAAATGATCATCACCTAATATGGCTGGTGTCTTTATAAGAGGAGGACATTTAGACACACACAGAGACACCAGGGGTGTGTGCGCACACAGGAACGACCACAGGAGAACAGAGTGAGAAGGTGGCCGTCTGCAAACTAAGGAGAGAGACCTCAGGAGAAATCAAACTGGCCAACACCTCAATCTTGGGCTCTTAGCCTCCATATTTGTGGGAAAGTAAATTTCTGTTGTTTAAGTCACTCAGTCTGTTGCATTTTGTTATAGCAGTCCTAGCAAACTCATACGGCTAAGATATAAGCATTGTGCTGGTGTGGTTTCTCTAACTCTCTCTTTTCTCTAATGTTCTGCAGGTCCTACAATGACCTTTTGGTCCCTTTGCTATTTAGAGAAATTCCTCTGGTCTGATCTCAGGTATCCTGAGCACAGTATCATTTCTATGAATATTAAGTTTTGGCAAAATGACATGAAAAACACAATTCTCCCAAGCTAACTGGGAAAAGCTAGTAACAATAGGGCTACCGTTGTAAAAAGCATGTAGAGGGCAACATTTTGTTTATTAAAGTTCAGCTCTTTTCAAAACAATGCATAACCTTGCCTGGGACACACTCTAAAAGTACTTTCTATTTATGAAGTTTATTGTTCCATTTACTTGAATTTTTCTTCCAAGTTCTGCCTGTGACATTTTTATCTTCTTTTTATAAGGACAAAATAGTGGTATACCAGGAGGTTGGTAGAAACAGACGCTAGAATGATTTTTCAACTCTTAACCATGCTCAGATTTCAAGGCCAAGTGACTCAATGTAGCATGAAGAAAGATTGAATTAGGGCGGTAGAATCAGGCCATGCAGAGTTAAAAAAAAAAAAAGGAAAAAATGACAGAGAAAGATGGGAAATGGCTGGAGTGACTCAGAACTTATTCCCTGGAGCCCAGACCTGCTTGACTTTCCTTAGCTAAATTCCCATTGTGTGTGTGTCTGTGTGTGTGTGTGTCTGTGTGTGTGTCTCTGTGTGTGTCTGTGTGTGTGCATCTGTGAGCGTGTGTGTCTGTGTCTGTGTGTGTCTGTGTGCGTGTGTGTCTGTGTGTGTGCGTGTGTCTGTGTCTGTGTGTGTCTGTGTGCATGTGTGTCTGTGTGCATATGTGTGTCTGTGTGTGTCTGTGTGTCTGTGTGTGTGCGTGTGTGTGTGTGCGTGTGTGTGTCTGTGTGTATCTGTGTCTGTGTGCGTGTGTCTGTGTGCCTGTGTCTGTGTGTGTGTGTCTGTGTGTGTGTCTGTGTGTGCGTCTGTATGCGCGTGTGTGTTTCTGTGTGTGTCTGTGCATGTGTGTGTCTGTGTGTGTCTGTCTGTGTGTCTGTGTGTGCGTGTGTGTGTCTATGTGCATGTGTCTGTGTGTGTCTGTGCGTGTGTGTGTGTCTGTGTCTGTGTCTGTCTGTGTGTGCCTGTGTCTGTGTGCGTGTTTAAGCCAGCTTCTAATCTGTTCCCTGCTTTGCCGTGGAAGCCTTTGTCCCACATCTGGGGCTCATTTGGTTTGGATTTTCATCTATAAATTGCTGTCAGCAAGGATCTCTGGGAGCTAATTGGTGAAAGTGACCTAAAAAGGAGCTCCAGAGGGAACCAGAAAGACTCAGAATCTTCATCCTTTTTCTCTTTCCCCAAGAATTTGTGTTACCCTTTGCCAAGGAACAACTAGCTTTGAAGCTCAAGTAATCTTTTTTTATTTGAAAGCCAAAAACCACCTTAGATGACATGCCGTCAAACAAAAGCATGTTTTCTAGTCCTGAGTAGAGAGCAAGGAGTGGCTAGTGTTTGGCATTCAGAGTCCCATTTGGACACACTTCAAAGAAAGACTCCAGGAGAACTGCTAAAAGCTTTGCCAACACCAGGATATACAGATTTCCAGTTGCTGGGGCCTGAGCTCAGTTCCTGCATCTGTGGAGGATCATAATTGCTGTCTTTTTCATCTTTGTTTTTTTGCAGCCTATTAAATGGAGGCCACTTCACAGCAGGATACATAGGTTCACAATAATAACAGCAGAATCTGTAATGATTTGATTTCCCTTTGGAAAGCATCTTTGCAGTAATCAAGGATGTTAAGCCCCACTCCTGTTAAGCCCCACTCCTGGGGCTTAACAGGAGTGCAGAAATTTAAGTTGGAATAAAGGAGTCTGGGAACAGCTCAGGTGAGGGAAAAGCAAACCTGGCATCTAACAACTGGTTGTGAAATAGGTGTAGTAGGTGTGAATTTCAGTTCACAAACTTAGGTGTGCAGACATATGACTTTTCATTTTTATGTAACAACTGATTTGTATCCCTAATCCTCCATTTCATGAAAGAAGTGTTATTTCATTTCAGTCAATTCAGTGTCTTCGACGCCCTAATGATTCCTAAACATCCTCTACACAATTCTCTGAAACAGGAAGTTTCGAGTCTCTATTATCCTGTTGGGGCTTGTTGCTCTATTGATGTGCCTTGTGCCTGTGTCTTGTGCTGCTGGCTCCGGCTCTGTTCACTATTTGCGTGTAGAGTCTGCGAGCACAACTGTCAGATCATTTCACAGGGCTTGTGAGACTCACCATGTGTGTCTTGACCGGCCATTCAGCCAGTAGCTCCGCAGAGGTTTTGTCAGTTCTTTGAGGTTCTGTAAGGAAGGAATCGTTCTTTATTGTTGGAGTTTTCAACCTGTCTTGGGCTTGGCCACATTTTGGGGGCAGAATGAGTGTCCTCTCTAGACTCACTCTCACTGTTTGTCACCAAGTCTCTTTCCCTTCCCCCAGCCAGGAAGATATTTTGTACATTTGAGTTGAGACAGAGGCACTGTGGGGAACTCTACCCTCCTCGGTCTCCCTGCCTTGGGAAGCTCAGCATTCCTTTATATCCCTTGGTCTCAAATACTTGCTTATGTCTGGAGTGCTTTCTGCACCTAAAGACTCTGTGTTTGGAAACGTGATCCAGGAGAATTTTTTCTGTGCTTTACTTTTCTTCTCCTGTGGCTAGGAGTACAGGCCTCCCAGGGATTGGGATGAAAATGAGGGAGGTAAGAACCAGAAGAGGGACAACTGAGGAGCTTTTAAGAAAAAACATCTTATTTATTAACATTTCAAAAATACGATGGCACCTTAATACCTGCCTGTTTTTGTCCTAGGACTGTGCTGGGACAATGCCCAGCAGCCATATCTTATCTTTCACTTGTAATTTAGAGACTTTCCTTATCTGTTCTCATGCCCATCCCAGTTGCTACCTCTGCCCCAGTTCTTTAGCTGGACAAGCATCACCCAGGAAGCATCATGTTCCACAATTTCTTCTTCCCTCCTGTATGGATTCCCATTGCTGAAGTCCTTTCTAATCAATCACGCAAAAGATTAAAGAAGGTTCTACACACTGGGGTCTGTTGGGGGGAAATAGGGGAGGGACATCGGGGGGTGGGGAGTTGGGGAGAGAGAGCATGGGGAGAAATGCCAGATATAGGTGAAGGGGAGGAAGGCAGCAAATCACACTGCCACGTGTGCACCTATGCAACAGTTTTGCATGTTCTTCACATGCACCCCAAAACCTAAAATACAATAAAAAATAAAAAAAAAAAAAGACTCTCCCTGTTATTCATACTTTTGGTGCTCTATAGTTCTTTCTTCATATGTCACAGCAGCAATTGTTTAATTTTGCTATATGATTTGCTAAATATTCATCTTTCCCATCGTGAAAATAGGAACTATTCTTTTTTGTTTACCTCGGTACCCATAGCACTTAGCATATAGTAGGTATGTGATAAATAGGTATTAGGTAACGAATCAACGAATGATAAACTAGCTATCCATGTTGCCAGGAGTTCCTACAACATGAATAGTAGGAACCTACCACATGAGATCCTACTGCTTCATGCACTTTCACGTAAACCTTATCCATATTCTCACTCCAGTTCGCTGAAAGAAAGCTTTGTTATCCCTGTTTTGGAGCAAATATTCTGGGGGTCTAAGAGCTGGGAGAGATTGTTTCTACGGTTATTCAGCTAATAAAGGGCAAATGTTTCATTGATTTTCTATTTAACATGTGTTTCCCTTAGCATCTGCTTGTCTTTAAACATAACTTTATACCTTCTATGCGTGACTGATACCTTGTTAGGTGATATTTACTTTTTCAAAAAGAGTGATGATTTAACCAAAGGAGTCTCTGGTCAGGTTAGCGTGCAGTAGAAAGAACTTTAGGCAGATTATGGGGCCAGAGTTGGTTGGAAATCCTTCCCTACGTTACTTAAGTTACAATATAGAGATGTACTTGTGTTCTGATCCCTTTTTCCCTTTGTCTTAAACACCAGACCTGTTCCATTTCAAATACTGTATTCATTCCATTTTTTAGGGCATCTGTTTCAGAGTATGAGTCTGCGATTGTGGCTCGAGTGTCTATGCGAAACATTAAAATCAAAGCAGAAAACTCCCCTTTTCCCCCTAAAAGAGCACATTCCTGTTTTTTCTATTACAGTGGTGTGTGTTATCAAATGTCAGAAACATATGACAAATTAAAGAATTATGCCAGAAAAATATGATGAATGGATTTTGTGATTTTAAAAGAATACATCGGGGGCAGGGTATGGTTGGTTGGGAAAGATGAGCACAGACAGGGGACTGGAAAGCAATTTGGGGGAGAGGAGGTTTAGACTAGACCTTGAAAAGTATAAAATGTCTTTACACTTTGAAGCAGGCGGGCAGATAAGAGGTGATTGCAGCAGTAATGGGCATTCCAAGAAAACCTAGTGGCTTATCCTGGCTCTAGATCTTTAATTTAGAGAACTTCCGAGAAGTGCAGGCAGCCCTAAGGTCAGCTTACAAGTTGGAAAATAGCACATTCGGTTTGAGTTTCATTGAGGTTTGAATGTCTCGGGGCCAGCTTAGGTGTACCTAAAACAGAGCCAACACTCTAGATCAGTTTCAGAGCTCTCCTGCTCTCCTGGATGTGTTCCTGGCCACAAGACCAGTCTCTGGGTCAGAGCAGCTGAGATGGAGAAGCCCTCCCCAACAGACCCCACACCCACTTCAGATGGAGTTAATAAGGGTCTGGGTCCCGGCAACCTTGGGACCTCTTGCTTGTCTCCTGGTTGCCATCATGACAGTGTTCACTTGGATTACAGGGCCGCCTTCCCTCCGTGCTCTGGACTCTTTGAAATCAGGGTTCTGTTTTATTCTCAGTGTTGGAGCATCCACAGTCAGCATGTGATACTTTCCTAGCACAGAGCCTAAAAGGGACCCGAGTAAATTGAGTGAGAATAAAGAGACCACACTGTCAAGCTCAACTTCCTGTGTTTATATAGGCAATGTCTTTCAGCCTTCATATAGGCAATAAACTTTTATGTAGGCTGTATACCTGGCATCTAATGCTCTGACTTAGATATTCTTATATAGCTTTTTTTTTAGACGGAATCTCTTTCTGTCCCCCAGGCTGGAGTGCAGTGGCTGATCTCGGCTCACTGCAACCTCCACCTCCTGGGTTCAAGCAATTCTCTGCCTCAGCCTCCCGAATAGCTGGGATTACAGGTGCCCACCTATTATTTTTAGTAGAGATGAGGTTTCACTATCTTGTCCAGGCTGGTCTTGAACTCCTGACCTCGTGATTCACCTGCCTCAGCTCCCAAAGTGCTGGGATTACAGGTGTGAGCCACCATGCCCGGCCATATAGCTATTTTTAATATACTATAATTATAATACAGTATATATCATCTTACTATTTCATAGATGAAAAAAGGCTGAGTGATTAAATGACCACAGTTGCAGGCAAATATTGTACTGTGCTCCTCCTTACAGAGTTAGTTTTAGCCTTATGCTTAGAAAGAGGAGCAAGTCCTGAAGAAGGATTTGATGGAACCCATAAAACTCACCCACCATTTACTATAAATTCAGATACGAGCTTTTTTTTAGTTGGTTGAAGTGTCATCTTCAGAGGGCCCTTTTTAAATTTCATTTGTTTCCTGATAGTGATTACTTAGTAATAAAGCTCACACCATGTGGCTCGTTTATTTTTTCAATAACGATAATAAATACTTAATTAGTGCTCTTTTCAGTGATTTACGTATTTTATTTTATTTTCTGTATTTATTTATTTGAGACAGGGTCTCACTCTGTTCCCCAGGCTGGAGTGTGGTGGCACAATCATCGCTCAATGTAGACTCGAATTCCTGGGCTCAAGGGATCCTCCTGCCTCAGCCTCCCAAATAGCTGGGACTATAGTCCCTTGATACCATTCCCAGCTAAATTTCTGTATTTTTCGTAGAGATGGGGTCTTGCTTTGTTTCTCAGGCTGGTCTTGAATTCCTATCCTCAAATGTTCCTCTCACCTTGGCCTCCCAAAATATTGGGATTACGGGCATGAGTCACTATGCTAAGCCAACATATGTTATTTTAGCTTTCACAACAACCTAATGAGATAGATTCTGCTTTGTTCTAATTTTTATAGATGAGAAAACTGAGGCAAATGGAAATTAAGTAATGTTACGAAAGTGACACAGTAAAAGTGACACAGACAGTATTCCAAACCAATAGTCATTCAATGCCATCAAATATTCATTTGGAACTGCTCTGTGCCTGGTATTGCCCTGTGCTGGGAGCAATGCACAAAGCAGACGAGCTTCTGTCTTCATGGAGCTTTCATTCTGGAAGTGTGTACCACACTGTATGCCAAAATAAATATCAATCAGACAAAGTAAAAGCCTTACAGGGAATAGCTAGGGTACTCTACCCATCAAGTCTCACTAGGTCAAGGGAGGAGTGTGGCTACAAATGGCAGGGAAGCAGGTGACATTTGAGTTGACACTCATAAAATGAGAAGGTGTCACGCCTCAAATGTGATATGACAAGAGAATGGAAAAGATCCTGTTGCTTGCCGTTGGAACTTGGGAAAGAGAAAGGAGCAAGACCATTTACATGTAATGATAAGAGTTGGAATTTATTCTAAGTGCAGTAGGAAGAGTTTTATGCAGGGTAGTGAAGTGATCTATGTTGTATTAATGTCACTCTGTTGATAAGAATGATCTGTAGCTAGTGCAGATATGGGAGTAGGACAGTGGTCAGGAGGCCATAGCATACATAGCCCACCCTGGTCAGAGGTGATGGTGGCTGTGGATGTCTGGAGGAGAAAGTAAGGGGAGGGGGATATTTGGACTTTTATTGATGGATTAGATGGGGAAAGTGAGAAAGGAAACTGGGATGTCTTGTACATTTTTTACTTTAGTTACCGGCTGAATGTGCAATTTTGATGAAGTGGGAAAGGACTGGGAGGAACCAGTATTGAAAAATGAGATGGAATTCAAGCTTTTTGTGTGAAATATTATTTTGAGTGCCTTTAAAACATCCAAGTGGCATATGAAGGAAGCAACTGGTATCAGGAATTATCCGCGTTACACAGAAGCTTACTGAGATTTGACAACATCACAATAGAACCTTTATGGTTTCAACATTTCTGCTCCAGAGGAGAATTCTTTTAGAAAAATATGCCTTGACACTGAAAATTCCTACTCTTATGGAAACAAATGGACTATGATTTTCACTAGCATCTCAGTGCAGCAGTGTTGTGAGTCGGGCAGCACACACAGGAAGCAAGCTAAGTGCAGCTGGCAGATTGCAGATGCGTGTGAGCCACAAACACACACCATTCCTGAAAAAAGTAGGGAAACAAGGACTGCACGTTGGAGGTAAACACGGCCTCTTAGCAATAATACTGCTTAAAATATTGCTATTAAAATTTGAACTTTGAGCAAATACAGAGACTATGTTCGGCAACAGGGATATAAGAATGCACCTCTTCCCACGGCAGGCTGGTGTGGAACAGGAATAGATAACGTGTGGAAGATCAGCAAGACGGGACAATACAGAAATCATTCTCTCGGCCACAACTGCCAACGGGTTTTCACTGACTCTTGCAGACAAGGAACTGGAAATACATGTCAGAACCCGTATTGTGCATCCTTTATGGTCTGCTGATTGCATTTTTGCCTAAGTCAATTGTATAATAAAATAAATATGTATGTAATTCTAGTTTAGGTTCAATCCTTTAAGACTCATCCATATTTCCTTTTCTTCCTAAGTTCAAAATAAAGAAGACTTCCAGATTTTGTTAGAGCCCTCCTGGCAATTATTGCAGTTAAGTTTCTCGTCTTCAGGGTGGACAGAACTAGTTGGCAGAACTTCTCACATGATGCCAGGCAAATACTTTCCTGGATGGGTTACAAGTTTCACTAACACCTTAAATCATGAACATAGATGAGCTGGTCACATTTCCTGTCTGAAACCTAACAGAGAGCAGTCCTAAGCAGTGGGATGTAGCTCAGGTAGACTTCGTGCTGGAAAAAGGGAGATGTGCAAAGGTGTAGAGCAATCAGCACTTCTACAAACTAAATAAATAAAATAAAAGGCCTGGATGGGCAGTCTCAGCTGCTAGGAGAGGGTCTGAGAGCTGGTCAGAGGCACAGAGGTACTGGGTGCTGGGGAGCAGGGCTGTGAGGAGTTAAGGGTGATGCTGGGGGAAAATTCCAAAATTCATGTTTAGATTTTCAATTTTGAATATAGCTTACTCTTGCACAACATAGATCTTTACCTCTCTTACTTGACTGGAACCGATCTGTTCTCTGGAATTTGGGAACCCAACGATTCACGTCAGGCCTAAGGCTGGCCGTGGAGTTAACTCTCCGTTAGACCTTGCTCAGAAAGTCAGGAAGAATCATGCATCCTTGTTAGTTAATGTTTGCATATCATTGCATGCTGGCCATTGTACCGACTAGGCAACTTCCTACGAGCTACATTCTCTGAGTCTCTGAGGGATTTTTGGAGCAAGACAGGAGATTGGGCAAATTTGGCATCCAGCAACCTGGGTAATCTCCTGCATTTTCCAGGACGCAAAGAACCGCTGGGACAATGACTAAGTCAAAAACTCGTTTTCCATGGAAAGTTTTACTTGGTTTCCATTATTTTATACCACAAATCATGCTCTGCATTTAGAGTGTTCCTTTGCCTACCTATGTGTCCATTAGCAATTATGAGAAAACATATCCAATAGCCCGTTAGATGAAGAAACAAAGCTGGAGCTCACGTTATGCCTCCCCAAGTGCATTCACAAGAGCAATGAACCGGCACATGGTGCGTATTTGGATGTTAATGAGAAATGCACCTTTAAGTTATATGAACAAAAGAAATAGCGTGGGTTTATAGCACGTAAAAGCCAGAAGACTGTTAGAGGTGACATAGTCAGGTGTTTCTCAAACGGTTTGTAAAGTTTAGAACATTTCCTTCAAGTGAAAGATTTTGCAGAAGCCTAAATATACTAAGTGGGTGGAGTGGAGGGAGGGTCGTGATTTTCTTACCTTCCCCGAGACAATTCCATAGGAGTGGCGGGATTCAGCAGGCTCCTTCTGCAAATCCAGCTACCTGGCATGATTGCTAAGAAAACTGTGACCCAGATTGGCCCAGGGTTATGTTGTGAAAAATTTACGTCACCACAGCTAGACCTTGGTTCTACTGACTCTTGGTTCATTGCCTCACTTGCTAGGAATCAATTTTTCCACTTAAAATATGTGCAGAATCGGTGAAGGAAGGAACGTGTGCGGAATCGGTGAAGGAAGGAATATGTGGTTCTTGTTATTGTTATCGCTTTTGTCTAGATATTTCCCTTTCAGGAATGAGTTAGATGATTAGAAGGATTCACGTGCTTTTATGTTTCATTCTGTACTGTCTGATATTGAGAAAAACACAGCTTCCTTAGCTCAGGACCTGAGCTTCTCCAGTCTGCTCCTAGGTTATCTCCTTGACTCTGTTGACGATGCCACAGTCCATGCTGCAGCTTCTCAGATTCTAGCCAACCTCTTCCTTCTCCCTAGGCCACACATATTTCAACTGGTGTCACTCATTTACTTCTCCGCTGGATGCCCTCTTCTTATATTTCTAGCCATGACATCCTAAATCACATATCTCAACTGTCCTGCAAGGCTTTTCAGATGCCCTGCTTGGCTTTCACCCTTCTGCTATTTCTGTAGACTAGCACTTGTCAGAATACACCTGTTTTTGGTCTTATTTGGTGTCTGTCTTTCTTCTTCCTTCTCATTTGTGAACTCCTAAAAGAGAGCAGGAACATGTCAGATTGATAGCACAGATAACATTCTCACACCAGAGGCCCCCAAACTGTTAGCTGAATTTAACTGCACAAAATATATAGAAATAGTCCTACTGCCAAGTTTTGATGACATGTGACAATGAAGGTACAAGAGGGGCAGCAGAGATGGGTGGTAGGTGCTTTAAAAAATACTTTTTATTTTTTAAAATAAAAAACACTTTTTATTTTTTAAAATAAAAAACACTTTTTATTTTTTAAAATAAAAAACACTTTTTATTTTTTAAAATAAAAAACACTTTTTATTTTTTAAAATAAAAAACACTTTTTATTTTTTAAAATAAAAAACACTTTTTATTTTTTAAAATAAAAAACACTTTTTATTTTTTAAAATAAAAAACCTGAGGTTTGGAGTATGTAGGACTTGAGAGTTATTCAGCCTGATTTTGCAGTTTTCTATAAAATTCCTCCTAGTGCTTTGCTCTCTTTGGGGTATTTCATTATAATTAACATATAATATCATGATTTAAAAAATTGTAATTTTATGTTTTAAAGAACTAATTTAATTTACTTTACGTATACAAATATATGCATTATATATGCCTTCTATCCATCTATCATCTCATGTGAATAAGACAGTGAGAAGCAGGTTTTAAATTTTTTTATTTTGGTTTCTCCTTGATTATAGACTTCAGCCATCTGTGTTGTTATCCTTCTGGGATAATCTTTTAAAAGATTCTTATTTTTAATAAGAGAACACATGACATTATAATTAAGGGCATGCCTGGGTTTGAATCACAGTTCCACTACTTCCACTACTCATTTGTGTAAATTAGCACGTTACTTTATCTCTCTGTTTCTGTTTTCTAACCGTAAAATCAGGATGATAATAACAGTACTTACCTCCTAGGGATGCTGTAAATACTAAATGAAGTCATACTTAAAGTGTTTAGACCAGAACCTAGGATACGAGAGATGCTATATTAGTTTTAGGGGTTATTCTAGAACTCTGTTTCCATTTTCCCTCTCTTACTCCCTCCCCAACACATGCGTTTTGGGACATTCTAGAC
The DNA here is from genome assembly GCF_030222135.1 of Aotus nancymaae. NCBI lineage: Eukaryota > Metazoa > Chordata > Mammalia > Primates > Aotidae > Aotus > Aotus nancymaae. The sequence continues at coordinate 64,678,547 of NW_026988447.1, read as the reverse complement.
ACCAGTTATGTGGCTAAGATGAACATGAGGACACGCAGGCATGCACACCTCTGAGACGTATTTCTGTGGGTAGGTGTTGAGGTCAATGTAACTGCCGTTGTAGCAAGGCTGTTATTAAGGAGGAAATCGTCCTGCTCATAACTGAGAGTGGAATATGTGGAGGGATGATTGGAAATATAGTCATGGCATTAAAAACATTCGGATAATATAGCATGGGCTTTTACCATAGGCAACTTTGGTATATTATTAAAGTCTGAACAGAGCTGCATATTTTGAAAAGCAATTTTAGACTGAGAAGTTTGCTGATGTTAAAGAAGGGCAAATATATTCAACCAATGGGTGAAGAGTGGCGAGAAGTGCTTGCTGACTCGGCCTAATATTGAATTCCCTCAGATTCGTATTATTGACAGGTGTTTAGGAAACAGGGCTTCCCGCATGCGCTGAGCTGCTTTTAACGATCCCCTAGCTTGCCGTCAGTCTGCATAATAAGACTGGACTTTGTGGGCATTTGTCCTGAGCTTTGAAACTGCAGGTTTTGTGTTTACCCTCTTTACATTTCTAAAGCATATGTGTTTAGTAGAGAAAGACTCCAAATTGTGCTTACTATGCTTGATTGGACACGTAGTTTTTCTGCTTTGGGTTTTACATAGATTTGCAGATTTAGGAATCTGCAGAGGTGAAGCTGCCCAAGCCTTCCTGAATGGACTACCTGCTCCTGTAGCCAGATAATCCAGCACCCGCCAACACTTTCCAGTTGTTTTCCATGCTTATTCAGACGCAAATCCCAAACCATATGTTTACCTTTATGTTTAACATCCTTATTTACAGAGACAAAATTACAAATCCTTCATTCATATGAACTCTAGTAGGCAAGAAAACGGTAACAGAAAATGGGATTTATATATCTAATTATTTTTGAGCCATAAAAGTTGTGAGATGGCTAAGGAACTTGGCCAAGTAGTTGTATGGAAAAGTACAGGCTAATGCCAAATACTTAAATAAAAGCTAAAGAACTCATGAAAAGCTTCAGACAGTCTGTCTCCATAATATCAGACAGTCAGATATATGAAAATATCTGCATAACGAACTTTTTCTAGATGTTTTTCTGATGTGTGATATCATTCAAAGGTACACCTGACTCTAAGTGATTAACTTAGTTCTTGGAGTCTCTAGTGCTACCTTCTGTGTCTGTGACCCGAGAGGCTGACCCACTACCATTGTGCCCTTGGTGGTCTCTACCTACCTAGGCGTGATACCACCTTGAGGAAAGGGTTCCTTAGTGATCTACTGAGCTAATTCATCTCTAAGGGAAACAATTGCTGCAAAGATTAATTTAATAACAGTGGCTCTGGGAATGTTGGAAAAACCTCTAGCGGAATTTGGTTTTGTTTCTAGAAGAAATGAAGACAAATCTTATGTTGTGCTGTCTGGAGTTACTATTAAGCATGGCCTACTTCTGCGTATTTCTGAATCGATCTAAACTTCAGTTCCTGGTTAGGAATATGAGCATGACAATATCATTTTGGAATTGATATGAGGTTAAGAACAAAATCTGTGTTAAAATGTTTACTCCAGGATCTGACACATAGGAAGTGTTCAAAAGTGGTAATTGTAGGGTAGTACCGAACACTCAGGCTTATGACAAAGCGTTGGAGTGTGTGGAGCAGCTGTACTCGAGCGTACAAGAGCTGTAGCATAAGCGCTGGATGCTTTTCTCTCCCATCACTGAGTAAAAAACTGAGACTTGAGGATGCTCCACTCTGCAGAATCTTCAGCTGAGAATGCTTGTCTGAAGGGCTCTCTCCTAAGGGAGCTCAAGTTCACAGCTGAGAGCCCTTCGGTCTGTCTCTGTTGTCTATAAAAATTTCCTTCTCTGCTTTCTTTTTCCTCCCTAAATGAAGTTAAGAAAAATGATGCAACAGAATGCGAAATAACCATTGATGAGTATGCTTACTACAAGATCGGATTTCAAACTTGCTTAGGACTTTGGGAAATTTAAAAAATTCTAAGTAGTTTTCATCTATTAATTTTTTTCTGTTTACATTAATTACCAGGGGAGTAAACACCTATATACAGATAGGTTACTTGCACCTGTATTAATTCAGCACCATGTACTGCTATGTTCAGAACACTGGTGGATATATTGCTAGGAAACAGACACAACTGTGGGATGAAATGAGTTAGGAATGACTTAAATTATAGTTCTGAGCATGGATCCTGTGAATACTGATAAGAGGGTGAAACCTGGTTTCTGAGTTCTCTTTTCTATTAGAAGAGAGTGCAGAAAAAGACACATACCCTCAACACTCCTTTACCATGAGGCACGGAAGAACGTCTTGACTAGGGTCCAGTCTTGAGATAGAAACCATACCTTTTTTTTATTTAACAGAAGAATTCAATGTTATAAATTGTTAATTTTGTATTAAAGAACTGAAAATGCCAAAAAGGTACATTGCCATACCTTGGAGGAGTCTAGGTCAGCAGGGCTGGTTTCGAGGGTTGCGGCCCCTACATTTATACAGGTTGCTGCTGAGAAGGGCCATATGCTTGGTTTAATGCTCTGTTGCTGCCATTTTAAATTTCTTAATAATTTTTGAATAAAGAGCACACATTTTATTTTTCATTGTGCTCCACAAATGATGTCCTTGGCGATACCTGTAGGAGTCAGCTAGCACGTTAAGGGTGGGAGAACAGAGGGAGAAATTGGAGATAATTAGACAGAGAGTCTTGGAGAAAGGGCCTCCCAAGTGTAGATGCCACCTGGTGCTGGTGTCAACAAGTTCAGAGGAGGGGGCCTTGTGCTGCTGGGAGACAGACATCTGAGAATGGGCACGGGTCGGCTGGTGCTGGAGTCTTGGGAGGGGCATGACCATACTTGTTCTAGAATCTTTGAAGTGACACCGTGAGTCTGGTTCTGTGAATGCTAGAACTTCAGACTTGTGCCACGGGAGGGAACTGCTGTTTCTGGACTGAAGAAGTGTTGCTAGATGAGCCAAAGGCAAAGAGGAACAGGAAACAAATGAAATTCAGGAAGAAGAGAAGTAGGAGCAGATGTTCTGTCTCTTCCCCCTCCAGCCTTCACCTTCCCCCCATTGTCTACTGGTAAAGTCTTTTGGACCCAGCTGTCAAAGCAGAACTGTGGGCTATAGGGCCCCAGCCTCAGAATTACAAGATTTAGAAAACTCAGTTGGAAGCAAGAGCTTAAGAACCCCACAAGCAGTTGAGTAAGAGAGTAAGGTTTGTAAAATGCCTTGGGTCTCTGCCTCCCAGCTGTCTCTGTAGCAGCTTCACCAGCACCGATCTAAGCAAATCCTCTGCTGGTCAGTAGAGCAGTCAGAAGACAACTACATCTTTTCTTTTCTTTCTTTCTTTTTTTTTTTTATTGCATTTTAGGTTTTGGGGTACATGTGAAAAACATGTAAGGTTGTTGCATAGGTGCATACGTGGCAGTATGATTTGCTGCCTCCCTCCCCTTCACCTATATCTGGCATTTCTCCCCATGCTATCCCTCCCCAACTCCCCACCCCCCCCACTATCCCCCCTCCCCCCCAACAGACCCCCGTGTATAGTGCTCCCCTCCCTGTGTCCATGTGTTCTCCTTGTTCAACACCCGCCTATGAGTGAGAACATGTGGTGTTTGATTTTCTGTTCTTGTGTCAGTTTGCTGAGAATGATGTTTTCCAGGTTCATCCATGTCCCTACAAAGGACGCGAACTCATCATTTTTGATGGCTGCATAATATTCCATGGTGTATATGTGCCACATTTTCCCTGTCCAGTCTATCATCGATGGGCATTTGGGCTGGTTCCAGGTCTTTGCTATTGTAAACTGTGCTGCAATGAACATTCGTGTGCATGTGTCCTTATAGTAGAACGATTTATAATCCTTTGGATATATGCCCAGTAATGGGATTGCTGGGTCAAATGGAATTTCTATTTCTAGGTCCTTGAGGAATCGCCACACTGTTTTCCACAGTGGTTGAACTAATTTACACTCCCACCAACAGTGTAAAAGTGTTTCTATTTCTCCACATCCTCTCCAGCATCTCTTTTCTCCAGATTTTTTAATGATCGCCATTCTAACTGGCGTGAGATGGTATCTCAATGTAGTTTTGATTTGCATTTCTCTAATGACCAGTGATGATGAGCATTTTTTCATATGTTTGTTGGCCTCATGTATGTCTTCTTTTGTAAAGTATCTGTTCATATCCTTCGCCCATTTTTGAATGGGCTTGTTTGTTTTTTTCTTGTAAATCTTTTTTAGTTCATTGTAAATTCTGGATATCAGCCCTTTGTCAGACAGGTAGGCTGCAAAGATTTTTTCCCATTCTGTTGGTTGCCAATTCACTCTATTGACTGTTTCTTTTGCTGTGCAAAAGCTGTGGAGTTTGATTAGGTCCCATTTGTCTATTTTGGCTTTTGTTGCCAATGCTTTTGGTGTTTTGGTCATAAAGTCCTTGCCTACGCCTATGTCCTGAATGGTTTTGCCTAGGTTTCCTTCTAGTGTTTTTATGGTGTTACGTCTTATGTTTAAGTCTTTAATCCATCTGGAGTCAATTTTAGTGTAAGGTGTCAGGAAGGGGTCCAGTTTCTGCTTTCTGCATATGGCTAGCCAGTTTTCCCAACACCACTTATTGAACAGGGAATCCTTTCCCCATTGCTTGTTTTTTTCAGGTTTGTCAAAGATCAGGTGGTTGTAGATATGTTGTGTCGCCTCCGACGCCTCTGTTCTGTTCCATTGGTCTATATCTCTGTTTTGGTACCAATACCATGCTGTTTTGATTACTGTAGCCTTGTAGTAGAGTTTGATGTCCGGTAATGTGATGCCTCCCGCTTTGTTCTTTTTGCTTAGAATTAACTTGGCTATGCGGGCTCTCTTTTGGTTCCATATGAAGTTTAAGGTAGTTTTTTCCAGTTCTGTGAGGAAGGTCATTGGTAGCTTGATGGGGATAGCGTTGAATCTGTAAATTACTTTGGGCAGTATGGCCATTTTCACGATATTAATTCTTCCTAACCATGAACATGGAATGTTTCTCCATCTGTTTGTGTCCTCTCTTATTTTGTTGAGCAGTGATTTGTAGTTCTCCTTGAAGAGGTCCTTTACATTCCTTGTTAGTTGTATTCCTAGGTATTTTATTCTCTTTGTAGCAATTGTGAATGGCAGTTCGTTCTTGATTTGGCTCTCTTTAAGTCTGTTATTGGTGTATAGGAATGCTTGTGATTTTTGCACATTGATTTTGTATCCTGAGACTTTGCTGAAGTTGCTTATCAGTTTCAGGAGATTTTGGGCTGAGGTGATATGGTCTTGTAGATATACAATCATGTCATCTGCAAATAGAGACAATTTGACTTCCTCCTTTCCTAATCGAATACCCTTTATTTCTTTTTCTTGCCTGATTGCTCTGGCTAGAACTTCCAGTACTATATTGAATAGGAGTGGTGAGAGAGGGCATCCTTGTCTAGTGCCAGATTTCAAAGGGAATGCTTCCAGTTTTTGCCCATTCAGGATGATATTGGCTGTGGGTTTGTCATAAATAGCTTTTATTATTTTGAGATACGTTCTGTCGATACCTAGTTTATTGAGAGTTTTTAGCATAAAGGGCTGTTGAATTTTGTCGAAGGCCTTCTCTGCATCAATTGAGATAATCATGTGGTTTTTGTTTTTGGTTCTGTTTATGTGGTGAATTACATTTATAGACTTGCGTATATTGAACCAGCCTTGCATCCCCGGGATGAATCCTACTTGATCATGGTGGATAAGCTTTTTGATGTGTTGTTGTAATCGGCTTGCCAGTATTTTATTGAAGATTTTTGCATCTATGTTCATCATGGATATTGGCCTGTAGTTTTCTTTTCTTGTTGAGTCTCTGCCGGGTATTAGGATGATGTTGGTCTCATAAAATGATTTGGGAAGGATTCCCTCTTTTTGGATTATTTGGAATAGTTTCAGTAGGAATGGTACCAGTTCCTCTTTGTATGTCTGGTAGAATTCGGCTGTGAAACCATCTGGGCCTGGGCTTTTTTTGTGTGGTAGGCTCTTAATTGCTGCCTCGACTTCAGACCTTGTTATTGGTCTATTCAGGGTTTCGACTTCTTCCTGGTTTAGGCATGGGAGGAGGCTACTGTCCAGGAATTTATCCATTTCTTCCAGGTTTTCTAATTTATGTGCATAGAGTTGTTTGTAATAATCTCTGATGATGGTTTGAATTTCTGTGGCATCTGTGGTGATATCCCCTTTATCATTTTTTATTGCATCTATTTGGTTATTCTCTCTTTTCTTTTTTATTAGTTTAGCTAGTGGTCTGTCTATTTTGTTGATCTTTTCAAAAAACCAGCTCCTGGATTTATTGATCTTTTGTAGGGTTTTTCTTGTCTCTATCTCCTTCAATTCTGCTTTGATCTTAGTTATTTCTTGTCTTCTGCTGGGTTTTGAGTTTTTTTTTATCTTGCTCCTCTAGCTCTTTCAATTTTGATGATAGGGTGTCAATTTTAGTTCTCTCCTTTCTTCTCATGTGGGTAGTTATTGCTATGTATTTTCCTCTAGAGACTGCTTTAAATGTGTCCCAGAGATTCTGGTATGTGGTGTCTTCGTTCTCGTTGGTTTTGAAGAACATCTTTATTTCTGCCTTCATTTCAGTGTTTATCCAGTCAATATTCAGGAGAAAGTTGTTCAGTTTCCATGAGGCTGTACAGTTCTGGGTTGGCTTCTGAATTCTGAGTTCTAACTTGATTGCACTGTGGTCTGAGAGACTGTTTGTTATGGTTTCCGTTCTTTTGCATTTGCTGAGGAGTGATTTACTTCCAATTATGTGGTCAATTTTAGAGTAGGAGTGATGTGGTGCTGAGAAGAATGTATATTCTGTGGATTTGGGCTGGAGAGTTCTGTAAACGTCTATTAGGTTTGCTTGTTCCAGGTCTGAGTTCAGTCCTGGATATCCTTATTAATTTTCTGTCTCGTTGATCTGTCTAATATTGACAATGGTGTGTTGAAGTCTCCCACTATTATTGTGTGTGAGTCTAAGTCTCTTTTCAAGTCTTTAAGAACTTGCCTTATATATCTGGGTGCTCCTGTATTAGGTGCATATATATTTAGGATCGTTAGCTCTTCTTGTTGCATTGATCCTTTTACCATTATGTAATGTCCTTCTTTGTCTCTTTTGATCTTTGTTGCTTTAAAGTCTATTTTATCAGAGATGAGAATTGCAACTCCTGCTTTTTTTTGCTCTCCATTTGCTTGGTAAATCTTCCTCCATCCCTTTATTTTGAGCCTTTGAGTATCCTTGCATGTGAGGTGGGTTTCCTGGATACAGCACACTGATGGGTTTTGGCTTTTTATCCAATTTGCCACTCTGTGTCTTTTGATTGGGGCATTTAGTCCATTTACATTTAGGGTTAATATTGTTATGTGTGAGTTTGCTCCTGTCATTTTGATGCTAGCTGGCTGTTTTGCCCATTGGTTGATGCAGATTCTTCATTGTGTTGCTGCTCTTTACCATTTCGTGCATTTTTGGAGTAGCTGGTGCTGATTGTTTTTTTCTATGTGTAGTGTCTCCTTCAGGAGCTCTTGTAAAGCTGGTCTGGTGGTGATGAAATCTGTGAGTACTTGCTTGTTCACAAAGGATTTTATTTTTCCTTCACTTATGAAGCTTAGTTTGGCTGGATATGAAATTCTGGGTTGAAAGTTCTTTTCTTTAAGGATGTTGAATATCGGCCCCCACTCTCTTCTGGCCTGTAGGGTTTCTGCTGAGAGATCTGCTGTGAGTCTGATGGGTTTCCCTTTGTGGGTAACCCGACCTTTCTCTCTGGCTGCCGTTAGTATTTTCTCCTTCATTTCAACCCTGGTGAATCTGATGATTATTTGCCTTGGGGTTGCTCTTCTAGAGGAATATCTTTGTGGTGTTCTCTGTATTTCCCGGACTTGAATATTGGCCTGCCTTGCTAGGTTGGGGAAGTTTTCCTGGATAATATCCTGAAGAGTATTTTCCAGCTTGGATGCATTCTCTTCGTCACATTCAGGTACACCTATCAAACGTAGATTAGGTCTTTTCACGTAGTCCCATATTTCTTGTTGACTCTGTTCATTCCTTTTTACCTTGTTTTCTCTAATCTTCCCTTCTCGTTTTATTTCATTGAGTTGATCTTCGACTTCTGATTTCCTTTCTTCTGCTTGGTCAATTCTGCTGTTGAAACTTGTGCATGCTTCATGAAGTTCTCGTGTTGTGTTTTTCAGCTCCATCAATTCACTCATATTCCTCTCTAAGTTGTCCATTCTCGTTAGCATTTCATCAAGTCTTTTTTCAAGGTTCTTAGTTTCTTTGCATTGGGTTAGAACATGTTCTTTTAGCTCACAGAAGTTTCTTATTATCCATTTTCTGAAAGCTGATTCTGTCATTTCATCACACTCATTCTCCGTCCAGTCTTGTTCCCGTGCTGGTGAGGAGTTATGCTGCCTTGTAGGGGGAGAGGTGTTCTGGTTTTGGGTGTTTTCATCCTTTTTGCGCTGGTTTCTTCCCATCTTTGTGGATTTATCTGCCTATTGACTTTGTAGTTGCTGTCTTTCTGATTTTGGTAATTGTAAGTCTGCAGCAGCTGAACTCATAAACCCCCTTTTCTTCTCCCCAGGTGTTCTGGCCCAGGGGGTTAGCGCTTTATGCTTTTCAGCTGTGTTGCTACCCTTTTCCCTGCCCACAAGGTGGCAGTCTAGTCACACTCAGCCTGCAGAGGCTTCGCTGAGCTGCTGTGGGCTCCGCCCAGCTTCCGTGTGAGCTTCCCTGCAGTCTTGTGGGTGTGGTTAGAACTGCTTCCGCTATGCTGGCCCGCCCCTGTAGTGATGGAGTCTCTGTAGTGGCAGGTTGTCTTGGTTACGGAAAATTGCCCTGGAACTGCAGGGTGTTTCCCGATGGAGGACGCCCCTCCCCCACAGAGCTGGACCGTCCCGGGTTCAGCCGTGTTTCCAGAGGGGCCCTCTTTGTCTGGTAATCTCTTGGCTTGCCTCCTTGCCACAGCTCCCCTTGCTGGCCCAGAGGGGACACAGTCTTGTTCACTTTGCTCAAGGAGCCGCTGCTCCCCGCCCCCAGTGCAGGCCGAGCAGCTGCTCTGGTCCAACCAGCGGCTCTGGGAACCCGTGGCGCTTCTCCGCCTGTGAATCTCCTGGTCTGTGGGCAATTAAAATCCGCTGCCCTGTGTGCCGCTGCGTCAGCCGAAGCAGCGGCTCTGAGATTCCTGGCGCTCCCTTGCCCGGGGTCTCCTGGCTTGGCTCCCTGCTTCAGCTCCCCTTGCTGGCTCAGAGGGAACTCTGTCTCTCTCGCTCTGCATAAGAAGCCACTGCCCCCCGCCCCAGGGCATAGGCTGAGCGGCCACTCCGCTCAAACCAGCAGTGCTGGCGACCCGTGGGGCTCCTCCTCCTGTGAATCTCCTGGTCTGTGGGCAGTAAAAATCCGTCTGGAAATGCGGCGTCCACTCACCCTCTGCGCCTTCTCTCAGAGCTGCAATCCCGACTTCCTCCTAAGCGGCCATCTTGGAACAACTACATCTTTTCAAATGGACCTTACAATCATTGTAGCTCCAATTTTCTCTGATAACTTTATGATGATTTATGTAGTAAATAATTCTGGTTCAGACTAGTAAAGTCTTTAAATACACATGTGTTAGAAAAGGGGAGGGAATACTTTATTATGCAGCATATTTACTTTCTCTCTGAGTGCTTCTCAGCAGAAAAAAATTCAGACTTTTTCCATTATGTTCCCTCCAGATTTGGAATTGTGCTTATGCCAACATTTAGATAAAATTTGTTGGACATCGAGTTTACATCTGGTATAGGCTCCTCACCTCTCTTTCCCCCCTTTTCCCTTTTCTTTAGTTATTTTCATTGTACTCAGGTAAAGTAAGATTATTTTCTTTTAAATGAAAAAACTTTTGTATTGAAGGATGTGAAGTTCCTATAAAGGAGGCCGTAGTCCGGATGAATGGATGTGTAGTTTTCATCTCGCCCCGTTTCATTGGGCTGTTCCTTGGCTACCATCTCGTTTTGGTGGTCAAAGCTGTAGCAATGACGAGTTCGGCTATTCAAGTTTGGTAGGTTAAAGAAAATTAGGTTCTCAGAGAGTAGTTTATGAGAGTGGCATCTTCATCAACATTCTTTCCCATATAGTCTTTTTTTTTTAGTTATTTCTTTGATGAAGATTGAGTATCACAGTTTTCCAACATATATATATATATATATATATATATATATATATATATATATATGCTAAGGGGAAAGGGTTTTATCAGAATGATGATGTCAAACAAGATAATAGTATGAATTTAAACTTAATATAGCCTTCATGTGGCTATTCATTTACCTTTAGGGCTGCCTTTCTAATAATGCCTTAAAAAAATCAAATAGTCTGTGCTTGTTAAAAAACCAGAGGAATGAAAACTATATAGGTGAAAGAGAAAAATCCCGAAACAGAATTTGTGTTCGAGTTGTTTTCAGATGAAGAACAAGTATAGTAATAGTTCATATACTTGTCATCCATGGTCGATTCCATTTTCCTCAAAGAGGAGTGGGTGGCACATTACATTAGAATGTCAACCTCTACCTTGAGCAATTTATCCGGGTCCCGTCGACACGCCCAGTTCACAGCTGACGTTAAGGGCACATGCAGGCAGGCTGACAGGTTAACTTGATACACTCTATTTCAGCATCATGCCGGATCATTCAGGGTACTGAATTCAGAGAAGTTATTGCTTAAGAAATGTGAAAGGTGAGTTCTTCAGAAAAGTATCTCTAAGAGAAATCCATCTGTGAAATGTATTTGCTTCGTAAAGTGCACAATTTGCGACAAAGAACACGAGAATCAAGGACCCTTCCTGCTGCTTTGCTTGTCTCTCTTTTTCATCTAGCAGCAAGAATTCCCAAATGATGTAAACGTGGAAAGGCTTTGGCACACTTCTGGAGAAGGAGAAAAAGAGACCCAGCTGAATCCGCTTCCTAAACTACAGCATTATTTTACTCTGATGGTTTTACTTAGAGAAAAAAAAATAGCTGCATTGAGACCATCTGCATATTCATAATGTAGAACATATGGCTGGTTTTCAGGATTTTGAAAAAGAAAATGCATTAATAAGCATGCTTCTTTCCATTCATTTCTCACATTCTAGGTTATTTCTTTGAGAAATGATATATTTGAAAAATCTGTTTACCCTTTACATGAGCCAAATGTTCTCATTCCTTTAGGGCTTTTTTTTTTTCTTGTGTGTGTGTTGTGCGTGCTACTATTGTACATTTTAGCAACAAATGTTGAAAGAGAATATGGTTGTTTATGATGGAGAATGCCTCATAAGTGAGTTCATAACATTTTGTGGATGCGTATTTACATTAACACACTGTCTTTTGCTAGCATAACTTACTGGATGTAGATTTATGGGAAAGTCTTGTTAGAATTTCCCAAGAGCATGATAAAGCAAGATAGATGTGTAGTATGTGTGTTCACATGCACTCGTGTGTGTATACCTGTGTACGTGAAGGTCTGTGTATCTCAGGTAGGATATAATGTGCATCTCATTTGACCAATGGAAATAATCAGCTATTGTGAAAATGAAAACATTTAAGTATACCTATAAACAAATGTAAGTATATTTGTAAGTTTATTTGCAATATGTATTTATATAAGTATACAAAAACTATTTCAGATTTAAGATGACATAATTGTTGAATTTTAAATTCTTAAAACATCTCTAGTTATATTAGAAGAAAATAGAAAATCAATAGAACTTTTACTTTTTTTCTGGCTTTGCTGGTAGTCACTGGATCAATAAATCCAATTCCCAATGTGAAATAACAAATAAGAAACAACCAAAGAGCTAGAATTGACATAGCTACCTTAATAACAAAGCAGAAAAAAGTGTAAACACTGGGGAAAAAAGACTAGAAAAGAAATGAAATGTTCCTTTGAGACCAAGCTACCATGTTTGTTGAGCAAAGGTCAAAGGAAACAAGGGAAGCAGCATTTAGATGGCAGAGATGTGTGTGCTGGGAAGACTTGGAAGAAATCCCCCAGCTCCCTGGGAGGCTGCCTCCCAAGCTCTCCTCTGGCAAGCCTCGATGCAGCTTAGTTGCTGCTAATGCTCAGCCATACTGTAAAAGGTCCGAGAGCTCAGAGAAGAAGGGCATTAGAAGCCTGAAGGAGACAATCTACACCTTGTTGCCCAGTTTGGAGATTTAAAAAATGGAGCTACTTGAGCGGGCATTGTTTATTGCAAAGGAAGGCACTGAAATAAACAATTTGCTTATATTGAAATCATACTTTTATTAAATAAGTCACTATTTTGCAGAATAAACAATCTGACTTTTCCACTTATTTAGAAAGGACATTGGCTATTTCCAGTATTTCACAACGTCTACTATGACGACTGTAAGATTGGGAATGAGTTTGCTTTCAGAGACATAGTTGAAATAACTCCTTTTCAAGGAATTGACTTAATCTGAATTAGTTTCCTTCGTCATCTTTTTTTCTCTTCAGCTAAGACATCACACCTATAATTTCACCAGACCTTGTTTAGATCCTGTTTTGAAATAGTGGATACTAATTCAGCTCCATCGTCAGAGCTGGAGTGCAACGGTGGGATCTTGGCTCAGTGCAATCTCCGCCTCCTGGATTCAAGTGATTCTCCTGCCTCAACCTCCCAAGTAGCTTAGATTACAGGCATGGTTGCACATGTCAGGCAAATTTTGTCTTTTTGGTAGAGATGGGGTTTCACCATGTTGGTCAAATTGGTCTTGAACTCCTGACCTCAGGTGATCCACCTACCTTAGCCTCCCAAACTGTTGGGATTACAGGCGTGAGTCACTGCACTTGGCCTGCCATAGCTTTTTGAAAGCAGACAGGATATATTTCATTGCTTCTCGGCCTTTTGGCCAAGATCAAATACAGGATATCTTCCATGTTTTATCTATCTTCTAATTTCTAGTGATGAAGTTACAAAGTTAATCATTTTCTGTGTATGATTTTGAAATTTGCTTCATATTTACTGCCTTTTATATGCCCAAAATTTCCTTGGCTTTTTTCTTTGTTGTTAACGTCACACTTTCTTTTTGGATCCATTATAGTTTTTCTTAGGCATGTATTTACCTTGGATATAAGCTGTGTGATAGAAGTATTCTTTTTGCACTGAGCCCCATGTTGCTTTATGTACCCTGCTAATGACATTTTTTTCTCTGAGTTTATAGTCTTTGGGACTCAGTTATAGCTGATGAAATTGTCTCCACTCCCTTCAAGGAGACACAGTATACTTAGATATCATAAAGCTACATTTTAGTAAAATGTAAGCAATGTGGTCTTTTAAGAATTTGCTTATGGCTGCATGCCAATCCAGAAGGAATCACACAATAAAGGATTTGTATTAATAACTGTTTTCTTTTTCTTACTGACGTGATAGAACTTGATGTAGATCATTAACTACTGTGCGTTTAACAAATCTGTAAAAACCTTAATCAAATCAGGTGTTTAATATGAAGTGGCCAAAACATCTGAAATAAAATTTTCTTTAAAAAATTTAGTAAAATATGCTTCAAATGAAATTTACCATTCTCAGCATTTTTAAGCATACAGTTCATCGGCGTTAAGTACATGTACGTTGTTGTGCAACCATCACCACTGCTCATCTCTAGAACTTCTCATTATCCCAAACTGAAACTCTGCAACCATTAAACAGTTCTCCACCCCTTCTTCAGGTAACCGCTATTCCACTTTCTGCCTCTAAATTTGACTGCTTTGTTTATCTCACGTAAGTGGAATTAAACAACACGTATTTGCCATTCTACATACATTTCTCCTTCCTAAGTGGGTGTTACAGCATTAAGGAGGTGATGTAGACCCCAAATTGCTCTTTCTCCTACCTTCAGTTTCCAACTCTGTTAGCAGTCAAGAGAATACTGTGTGTGGAATCGTGATGGCTTCTCTGTTAGTCCCAGTGAAAATATGCCTCAACTTCATCATCTTACCGTTTTGCCTCTTATCAGACTGATAGAATACATGATGCTAATATAAGAGCACTTTAACTTACATGGAGTAGAAAAATGAAAATTCACTAAAATAATGAAGTAACTGAAGTTCCCCCCACCCCTGCATCTTGTGTGTGTGTGTCTGTGTGTACTGATAAAGGACACAAATTAGCTTGGTAACATTCATAGCTGATCTCCATATATCACATTATGCTTTGCAAAGGACTTTTTCTTAGACATTTCCCTATCAAATAACCCCTTTGAAAATGTTAATGTTTATTCTCACATTTAGATGCTACGCTTAAGGCTCAGTGAGAGTAATTCATGCTCACCAACAGGTGACTAGTGCGCTAGGGTCTAGTGTGTTCGTACTTCACTCCTCTTGCTAATTGCTCCCCTGCCCCCAGTGGTACAGGAAGCCAAGGTCCAATGTCCAGCTGTGTACAGAGGCCCAGTGCTGATGCAGTAATCAGCAGACACAGTGCTTCCCTTTTAACTTTATCTTCCAAGAGATCTTTCCCTGTTTCCAACACTCTGCTACTCACTCTAAAGACCAGATACTTGACCTACCCATTATGAGGTTCCATAAAGTTTAGAAACTTTCCATGTCTGGCAAAGCACTTTCCCTAAGCTACTGCAGTAAAGGATCGTGAACTCTTTTCTCTTACCAAAACTGGATCACATCATAAACAGTGGGGGAAAATCGTGTGGAACTAGTTCAGAGTGGCAGCTGACCAAGTTCCGTTGCTGGTTAAAAAAAAAAAAGGAAAATAGTTTTATGCGTTTTACGTCAAAGTCCAACACGAAATTGCAAACAATTATAATAATAAAAATGATGCCGATGTATATGAAAAAGAAACTTTCAAAATTTGACGAACATGGTGTAGAATATGTCAATTTCTTCTGTGATCCTTCTGCTGTAACTGTGTGTCCGGTCCGTGCAGGAAACGCAGCAAAGGGAAGAAGGGAAGAAGTGGAAACCTCGGCCCCATGCTTTCCTGACTCTTGGAACCTCACATCCCCAAGGGCATTGTCAGAGTGGTTTAAAATTTTTTTTTAAATGTAGGTTGGCAGGGCTGTAGAAGTGTTTTATTTTTTAAACCCTTGCTGGACATGTCCACTGACAGACCATGTTATGCTGGTGCCGAAAAGCTGCCAACACAGGGAAACGAGTTATGCTGCATGGATTCATCTCAGCTCCTTCACATTCGCTCCTATTTTCCGTGGCACTTTGATCCTTTCTCGTTTTCCACTCCAAATTGGTCCCTGTGTATCCTGTGCCAACTGGCACGCTTCTGTTAAATAAGTATTTTGCTAATAATATCCTAGCTGTTTCTGAATTCTCCTCCACAGTCTCTTTTGTTCTATCTGAGTATAAAGTTGATTGCTCTAAATCCCTCTGCTGTATCTTGCTAATACAAGCATGACTGCTTAGCTTTAAGTTCAATTTGTTCATTTATAGATTCACCAAGCATCTTTATTCTAGATTTAAATTTCTTCAAAAAGAATTTTTTATTAGATAACATTTTATTTCAACAACTTGATGAAAGGATAATTATTATTTATAATGGTTTGCTAATTTGCGAACATAGCATACTTGCTTAGGCCATTTGAAATACAGTTTTTATTAAATAGTTTGTGAAAGTAAATCTTATAGAGAGACACTAACCCTAACGGGGCCCCTCAGAAGGGTCTCTTTCTAACCAGCTGCGCTGCACCGAGCGAGCGACTTCACCTTCCCAGGTTTTCAGTCTGCATCAGAAATAAGAGGTGAAAGCTTCACTTGCCTCTGGGCATTAAAATGCAACAAGTCTATGAATTTATTAAATAAAGAGCAAACTTGGCGTGTTGCCTGACGATTCTTAGGAGTGATGTTTTAGATGCTCTTGGCTGTGTGTTTCTGGAAATCGGTTTCCTCATTAGACCTTTTTCAACTTATTTTGAATTTCTACCTCTGGATTTTTACTGTGTCCTTCCCAGTGCAGCCCAACAACAAAACTCATTGATTTTCAGAAGCTAGCGGCTTCTATATGTGCTTTGAGACAGAGCAGTATCAACCATCAAAGCCACATACAGAATCTTGGTAGAGGGCTTTCGTAGAAGAGTGACTTTAAAACAATGACCTTCTATCTTTTGTTTTCTTTTATAGACCATTGAACTTTTGCCAGACAATGATTTCTGTGCTTTGTATGAATCGTGTGACTTGCTTTACATTAATATTTTATCATCATACATCAACTTTATCTGGAATATGATTTTTAAGAGTTCCGTTTGAGTAAGAATGTTTTTATTATGCTCTGGACCTAGTCTTTCTGTGGGAACGTACTTTGAATGTTATAATAGAAGTCAGTTGAAAAACAGAATTAAAATGAAAGCATTTCATTAAAAAAACTTTTCAATAATGTTATGTGTAGAGCCTTGGTAATGTTCTTACTAGTGTTTAGGCTTTTGATATTTAATAAGGTGTTTTATAGGTTTGAGTGAATGATGCCTATTTCTTAGAGATTGTATACTTCTAATTTTCATAAAGGAAGATGTCTAAGCTTTCAATTAGACAGTTTTGGGCTTAAATCTCATGCCCCACCCCACCCCAGCTACATGACCTTACACAAGTCATTTTACCATTTGAAGCTCAATTTTTCACCTGTAATGTGGGGGCAACAATGATCACTTCCCAGAATAAGAGCTGAACACCATCTAGCCCATAGGAGGCCCAAAGCAAATGACCTCGGGATGATTTTCTACTAACAGATGGGAGATGGGTGTACATAGTCATAAAAACAAAACAAAACAGAAACAAGAAACGGGAGAGATTTCAATTCTCCTACCTCCAGTGGACCGTATTTTTCTTTTCTTTTGGAATTGAAATAAGAATTCGCCGTTACAATTGTGCAAGTTAACTATCACTTAGTTTAATAAATTTACTTTTAAATTAGATCTACCAAGTATTTCCTTCATACCTAAAACCACCTTTTACCACATACTTACTCTTCTTCAAGATTAAACTGTCAGCAGAATAAGTCAATGATTCACCAGATGCCTTTTTTTAGCTGAAAAATATTTCTAGCATATAGTTTAAGTATCCATTATATACTTCATTTTGGTTCTCTGCTGGTTTCCTGACCTGAATCAAAAGCATTTCTTTCTCTCCTCTTCTCTCTCCTGTGCCTTTCTTCCATCCTTTAATTTAGCTTGTATTTATTGAGTGTCGGTTACTGGGCAGGCACCATTCTAGGCCCTGGGGATAGAGCAATAAATAAACTAAAAGGCCTCCTTTAAGTTAGGGAGTAATAGAAGGCCTCTCTGAGTGGGTGAGGTTTAGGCTGAGTCATGTTTATAATGTGATAGCTAGTCTAGTCTTCTGCCTTTACCCAGAGGCTGCTGAAATGCTTCTGGTTCTTTGGCCATATCTTACTCTCTGAGACTACATCTGCTAGACACACAAGGCCACCGGGCTTTGACTTACCTCATCATGAATTCCATTTAATTGCTTATCAGAAATGCTTGGGAGGTCACATATGCCAAGAATCACTTTAGCCAATTTTTCCTTTAAACTCCCCCAATTGAACTTTTCAACAAGAATGAGAAGCCATTGGGGGGTGGGTGTATAGATGTTGGGGACAAAGAAGCAATATTGACTAAGCACTGACTGTGTCGTAGACGCCACAACATTCCCATTGGGTCGTCACGATCTGACACAAATCCTGTGAGATTAACATTACTGTCATTTCTAGATGTGGAGACAAGTTCAGAGACATTAGGCCACTTGCGTAGGTCACCAGCTGTTAGAAGACAAACTCAATTTCAATCTCACGGTCTTTCTACATTGCCTTGCTGCCATCCCCAGCATGGTACTTGCTGTGGTGAGTGCACGAATTTGCACTGAACCCTATGACCATGATGATCAACAGTGCTGCTTTCTAGCTGTTTGGCATCCTACACATTTAGGCAGAGCTACCCTTATCTTGAGAATTAAATTGAACCAAATACTCATGAAAAAAAATGAGCATAAACAAACGTCAACAGCATAATTTTACTAACATGAAGAAAAAAAATAAAAGGAGATTCCAGGCAATGGCAGTTTGTCCAACATCCCTTTCTTTGGTAAATCACCGTCCTCCCCAATTCTATGTGGTTCTGGACGTATTTTCAATCAGATATTTTAAATTATCTGCCTGTAAGTGATAGTAACCCTATCTCCTTTCCTGCCATACTCATGGAAATGTAACCCAGATTTGGGCAATTCCGGTACCTTACACCCTAGGCCAAAGTGATGCTTTCAATGGGTAGAGTCTTGACTCAAGGTGGACCAATAGCCAACCTTTGCCAGGATTGACATATGGATTTTAGGGGAGGAAAATTCATTTTGGCCAAAAGTACAAAATTGGGAGGACATAAATTTCTCTAAAAAGTGGTCCTTTTCTGAACGTAGCAAAAGTTTGTCTGTAATATTTAAAAATTAATTTCCTTCCTTCCTTCCTTCCTTCCTTCCTTCCTTCCTTCCTTCCTTCCCTCCTTCCTCCCTTTTACTTCCTCACCCTTTATCTCTTTCTTTTCCTGAGAGGAAGGCACCATTCCCTGGGGTGAGCAGCCAGCTACCAGGTGGCAGGTTGATTACACTAGACTGTTTCCTTCATGGAAGGGACAGTGTTTTTTTCTTAATGGAATAGACACTTAAGCTGAATACAGATTCGCCATCCCTGCATGTAGTGTTTCTGCAAAAACTACCATCTGTGGCTTTATAGAATGCCTTACCCACTGTCACACTGTCACAGTACTCCACACAATGCTGCTTCTGATAAAGGACTCACTTCACAGCAGAAGTATGGAAATAGGTCTATGCTTATGGATTTACTGGTATACCACATTCCCCATCATCTTGAAGCAGCTAGCTTGAAACAATGGTGGAACAGCCTTTTGAGAACTCAGGTACAGTGCCAGCTAGGTGGTGATACCTTGGAGACCCAGAGCAAGAATCTCAAGAAAGCTGTATATCCTATATGTGCTTTGAATCAGTGTCAGATATATGGTTCTATTTTTCCCATAGTCACCATTCATGGAGTCCAAGAATCAAGGGGTGGAAATGGGAGTGGCACCACTCACTATTACCTTTAGTGACTCACTAGCAATTTTTTTGCTTCCTGTTTCTGTGCCCTTATGCTCTGTTGGTCTAGAGGTCTTAGTTCCAAAGGTAGGAATGTTGCCACCAGGAGATGCAACGATATTGAGCTGGAAGGTAAGACTGCCACTTGGCCACTCTGGGCTCCCCATGACTGAATCAACAGGCAACGAAAGAAGTTACTGTGTTAGCTGGGTGATTAACCATGACTACCAAGGGGAAATTTAACTACTATTCCACAATGAAGGTAAGGAAGAGTACGCTTGGAATACAGAAGGTTCCTCCGGACATTTCTTAGTATTACCATGCTTTGTGATTCAGGTCAATGGAAAACTACAACAACCAAATTCAGGCAGGACTGTTAATGGCCTACAAGCTTCAAGAACGAATGTTCTTGCCACCCCACCAGGTCAAGAACTATGACCAATTGAGTGCACTGGACAAAGCAAAGGGAATACAGAAAGGGTGGTTGAAAGTAGTTACAAATGCCAGCTATGACTGTGTAACCAGTTGCAGAAATGAGGACTAAATTTTCATGAGTATTCTTTCATATTTTGTTATAAATACCATATATATATTTAAAAATCTCTGTTTTTTTCCTCTTCTTGTTTCTTTATCAGGAACCATAAGATGTGTATTAATCTGTTTTCACACTGCTATAAAGATACTATCAGAGACTGGGTAATTTACAAACAAAAGAGGTTTGATTGAATCAGAGTTCCACATGGCTGGGGGAGGCCCCAGGAAAGTTACAATTCATGGTTGAAGGTGAAGGGGAGGCAAGGCATGTCTTACATGGCAGCAGGAGAGAGAGCAAGAAGGGAAAGCACTGGATGCTTATTTAACAGCCAGATCTCATGAGAACTCACTATCACCAGAACAGCAAGGGGGAATTCACCCCCATGATCCAATCACCTCCCACTATGTTCTTCCTTCAACATGTGGGGATCACAATTCAAAATGAGATTTGGGTGGGGACACAGAGCCAAACTATATCAGATGTATTGCCTTTGTATTATAATATTTAAACATTGTTAATTTTATCTCATACTATTTAAGTTACATGATATGAAGGAGAAGAGCAAACCTCACTCAAGAACTTTCCTCTTCTTCTAGGGAGGGGATTAGTACATCTTCAGTTGTATGCAGGATAGTTGTATAATGTTTGGTGCAATTATGGTTTTGTTATTGTCTTTATTTGAAGGTGAAATATGGTTTAAGGAGGTGCATGTGGTTGACAGAGAGTGGATTTGTGATGGTTAATTTTATGTGCCAATTTTACTGGGCTAGTCTGTGTTTAGATATTAGCTTAAACACCATTCTGGGATACTTGGTGTATATGTGAGGGTATTTCTGGGTGAGATTAGCATTTTACTAATCTACTAATTTACTCATTAGTAGACTGAGTAAAGCAGATTGACCTGCCCAATAAGAGTGAACCTCATCCAATCTGTTGAAGTCTTGAATAGAATAAAAAGGCAGAATCAGGGAGAATGTGCCCTCTGCAGGGCAGTCATTGAGCTGGGAAATTGGTTGTCTCCTCCCTTTGGGCTCAGACTTGAACTGGAACTTACCCCATTGCCTCTTTGGTTCCTAGGCATTTGGACCCAGGCCGGAAATATACAATCATCATTTCCTTTTTTTTTTTGGTGACAGGATCTCCTTCTGTTGTCCAGGCTGGCGTGCAGTGGCACAAACTCACTCACTTCAACCTCTGCCTCCTGGGCTGAAGCAATCCTTCCACCTCATTCTCTCAAGTAGTTGGGACTGCAAGTGCATGCCACAACATCCAGCTAATTTTTAAAATTTTTGTAGAGACAAGGTCTCACTATATTGCCCAGGCCTACCTTGAACTCCTGGCCTCAAGCCATCTTCCCACCTCGGCTTCCCAAAGTGTTGGGATTACAAGCGTGAGCCACTATGCCTGACCCACAGCTGTTGTTTTCTATTGTTATATTGATAGCTGCATTAGCAGTGGCAGTTCTGCATTCTTACTCTTCAAAGAAGAATTTCTGAAACCTCCAGTCAGATGATCACACTGCTGCTCTTAATGACCTTAATTCGGGTCTAAATCAATCCTTTCTCTTCTCACGACAGATCTTAGGCTGCTAAAAAGGAGCCTAAATTTTTTAAAATTTCTGAACCTCACAGTCATGTAGCACATTTTTGATGAGGAATTCAAGATATTTTGCATTTTAAAAATTACCTTTAATTTAAAATAACCCTGAGATTTAAGGTGGAAATGGTAGTTTTCTTGCCTACTAAATGGAGAAGGCATGAGCACAGGGCACTTTCATGGTAATGCTCTATTCTGGAAAAAATGACACCTGAGCTGGATGCTTGCAAATCAAGCAGATGACGGGTAACATACAGCTTGGAAGGTAAATAAATTTTATAGTAAAAAATAGTGACAAAATATACCATCATTCAATTTAATTTTTTTACTAAAAATTAGGATTTTTATATGTTTAACCTTCGCCTGGAATTATATTTCTTTTCTTTTCTTTTTTTAAAATGTCTTTATTTTGCTTTAAGTTCTGGGGCACATGTGCAGATTGTGCAGGTTTGTTACATAGGTATACACGTGCCATGGTGGTGGTTTGCTGCATCCATTCCCTCATCGTCTAGGTATTTCTCCTAATGTTATCCCTCTCCAATCTAAACCCCTTCTATCTCTCCCCCAGCCCCCACCCCGCAGGCCCCTGTGTGTGATGTTCCCCTCCCTGTGTCCATGTGTTTTCATTGTTCAACACCCACTTATGAGTGAGAACATGCGGTGTTTGGTTTTCTGTTCTTGTGTCAGTTTGCTGAGAATGATGGTTTCCAGTTTCATCCATGTCCCTGCAAAGGACATGAACTCATCCTTTTTTATGGCTGCTTAGTATTCCATAGTGTATATGTGCCACGTTTTCTTTATCCATTCTATCATTGATGGGCATTTGGGTTGGTTCCAAGTATTTGCTATTGTGAACAGTGCCACAATATATGTACATGTGCATATGTCTTTATAATAGAATGATTAATAATCCATTGGGCATATATCCAGTAATGGGATTCCTCAGTCAAATGTTATTTCTATTTCTAGATCCTTAAGGAATCGCCACACTGTCTTCCCCAATGATTGAATTAATTTACACGCCCATCAACAGTGTAGAAGTGTTCCTGTTTCTCCACATCCTCTCCAGCATCTGTTGTCTCCTGACTTTTCAATGATCGCCATTCTAACAGGCATGAGGTAGTATCTCAATGTGGTTTTGATTTGCATTTCTTTGACAAATGAGACAAAAACAAGCAATGGGGAAAGGATTCCCTATTTAACAAATGGTGTTGGGAAAACTGGCTAGCCATATGCAGAAAGCTGAAACTGGATCCTTTCCTTACACCTTATACAAAAATTAATTCTAAGTGGATTAAAGATTTAAACATGAGGCCTAACACCATAAAAACTCTAGAAGAAAACCTAGGCAATACTATTCAGGACATAGGCATGGGCAAGGACTTCTTGACTAAAACACCAAAAGCAACGGCAATAAAAGCCAAAATGGACAAATGGGATCTAATTAAACTTAAGAGTTTCTGCACAGCAAAAGAAACTATCAATAGAGTGAACTGGCAACCAATATAATGGGAAAACATTTTTACAATTTATCCATCTGACAAAAGGCTAATATCCAGAATCTACAAAGAACTTAAACAAATTTACAAGAAAAAAAACAAACAACCCCATCAAAAAGTGGGCAAAGGATATGAACAGACACTTTTCAAAAGAAGACATTTATGCAGCCCACAAACATGAAAAACAGCTCATTATCACTGGTCGTTAGAAGAACTACATTTCTTGTACTGGAATTGTCAGTAGAAGCTTCAGTCCAGGGCTCTTTGTTCTGGTTTTGTTGAAAGGTCAGTAACAAATGAACTTCCATTTAAAAAATCTAAACTTCTAAGCCCCTCAAGAATTTTTAGATTATGGGCATCATTTGTACTTTGATCTTATTTTCTACTATATGAACATTTTTCTTTTACCAATGAAGTAAATGTACTGTTAGTTTCTGCATGTCCCAGTTAAACCAACTGGCAGGCAGTACTGAATGCTGGGGGCTCAGTATTACCCTTGCCCTGTATCAGGAAGTATGAGGTTTGTCAGGTATTTAAGGAAACTTGTTCTTCTGGGACAGAAATTACTTTGCTCCTTAGAGCCTAAGTCCCTGAGCTAGACCTCTGGGTGCCAGCCCATTCACAAGCATTTGCCTCCTCATGCCCTGTGGGAATCTGCCCCACAGTTTCCTGCTGGACTCAAGGCAACTCAAACTCACTCTTTTCTAGCCAATCTCTTCTCCCTGGTCTTTGGGTCTTCCTCCTTCTTAACATAGCATGCAAAGGTGTCCATGAGTTGCTCTGATAATCTTTATTGATTTCCTGCCTCAACATTCATCCTCTAGAAACACACAGCTTTTTATCTATACATTTTTCTTGTTTCTAGAACTTTGTTAATATTGCACTGCTATCTGGAATGTCTGAGCTGATAAAACTTTCACATCTTTGAAGACTCAAGTTAGATGTCAGAACCTCCAGGAACAGTTCTCAGATCTTCCCCAGTCAACAGGTTAGGTGAATTTCCTTCCTTTATTCTTTCATAACAAATTGAATTGTAATTTTCTGTTTGTGTATCTATTTTCATTAACTTCTTTGCTTAATCTCATCCATTCAAATTTAATTACAAGTTCTGTCTCCTTTGTGAAGTTTCTCTGACCACCAAATCCATATTAATCCCTTCTCTTACATTACTTTCAGTTTCTAACCCCCATATTGGCCCTTATTTTTCTCCATTTTGCCAATTTCTAACCAATCAGACTCTAAGAAAAATTATAGTCAACTGGACTATAAGCCTTTCAAGTATGGATGTTTTAACTTAGGGGAGACCTGAGAGGGAAGACTAGGGAGAGGGGTAGGAATGGCAGAATCAGGTCAGAAATAGACTGGGAAAAGTTGATCCCAGGCTGGCCAGTGCTCTATGTCCCAGAGACAGAGAGTTAAGAAGTGATTCATGCAAATGTTGGGGTCAAGGGTTCTGATCTGCTATGGAGGGTGAGGCAATGTGGAGGGAATCTGGGCAGCAGGACGAGTATTATGAAAAAGTCCTTTCCTGATGGGAACACAGGCAGGCTGCAGAAACAGGGAAGATTCAGGCAAGATCTAGGTAGAGTGGGAAGAAAGGCTCCTAGTTTAGTAGGAAGTGGAGTGTTAGGCTAGCAGGTTGAGGCAGAAGCCCAAATAACAAGATTGAGGTGAGGAAAGGATGAGAGGAAGAGGAGAAAGGGAGAGAAAAGAAGTGGAAGCAGGAGAGAGAAATGAGAAGAAGGTGGAGAAAGGCTCTTAATGGAAGCCTCAAATGAGTTGAAGAGGAGGGAAGAGAAAGAGAACAGGGTAATGACAGTGAAAGGGAGGAGAGCAAGTAAAGCAGAAAGTGATTAAAAGAAAGAAGAAACAAAGAAGGAAGAGAAATCAGGAGGCTCATTCCTGAACACCAAAGTCCCACGAAGTAGTCACGCCAAGGGAAGAATCACATTATATCCCCCTAAAATCACTATCAGCTTGTATTTCCCAAACACACACTTTGACATGAACAATTGCCATTTTTTCTCACCTTCTACCGAGTATGAACAAAAGCATTTTAAGAAAATTTGACTATATATAATTTTCATTCTGCATACATCATTATCTATACATTTATGTATATTAAATATATTATGCATACATTATTCATTAGACACAAATGCAGTATGATTGCTATGGAAGCTCTGCCTTAAAACTGATTTCCTAACTAGCTCACAGAGCCACCTTTGTCTTTCCTTAATCACATTATGTTCTTAAGCCTAAATTCTGTGTGAAATTCTAGGGCTTCCTTAGTTCTAGAAATAACTCACTTGTAAATTTGAGGCTGCCAACTGTATTAGTCTGTTTTCATGCTGCTGGTAAAGACATACCCGAGACTATGCAACTTACAAAAAAAGAGAGGTTTATTGGACTCACAGTTCCACGTGGCCAGGGAGGCCTTGCAATCACAAATGAAGGCAAAAGACACTTCTTACGTGGTGGGGCGAGAGAGAAAGAGCTTGTGCAGGGAGACTCCTGTTTAAAAACCATCAAATCTCGTGAGACCCATTCACTGTCATGAGAACAGCACAAGAGAGACTTGCCCTTAGAATTCAGTCATCTCCTACCAGGTCGTTCCCACGACACTTGAGAATTACGGGAACTACAGAGGGGACACAGAGCCACACCGTATCACCGACACACCTCCCAGCCTCCTTAGAATCGATTCACCACTGGGCAGAGTAACAGTGGAAGGTGGTCATATCAGTTTTAATATCCACCTAGAACAGCACCAAGAGTCATGATGCATTCTTAGCACTTGAATATATTAGGTATAAGATAGATTAATGAAAATAAAACAATTCTGTATTAGACCTCAGCACGTGGTGCTACTTAACATCTATTATTACTTTTATTTTTATTTATTATTTTTTAGTGCTTATGCTTTATCATGCAATGTCCGATGTGATTTTGACAACCGCTTGTAAGGCGGACAGAGCAGTTGTTACAGCCTCGCTTCACCAGCGAGGAAACAAAGCTTTGCCTCAGGGTGTGCACAGGCTGTGGAGAGAAACGCAGCCCTGGGAGCTCTTCAGTGGCCTGGTTCAGCATTGTCCGTATGCCTGTGGGCTACCATCAACTAGGTCAGCAAAACAAAAATGGTTTTTCTACATTATTTCAGAATGGCCGCAAAATAATATATAATATGTCCTGACAACCCTCTGGTAAAGGATTTCACAACTGTATATTGCTTGATATACTTAATTTAATTTAATTTAATTTTTTTTAGTTTTAGCTAGGATTTATTTCTGTCCTCTTTCTGCATTATCTTTCAAAACTGGGAAAGTAATACTCAACATTTGAAGGTTAAAGGGCCACTGGGAACAAGCGTTCAAAATAAAACTGGCTTCAAAACTGTTCTGAATGTTATTAGTGTGTATAAAACTGACATTTGGTGATGACTGTGCATGGTTTTAAAGCTATCCCTTGCTGAAGTGAAAAGACAAGGCAGTAAATCCAGGGGTGGGACCAAGACAGCTAATTTCTGACTTGCTCTGTGACCCTTGGCAAGTCATTTAATATCTATTCCTTGTTATCTTCCAAATGCAAACTGGAGCAACTAAAGATTAGAAATGACAGGGGGCACTGTGATGACCAACAATCAAAACTATGTTGAAACAGTTTGTCCAGGAGCAGTTTTTCAATATACAAATATACAGAATATTGGATTGATTTAAGGTTTCACAGAGCAGATTTCCTAAGGGAGACACCGTCAATGACATTGCTAATAAGTATTAGACACGAATTCTTACTCAAAAGCACCAAAACTGCTTTGGGGACTTGGTGATTGTATCAGAAGACATGCTGTAAACATAACTACTGTCACTGGTGGATTTGTATTGATTCTATTCCCTATGGCCTCCAAAGGATTGCTAAGGAAAATCTTGAGATATTACTTTGGATTAGACTCAGACAAAAGGTTTTCCTTCAAAAAGCCTAAGTACTGACTGTGCCGCATTCATCTTCTGGAAGCCCTGATGAGGCATTTAGGAAGTAAGCACTTTCTGGCGTATTTTAAATGTGTGAAAGCTGAGGGAATAAAGAAATATGTCTAAAGAGATTGTATCTTCTCTCATATCCGTGTTCTTTTTCTTCAACTCTACCATGATGTTTAGCAATCTTAAATAAGCATTTTGTATCATTCCACTGAGAAACAGAATAGTCTCCTGACCTTGCACTATTTTACAGATCCTCAGAATAATCACGTTAGGATGAAATTTACTCATAGACTGATTCACACTTCAAATTTATGGTACTTTTTTCTAGATACTCACCCCTTAGGTGTCTCATCTAGTATTGGCTTTAACCATCCACGTGCTAACACTCCTGCATTCATATATCTGACCCACACTTCTCCCCTGAACTCCAGACTATACACCAAGTTGCCCACTTCACAGCTCCACTTGGCTTCCTAAAGGCATCTCAAAGCTAACATGTGCCAAAGAAAATTCCTGTCTGTCTCCACCAAACCTGTTCTTTTCATGATCTTCTCCAACTCTGTCAATGGCAAATTTATTCTTAAGTTAGTCCAAAAGCTTGGGTTACTTATTATTTCTTCTTACCTCACAGTTCACATTAAACTCCTCAGCAACTCCTATCAGGTTTACTTTTCAAAAGTTATTCAGAATGTGACCACTTTGTGTCGCCTCCACCACGACCTTGATGGGCCAAGCCCCCATTGCCTTTCACCTGAATTCATTCTAATTGGTTTCCATGTCTGTTGTTGCCAGTTTTCTGCGTGATTCTTTTAAATATAAATCAGATTTTGACATTACTCTGCTCAAACCTTTTGGAACCTTGCCATCAATGTACAGTAAAAACAAAAATCCTGAAAACGATCTACAAATCCTAAAATATTGACAACCTCCTTCGCCTCCTTATTCTGTTTTCCCTCAGGTTCAGATAGCAGCCTGCCTGCTCTTCCTCTAGCATGCAGGGTACACTCTCATCTCAGGGCCTTTGCAGTTTTTGTTCCCATTTTCTGGAACACTCTTTCTCCAGATCTTGTCGAAGTGGCCATCTGTACTTGCATCTCAACTCTCACATTCTGAAAATTGCTTCCTCCCTTCATCGCCACCTTTGGACTGTGGGTGGTAACAAGCCATCAGGAATTTATGGAGTACAGGGACAATAGTCTTGCCAGCGGAAGGTGGGAATGGGTAATTCATGGTACGGGAAAATATTACTATTACGCCAGTAGTCATTGATGGCCAAACAGGATGATGTGCAGATGGAGGCATAGCATTGAGAGGCCACTATGACAAGAGTAGAGGATAAAAATTGTGAAGTAAATTGCTTCTTCTTTCCTTTAAAAGTATACTTAGGGAAGAAAGAGGTTAAGATGTAAAATTTTATATAATACTTTATATGATATTTATTATTAATAATATAGCATTTTTGTTGTATGAACATATATATAATACTTCTTGGAGAACAAGAAGACCTCTATGGCAGCTTTGGATTCTCTTACTGTTGCCGGACATAACTGGCTAAGGCTCATGGTGTGGATTTGGGTATAAGAGATGTGGTATGGCAACATCAACTCCATGCTAAAGCCTGCCAGATTTCTCATCTAAGGAAGCTGGTAAGGAAGGAGTTGAGCCCTAGGGCAAGGGTTTAAGGCGTTTGAGCAGACATAGAACTGACACCCTTAGCCTTACAGAGTTTCTGGAAATTCTCCTGTTTGAGGAAGCAGTCTCTGCCCAATCCCCTCACCAAAAATAGTCCTCTTCTGCATAACAGGTTTTCAGTGATTGGATGTAAGGCAGTAGACTCAGCTTGGTGCTGGTTTTCTTTCAGATTCAACCTTGCCAACTCTCTTTCCTTTTGTGCCTGTAATGAGAATAATTTTCCAATGACATAGCACAATTTGAGAAGTTCAAACCTGCCTCTGTGAGGAAAGCATATACAAAAGGAAAGACTAATTGACCAATCTGTATCACTCACCTATTTCTAGTAGGTGCCTAGAAAGAGTGTAGGAATAAATCCTAAAGGTGTTAGAGCAGGGGAGAAAAATACAAGGACTGGTCAGGCCAAAGTCATTGACATGATTGCACTCACCTGAAAGGCTAGATTTAATATATCGTCTCCAGGACATGAGAATGCATTAATAGTGTGCTAGTTTTGTTAGCTGAATTCTGGACTCATCTGTGGAACTTGCCTGGAATATTGCAGAGCAAAAAGACTTAAGGTTTAGGAAGATGGGGATATAGAATAAATATAAACAACACTATTTAGCAACTCCCCAGTCATACCCTTTGGGAGGGTCCAAAGGACCAACCATTCACCAAAGCATTAAGAAATGCATTGGGATGGAGCCAGGGGATCATCCCCCACTCAGGGGAGTGGGGAGTGAATAAGTGACCCTGGCAAACCACGCTTCTCCCCCAGATCTTTGTAACCCTTGGGGCAGGAGATCACCTGGTAAACCTACTCCACCAGGGCCTTCAGCCTTCATTCTGAAAAACAGAGCTGTGTGGAGTCATGGCAAGGCAGCCACTCAGGCACGAGTGGAGATTCTGGAGCCTCAGACACTTGGGCTTTCCGGCAGCCTTGGCAAAGTAGGAGGCTAGACTCCTGCAAACCCCTAGGGGTGAGGCTGAATCCAGGGGGCTGAGCAGCAACAGCCTGCAGCTCCACTTCCACGACACTGCACAAGATAAGACTCACTGGCTTGGAATTCTAGCCAGCTACCAGTAGCAGCATTGTACCTCCCTAAGAAGGCACTCCAGTGAGAAGGGGCAGGCCGCCATCTTTGCTGTTCAGGGGCCTTAATGTTCTGGCCTTCAGGCTTTGGAAAGTCTGAGCTGACCCAGGGCCAAAGGAATCCCCCAGCACGGCACAGCTGTTCTACCAAAACGTGGCCAGACTGCTGCCTTAAGCAGGTGCCTGATCCCATTCCTCCTCACTGGGTGGGACCTCCCAGCTGGGGTCTCCAGACACTTCCTGCGGGTGCCTTCAGGCTGCCAGCATGTCCCTATCTCCCTGAGACAAAGCTCCCAGAGGGAGGAACAGGCTGCCATCTTTGCTATTTCACAGGTTCTGAAAAATCTGAAGTGACTAGGGACTGGAGTGGGCCCCAAGCATATTGCAGCAGCCCTATGGAAAAGGCCAGACCTTTGTGTGGGTGCCCATTTCCATATCTCCTCACCAGACAGATCCTCCAGCCACCTCCTGCCAGAGCTACTGAGCAAGCACCAACTCAGAACTTCCCTAGACAGAGCTTTCGGGGCAACTGAAAGCCTCTCAGCCACTGCCTTTGCATGAACTGCCCTCGACAAAATCCTTGCAGACCGGACCACCACCACATCCAAAAGTTAATTCACTGTGATCAAGTCGGCTACATCCCTAGGATGCAAGGCTGGTTCAACGTACAAAAGTCAATAAATATGATCATCACATAAACAGAACTAAAGACAAAAACCACGTGATTATCTCAGTAGATGCAGAAAAGCCTTTTGATGAGATTCAAAATCCCTTCATGTTAAAAACTCTCGATAAACTATGTATTGAAGGCATATGCCTAAAAAGAATAAGAGCCATAGATGACAAACCTATAGCCAACATCATACTGAATGGGCAAAAGCTAGAAGCATTCATTGCCTTGAAAATTGGTACAAGTATGTTTTTTTCACCACTTCTATTCAATATAGAATTGGAAGTCCTAGCCAGAGCAATCAGGCAAGAGAAAGAAATGAAGGGCATCCAGATAGGAAGACAGGAAGTCAAACTGTCTCTATTTGCACAACATGATTCTATATCTAGAAAACACTATGATGTCTCAGCCCCAAAGCTCCTTCAACTGATAAACAACTTCAGTAAGTTTGCAGGATACAAAATGAATGTATAAAAATCACTAATATTCCTATACACCAACAATAACCAAACTGAGAGCCAAATCAAAAAGGCAATCCTATTCACAATTGCCACAGTAAAATAAAATACCTAGGAATACCAGGTATTTTACCAGGGAGGTGAAATATATCTACAATGAGAATTACAAAACACTGCTCAAAGAAATCAGAGAAGATACAAACAAATGAAAAAACATCCCAAGCTCATGGATAGAAAGAATCAATAACATTAAAATGGCTATACTGCCCAAGGCAATTTATAGATTCAATGCTATTCCTATCAAACTACCAGAAAACATTCTTCACAGAACTAGAAAAAAAATTTTTTAATTTACGTGAAACCAAAAAAGAGCCCAAATAGCCAAGGCAATCCTAAGCAAAAAGAATAAAGCTGGAGAAATCAGTTGCCTGACTTCAAACTATACTACATTGCTACAGTGACTAAAACAGCATGGTACTGGTACAGAAACAGACACATAGGCCAATGGAACAGCAGAGTGAACCCAGAAAGAAGGCTATACATCTACAATCATCTGATTTTTTACAAAGCTGACAAAATAAGCAATGGGGAAAAGACTCCATATTCAATAAATGGTGCTGAGATAACTGGCTAACCATATCCAGATGATTGAAGCTGGACAACTTCCTTATACCATATGCAAAAATAAACTCAAGATGTGTTAAAGACTTAAATGTAAGACCCGAAACTATAAAAACTGAAAGACAACCTAGGCAATACCGTCCTAGTCCTAGGAATGGGAAAGATTTCATGATAAAGACACCAAAAACAATCATAACAAAAGCAAAATGACAAATGGGAACTAATTAAACTAAAGAGCTTCTGCACAGCAAAAGAAACTATCAACAGAGTATAAAGACAGCGTACAGAATGGAAGAATATATTTGCAACTATGCATCTGACAAAGGTCTAATATCCAGCATTTATAAGGAGTTTAAGCAAATTTACAAGAGAAAAACAACCCTATTAAACAGTGGACAAAAGACATTAACAGACACTTTTCAAAAGAAAACAAACCTCTGGCCAACAGGCATTTAAAGAAAGTTCAGTATCACTGATCATTAGAGAAATGCAAATCAAAACCACAGTGAGTTACCGTCTCAGACCAGTCAGAATGGCTACTATTAAAAAGTAAAAAAAAAAAAAACCCAAAAAACAGATGCTGATAAGGTTGCAGAGAAAAGGTAACCCTTATACACAGCTGGTGGGAGTGTAAATTAGTTCATCCATTGTGGAAAGCAGTTTGGCTATTCCTTAAAGAACTAAAAACAGAACTACCATCTGACTCAGCAATCCCATTACTGGGTATACCCAGAGGAATCGAAAGCGTTCTACCATGAACACACATGCATGTGAGTGTTCACTGCATCACTGTCCAAATAGGAAAGACATGAAATCGATCTAAATGTCCATCAGTGACAGACTGGATAAAGAAAATGTAGTACAAATACACCATGGAATATTACAGAGCCGTAAAAAAGAATGAGGTTATGTCTTTTGGAGTAACATGGATAGAAATGGAGGCCATGAAAACATTTTTGGCCCACAGTGCAGAAACCTGAGTTGAGTCCTTGAAATGGGCTTTATGCCTTCTGTCCACTTTCTAAATATAAATTTTTTCAAACCCTTTAAGTTTCTTGAATGAGGTGTTGTCTAGGCCCCTTTGAGGAAAGACATTGTGATATGCACTTATGAATGGAGCTGGAGGCCATCATCCTTAGCAAACAAACGCAGGAACAGAAAAGCAGATACCATAGATTCTCACTCGTGAGTGGGAGCTAAACGATAAGAACTTATAAACACAAATAAGGAAACAACAGACACTGGAGTCTACTTGAGTGCGGAGGTTGGGAGGAAGAGAGGAGCAGAAAAGGTAACTATTGGGTGCTGAGCTTAATACCTGGGTGAGGTAGTAACATGTGCAACAAACCCCATGACGTGTGTTTATGTATATAACAAACCCTCACATGTACCCCCAAACCTAATATAAACATAAACGTAAAACAGAAAACAAAACAAAAAGAAATGCATTGGTGTGAGGGATATCAGTATGCTTGAAAACCAGTAGTCGGACAGATCCTTTCAGATCAGAGATGATGGAAGGGCTAATGCAGGGTAACTGGGTTCACTAATCTTAATGTTAGTATTGGGACTCTCGGACTTACAGAGGACGTTTAGTAACAATTATTCTGCCAATACTATCATAAGCCATAGGGTTAGAACAGTAGTCAGAGGGTTTTGATCTGCAGGGATCTGTCACAGTGCTTAATTGATGATGGGGTCCCTCACACAATGTTTGTTTTCACTTAGTAGGCTAAGGGGACATTTGACATGTATAAGTGAAAACATTTTTGGCCCACAGTGCAGAAACCTAAGTTGAGTCCGTGAAATGGGCTTCATGCCTTCGATCCACTTTCTAAATAAAAATTTTTTCAAACACTTAAAGTTTCTTAGATGAGGTATTGTCCAGGCCCCTTTGAAGAAGGACATTGTAATATGGACTTATTAATCCTGTAAATCTTTTCTGAAGACATCCTCACAGTTGAGCTGAAGATATTTACTATGGTAACTGTATACTAAGAAAAGGCAAATGCCTAGACTGGGGGTTATTAGACAATTTTTATGAGAGGAAGCTATTTCCTGGAGACCCCTATTGGCTCTGTGTCCTAATGAGCAGAAGCTTATAGAAGACAGGTAATAGATGGTATCTTGCTCAAATCTAATAGTAGCTCTAGCAGTACTGGGGATAAATATTACAATTCTTTATTATCCAGAAAGTTTACGGTAATTAATGTATTTAATAAGAAGCAAATTCCCTTACTGGTGTCCTGGCCTATGAAGTAGAAGATGTTATTGTAGAAAAGGTCAAGTGAAAACCCTTGAAACTGCCTTCCGACTCTTCTCTTTCTCCAGTAACATAATGAACCAAAAGCGATGTCCCATTCCTGGGAATATTGCATAGATTAATGTCATTATCAAAAATTCGAGAAATGAAATGGTAGTTATGCTTACCATATTTTATTCAACATGACTAATTAGCTCTTGGAAAAGCCAGAGTGTCATGGAGAATAACAGTGGACTACAGCAGACTTAAATTATTTGGTGACTATATTTACAGTTATGGTGTCATTCTATTTCAATCTGTAAGGAAAGTTAGGAGCAGTTTGTAGTTACATGGGAGGTTACACTATACCAGCATTATTTTGCCCAAGGGTTATGCCAACTCTCCTGCTGTGTAAGCAGGAAGGAACAAGCACTCTTGATGTCTTCTTAAGATAAATGTAATCTGAAGAATAGAAAAAAAGAGATGGGTGGGTCAGTGGGCATAATATGTTATCCTTTTTGAAGTGAGAGACAAATTCCTACACTGTATACAATACCCACCACTTAGAAAAGGGTATGCAGCTAGGACCAGTTAGAATTTTGTAGGCAATGCATATATTTGGGTATAATCCTCTCACCCATTTCTTGGTAATTCATAAGGTTGCCTCTTTTAACTGGGACCTATAGGAAGAACGGGCTCTGTAGCGGGTCTACATCGGCAGTGCAGAATGCTTATTTACAAAGGAGGTCTCTATGACAGATACAGATGCTCTTCAAGCCTCTAGCAAACCCAACAGGAAATTCAAATGAACAGATATCTAGGGTTCTGAAATAAGGCTACGTTTTTTTTAAGCTAGTTTTTGGCTTACTATAGGCTTTGATAAATACTAAATGCTTGACTGCGGAATATAAAATGACCATGCAATTCAAGCTTCACTTTATACATGAAGTATTCAAAGCTGAATATGAGCAACAGAATTGTACTACAGAATTGAGGCCATATTCACAAGTCCAGTCCTGAGCATGTTCACTGACTACAGGAGCAAGTGACTCAGACGCATATTGTGGCTGCTTCTAGTGCTTTTCTATCGTTTGTCATTCACAACAATGACTTCACGAGGAGTTTACAATTGTTAGTTAATTGTGGAGACAAAAGAACAGGCCTGGTTTATGGCTAGATCACCATGCTTTGCTGGCACCAGCTGAAGAAGTACACACACGGCATAACAATCACACTCAGCGGTGACCTTGAAAGACAGGTGACAGTAATGGAGCTGACATCACTTAATGATTATACAAAAGCTGACGGGACTTTGTATCGCTCCTGAGATGAGACCATGTGTTTTCAATTGGATGAAGGAAAGGGAGAGCGCAAGTCATGTAGGCTGTGCCGGATGCCTTTCCCTGGAAACTATAAATCAATTTCCCCCCTCCAAACCTCATTAGCCGTTCTGGGAGACAGGTTTGTGTGGATGACATCACAGGCTTCTCTGACTTTGA
This sequence comes from Aotus nancymaae, assembly GCF_030222135.1. Classification (NCBI taxonomy): domain Eukaryota; kingdom Metazoa; phylum Chordata; class Mammalia; order Primates; family Aotidae; genus Aotus; species Aotus nancymaae. Next base: position 64,643,593 of record NW_026988447.1, on the reverse strand, counting down.
GCTGAGTATGGTCAGTAGGACTACCAGGCAGGAGATTACAACTAGAGTAAGGTTGGTATATCTAATCCCTGAGCTCACTTTAAGCTAGCCGTGTCCCTTGACTCAACACCTTGTTTGTCTGTTTTGAGATAACTTTTTCTACCTCAGTCTTCCCTTTTGTGCTTCTGGTTACTTCTTTCTCTCCTTGTCCTTTCAGGCCTAAGGGTGATTACAACACAACTTTAATAAACCTTGTGTTAATGCACAACCCTTGTGGTTCTGATCCACCATGCCCACACTTTGTAAACAGAACTTAATTTTAAAAATTCTCTAAAATTACCCAATTTGAGAGCGCCATCTGTTTCCTATTGGGAAATATGCCTCACACAGTCATGTTCCTCTGAACCACACACTGTTTATTATTTAGAGCTCACACAATTGCAAGTGACAAAAATATTCCAGCCATCCTTGCTTAAGCTAAGGACGCATAGAGATTTGTTGGCTTGTATCAGCAGAAAGCCCAAGGGACGGTGCTGTCTTCAGGCATGGTGGAATCCAGGAGCTCACATGATGTTGGCAGGGCTCTCTCCGCTCGGCTCTACTTCACGTTGCCTTCCTTTTCAGGCAAGCCCTTTCCACAAAATGACAAATATGGACACTGGCAGTGTCTGGCTTACAGTGGGTTTACAAATTGCAGTCCCAGAAAAAAGAACATGAGAGATACTGCAAGTGTTCTGACACACGTCATGATGTGATTCCAGTGGAGAACTGCTGAGGATAGTTGAGGTTATTTTCCTGGCTGTCACATTGACAGCCGTGTAGAACAAGTTAACAAACTGCAGTTTGGCTGAGGAGTGGCTGTGAGTAGACGGGAACATTGCCCGGCTCAGAAGAGTGTCATCTCCCCACCCTCGGTTGGAGTTCTTTCCCTTCGAAGTATAGATTTGAAAATAAGAAAGTAATAGAGACAGTAGGGCAAACAAAAGGCCTGCTTCTGTTTTAGATGGACCACTCCTCTTTGTACACACAGAGTCACGTGCCCACCTTAGAATAAAAGCTAATTTTGCAAATTCATTTGGAATGGACTCTCAGCCTCGATCTTATTGCCAAATTAATTAATATGGTGAAGAGGGATCACCTGGGATGAATAGTGAAGCAGATCTGTTCAAAAAGACTTCACAAAAGTCAAGAAAGCCCTTTGCCAACTTTGAATTTCTTTTTTGGCAACCCATTCTGCAAATATGACTTGGAGCAGTTTACACGACCCTTTGAGATGAAGAAGAATGTAAAAACGCCAGCTCGTCTAGGATGGAGTGGGTAGTGCGCCCTCTGTAACACATAATATATAAACCAGCTGGGTTATAGCAGTAGAGGGAGCAGTCAGCTGGGGTGGGGTGAGCTCCTGAAGGGAACTGCCCACATTTCTGTAATTAGTAGAGCCATGGGAAACCCTGGGATTTCATATAAACGTACAGCGTGAAAGTGGCAGGTATGGAAAACAGCTTTGGCCGTGGTATTAGGAGACTGGTGGGAAGGTTATAGCTGTCTAGGAAAGGAGTGCCTGGGGTCTAGACAAGGGAATTAACAGTTTACTGGGGAAAAGTAAGACAAAGAGGGTAAAGGAATTATGCCAAAAACAGAATAATACCTGTTAAGAAAGAGTAGACAGAATTCATTTGCCCCTTACGTTCTTGTTTGCATACATCAAGCCAGGAACCAAACTACTATGGAAACAGACATTGTCTCTTTAGCAGAACATTTAACATTCTGTGTTTGGAGATTTGGTCATGCTTTACCCAGTAGACTTTTGTTACCTTCTTTATTTATTACTATGCATTTAATAACCACTATGAAAAGCGTCACGAAATTTAAAAGCATAGGTTTTGGTGTCAGCCAGATTTTGAGCAGCTGTTTTTTCACTTACTAGCTTTTGGCCAGATAACTAAATGTCGCGTGTAACGTGTAGAACATTATTCCTCTCTCATGAGATTGCTGTAGATATTAATGTACACAGAGTGGCTGGCACAAAATTCACTCAACAAATACCAGCTGATATTCTTACCCATTCCTTAATTAGAAATTGAATTGTTAAAACCAGGATGACATTATACTTATGGTTACTTGGCATGTATATTGATATTTATTTCCCCATCTCCCCACCTCATTTAAAATTGTTTGAAAAATTTCAGCTTGTTAAGACTCACCACCTTTTACTTTCTAGCCTAGTTGGGAAAAGAGTTTGTGTGTGGCTTTTCGGTGGTCTGATTGTATTCTCCATGTTTGGGGTCAAAAGATGGTATATACTTTGTCTGTCAGCCTGGCTCACAGATTGTACTAGAGTAGACATAGATTATCTTGGCTGAGATTTGGAGACCTATTTGCAGTTTGAAATTTCCAGTCTCCACACAGGCTGGTCCCTATACATTTCAATTTCCAACATTTTCAATTTTTGGTTTTTTTTAACCTAATTTTCCTACTTAGGTAGAAGAGAAATCTTAAGATGAGCATCAAAACATAGAAAGGAACATAACTCTGCAAAGCAGAAGTACCTCGCTAAAGTTACGTTAAACAAATTTAAGAATTGCTTTATAAAGCTCAAATCTTTTTGGTTTTAATTAGTAAGTGTATATATGTTTCCAATCTTCATGTTAGACATAGTCAGGTTGTAAGGAACAGAGGCAGGCTCAGAGCACAAAGGTCGTATTTATTGGAAGGGTATGTTGAAAAATGTGCAAAATCGATGGGGAGGCAAATCTCCCCAACAGTACAGTACCATTAGGGAAAACAGAGTAGCCCTGATGACCTGGCTAGTGGTCAGACTTTCCAGAACTGGTGCCTATAAATGTTTCACTGTTCTGGGGTCTTAAATTCTTCATCTCTGTTTCTATTGCCTCCGCTTCTGCTGTTAGGGACTGACAGTGTGATTTAAGACTTTTAGTTAAACCTCCTGAGGGTGACAGCCCACAAAGACAGAGATCGCAGGACAGAAACTGCTAGAGGAAACTTGGGTAGATGCCTTTGGAGAATCCTTTAGTTTTTCTTGCATTAAAACACCCCGTTGTTGGTCTGGTGGCTCAGGTGCCATTCTCTGGTCCAAAGGGCAGGGTCACATGTATAAAGCAGGTGGCCACATGCCTCAGAAGTCATCTGCTACACATTATGTGCATTTATGCCTATTACCTCTTTTCTTAACAGAGGACATGGTCGTGGCAAACATTCTAAGTAAGATGAACTCCACAGTATATGTCATAAGTCAGAATACAGAATCTGGAAACTTCTAAGAACTTAAAACACATATCCCACCTCATAGTCATGAAGATGACTACTATCATAAAAGCAGTACATAACAGGTTTTGGCAAGGATGTGGAGAAATTAGAATTTTTGTGCTTTGTTGGTGGGGATATAAAATGGTGCAGCTGCTATGGAAAACAGTATGGCAGTTTTCAAAAAATTAAAAATAGAATTCCTATGTGATCCAGCAATTCTATTTCTGGGTATATATACAAAATAACTGAAGGCAAGACGTCAGAGGGATATTTGCACGTCCATATTCGTAGCAGCATTATTCACAATAGTCAAAAGGAGGAATCAACTCACGTGTGCATAGATGGATGAATGGATAAACAAAATGTGGCTTATTATATACAATGGAATATTATGCAGCCCTAAAAAAGAAGGAAATTCTCTCATATGCTGCAATACAGATGGACCTTGAGGCCATAATGATAAATGAAATAAGCCGGTCACAAAAAGGCAAGTATTGATTCCACTGATATGATGTATCTAAATTAGTCAAGTTCATAAACAAAGTAAAATGTTGGAGAAAAGGGACGAGAGGGGCAGTAATTGTTTAATGGGTATAGAGTTTCAGTTTTGCAAGATGAAAAGAGTCCTGGAGATGGATGGTGGTGACCGTTGTACAACGTGAATGTACTTAACACCACTGAACCGTACACTTAAAAATGATTACGCTAAGGCCAAGCAAGGTGGCTCACGCCTGTAATTCAAGCACCCAAGGAGGCGAAGAGGGTGGATAGCGTGAGGGCAGGAGTTTGAGACCAGCCTGGCCAACGTGATGGAACTCCATCTCTAAAAATACAAACATTAGCCAGACATGGTGGTGCATGCCATAGTCCCAGCTACTCGGGAGGCTGAGGCAGAAGAATCACTGGAGCTAAGGGAGGCGAGGCTGCAGTGACCCAAGATCCTGCCATTGCACTCTGGCTTGGGTGACAGAGTGAGACTTCATCTCAAAAAAAAAAAATTACTATGCAGCTCAGAATATAGCAATCATCTAATCCAGTCTGGTGTCCCAGTTTAATATAACATATTATGGTGTTTTTATCCCTGAACATATCTAATGAGGTTCCTGCTTATCCAATTTTTTAATGTCACAATCCATATAGGGCATCTCAAATGACTATGTGTGTATGTGAACTTTTTTGTGTATGCGATATTCTTATTTACAACTAAAGAATATTTTCCTGATTTGTTTTACTCCTATTGCAATTATTTCCTCAATCTGTATTCTTACTAATACCATTTATTTCTAAAAGTATAGTAAATATATATGCATTAATAGTGATCAACAGCGTTTTGTATACAGGCATACTATGATTTTAGAACACATATCATGTGATTTCAACGTTTTCTTTTTAATTAGACATACTGAGAATAGAGGAGTTGTCATGACTCCCACAGTGTCAGGCTTTACAATAGAGGATGAAAAACATCTAAAAGTGTAGGTTTTATGTTCTCTTTTTCCTTAAATACTATTGGAGACATGAACATGAAATTTGGCATCATAGAGGTCCAGGTCCCTGGTTTTCCAGTTACTAGTTGTACAACTCTGGGTCTCTATTTGGTCTCTTTAATGGTCAGTTTTCTTATTTACAGAGTAGGGTAATATTACCTACCATGTAGAATGGTAAATGGCAAAATGTCTTTTCTAATTATGAATGCATTTCCGATTCTAGTACCTTAAATTTCTTTATGTCAATTTAATTTTCCACAAGGCATAATTTTTCTTAGGTCTGAAAAACTTTAATTTTATAAGATCTTGTAGTGAATTTCTTAAGAGTAATGATAAGTTTCTGTTTGTCTGATAAACTGTTTATTTCACTTTCCTTTTTGAAATATATTTTTGCTGGGTATATTTCATGGTCTGGACATTAGCAACCTCCCAAAATTCATATGTTGGAACTTAATCCCCAGTGTGACAATATTAAGAGGTGGGGCTTTAGGATATGGTTAGGTCATAAGGACAGAGTCCTCATGAATGAAATTAGTACCCTTATAAACAAAAGCTTGAGAGGGCCCGCTTGCTCCTTCTATCACACGAGGATACAGAAGGTGCCATCTATGAGACAAGCTCACCAGACACCACATTTCTAGTGCCTTAATCTTGTCCTTCCCAGCTTGCAGAACTGTTAACGATATACTTCTGTTGTTTATATAAATTGCCCATTATATAAATTCTTTTTTTTTCAAGACCAGGGTCACTCTGTCGCCCTGACTGGAATGCAATGGCATGATCTCAGCTCACTGCAGCCTCTGCTGCCTGAGTTTGAGTGATTCTGCTGCCTCAGCCTCCTGTAGCTGAGATTACAGGCGTAAGCCACCACGTCTGGCTAATTTTCGTATCCCATTATATAAATCCTGTTATAGGAGGCTGGACTAAGATAATATATTATTCTAGTGCTACAGAATTTTTCTCTTCAGTGGTTCCTTGTCTTCCAGTGTACTTCAGTTTTGATGATAAATTTGCTGCCATTCTTATGCTTGTCTCTGTGTATGTAATAGGTCTTATTTTTTCTCTCTGACTCCTTTTAATATTTAATCTTTTTCCTTTTTCACCGTTTTTATTAATTGGGTTGGGATATGCCTTGATGTAGGTTTTTTTTTTTTTGAGACGGAGTTTCGCTCTTGTTACCCAGGCTGGAGTGCAATGGCGCGATCTCGGCTCACCACAACCTCCGCCTCCTGGGTTCAGGCAATTCTCCTGCCTCAGCCTCCCGAGTAGCTGGGATTACAGGCACGCGCCACCATGCCCAGCTAATTTTTTGTATTTTTAGTAGAGACGGGGTTTCACCATGTTGACCAGGATGGTCTCGATCTTTTGACCTCGTGATCCACCCGCCTCGGCCTCCCAAAGTGCTGGGATTACAGGCGTGAGCCACCGCTCCTGGCCAGGGCTTCTACCTTTTTGATTTCCCTTCTCTCAGGGACAAAAGTCCTGCATTGCCTGTTGTCTAAAGTTGGAAAAGAGTTATGTCATATATTTGTCTAGAGTTATAAGTTGTTAATGATAATAGAGAAATTCCTGTGCTAGTTAGTAGATTTTTTAGAAGAAACATAAGCTTTTATGCTTATTAGACCTGGAGTATGGGTTGGTCCAAGCAAAAGAATTAAGAGTGAAAAAATGAATATTAAAAGAAAATTAAGTTAATAATTTTCCTTTGAGATACCAAAAATAGGGATCATAGGTTCTGGATAGACAAAAGAACAACACTATTTATGATAATGTTATTATAGAATTAGTTCTTTCTATCCCAGATTACTTATCTTACCCAAGTTATGATGTCTGAACTGCCACAAAACTGAATTCGTTCCTTTGGATTAATGCTTTATTATTTTTATTTAAATCAGTAATTTCCCCTAGAATAGTTAAATCTCATCATGTATCTGGGGCAAGTAAAAATACAGTAGTCCTCCCCTATCTGCTGCTGGGCCTTCCATGGTTGCAGCCACCCATGGCCAACTCTGGTCTGAAAATATTTAATGGGAGATCCCAGAAATAAACAATTCATAAGTTTTAAATTGCCTACCAGTCTGAGTAGCATGATGGAATTTCTTGCTATCTCGCTGAGCCGCACCCAGGACGTGAATCATCCCTTTGCCCAGAATATTCATACTCTATGTGCTACCAGCTCATTAGTCACTTAGCAGCCCTTTCAGTTATGAGATGGACAATCTTGATATTGCAGTGTTTGTGTTCAAGTAACCCTCATTTTACTTAATAATAGCACAAAAAAACAAAAGTAACAAAGCAAAGCCATAAAGTGCTGCTTCTAAGTGAAAAGGTAAAATTTCCCAACTTAGAAAAGAAAAAATTATGTGCTGAGATTGCTATGATCTAAGGCAAGAATGAATCTTCTATTCATGAAGGAAAAATAAATTTATGCTGGTTTTGGTGTTACACATCAAACTGCAAAAGTTACAGCCGCAGTGCTTAATAAATGTTTACTTAGGTGGAAAAGGCATTACATTTGTGGGTGGAAGACATGAACAGAAGATTGACAACAATTGCATTTGTTACTATTTGTGGTTTCAGGCATCCACTGGGGGTCCTGGAACAGACCACCCAGCCCCTGGCAAAAGTAGATTTTGATATTGGAGAAAGAGACAGAAAGAGAAAGAATAGAAGCTATGGAAGTTGCATTGGGGATTCCAAGAATAAAAGGAATTTAGGAAATGGAGCCTGTTTATGATAGTATTCACTATTTAGATATGTTTTTTCACCTAAAAAGAAGCTCCCAGTGCAGTTTAAAATGTATAAATTAGGCCCATATTGATGTAAGACCAGAATAGTTTATATAATTTACAAAAGATCTTATTACCGTTAAAAAACAAATCCTGACAAGGTGTGACTTGGTTAATTCTGGCATGGCCAGAGGCCACAGGGCAAGGTTTGCTGGGTCAAGAGTGATTTTTATTCTCTAATAGAATTACTGAGGTATAGTTAATGTACAGTAAACCAAATATGTTTAAAGTATACAATTTGATACATTTTGACATATGAATATACTCATGGAGTTTTAACCACAATTAATTAACGTAACCATCACCCCCAAATGTTTCTTCTGTCCTACTTTACCCCATTCCAAGGCAGCCAGTGATCTGCATTCTGTCATAATAGATTATTTCGGTTTTCTAGAATGTTACATGAATACAATAATCTAGTAGATATTCTTTTTTGGTCTGGATTTGTTTTTTCCCCCAGTCTATCTTGGACTCCAATTGTGGATGTCTTTATTTTTCCTTGCAGATACATCCATTTTTGCTTTATTTTTATTTAAATTCTGTAGTTACGTGCATACATATTTAAGGTGGCTATTTTCTCTAATAGTTGACTGGTTTACATTATGAAGTAATCTTCTGTCTCTGGTAATATTATTTTCTCTGAAATCTGTCAGCTTTCTCTGATTAGGGTTAGCATGGTGTATCTTATTACGTCTATTTACTTTTAACTATTTGTAAATGGGTTTCTTGTAGGAAACATAGAGATGGTTTTGTCTGCATATACTCTGGCAATGTCTGCCTTTTAATTGTTATGCTTACGTTATTTATATTTATATTTAGCCCAGTTTCTCTTCTCTTTGTGCCAGTGTGTCACCTATCATATTTTGCAGGCAGTCACTATTAAAACTTCAAATTATACTTTTTTCTTTACTCTTTTTTCCAGGCTATAGAAGTAAATGTATAATAATAACTTGGCATCCAGTATTTTTTATTCAGTGCCGTAATGCATGGGCAAGTGATAAGAACCGCTATAGTCTGCTTAAAAGGTTTATTTCTCATTGTAAAGCTATCTATTAATATTCCTCGTATTGACCTAAAAGAAGAAACTGAGACAAAATTAATATAGTTTCTTTGGAACACACTTCCAAGTTTTCATGGGAAGTCCTCCCATCAGCCTTTGTTACAAGCATGGTTTTGAAGGCAGAAAAGGGGAACAAGGAGTGGGCTGGTACAGAATTGTTTATCAGGAATCTTCATTGGTTTACAGAAATAACATTGATTTGTGATTGGCTGTACATTGTTGAGCTATAGGATATGGTGTCAGGGTGAGGTTATTAGGTTAACTTATAGTTACTTGTGGCAATGGCAAGCAGTTTCAAGAGAATATTACATAGCTCAAAGCGGGGATAAAATGTGATTGCTGTCTCATTTTAGTGCCTCTCTGGGCCTGATAATTTCAAAAGTCTTGCATTCCTCAGATTAGATATATACATATATATACACACACATACACACACATGTTTATATATATGTAAAACATACCTAATATAAATATAGATATAATATGAATATATATTTATACTAGATACTGTATTATATATGATAATTTCATATTGCATATGATATCTAATAAGATATTTCATTTAATATGATGTGTGTATATACATATCTCACTGATTATGTAGCTGTCTTTGTAACCAGGGCTAACCCCGTTGAGTGTACCAACATCCTTCACAGCCGAGGTCTGTGCCTCTGAACATGATGCTCTCATTGAGGTACTACCACCCTTTGAATCCCTGAATGGGTGCTCGACCTTCCCAAACAGTTCTCTCTATTTTCTCCCTGACTACAACAGTATCTGGTTTTAAACAAATATTTCTTAAAGAGTGTCTATGGGGCATTTAAACATTGAAATCATCTGGGACATGGCTTGTAAATATAGATTTCTAGGCCCAAATTTAGGTTAACTGCATTTATCTTGGGCGTAAAGTCTCTATGAATCTGAATTTTTAGTAAGTTTCCCAGGTGATTTTCATGTACACTCAAGTTTTAAAACTGTCATTCTATATAATGAACTCTTATAATTAAATAGATGTTACATGCATCCTCTGAATTTATAATATTTATTTAAAAATTACCCTTGTATTTTACTTTTTACACCTGTATTAATATATTATAGAGATCATAGGAAAAAATAAAATTTTAAATTTTGAAATTTAAAATAAATAAAATAGAAGTTATATTTTATGCCTATATTCAAATAGGTTTCCGTTTTATCTCCCTATTTTGTAGACTTCTGTTCAAAACTTTGGGGGATCTTGGTAGGATGGGGTCCATTTTCAATAACTTCATAAGAAAGACCCAAAACAAGTCAGGCAAGGTGCCATATGTCTGTAACCCCAGCTAGTTGGGACACTAAGACAAGAGGGTTCCTTGAGGCCAGAAGTTTGAAACCAGATTTGAAACCCTTCAGATTTCTGAAGGAGCCTAAAACAGAATTAGCATGTAGCACAGCAATCACAGTATTGGGTATATACCCAAGGGAATATAAATCACTTTCTCATAAAGACACATGCATGCCTATGTTCATTACATAACTAGTCACAATAGACATGGAAACAACATAGATGTCTATCAATGGTGGACTGGATAAATAAAAATGTGGTGTATATACATGAAGCAATACTACGCAGCCCTAAAAAAGAATGAGAGTATGTCTTTTGCAGCAACACGGATGAAGGTGGAAGCCGTTATCCTAAGTGAACTAACAGGAATAGAAAATCAAATACCACATGTTCTCATCTATAAGTGGGAGTCAAATATTAAGTACATATCGATGTAAAAAAAAAACCAATAGGCACTGGGGGCCTACTTGAGGGTGGAGGGTGAGAGGAGGGTGAAAGTATTAGTCCATTCTCATCCTGCTATAAAGAACTGCCCAAGACTGGGTAATTTATAAAGGAAAGAGGTTTAATTGACTCACAGTTCTGCACTTCTGGGGAAGTCTCAGGAAACTTATAATCATGGCAGAAGGGGAAGCAAACATGTCCTTCTTCACATGGTAGCAGGAGAGAGAAGAATAGAGTCAAGCGGAAGGGGAAACCCCTTATAAAACCATCAGATGTCATGAGAACTTACTATCACGAGAACAGTATGGGGGAACCACCCAGATGATGCAATTATCTCCACCTGGTCCCGCTCTTGACACATGGGGATTGTCAGAATTCAAGGTGAGATTTGGGTGGAGACACAGAGCCAAGCCATATCAATGAAGACAGAAAAACTACCTATTGAGCGCTATGCTCATTACGTGGGTGATAAAATAATCGGTACACTGAAGCTCACGACTGCAAATTACCAATTTACCTATACCACAAACCTGCATATGCATCCCTGAACCTAAAATGAAAGTTAAAAAAAAAGAGAGAGAAACCAGCCTGGCCAACATGGCCAGCCAACATTTTTTAATAGACCTCATCTCTATTAAAAAGAAGAGGAAGAGGAAGAAGGAGGAGGAGGAGGAGGGGGAGGAGGAAGCAAAACAAATGTTCTAGATGATTTGTTGGAGAATTGATTCTCAACCATGGTTATGTCTTGGCTACATTCCAGTCCAATAAATATGAATATGGGCTGGAACTCAGGTGTTAGCATTTTAAAATGTGATCCCAGTGTGCAAAAACAGTTGATAACCTCTCTATTGAACATGCCTGGGAAGCGCCTGGAGAGCTTATTAGAACACAGATCCTTGGCTCTACTTGCAGTTAGGTCTAGGCGAGGCTGAAATTTTGTGTTTTTAACATAATTTTTTGTATTTGTAACAAGATATTGCTGCACTCAGTAGCACTGCTTCACGGTGATGATATGCTCTCTCACGACTCTTAGACAGGTCTTCATCACTGAAAATACCACACAGCTTTTAGTAATTAAATCTTAGATTCATCCTGTGCCTACATTACTAAGTTATGCTTTTGAGACAAAATAATTATTTAAAACAGTTTAATTATGGCTCTTTCTTGAGTATATGAGAAAGCCCAATTATCACTCATGTACAGTAGGTGATGCTGACCATAAATCCTCTGATCTTAATTAGCGCCACCAGGACCACCTGGTCAAGAACTACTGAGATGACCAAGACCTGCCAACAAGTGTATTGACCCGCCCTTCCCTTTTTCTGTAATTGTCATTTAATATGATACATTCTTGGTATAAGACGGGGCCTGATTCCTATGATTGAAGTTTTTTTCCCCCCAGATGTTCAACATCCCTGGTGCTAGTTCTCAAACTGTGTACACACAGAGAAAGCGGGAACGAGGAGACGCAGATCTAGCCTGACTTTGCCATTAGCTCTCTGTAAGTCTAAGAAAGGCATTTTAAATTTTCTGGGCCTTGTTTTCCCTATCTATAAAATGAGCTGGACAAAATGGATGTTCTTAAGATCCTTCCAGTTCTAAAATTGTCTTCTCCACCGTTTCACAAAATACTATTCCCAGAGCAAACAAGTTGTTTATTATGTGAAAGAGTTTGTGATGGTTCAGTAATTCAGTACACTGAAAAAAAAGCATTAGCTTTTCAGCTTTTGGGGCATAGTAAATACAATTGAAATGAGTATAGTTTCATTGTGGCTTTGCTGGATCCAGTTGTGGCCAGAAAACGTCTCCACCAAATGTATTTGAAACAATTAAAACGATCAGTTTTAATCTTCCTTTGGCAAAATGAAGGGGCTGTGTTCTGCTGACAGAAATTATATTCTTCTGTATAAGAGTCCATGTGTCAAATAAAGAAACTTGAGAATATTATTGTCAGATTCAAAAAAGGAAGATCAGTGGTTTTTAATGAGACCATGATTTGGAACTTTGAATCTGTTACCCCCATACCGAGCTGCTAGGTAATGGCCAGTGGCCTGTTGTGAAGAAGAATTTAAAAGGCGGGTTTTGGTTTAATCATTCATTTTAAGGGCTAACAACCTAGAAACATATAAGGCTTAGAAAAAAATAAGGAACATTTTAGGTGTTTATTTTTTATTTTTTCTGTGACCTGCCTTGGAAACATTTTAGGTGTTACACAGAAAAAAAGAACACTTGAAAATGAGTGGAATTCTTGAAAGATTAAGAGTCAATTTTGTAACTAAACATTTAGTAAAAACTTCAAATTGGAAGGAAGTTGTAGGGAAACTCCTAATTCCTTGCTTCTTATTCCTTGTATAGCTCCTCAGAGGCAAAGACTTTAATTGCTTCTGTTTTCAGTTCTATTATTACTTTCATGGCTTTAAATTTCTTGATTTATCAGTGTTTTCTAGTCTGACAAACTTGGCAAGTTAGTGCATTTATATGTGCAAGGATTACTGGTATATTTGGAGTTATTTCTACAATTTTATGTTGTGTTTTTATTTTCTCCATTTAAATGCTTTTTCCTTCCCCCACCGTCTTCTGCCTTGTTGGGTTTGTCAAGTTTTAAAAAATATTTTATCCCCATTTTTAATCACTTACTTACTTTTACTAGTTTAGAAGTTGTAATTTATGTCTTCTGGATATTTAACACACTTAAATTATTGGTTTTCAAATGTTGAACCAAATTTATGATAGACATATAAATCCAACTTGATTATGATATAGTATTATTTTCAAATATTGCTGCTTCTGAGATGATAATATTTTGTTTGAATTTTTTATGCCTATGTTTGTGAATAAGATTGGCTCATGATTTCCTTTTCTTTCCTTTTCTTTCCTTTTGCTATCTAGGCAGTGTTAATTATTAAAATCAGTTGAATTTGTTGAGAATTAAAACACTTTTTTAATTATCTGGAAGAATTGTATGCAATTAAAATTATTTTTTCTTAAATATCTGGGAGAACTCAGCAGTGAAACAATCTAGACTTGGAGTTTTTTGGTAGAAAGTTTTACACTACTGAGTTGACTAATTTAATATTAAAATGTATTCAGGTTTCAATTTTTTTAAAATTTTCATTGTGTCTATTCTGATGAAATGTTTTCAGAATATATCTATAAATTTCAAAATTTTTGCCTCTAGGATCTGTAATCATTTCTGTTGTTTCATGACTAAAACTGAATCTCTTTTTCCCGACTACATTCTCAATTTCGTGTTTGTTTTATATTTTGTTAACATATTTTCCTCAGTTTTTTTCTCCCAGGATTTTGACAGTAGCTTGCTCATTTGCTTTTCAGGGTTTTCAGAAAATGACCTCAGTATAGCTAGTTCTGTTTTCGGAAAGTTCTGAATTAGGTGAAACAAAGGCGAGACCTGACATCGTTCCTTGAGAGAATCCCCAGACAGGTCAAAACACACAAACACAGTTTCATTAGAACAAAGTTAATTTTGCTTCCTTTGATACCAAAGACTCATATCAGAAACACCAGATGCTGTCTTAGATAAGTCAACGAGCTGGAGTTGGGCAAGGGTAAGATAAGATGCCGCAAAATTCTTATGCTGTGTGTAAGTGCCCTTATTTTTTATTATTGTGCATTCCCTTGATTTCTATAAACCTCTGATTTAAAAAAAAACTTTCCAAAGTTCTGAAAAATGTGATTCTGACAGCTTTTGCCCACTTGGGTGCCCATTCCTGTAATCACTTTTTAGATCACTTTTTAGGGCTGTGGATTTCCTCAGCATAATGTAGTTGCACCTATACGTTTTGATCTAAAATATTTTCAGTTTATACAAAAAGGTGGATCTTAGTGGAGCCAAGGGTAGACTGTAGAGTGGGTTTTTTGATTTGTTTTCTAGATTTCTCTTCTAGAAAAAGTGACTTATTCCCTCGGCCGCTGAAAGTCCTGCTGGCAGAATGCCTTAGCTCTAGGCTCCCTTCAGGTACTGCCTCGGATGATGACAGCTGCCTCACTCAAGGTTATGTTTCTTCCTTCAGCACTTTGTGCCCAGTACCAGATTGATATGAAATATAAATTCCTGACCCTTTTCTCCCAGCTTGGGGCAAAAGTCAGCTTCAAAGCTCTTCATAGAGTCATCTGAGATTTCTGTTTGAATTTCATCACAGCTGGACTTCTGTTCTCAATCTCGTTTCTTCCTTTTCCATCTATGGATACTGATCCCAAGAGTTATTTCTGAAAACCCTCTAGCAGAGTGATCTTTGTGTCAGTCTTCTTTTCAAGGATTAAACCATGAAGAAAGTCTCTCTGGAGAAATTGTTAGTCAACCTGGGAAGTAGAGTTAATGTATGCAAGAATGAATGCAGAAGCAACAGTTCATATTCTTGGAGCAAAAAAGATGTGTGCATGTGTGTGTGTTAGAGTGGCGTTATTGTGAGGAAGTGTGGCAGTATGCGAGATAGACCTGGAAAAGCAAACTTTGGCTAGATCACAAAGGATGTCATAATCGATTTGAAAAGTTTGGGACCTTAGATCCAGAAGATGAGGGAATCAAGAAGCCATTGAAATAGTAAAGAAATGATCATATCTTGAAACGTAACAGCACTTAGCCAACAACAAATGTTTGCAGGTAGAAATGATTACGAAGTAATTACAGAGTTTCTAACTACCCACTTCCTCATTAGAAGTCCATTTCACTGTTGACTTACCCAGCAGGATTCTGGAAAATGCTTTTACTCTGTTGGGACCATGCATCCTCCTACTCATGGCTTACAGGCAAATGGCACCCATAGGGAAAATTCTGCACATTCTTAGTTTCAGATATGCAACCAGATCACTCCGTGCTTTATTAAAGGCATAAATCTGAACTTGTGCTGAAGTTGTACAAAGGAAATTTGATTTGTGCCTCTTTATAACATAAAAGAGTTACTCCAGTTTCTAAAGGCAGCCGACTTAACTGTCTCTTAACTGACCAACACCATAGTAATAGTTTCCAATAGGTAATACTAGTGACACCTAGAACACAACAATTATAAATTAAATACAAGATGATATCCACTTTTTCAATTGCCAATAATTCATCAGATGTGGAAAAATGCTGATTTGATCATTATAAAAACTGCAGTTAGAAATTGAGCTATTTGGTTAGGAATCTCTACAAGTATCAAGGGCATCAGAGTAAGTATGGTAGAAAAGGGAGAATGAATGAGAGGAAGAGAGGAATGTGAAGGCATATATCTACCTGTGTTTGATTGAAGAGAAAAATGATGTTTTTTTAAAGATTTGAACAAGCACTTCACAGCTCTGCCACCAGCAGGAAAGTCAGCAGAGTCACTTTGATAATTCATTCAGCCAAATATTGCAAATCCTGTTGAATAATACAATACTTCAAAAGCAGTATTGCAACTCCTGAGTGACAAACTATTACTTTTTTACCACTTCATTGTATCCAGGAACAACAGCAAAAAAAATGTGTGCGTATGGAGTTTCATGGAAAAAAAACAGCAACATGACAACTGGTAGGCAAAGTGGTATTTTATGGTCTATATTGGGCTCAGAGTAGCTGCTACAATGAAAACTACCACAATTTAGTAGCTCAACGTGAGAAGTCATTTCTCACGGATTCAGTAGTCCAATAAGGACTAGTCGTATGTGCCCACCTACCTGTAAGGGAGGCTGGAGAATGTAATCTATGTCTGTGGAACCACTTCCCAAAGTCATCTCTGTCTTCTGGCAATTTTGGAGGGCAGTTAACTTTCTCTTCCACATGAGCCATCACTTTCCTCAGAAAATGCACCTTTTGAGTTACTTTTCTGATAAATTCTTCCATTAGGAAGGCCACATTTGAATTCTATCAAGTCTTCTGCATATCGGAATAAAAACTATTGTATTCAGCTTAATCTGACACAAAAATATTAAGGATCCTGCATTGTTGACGAACTGTGCTAGACTCTGTGAATGATGATAGTAAGATATTGTCAAGGTCTGTAGGGAATTCATAGAGAATATATTCTAATGAAACCCAGTTTCAACACAATATAGTAAGTGCTGGTCTCTTTTAGGAGTGCTAGAAATTTACTCTTTCTGTATTTTAAGATGCCATAATTCCTTAGAAGATTGTCACAAATTCAAATACAATTGTATTGACATTAAAATTAAGTTTACTTATGTCATGTGTCAAAAAATGAAACAAACTTAAGAAAATTTTAGTAAATGTCTGAAATGTGACCATATAGAGAAATTGACATTGTATCAAAATCGTCTGATTTTAAAGGGAAGGTTTTCCCCATTCTGTCCTTTGGAAGAACAGCATCAAGGGGTCAGGCTAGCCAAAGGTCATTTTTATTCTATAACTAATACGCTCAGTCAGTCTTTTATTAACCTACTAATAATTGACACTTTGTTTTAATTAGTTCAAGAAGTTTTGCCCAGCACTTAGGAGTCTGACGTAACAAATGACAGTACAACAGAAGCCATTTAATAAACAGTTGATCTTGACTATGCTATTACTTCCTGTGTTCTCTAGAGGCCTCTACAGCCCAGATGAACCACTTCTTATTCCACTCTCACACTTTTTGATAAAGAATGAAATGCATTTAGGATCTTTATATGTAAGTAGATATTGTAATAGAAAAAACCTAAATGCAAATGGCCTGGGACTGCCATTATATGACCCGAAATATGTATTCAACCATGCAGTGTCTTAGTTGACTCATGTGTGAATTCATTGTCTCAGATGAAGGGTTTCAAGACCCTCTGTGTTCTGTTTGCCGAGTTTATTATTCTAACACATTTTGGTAGAATGATGTTGTCTATGCAGGAAATTCAAAAGATCCAGTGGATATAGGCTATTTCCGCAATAGCCCTTGTGTTATTTAGATGGAAACCTATGTATATGGGAATAGTATATTGACTATCTGGAAACTAGTTTTCCTTATGGTAAACTTTCCTTCTGTTTATTCTTTAGCCTCTTTTGTGCTATATCTCACTTCTTATGCCCATAAATGCAAATTATTAACTCCCTGAAACTTATTCCATGAGCTACAGGGTTAAAAATTTGCACAGTTCTCCATGTTTGGCAAAATATTACTGAGGAAAATAATGTATTACAAATAAATAGGCTTGGTTTGGGGAATGCTTCCAAATCTGAATCTTTGGCAGGATTGGACTTCTACAGGAAAATAAAATTAGCCAACGCTCTAGCTCAAAATCTTTTCAAAGATAAAGCTATGGGCTTACTCTAATGTATTCAAGGTGTCCATGTACTTTGAGAGCAGCTAATAATAAGCTCCCTGGAAAATATGATGAAAACATTGGCAGATTATCAAAGTTCAACAAAATCAACTTCATGCACATCCAAGACTACTATTTCCAAAATAGATTCTAGTATTTCAGGTTTATCATTTCATTTGGAATGTTAACTTTGGGAGTGTGGGAAGCATTTTTCATAATCACAGGGAAGGGGACAGTAAGCTTGCCTCCCACATTCAATGTGTATCCTCATACTGTTTTATTTTAGCATCTGAAATTCAAAGTAGCTTCCTGCAAAGCAGGAGGCCACCCAGGAGTTAAAATGTAAGGAGTATATGGAGAAATTTGTGGTGAAATTTTGCCACAATCTCTGAAAGCTTCCTTTCTTGTATTTTTTTTTTTGAAATTGGTATGTTCTACTCACCGAATTCAACCTTTAGGAATTCTGGAGCAACACTGTATTTTTCTCAGAGTGATTGGGCTTCAAGAGTGACTAAAGGTATTACTTTGCTGTTCCAAAATACAGAAAACCCAACAAAAATATTTCGGATCATGAAAATCTTCCTAGTAATTCAGTGATATCTAAAGTTCATAGGAAACAGTTTAATTTTCTTAGCTGAATAAGTAAACTCTCTTTTTATTCAGGAATTATATAACTTCCAGCAGTCATTTCTAACTGAGGAGGTAAAACGAAGGTTATTTTAGAAACACTGGTGACACTTTTTCAAACCACACATTCTCTCCTCTCAACAGGCCCCACTCTCTCCCCAAGATTCTAGCACATTGCTACCCTGGGGGCAGTATGGATAGAATGTGCCCATAAGAGTGGGCTGTATTTCACTGTGATCAGTAGCTACTTATAAGAGTGGGCTGTATTGGGTTGGAAAAAGGTTGAGAAACACAGCTCCTCTGTCTGTTTCCCAACAGTGTCCCTAGCTCTCAGGGGATGCATGAAGTTAGTAACGGAGGCCTACAGGCGATGTTCATTATTTTTTAAGCAACCTTATGGAACCTGTATATCTACTGGCAATAAAGCTGCTCCAGCTGCAGGCTAAATCCTTGCCTCTTGTCTTCCAGCTAAAGTTATATAAACTCATGGTGATATGCTGACTATTGCAAGCACTTTGGAAATTCTGATGAATAGTGAATAGAAATGGAAAAACATATTTCTATTTAGGTCTGCTCATTTGATAGAACATTTCAAAAAATGAGGCACGCAGATAAAAAATAATTAAAAGATTACTTGGAAGCTAAGTTTTAGAAACCATTGACCTAAAATAAAGTAGAACTAAGCATACGGAAGTTATCTGTTGATTTTTCTTTAATTAATAACATTTATTAATAGTAACTATATATATATAAGTGCATAGATATGTACATTGTTCTAAAATAGGACTGAAGAAAGAACAACAAATCTCTTAAGAATAGAGTTCTGGCCAGTGTGGAGTCTCACACCTGTAATCGCAGCACTTTGGGAGGCTGAGGTGGGTGGATCATGAGGTAAGGAGATCAAGATCATCCTGGCCAACATGGTGAAACTCCATCTCTACTAAAAATACAAAAATTAGCCGGATGTGGTGGTGCACCCCTGTAGTCCCAGATATTTGGGAGGCTAAAGCAGGAGAATTGCTTGGACCCTGGAGGCAAAGGCTGCAGTGAGCCAAGATCTTGCCACTGCACTCCAGCCTGAGGGACAGAATAAGACTACATCTCAAAAAAAAAAAAAAAAGAAAGAAAAAAAAGAATAGAGTTCTCTCTCTATATATACACAGATATAACCATTTCTTAATTTAATTCTGATCTTTTAAAATTATTCACGTTTATTTACCTTTGGTAAGTTCGAGTTCCACACATTTGCACTTCTTGGGATGGGCGCTGTGGGTGGTGAGATTGTGGGAAGCTCAACTTCAGAATGTGTTTTTATAAAATTCATATCATCAGCAAGCTCTAGCTCTTACATAAGGTAGGAATTCTTGTCCTTAAAAGCGTATCTGCAAATACAATGCTATTAATACTTCTTTCTATATAATGAATTCTAAATTCAAGTGTGGACATTGGGTCTCTCTCATTTTATTATAGAATTAGCAAAAATTTCTACCAGCGAACCATTATTAGGAAGGTTGTTGCTAAGGCATAAAAATCACAGAGCAGAGGCAAGAGGCCTTGGAAGCTACAGGTATTAACTTTTGAGAAACAGAAAGTTATTTGCCCTTTTCTCTGTCTTCTTTCTAATTTTATTTAGAATTGGAATAAAAGACAAAAGATGACAGAGCTTTCTTAAATGGCAGCGAGGGACACAGACATGAGAAGGTGACATAAATTGAAGCTGAACAAGGATCTGTATCTGCTACCTTGATCTCTAAGGTATCAGTCAGAAAGCAATAGAAGCTGACTTGGTAATATTCCTGCATGGAAGAAGGGTGTCTTCTAATTCTAAAACTACAGTATATTCTAGAAGAATTCTGCTTTTTAAAACAATCACCAACAAGTTCTTGAGATTCCAGGTCATCCCGTTAAGGAGCTTGAACAGAAAGTAAAAATACATTATCAACATCAATGTCAATTTATTCACTTACTTATTTAATAAGACAATACTCTGGCATTCTTGGGTGATAGTAAATTATACTGTAGTCACCACTCAGCTGGTGGCCATAGTGGCTCTTTAATCACATTTTGACAAGAGGAGTTTGGTTAGAAAAAGAGAGGAAAGAAATGAAAGCCAAGCATTTATATTGTGAAATAACATTACATGGACTCATCTTTTTGAAATCCCTTCCTTGTCTCTGCCTGCTTCCATTGTGAAGCAGGAATAATCACTGGAAACTCCAAAGCAATTTGGCATGTGTGAAGTGTCTTTACTCTTGTTAATGCACATTCTGTCTGGAAAGCAGAAGACAAAGGAAGTCGGGGTGGCAGTGACTCGAAGACCAACATAATACAGATTCTTCACTCTGGGGTCTATCTAGTCAGAGGGCACTTAACAGTCACAAAGGAAGTTTTCCTGGTCTGTACGTGTTCTGAATGTCTAACTCATAGCCAGTGGCCTAAAAAACAGCTGCATAAGAAAAAAATCAGGTATCACTGTGCCTCTGTCGGCAAATCCAAAGTTATACTCACTTGCTTTGAACTCAGTTACTTTTCTTTTTAATCTTTTATATCCTTCCATCTCGTCACAATACTTAACCTAGTGCTCTGTATGCCCAGTGGCCACTCAACCACTGTGGGCAGGTTGGAAACAGGATAAATCTGAAATGGTAGCATGGCCTGTAGCTTCCAAGTCTTCTTATCTCTGCTCTATGATTTTTATGCTTTAGAAACAAACCTCCTAATACAGAATTATTTAATTCTGTAATGGAATGAGAGAGACCCAACGTCCAGACCTGAATTTATACTTCAATATAGTAGCAGGCTGCTGTGTTCGCACAGAGCCCTGCTTCTGGTGCTAAGACTGGCTCATTCCTGTGTGGGGGAGGACTCCTCAGATGGGTGATGTTGGCTTGCAAACTCTAACTATGCTGCAGCGTGAGACTCTTCCTATCAAGCAACCTTCCTTCCTTTTCCCTCCCCTTCCACAGTGGGCTTTCCCTGCCTCCTCCAGCTTCCTCCACTTTCCCCCACAGGAGAGTCGTCTCCAATAAATCTCTTGCAGGTCTACTATTGTCTTGGCATTTGGTCCTCAGACGACCTGAGCTAACACAAGAAGAAAGTAGGTTTCCTCCCATGGTTTAGAGCTCTGAATCTGAATGAAATGTGAAACACACTAGGGAAAA
Source organism: Aotus nancymaae (assembly GCF_030222135.1). Lineage (NCBI taxonomy): Eukaryota > Metazoa > Chordata > Mammalia > Primates > Aotidae > Aotus > Aotus nancymaae. Next base: position 64,622,231 of record NW_026988447.1, on the reverse strand, counting down.
CCAAGAGATAAAAGGCAGATATCCAAATGGCTTTTCAAACTGTGCTTGGCCATCCTCTCACTTTCTCAACTCCTCTTCCTCTATTCGGCTCTGGGCAGGGCTTAGCCAACTTTTTCTGTAAAGGGCAAGAGAGCAAATGTTTTACACTGTGTGGACAATGCGGTCTTTGCTGCAACCACTCAACTCTGGTATTGCAGTGAAACAGCGCCATGGGCAACGCATAGATGAATGGACATGGCTGTGTTCTGTTACACACACACATACACACACGATGGACATGGCTGTGTTCTGATAAAACTGCTGTTACACACACACACGCACACACACACACGATGGACATGGCTGTGTTCTGATAAAACTGTTCTGTTACACACACGCACGCACGCACACACACACACATACACACACGATGGACATGGCTGTGTTCGGATAAAACTGTTCTGTTACACACACACACACACACACACACACGTGGCAGGGTATGTTTGGCCTGCAGGCCATAGTTCTACTGAGCCCTGTTCTTTCAGGTTCATATTGGAGATTGCTTTTGGCTGACTTATTCAACCACTTATTTAGGCTCCTGGAAATTGAGCAGATCATTTAAGCTAAAAAGAAAGAACAGAGAAATCTGTGTTCTTCATCGGCATCTGCCGCTTTAGAAATACTTCACCCTGAAGTCAGCATTGGAAGCTCCCTTCCCTGGGGATCCTGTGAGTGTTCTGCAATGCCCAATCCCGAATTCTCTTTCATTTTGCTTACAAATTGCTGAACACCCCACTTTCTATTCTCACAAAGGAGGCTTCATTTTTCTTGTTGCTGGAAATTTTAAAAACTGAAATATAGCAAGAGGATGGCTACGTCTTACAAAAGTTCTAGCAACTGCAGTAGGAGTCACCATAGCAACTCACATTTTTTTTGGATTATTTTGGGGGCCAGGAGCAGTGGCTCACTCCTGTAATCTTAGCACTTTTGGGATCACCTGAGGTCAGGAGTTTGAGACCAGCGTGGGCAACACGGTGAAACCCCATCTCTACTAAAAATACAAAAATTAATTAGGCATGGTAGTCCCAGCTGCTTGAGAGGCTGAAGCAGGAGAAACGCTTGAACCTGGGAGGCAGAGGTTGCAGTAGCTGAGATGGGACCACTGTCCTCCATCCTGGGCAACAGAGCAAGACTCAGTCTCAAAAAAAAAAAAAAAAAAATTGGAATGGGAACTGATGAAGAAAAAAAAATGCTGTAGCTAGAAAAATATCAAACACTGCATGTTCTAACTCATAAGTGGGTGTTGAACAATGAGAACACACGGACACAGGGAGGGGAGCATCACACACCAGGGCCTGTCGGGGGTGGGAGGATTGGGGAGGCATAGCATTAGGAGAAATACCTAATGTAGACGACGGGGGGATGGGTGCAGCAAACTGCCATGGCACTCGTGTACCTATGTAATAAACCTGCGTGATCTGCACATGTGCCCCAGAACTTAAAGCATATATAAAAATAAAAAATACAAAGTTGACTGAAAAGATACTAGACTCAAAGGAGACCAACGTATAAATATTAAGACTTTCCTTAAGTGTCAGAGTTTGGACACAACAATAGGACAGCAGGCTTTTAAAACTGCTAAATTAAGTCTCAGTTTCTGCAACACAGAGCACCTCTGCATGAGGGGAATTTGTGAAATATCCTGAATGGCTTCCTAAAAAAGACCCAGAGGAAATTCCTGCAACCTACACTAAAGCTCCAAGTGTTGGCCACAACTGCCCTCAAGCTGCTGCTGTGAATAGTTCAACCCACAACCATTGTAGGCTGGGAAGACCCGGGGCTCAAGCCGTGATCCGGCTCCTGCCTGCCTCTCCTCCCCTATCTCTCCTTCACTCAAGCTGGACTTTTCTTGGTTTTACCAGTTAGATACGCTTTGCTCATGCTATTCGTTTATGTGCGGAACTTTCTTTACCCACCCCCTGGTTAACTGTTTCTCATCCTTCTCTCTTAGCTTGGGCACTGTTGATCTCCCTGCTGAGATGAGTGCTCCAAGTACACCCTGTATTTCCCTCTCTTATAGCACTCAACTCTCTTGTAATTATTTTTCTTACTACGTTTTTTAGTAACTATGCACTAAGATCCTCTAAACTTCTGAAGGGCAGGCACCATGTTCATTCTGTATTCTCAGTGCTTAACACAGTACCTGGCACACAGTAGGGGCTTATTAATTATCATATGTAATTGAATATGAGATGCATTGGTTGGAAGATAACTGGTAAAACCAAGAAAAGCCCAGCTTGAGTGAAGGAGAGATAGGGGAGGAGAGGCAGGCAGGAGCCGGATCACGGCTTGAGCCCCGGGTCTTCCCAGGCTATAATGGTTGTGGGATGAAGGATTCATAGTAGCAGCTTGAGAACAGTTGTGGCCAATGCTTGAAGCTTTATTTGTGTATGTGTGTCTCTGTGTGTGTGTGTGTGTGTATATATACACACACATACAGTGAAATAAATTGGTTAGTAGATTCCTGAACTTCTTTTTCAGAGCCTCTTACAAATTACTTTTATATTTAATTTAGGTTATTCTTCTTCCTTCCCACAAAGTATTGTGTCTGTGCCATCAAGAGCATGGGTAATGGCACGTTTCTTGAAAAGATCATCCCCTATTGTTAGGGAGAATTTCTTGCAAATTTCATACCCATTCCTCAAATATCTATATGCGTAGGCAATGATAACGTCATCATGACTGCTGCAGGGCCAGAGTGGCTTCAAGATGCATCCTCCTTCTAGAAATGTTCAAAGCAAAAAAGAAAAACGTGAAACAATGAGCATGGCATTTACCAAATAAATGCTGTAAACTATATAAATCCGTGTAAAAAGTTCTACACATGTATGTGTGTAGGTAGGTAAGTAGCCAGAATATTTTGTGTGTGATATGTCTGTGAAAAATGAGAAGTTCCCATCAGAATGTTTATAGTCTGGCAACAGACTCAGACCTATGGGGAGAGGAGGGTGCACGGTGGTAGTGAGACAGGGCCTTTGGTTTGCGTGGAAGCTGGGCGAGGCCTGTGGCTGCTGGATGAGGCCTGTGACTGCTGGCTTTCCCCCCATTTCCCTGACAACCTGCATGACTCAGCAGAGGCAGCAATATTCTTCCTAGGTGTACAACTCCATTGACTTGGGAATCTCACTCCCATCCCCCACAGCAGCTGCAGCAAGACCAGCCCAAGGACAGTCTGAGCTCAGACATGCCTAGCGCTGCCCCTATCTATTGGTCCTTCCCTACCCACCCTGGTAGGGAGAGACAAAGGGCATGTAATCTTAGGATTTCTAGGGACCCACCCACCACTACTTCCTCTCCATCCTGCCATAGCTGAGGCTTTCTGGAAAGCATGGCCTCCTAGGAGGAAGCCAACAGGCACAATAATAGAGCATTAAACCATGAAAGCTAAGAACCCTCATGGAGTTCATTGCACCCCTGCACCACCTCCACCAGAACAGGTGCTGGGATCCATGGCTGAGAGATCACAGGACTCTGTGTAGACAACCCCCAGTACCAGCCCAGAACCAGGCAGACTTGCTGGATGGCTAGACTCAGAACAGAGCCACAATCACTGCAGTTCAGCTCACAGGGAGCCACATCCTTAGGAAAAGGGGCAGAGTACTACATCGCGGGAACACCCCGTGGGATGAAAGGATCTGAACAACAGCTTTCAGCCCAAGACCGTGCCTCTACCAGAGCCTACCTCAGTGAGAAGGAAGTGGAAGACCAACTCTGGTACTATGACAAAACAAACCTCTTTAACGACCCCCCAAAATCCCACTAGTTCACCAGCAGTGGATCTAAATCCCTGATTTACCAGAAAAGGATTCAGGAGCTTAGTCATTAAGCTAATCAGCGGGGCACCAGAGAAAGACAAAGCCCAATGCAAGGAAATCCAAAAACAGCACAAGAAGTGAAGGGAGAAATATTCAGGAAATAGCTCAAAGGAAAAACAATCTAAAGTTCAGAAAACACTGGACATACTTTTAGAAACACAAAATGCTCTGGAAAGTCTCAGCAATAGAATTGAACAAGTGGAAGAAAGAAATTCAGAGCTCAAACACAAGGTCTTTGAGTTAACCCAATCCACCAAAGACAGAGAAAAAAGAATAAAAAAAATGAACAAAGCCTCCAAGAAGTCTGGGATTATGTTAAATGACCAAACGTAAGAATAACTCGATGTCCCTGAGGAAGAAGAGAATTCTAAAATCTTGGAAAACGTATTTGGGGAAATAATCAAGGAAAACTCTCTTGTATTTGGATGTTTAGGCCTTGCTAGAGACCTAGACACCCAAAAACTGCTAAAAGGAGCTCTAAGTCTTTAAAGAAATCCTGGAAACACATAGAAACAGAATCTCTTTAGAGCATAAATCACACAGGATGTGCAAAACAAAAATGCAAGTTCAGAAGCAAAAACAAACACCAAAAAACCCAAAGTACACAGGCCACAAAGAGCACGGAGAATGCAACGGTGCCACGTTTCAATACTAACATTGACTACAAATGCCCTGAATGCTTCACTTAAAAGACACAGAACCGCAGAATGGAAAGGAGCTCACTAACCAACTATCTGCTGCCTGCAGGACATGCACTTGGCACATAAGGACTCACATAAAGTAAAGGGGCGTTTCATGCAAATAGGCACAAAAGCAAGCAGAGTTAGCTGCTCTTATATCAGACAAAACGAACTTTAAAGCAGCAGCAGTTAAGGAGACAAAGAGGGACAGTATACAATGGTAAAAGGCCTTGTCCAACAGGAAAAGATCACAATCCTAGACACATGTGCACCTAACACTGGAGTGCCCAAATTTATAAAATAATCCATAATAGACCTACGATGTGAGATAGAAAGAAACATAATAGTGGGGGACTTCAGCACTAGACAGGTCATCAAGCCAGAAAGTCAACAAAGAAACAATGTGTTTAAACTATACCTTGGAACAAATGGACTTAACTGATATATACAGAGCATTTCATTCAACGACTGGAGAATGCAGATTCTATTCAACAGCACATGGAACTCTCCAAGATAGACCATATGTTAGGCCATAAAACCTCAATAAATTTAAGGAAATTGAAATTATATCAAGCACTATCTCAGACCACAGTGGAAGAAAACTGGTAATCAACTCCAAAAAGAACCTTCAGAATCGTGCAAACATATGGAAATTAAAAATCTGCTCCTGAATGAGCATTGGATCAAAAACGAAATCCAGATGGAAATTTAAAAATTCTTCAAACTGAATGACGGTAATGACACAGCCTATCAAAACCTCTGGGATACAGCAGAGGCAGTGCTAAGAGGAAAATTCATAGCCCTAGAAACCTATGTCGGAAAGACTGAAAGAGCACAAACTGACATTCTAAGGTCACATCTCAAGGAACTAGAGGAAAAGAACAAACCAAATCCAAATCCAAACCCAGCAGAAGAAAGGAAATATTCAAGGTCAGAGCAGAACTAAATGAAAGGGAAAAGAAAAAACACAAAAGATATATGAAACGAAAAGCTGGTTCTTTGAACAGATAAATGAAATTAATAGACCATTACCAAGATTATCCAAGGAAAGAAGAGAGAAAATCCAAATAACCTCACTAGGAAACGAAACAGGAGATTTTACAACTGACACCACTGAAATACAAAAGGTCATTCAAGGCTACTGTGAACACCTTTATGCATATAAACTAGAATACCTAGAAGAGACGGATAAATTCCTGGAAAATTAAAACCTATTAGCTTAAGTCAAGAAGAATTATATACCCTGAACAAACCAATAAGAAGCAGTGAGATTGTAATGGTAATTTAAAAATTACCAACAAAAAAAAACTCCAGGACCAGATGGATTCACAGCAGGATTATACCAGATATTGAAAGAAGAATTGGTACCAATTCTTTTGACACTATTCCACAAGATAGAGAAAGAAGGAACGCTCCCTTAATTCATTCTATGAAACCCGCATCACCCTAATGCCACCAGGAAAGGACATAACCAAAAAGGAAGACTACAGCGGACATCCTTGATGAGCATAGATGCTAAAAAAATCCTTAACATAATTGTAGCTAAGTAAATCCAAAACATATCAAAAAGATAATCCGCCATCATCAAGTGGGTTTCATACCAGGGATGCAGGGATGGTTTAACGTCTGCAAGTCGATCAATGTGACACACCACAGAAACAGAATGAAAAACAGAAATCACATGATCATCTCAACAGATGCAGAAAAAGCATTTGGCAAAATCCAGCATCACTTTGTGATTAAAACTCTCAGCAAAACTGGCCCGGAAGGGGCGCACATCAGTGTAAAAATAGCCATCTATGACAAACCACAGTCAACATAATACCAAATGGGGAAAAGCTGAAAGCGTTCCCTCTGAGAACTGGAACAAGACAAGGATGCCCACTCTCACCACCCTCTTCAACACAGTACTGGAAGTCCTAGTCAGAGCAATCAGACAACAGAAAGAAATAAAGGGCATCCAGGTTGCTAAAGAGGAAGCCAAACTGTCGCTGTTTGCTGACAATGTGATTGTTTACCTTGAAAACCTAAAGCTCCTCCAGAAAGCTCCTAGAACGGATAAAAGAATTCAGTGGTTTCTGGATACAAGATTAATGTGCACAAATCAGCAGCTCTTTATACATCAATAGCAACAAAGCAGAGAATCAAATTAAGAACTCAACCCCTTTTACAATAGCTAAAGAAAAAGAAAAAACTTGGAAATATACCTAACAAAGGAGTCGAAAAACTCTACAAGGAAAACTACAAAACACAGCTGAAAGAAGTCATAGACAACACAAACAATTGGAAACAGATCCCATGCTCATGAATGGGTAGAATCAATATTTTTAAAATCACCATACTACCAAAAGTAATCTATAAATTCAACGCAATCCCCATCAATATACTGCCATCATTCTTTACAAAATTAGAAAAAACAATTCTAAAATTCATATGGAAACAAAATAGAGCCCACTTAACTAAAGCAAGACTAAGCAAAAAGAACAAATCTGAAGGCATCACGCTACCTTATTTCAAACTATACTGTAAGACCGCTGTCACCAAAACAGCATGGTATTGATATAAAAATAGGCACATAGACCAATGGAACAAAATAGAGAACCCTGAAATAAGCCCAAATACTTAGAGTCAACTGATCTTTGACAAAGCAAACATAAAGTGGGGAAGGGACACCCTTGTCAACAAATGGTGCTGGGAGAATTGGCTAGTCACACGTAGGAGAATGAAACTGGATCTTGATCACTCACCTTTCACAAAAATCAACTCAAGATGGATTAAACATTTAAACCTAAGATCTGAAACTATAAAAATTCTAGAAGATAACATTGGAAAAACCCTTCTAGACATTGGCTTAGGCAAGAATTTCATGACCAAAAACCCAAGAGCAATTGCAATAAAAACGATGATAAATAGTTGGAACCTAATTAAACCACAGAGCTTTTGCATGGCAAAAGGAATAGTCAGCAGAGCAAACAGACAACCCACATAGTGGGAGAAATCTTCACATTCATACATCTGACAAAGGAATAATATCCAGAATCTATGACAAACTCAAACCCTCCCATCAAAAAGTGGGCTCAGGACATGAATAGACAATTCCAAAAAAAATCAAAAAACAGTAGATGTTGGCGTGGATGCAGTAATGAGAGAACACTTCTACATTGCTGGTGGGAATGTAAACTAGAACAGCCACAGTGGAAAACAGGGTGGAGATTCCTTAAAACACTAAAAGTAGAACTACCATTTGATCCAGCAATCCCTACTAGATATCTACACAGAGGAAAAGAAGTCATTATGTGAAAATAAAACTTGCACATGCATGTTTATAGCAGCACAATTCAGAACTGCAAAATTATGGAAACAACCCAAATGCCCATCAATCAACAACTGGATAAAGAAACTGTGGAATACTACTCAGTCATTAAAAGCAATGAATTAACAGTATTTGCAGTGATCTGGATGAGACTGGAGACTATTATGCCTAGTGAAGTAATTCAGGAGTCGAAAACCAATCATCATATGTTCTCACTGATATGTGGGAACTAAGCTATGAGGACACAAAGGCATGAGAATGATACAATGGACTTTGGGGACTTGGGAGGAAGAGTGGGAGTGGGGTGAGGGATAAAAGACTGCAAATAGGGTGCAGTGTATACCGCTCGGGTGATGGGTGCACCAAAATCTCACGAGTCACCACTAAAGAACTTACCCACGTAACCTAATACCACCTGTACCCCAATAACTCATGGAAAAAATAATATAAATAAAATTTAAAAAAATAGGCTAACATATCTCTTTTTACTATCAATTTGCTTAAAAAAAGAGAGAGAGATGTGAAGCCTTGAGATAGTTCCCAACAAAGAATTTCTCAGAGAATATTTGGAGGAGATTTGAGAAAGATATGAGACAGGAAGGGGAGATTTCAGAACATGTTGCTGTGGTCTGTAAACTCCTCTTATATGCTGAATAGTTCACTTACAAGAAATTGCAAGATATAATTTGAAATGACTTTTTGGTTGCCTAAGTATGTACCCAAATGAAGCAACTGTCATAATTTACTTCTGTTAATTATGATGCACCCTGATAAGAGTCGCAGATTCAACGCAAATGCCGATGACTGAATACAGAATACGTAAATGAAATGAGGACACAAATGATTCGTACAGAATGTGTAACTGAGTGAATGAATAAGTGAATGAATGAGTAAGAGTGTGAGCAACATCATCGTACAGACGAAAGGTGTTAGTGCAGGTTGTTCATGGGTAAGGGAGTACAACCAAAGATTGCTTTAGCATTTGATTTGGGAGAGGTGATTTTGATTTAAACATTTTTAAGATCAGGTGATATTTATTTAAAAATAGTAATAGTACAGGTGTGTCAATAGAACTATATCCTAATGAACCTGCTGGAGTAAATGTATGTAATTGCTTGTCAAAGCACTAAAAAATGTTTTATGAGATTACTTAATGTTTTCCAATTAATTTATATTTCCATATATAATGATTTCCACTTCAATGTAGTTGGTATGGAGCTTTGTGTGTGCTTTTTTTTTTATTAAAGGGATAATGTTCACCTCCCTTTTATTTGCCTCCTAGTTATAATAGTAAAATAGTTATTAACTTAGTGAAGAATGATTTTTTTTTTCGTTTGCTCAGGAAGATTTATCCAGTCGCCAAGTAACTACTTAAATGTATGCTGCAAGATTGAGGATTTTGAGACATGGTCTTGATTTTCACATCATTATCAGTGGATTTGTCACTGTCACAAATTTATTTCTGTTCACTGTGATGTGAGCAATTTTATCAGGAAAGAGCCTCAAGGAAGCATTGATAGTGTAAGAGCAAGAGGATGATGATGCCGTTTGGTTCCCGGGCAGTTCCTCTTCATGAATTTTCGACATGATGAACAGTTAATATAAATAGAAAATAACCTTACTTTATCTAACTATACTCGTAATAATTATTCCATAGCTTGATCACTACTGATAGCAAGCAGAAATACCTGCTAGGTCTACATACAACATATTAGATTTATTTATTTATTTCAACATTACTTTATATTCAGGAAATACATGTAGATCTGTTACCTGGGTATATTGTGTGATGTTGAGATTTGAGGTATGAATGATTTAAATGCCTACGTGTTTTTTGAGAAGAAGCTAGAGAGTGGGAATATCTAGTAGGGAAACTGATTTATAATTTGAGGTGTTTTTCTTTATAATGATGATGTAGATAATACTCTTAAAAGAATTGGATCGTTTGTCAAATATTTGTGTCTATCACTAAGGACTGGTTCTGAACTATATGATATTTTAAAGTATTGCTCTATTTTCTTCCCCAGTCCTTATCCTTTTTGGGTACTGGAGTTAATACATCCCAAATTATGGTCCCCATAGTACCCAGACTTGTGCTGTTTAATGTGGTAGCCATTAAACATGGTGGTTAAAAAATATTTGAAATGTGGCTAGTCTGAATTGATTGCAAGTATAAAATGCATGCCTGATTTCAAAAACAGTTTGACCAAAAAAACTTTTTCATTGTCTTAAAAATATTTTTGTATTTATATACATCTTGAGATAATGGCATTTTGATGTATTTGGTTAATCATATTTTATATTCATAGTTTTTGATGTAGCTACTAGTGAATTTTAAATTATACATGTGCTCACATTTATTTCGATTGAATAACATTGATTTAGACTATAAAGAAGCTGTCATAGGATTGTGGAGTCCAGTGATGTAATTTGCCTAGATGCCAGTGGGCGCTTGAGACTTAACAACTTTATTAGCCCACAACAATCTGATAACACATGTCTCCATATAGGTACCCATTAAATTTCCATTTTTCTCCTCTCAAGAAGCTAAGTGATAACAGATGATAAGCTAAGAGCTATAGGTTGATAAGCTATGTTGATAAGAGAATTTACTTTTAACTCTTTGGTGACTGAATGATTTCTGGTTGACTTGAGGAGGAGTTTTGGGAATCCGGTAATCAAGATTACATTCCAGATGAGGATAGAAGGCTATCTGATCATTCAAGTTTAAAGAAAGCCAAAATTTCAGCCTCTCTTATGGAAATGGCTTTAAATCAGAAGTCAGAAACCTGGGTGAGAGCCCTTGCTTGGTCACTTACAAACTGTCTGAATGTTTTCCACTGATAAAGTATCATTCTGTGAGCTAACAATGTGTTACCGTAACTATAAGAAGGGGGAAATTAATAATTGCAACCCAACCTTTGCACAGGGTTACTGTGACAAATAGAATCATAATTCTGTGATTCTAACTCATAGTTACTCATAATTGTCAGAGTATTCAATAAATTCTTTTATAAAGCCTTATGTATGTAAAGTCCTGTGATTTTGTTACCTTTCAATCAATATAGACAGTGAAATAGAATGTATATTTGTTTTATTATGTTTTTTTAAAGGGAAAAACATATATGCAGTATTTTTATAATAGAGTATATAATGCCACTTGCCAAGCCTAAACTAAATTGAGATTTACTTTTACCCTCTGCTCCTGAATGCTAGCCAGAGATAACAACCTTAACTATTTCTGCTTTCAGTTCTACAGGGATTCATCACTACAATTCTAAATAATAAGCCTGTACTTTTTCCTATAACAGTTTTACACAGTGGCCAATAACCCCCTGTTGTGAACGAGTTTAGCTCACTAACATTACTTCAAACTTTCCCTCCTCTTACCTCCCAAGTTATAGAACCTATATTATTATTTAATGCTTGTATTGCTTATATTTTAAATTTTAAATAATATAATTAAATCTAACTTTCTCTTTTTCATTAACTCAGGCAGTATTTTATGGTTGTTCTTCCTGTAAAATGAAGACACTAACGTCTCTACTGTGCCTTGCAATTCTCCTTGTCTCCATCTCCTAACTCCTTTGGACTACACCATTATTTTATATTCTCAATGTTTATAATATTTTAGGCTCAACTTTAAATTCTGTCTACAGGATGATTCCAAAATGGAGAATCTATACATCTTTCATTTTATGATTAGATTTTAAAGTATTCATGAAGAACTTCCTTGTAAGATTCACTTTCCCATAGTCTTTGAACAATTCTGCTGAGGCTTTCTTCTTGTGGACTTGACAAGCCATGCCTAGGTATGGTACAGCAAGTCTCATGTTATTCTACACCAACACATGATTTGTGATTAAGAAGATAACGGTAGTACACGATGCACTTTTGTTATCATAGCTTGCACTTTAATGAGAATTTCTGCCTACATGTAACTTGGTAATGTCTTTTAGCAAAGAGTGGAAATCTGCCTCCCAATGCCCATAGTAAGAAAATATACATTGTACCTGGTTTTTCTTGCTGTCAGTCATCTTGTACTAATATAAGTAGGCAGGCCACCATGATGGTTAGATGTAGTGACTGACCCTGGATGAATTAATTCTTAAAATACATCCCTCTTAAGGAAGGGTCATAGTGGACTGAGTTAGACAATAACTCAGGCTTTTTATGTAAAGGAGAGAGACTAAACTGACTGAAGTTTGAGAAGCCAGTGTGGATAATAGTGGATTATTAAATAATATTAAGTTCAATAGCAAATAAAGGGATTTTTCTAGAAATCTTTAGAATAATGTTTGTGTCTTAAGGTGTGAACCTTTAAGTGACTTAACAAAACACCTTTTTAATTAATTGGGCTCAGCTAGAAGAATAGAGTCTTCTTGGTCTTTGGTTAAAGAGTATCTTCTAAAATAGTCCCAGAGAAGGAAATATAATCCTCTCATTAAATTGTCCACTTGAAGATGCTATTTTAAGTGTCAATATTGCATTCACTTTTTGTGAAATATTGACTATATTTTTCTCCCTTCATTCATTAAAAGAACAAAATTAAAAAGATCTGTTGTATCTTTCATTTCTTGTTTTCGTAAGATGCTACCAAGCTGAAATACATTTATAGTTTTTTCAACACCTATAGGAAAATAGCACAAACTTTTCCAGGATGCGATTTCTATTTATGCTTCAAACTTATATACCTAATTACGTGTCTATGTTAGCTCTCTGCCACATTTAATTTTTTTTGTTTTAATATGATTATTTCATATGTTTGGCTTATATGCTATGAATTATATTAAATAATTTGCATGTATTATTTTACTCAAGCGTCTCAAAACTTTAATATTGACATTTTAGAATTAGGATGATAATTGATAGAACCTAGACATGAGCTCATGTCCAATGACTCTGAGCTCATCATTTATTCCACTGTTATGCAGTGTGCTGTATGTAGCTTGGAATATAAGCAATGCCATGTAAGTTTAAGTTTTCCATTTAATCACATAATTTCACCTGCTCATATTAGCAGTAAGTCAAAAAACACTCTCCTTCTTAGGCTATATTACTTACCTTCTATACCAGAGAATAAGCTTCTGGAAGGAGTTATCATATAGGATGTCTTTTTGTAACTTCTGTGCATAAAATAGTACCTTGAACTAGTAGGAGGTAATAAAACTTTATTGATGATGTTGATGATGTGATGATGAAGGTAACTATTAACATTTGATATTAATAGATGATTTCAATTTCCATTTCCTTCCCACGCACATTTCTTAAAACTTCAACCTTTCAAAGCTTCCCACACGTCTCTATCCAGATGGTTTGACTCCGATTCCATATTTCAAACTCTGAACCTCCACAGAGTGGGAAGCTTAGCTATCAGAACTTTAGAGTTACTGTTCTTCTTTTGAAGTATAAATTTATGTCAATCCTAACGCATGTGTCATACCACAATAACAGGATGGGGCTAAGACTTAGCACATATTTCTAAGACGCCAAAGTGAAGTTCGATACATTCTGAACCACAATTCTTAGAGAATACACGTATTCATTAAAACCTGCCTCTTGTAGCATGAATATCACAAACAGTAGCAGTGAACTTAGCAGATAAGTGGGCTTTACTGCAAAGCCAAAGAAAATCTCAGTGCCTCTTCCTAACCTGTCAGGTCATCGAAGCTGTTTGACACAATTAAATGATACTGCGGCGGGAACACCAATGCAGTGGCTAACAGTTTGTTTTAAATGCTTTCATTTGCTTTTGTTTTAGTTTCAAGCAAAGTGGTGTAAATTTGGCATGCTGCTTACATTAATAATTTAAATGCACAGAGCATCAGCAGCAGAAGTTTTTTGCTAATATATTGCCAGCACACCAAAGAAGTTTTATCCTTTATCTTAACACACACACATTGACACACACAAGGATTTGGTTTATATTTGTGAACAAGTGAATGTGTAGGTATCTACAAACACCTGACATTAGAAAAGACCAATCAAGACCTAAAACTAAATTTAAATGCTTAACTAAGGTTTTATACTTAAAAATATTGCAAATGTTATCTTATATTAAATGTGCCTAAGTTGAGATATTTCAGGTTGACATTTGGCTGACAAAATGAACATACTCTGGAAATCAAATCTATAGTTAAAATAATTGTTTTCTTGAATAACTCATCTGTATTGTCTTCCTCTTCATTATCAAAACACATCCCTAAACACCAGTGATATTCAAAATACCTAATCATAGGTGTGGCATGGAGCATTGACCGATCAGAACATGTTTTCACTTTCGTCAGGCGTGAACCTTTTAGGTGCTGGATGCTGGAGAAATCTGAGTCTCGGGGTGGGGATGAAGAGAGCATCTGGGGAAGAGTGGGCCCAGGATAGCAATTATTTGTCAATAACTGCTAGTACATTTCTGTAGCATTCTGTACTAAATCATTTCTATATTTTAACAGTCTCAGACAAATGTCAATCTTGCTAAAAGTTCATTTATATTAATAGGTAGTATGAGAATCATGGTGCTTAGAAATTTAGATGGTTCTAATCTAGTGGTAGAATAGGAGGGTTTAGAAATTTTCCCAACTATTGGAAAGAAGTCTCAGGCTTGCCAATTAATCTGTAATTTAAGCATGAATAGTTCTAGCCCTTCTAGTCATTGGAATAAATGAGAGGAAATGTTCATATTTTTATGTCCCCAGAACTTCATAATCTCATTTAATTCTCTCAGTAACCATGTAGGAAAGTATAATCTTTTGTGAGGGGCTGCCATTAATGAAGTGTCACAGACTGGGTGGCTTAAACGACAGACATTTATTTCCTCAAATTCCGAAATCAAGGCGCCAGCAGGGTTGGTTTTATTCTGAGGTCATTTTCCTTGGGTTGTAGGTGGCCAGTGTTGCTGTCTTCATGTGGCCTTCTCTGTATGTGTTTGTGTCTGTGAGTGTGTATGTGTATATGTGTTCAAAGCTCCTCTTTTTATAAACACACCAGTGATGTTGAATTAGGACTTGCCCTAATGACCGCATTTAGCCGTAGTTACTCTTTAAAGATCTTATCTCTTTAGCCACATGCTGAGGTAATGAGAGGACACAATTTGGGCGATAACAGAAAGTTAGTAATATCCTTCCCCACTTGTAAGTTTCTAAAAATACTTTTAAGTCAATTTTATTAAAGTATATCTTATATACAAAAACGTACCTAGTTTATGTGTATAACTTGTGTTTTGGCAAATACATACATACATGTAACCAACACCATAATCAAACTACGGAACATTTTATCATATAAAATAGTTTCCTTGTGCTTCTTTCCTGGCAGTTCGATTCCTGGCTCTGGGCAGCCGGTAGTCTGATTTTTCTTTTCTAGCATTTCATATCATGAAGCCATGAGGTATGCGCTCCACTGTGTCTAGCTACTTCTGTGCAGCATAATGCATATTGTTTTTGAGCTATATCCATTTAATTGAGTATATCAGTAGTTTCATTTTATTGCTGAGTGGTATTCAGTTGTATGACTACACCATAATTTATTTCTTTATTGTTTATAGCTCTAGGCTGGTATGAATACAGCTACTATGAACATTTGGTTATAGGTATTTGTATAGCCAGGATAAATGTGTTTATTTTTCTTAGGTAAATATACAAAAATGGCAATCATATGAGACCTATATGTTTAACTTCTAAAGAAACTGCCAAATTGTTTTCCACATGGCTATGCAAGTTTACAATCCCACTAGCAGCACAGGAGAGTTTCAGTTTCTCTATATTCCCGCCAGCACTTGGCATCAGTGGCCTTTACAATGTCAGTCACGCCTGTGGCTGCGGGGCAGTCTCTCATTTACGCTTTCCTGATGACTGAGTGATACTGTGCGTCTTCTCATGTGTATAGTGACAAGTCATACATCTTCTTTTGTGAACTATCTGTTCAAATATTTCCCCCATTTTTGGTGAATTGTCTTCTTATTTTTAAGTTTTTTCACTCCTTGCATATCCTATATACAAGCCATTTGTTTTATACACACACACACACACACACACACACACACACAGTAAATCATCTGGTCTTTGACTTGTATTTTTCAGTTTATTAATTCCCATTTAAAAAGCAGAAATTTTTAGTTCTGATAAAATTCACCATTTTGTTTTCAGTTTTAATTTTTTTGTATCTTATGTAGGAAATTTTAACTGATTCTACAGAAGGCAAATGTTATAGATTTGGACTGTTTAAGTTTATGGCACATCTCGAGTTATATTTGTGTGTGGTGTGGGCTAAGTGTTGAAATTTTTCCGTTTTTGTTTTTGTTTTCTGTACTTGGGTGTCCTATTGTACCAAGCCATTTATTGAAAAGACTGCATTTTCCTCATTGAATCACTATGGCACACTTCTAAAAAAAAGTCAATGGACCATAAATTGTGTGTATGTATCGGGGGAAGCACTTATTTCTGGAATCTCGATTTTGTTGCATCAATTAAATTCTGTTCCTAAGTCAGTACCACGTTGTCTTGATTCCTGAAGCTTTATATTAAGTTTCTAAATCTAGTAGTATGTCCTCCAACTTTTTGCTTTAAAAATCTTGTAGCAATTCTTAGTACTTGCATTTCCATATAAACTTTGGAACCATCTTATCAGTTTTTATAAAAAGGATAGCTGAATTTGGATTAGAATTGTGATGAATCTATACATCAATTTAAATGCAAATGACATCTTAATGATATTGAGTCTTTTAATCCATGATCCAGTGTTCTTTAATTTCTCTCAGAGGTTAGACAGTTTTAAGTGTTCAAGAAGTGCATATATTTTGAAAAATTCATCCCTGAGAATTTTATATTTGTTGACATTATTCTAAGTCATATTTTTAAAAATTTTCAATTTCCATTTTTTTGTTACTAGCATAAGATATCAGTTGATTTTGCGTATCGATCTTGTATCCTGCAAGATAACACATTCAGTTATTAATTCTAGTAGCTGTTTTTGTAGACATCAGGATTTATGTATAATCTTTCCATCTTTCTTTCCAACCTATGTGTTTTTATTTCTTACATTTTATTGCATTGGCTATAACTACCCTGCTATGCCACCAGGCCAGAACAATGTTAAATATAATAGATAAAAGTGAATATGCTTACTTTGTTTCTGATTTTAAGGAAAAGCATTTAGATTTTTACCATTTATGTAAGAGTCAGCTGTGGGTTCTTCATAAATGTGCTTTATCAGATTGAGGAAGTTCTCTTTTAATCTTAGTGTAATGAGAGGTTTTATCATAAATAAATATTTTGTCAAATGCTTTATCTACATCTATTGAGATACAGTTTTTCTCCTTTATTCTGTTTATATGTTGAATCACAATCCCAATGATATAATTTCAAATATTAGACAAGTTGGATTCCTGGAATAAATCTCACTTATTATTTTTAATTTGATAGATTTGATTTGCTAAAATTTAGTTAATAGTTTTGATGTTTTTGCACATGTGGGCTATCAGTCTATAGCTTTTCTTTTGTAATACCTTTGGCTGATTTTATTATCAGGTAATACTAGCATCATGGAATTTGTTGTAAAGTACCCATACTTTTTATCACTTCTGACCTAGTCTATTGTCATTATTAAATTTTTCTAAGGGTTTATGGTTCACAATTTACTTCTCTGGGGCATGTATTTAACTTTGGATTAAATGGTGGCTATTTAGACTTTTATGTTGTTGAATTGTTGTTATGCTACATTTTGTTTTCTTTATAAAAGATTGTCAGACTTTGCTGTGGAAGCCTGTTCAGTATTGTGTGGATTAGCTTAATTCTTGCAAGACTACTTTTAAGCTGTGTTAGGGCTCACCTAGAGATGTTTTTAGGGGTATTTTAGAACAACTACTAAAATATGACTATTCCCAGGACATTAAGAAAGGTGACCAGTGAGGATTTTTGACCAGAGGATATGGTCGCCCAGACCTTGAATGTTTCCCTACTCCATGTAAGATCTAGAAATTTTCCGCATACAACTATTTAGTTGCCTTTTCCCAGTTGTTCCTTTTTGGTCTCACGGAGTTTCACCCTAAGTGTGTTCACACCTTCCTATACCATTATTATCAGATACAAAATCACCTTTATAGATTTTTCTTTAGTTTGAGGTCTTTCTCTCTGTAGCCCTCTCCTCCCTGGTTCCATTCTCCACAAATTCCAGCCACTTTTGTCTCCTGGTTCCAATCGCTGTCATCTCAACTTAAAAAGACTCTCAGGTTCTAATTAGGGATCTTCTGCCATACAGCCAGTCTGGACTTTGTCAGGACATGCATAGCACGCATTTGTTTCGTTTCTCTTTGCTCATGAATCCCAGTTCAGCTCTTCTTCTTGTCTACTGTGTGAAATAGCTGTTCATTTTTCAAAATGTACAGTGAGGCAGGCCTGGTCCCCATTTTTAATTATGCCCTGGAGCATAATGCTTTCATCCCTTTTTATGGATAAGCAAACTGAGGCTTAAAAAGACTGATGGAGAACAGGGATTTGGGCATACGTTGGAATTCAGAATTTTCCTGTTTACTGGTTGAACAACCTTGGGCAAGTTACTTAACTATCTGCTTTCATTTTCATATCTTTACAAGGGAGACGCCTTGGATGCTGCTACTCATATATAAGGAATAGTTTCTTACTATTTTGTTAACTGAGATGGTGACTGTGAAGTTTTCTGCACAGTTCCTGGCACATAGTGAATGTTGCATTGGGTGTTAACTAACTAATTATATTGCCCATGATCACTTTGCTAGAATTTTTTTAAAAGGAAAATATGATTTTAAATAGTCATATCTTTCTGCTCATTTTTAAATATCAGAATTCTTGGTCAGACTCGAAAACACTTAAACAGTTCTTGGAAGCTTTAAAATTATTCTTGGTGACCTTGATTTTGGTAGAATCTCTGACTTCAAATTCAGGAATGTAATATTGATGGCAAGATTAATATTTTCCCTCATTTATCAAAAGTTTTTCTTTAAAAAGTATTTAGAAAAGAAAACAAGTATATTCAAGCCAAAAAGACAAATTCTCTAGAAATAGGGGCAGGGTATACTCATTTACTGAAACATGAAAAGTCCTGTGTATGGAGAGATTTTAAAGAAAAGATCAAGGGAGAATCCATCACAAATTCTCTATTAAGAAGACACAGTATAGGTTTAATTAATCACAATGATGGATATCTTTAACATTAGGCAATAATTGACAGTTTCATAGTAGTGAGAATATAGTCACTCAAAAGACAACTTTTAAAGGTTATATTCTGTTTTCTTTTCAGAATCTCATAAAATCTTGAATCACCACAAGTAGAACTCAACAGAGAATAATCAGGCAAAAAAATCAGGCAGGTTCATCGTTGAAGGTTTGAGTATGTCCTCGGCTGATATTCATAAATTTAAATATGGCAGGTAGACAAGAAATAGCACAGATTTGTCAACCATATGTAATAGAATAGTTCAGCTCAACAAGGGGAATTCAGAATTCTCTCTCTGCTGGCTGAGCCTGTGTGTGTCAGCCAACAACGTCCACTTAGTCTCAGGTGACAACGGTGCCAGTTAGTTAGCTTTCGTTTATGTTTCGACTATTGATAGACTTAAATTATATTCAAATTGTCATGCAGAACAAACACATAGAAAGTCTTGCCTTTGATCTCAATACAGGCACTTCTTTGTTGCAATGGCGTTTGAACTGTATATCAGAATAACACACTTATAATAAGCCAGGCATAAAAAGTAATTATCTAAATCAGATAATTAAAAACCATCTGATTAATGATAATTTTGGCTTGAAAACAAATTATCTCAACAGAAATTTAAGTTAGTTTACAAAAATACAGATCTTATCTTTGAGGTTGATATAAAATGCCATGGACATCTCTGTAAACGTTTCAATCCTCCTTTGACCTTTCTGAAAGATTTACTTCTGTAGTTGTTAGATTAGTGCATATTCTTTGTGTGCACTTCCTGAACTGAATAAATGTTATTCTTTTCTGACCATGAACATTTTCCCCTCTTCCTGATTCTTGTAAACTCTTTTCTAACAATGCTCATGAAATGTAGAGAAAATGGTTTCTCTAGTATCCAAAATAACATATTACTTGTAATTTAAATTGCCTAAGAGTTCGCTTGTTGGCGATACGCTGTATGGTAACATGCCTTTTGCTGAAGAGCTCAGTAAACCATCTAGGGGTGCTGGGACTTCCTTTTTTTATCCCCTTTTTCTTTTCTTTGATTTTTTTTTTTTTTTTTTTTTTTGAGATTGAGTCTTACTCTGTCACCAGGTTAATTTTTGTATTTTTGGTAGAGATGGGGTTTCAACATGTTGGCCACACTGGCCTCAAACTTCGATATTTTTTTTTTTTTTCTGAAAACAAATGCTCTCTGATTGGTATGCTCTAGTCACTGGCTCACCACTTAAAGACTTCTAGGTTAGAATTAAGCATGGGCACAGCAGCTCAAAGCGGAAACATACATAGTGAAGATCCTTGCCTTTTTCTCTCCTCTCTTCCTTTCTTTTTTTGTTTTTCTACTTCTTATCCATCTCAAAGAGACACCAGTGAGAAATGTAGATATGCTCATGCTTACTTGCTGTCCTTGGTTATAAATAGTCCAAACATCAAGAAGCTAAAATCGAGATGATTATATAACTCCTAAAGATGGAAGTTGTCAAGTACATTACACAAGACAAGTTTTAAAAAGCTATTTTAAATACAAGATTCTATCTCCACCAAACTGCCCTCAGATCACTAAGATAATTTAGCATCAAAATCAGCTTAGATAATCATAGGTTGAAGAGCTGCCACCAGCAGCTCCTTAGTTCCAAAGCTTTCCAAAAAATCTCAACCAGCTTCACACTTTGATCTCATGTGTCAAAAAGTGGTCATGTTTGATCTGTTAGCTTTTAACAGAAGAGTTTGCTCCTGATGGAGTGGCAGCTATAATCATATGGTATTTTTAGAGAAGTGATACACTGAAAAATAGTATCATAATTATGTATTTGTAAAGTGTTGCTTTTCTACAAACTGGAGGTTTAGCAATGATTGCCAGAACAAATAATTACATTTCTAAAAGAAATAAAAAATGCATGGAGATAATATCAATCAAATGAGTTAATGAAAAATCATGATCTTATTATCTCAATGAATGCAGTGTAGTGTTATAAATGCCTTTACACTCACATCTTCATCACATAGTATGAACGACAAATGGAAAGACTAAAGAATTGGTAAATCACTGTCCCCCTAACAGACTCTGATATGTGAATCCTATGTCCGTTTCCCATTTACTACAGATGTGTTTCATTAGTGAGTTTATATATTCTAACAATCCATCCAAAAATATTCATAATTATGGGAAGACAATACCATTGCCATTTTCACAGTCATGTTGTGGTATTTTTAGTGTATTGAGTACAGTAATTATTTATTAAAATAACACACAAAAACAGGAATAAAATACTTATATGTACAAAATAGCATGGTATGATTTCTACCTAATATTTAATAATACACATGCAAATTTTCCCTGCATTAACATAGTGGTAAACAATAAATACAAACAGTAGTAAATATAAGAAAACCAAGAAAAGTCTTCAAGGATAAAAATGCTTGGCCCTGAAAACTTTAAACTTCAAGGAAAGGCATGCCTCTCAGTGAGCCTGCCTCCTGGGCTGTCAATTCACTGCTCACAAATCACCCTCCTAAAATTCCTTTTCCTAGGAATGCGCCTATAAATGTAGTAATGTAATTTTTAAATGTCAGAGGACAGGAAAGGCCCAGGGCTCCTTTTGATTCCATCAAATTATTGCAAATGAGCTGGACATCACTTTACTGGGATAGACAACTGGTATAGGCCAGCAGCAGGTATGGAAGTCGAGATTGATTCTGCAGGACTTTCTCCTTCTTCACCCTGGGAGCATAGAAGCTGAAGATTAAGCCTGTGAGTAACAAAAACAACAGCAAAGTTCAGCTTCCAAGAAAAGGAAGAAGAAATAGAGATGCTGGGGGTCCATCTCAGTAAGAAACGGTTGTCACTAGCTCAGTTTTTTCCACCTAGTAGACTCACTTGACGGTCTCTCAAGCACTTCAAACTTGACACACCCGGAAAGAAAAGCGCCCTGTTCTTCCCACACCTATTCCCCTCACTCCATAATCTCAGTCTTTGCTGTTTCCTCCACGATGCATTCAGGCACCCGGGCCGGAAGTGCGGGCACTGCCTACAGTTTTCTTCTTCCTCATTCCCCATTGGCCACATCCAGTTAATCGCCACATCATGAAACTTTCACCCTCCAGACATTTTTCTCTATTCTACTCTGCCCCTTCGACTTCCTCCCTGCTGCAGCTCCCTAGCTCAAGCCTTTGTCTTTTTCCAGTGGAATACTGCAATAGCCGATGACTTCTCTGCTTCTGGCCTTGCTCTTCTTGAATGAGTCTTCCACATTAAACACACACTGGTGTATATCAAGCACAAATCTCATATTTATCTTCCAATTAAAGTCTTTAACTTTACCCCATCACTAATGGGATACGGTTCAAGATCTGTTGCTTGGGGTGACAATGTGAGTGAGTAAGAAATTGATGGGCAACTTTCAAGCTTTGCTGCTATCTACTCATCAGGGTGAAGAATGAATAGGCAATTTGCCACTTCTTCCCAGGAAAGATAGCCAGGCCTTTGGTTTAGTATTTTACAGTTTTCTTTGCAGTGTAGAAACAACTTTGTGTTGGTCTAAAAAAGAGTGAGAGATGGAGACTTCTGTGTCCCAAGTAGGAAAAGGGCTGTAGCTCAACCTGGAAAAGATGAGATGGTGTTGTGTTGCTGAGGGCGGTGCTGGTAGTTTGCTAGGGTCTGGGGAGAGCATGATATCGTGTGTGTGGTAAGGTGTGGGGAGTGGTACTAGTGGTGGAGACCTGTAACCAGCTCTTTCCTGGTTTGGTTGGTGAAGGCAAGTCCTTTGATGGGGATGACTGAACTGTTGCTTTACATGAGGGAAAGTTGGACATTGGCTGCCGTGGCCTGGGGTAGCAGCCACAAGTATCCATGTCAAGTCTTAGGATACGGAAAGGATTGTACAAGAGAATATCCGTGACTTCCTCCCAGAGCACTTGTGGTTGATAGGTGGTCGAGCACGTGCCAGAGCACGGCGTAAGTACCACGATTAGAAGGATGATTGCAGACAAGGTATCTCCCTCAATTACTGAACTAGTTTTCTAGGCGTATTTTATATCCAAGGTCAAGCGAGGGGTTCTCAAGTGATAAATGACTTCTTTTTAAAATTTTTTTTTCTTTTTTCTTAACTTTTATTTTAGGTTCAGGGGTATATGCATAGGTTTGTTGTATAGGCAAACTGCACGTCACAGGATTTGTTGTACAGATTATTTTGTTACCCATGTCATAAGCATAGTACCTGATAGATAGTTTTTTGATCCTCGCCCTCCTCCCACCCTCTAACCTCAAGAAAGCCCCAGCGTCTGTTGTTCCCTTCTTTGTGGATAAAGGACTTTTTGATGTCATTAGTGAATGAAGAGAGTTAGTGCCTCGTTCCAGCCTCGTGAAGTCCTTCATGGTTTACTCTGGGAAACAAGGCTTCCTTATGATCTAGTGCTCTCTACTACTTGAGCCTTGTTTCCCAGCCAGGCTGCTATTGAATTAGATTCTCTAGGCCAGCGCTTCTCAAACTATCTATAGTGAAGGACAATGTTGGTTTCTAACAACATTTAATCAGCAATAAACAGACTTTTAAAAAAAATACAATAATGTAGATTGAATGTTGCAGCAGTATCAGATCACTATAACAATTTTTAAAGTTTTATCATTTCTTTCATATACTATGCAGTGTCACAGTTCTTTTCTTCTTTGTACATGCTATTTCCTGTGCCTGGAAAATCTTTCCTCTCTTCACCTAGGCCACTTTTTTTCTCATTCTGTAAGTCTGAGCTCAAATACCAACTCTAAGAAATGTGTCACTAAACTTCACGGTATTATGTCTGTCTTTACATAACACTATGTTGTTTATCATCTTATACTAAAATTATTTTCCTTATGTGTTTTTCTCTCCACTTCTATAAGCTCCTTGAGAACTGCAACCATGACAAGCTCTCTTTATACCTGAACTAGTACTTGATGAGGGGTAAGGTCTCAGTCACTTTTTGTTCAACTGAGTCATACTCCCCCATAGATGAGTTTCAAGTGAAGTCAAGAGTTTGTAGCATAGTTCAACTGGTAAACATCTGAATTTGTGCTAATAGGATAATGCTCATGATTGATATTGTTTTGATTATTTTCTCAAAGATCAGCAACCTAAATAACAAACTGTAATTTCATCAGCATGCACTTCATGTTGACAATCTTTCTCAAAAAACAAATCTTACTTCATTAGTGATTTCTTTACGTCTATTCCAATATTAGTCTTTGCTTTTTTTTCCACATTATAATCCTTCTAAAATTAGTGTGTTGGCTTCAATAATAACGATAAAGGATTGAATAGTCACTGAATCTGTCACAACCTAAAATGTAATATATTTTTGATTTTTATAATGAATAAATGACTATTTTATAGTAATAGTTCATAATAGGTTTCTTTAACACTACTGACAGCAATTTATAAACAAAGAATCAGAATGGCCATAAGAGAAAAGATCATTTTGTCCTGATTTTATAGATGTGGAACCACGTGCAGAGCATTATTAAGAAAGTCATTCAGAGTTACAGAGCACAGTCATAATACACCGTTGGCCTTCTGGATCTGTGGGTTCTGTGTCCACAAATTCAACCAACTGTGAATTAAAAATATTCAAAACCAGTAAAAATTAACAATACATTTTTAAAAATACAAATAAAAACATAGTATAACAACTAGTTATATAGCGTTTACATTGTATTAGGTATTACAGGTAATCTAGAGATGATTTAAAGTACTACATGAGAGAATTTGTGCAGGTTATATGCAAATACTGTACAATCTTATATCAGGGACTTGAGCAACCACAGATTTTGGTATCTCCAGGGCTTTTAAATCAATCTTCCTCCTCCATGGATACAGAAAGACAACTGTAAATCTCCTTTTTAATGATGTTTTCCTTTTAGCTTGTGCTATTTCGTTTTAAAATGAAAGACAAATAATTGGTAAACATGTTAAGCTCTTCTGGAAGTTCACAAAGATACTCTTAGATTATCAGGGTGCATTTAGAAAGTTACAGAAACATCAGGGAATTGTACCTTGGAGAAAAGCAGAAACGGCTGACAACACCACCATTGCTGAGGGGCTGTGGGGACAAATGGTCATAAGAGCCGCAGGCCTTTCTAACGCTCCAGTTCTTCACTTGCCTGAACTCCCTCCACTCTTCAGCCTTCCAAGGGGTTTTGGGACAGAAAGAAGATGAGGCCTCCTGGTGAGGGGGCAAGCGGGCAGCAGCAGATTCCTCCTTGACAGCGGCACAGAGTTGGTCATGGAACAGTTAAATGGCTGTCTGTTCAATTCTAAAATTCTTATTTTTCCCATTTAATTTTACATCTTAGACATGTTTTCATGTTATTAAAAATTATTTTGAGAATTATTTGTACTCATAGTATAATGTCATTGGGCAGAGTATAATTTACTTTATACTTTCCATATCATTAAACATTTAAGCTGTTTCTACATGTTTGCTGCCACTCTTGTGTATGATTTCATGCTCCCACGAGGTAAAGCTTTGCAGAAGGCAAGGTTCATAGCTCATAAATGTCCCACAATTCCTGTCCGCCCTGCCGAATCACATTAAACATAATGCTGTGGAGAACATTGATGATCAATGTAAGAGGCAACAAGCATTAAATATATCTAGAATCTTGTTTGGGGATGGAAAATTTTAACATAAGTGATTATTTCTGCATTACTGTTTGTTATTGCATCAGGGTTCAAGACTTTTTAACTTCTTTCTCTAAATCTTCTAGGTTTGATGAATTCATTTCTATTTATTCTGAATCTCCAAGTCGATATCTAATTTCCAGTTGACAACCTAGACAGTAGTTACTCATTGGTTATTAAATTCAAAGTGCAGCGATAGAAATAAGTCAAAGAAAAAAGTGAGACAGACAATAGAATTGACAGATGCCAAACTTGTTTCTTCCCGTTATGTTCTGATCTTTACTCTTCAGAACACTGTTATGTAATTCCAAAATTACAAAGAGGAGCAACAGAATTTATTTAGCTCTTCAAATCAAAAGCCTTGAAATCTAAGGCTAGGAATATTTTTTAAAGAAGTACAAAAATGGAAAGGAATGGGAGTTGAACAAAAATTACTTTTATTAAGTGGTTTGAAGGTCGACACTGTTTCTTGCCTTCTATACACCTTTTCTTTCTTTTTTTCCAACTGCAGACTTGCTTTCTCCAAGTTGGACAATTAGTTACTAATATTTGAGCATTTTGGTAATTTAGAAAACAACCCTTTACTAGCCACTGGGTTGCAAAGCAAGCATAGCAGATATGGAAGGAAGCTGTTCATATATCAGCTAGGGCTGGACAACATATCTCACCCTCAGCTTCTCAAACTTTGCACCTCAAAGCATCCGTTGCATAGAATCGGCAAACTTCCAGATTCCATTTTTTTTTCTTTCAACCTTTTTAGTTTCAAGGGGTATATCTGCAGATTGGTTACATGGGTAATTGCATGTCATAGTGGTTTGATGTACAGACAATTTTGTCACCCAGGTAATTTGCATAACACCAAATTGGTAGTTTTTCAATACCCACTCTCATCCCACCCTCCTTCAAGTAGTCCCTGGTGTCTACTGTTCCCTTCTTTGTGCCTGTGTGCATTCAGAACTTGACACTCACAAATGAGAAGATGCAGAATCTGGTTTTCTGTTCTTCAGTTACTTCACCTAGAATAACAGACTCCAGGTTCATCCACATTGTTGCAAAGGAAATAATCTGGCTCTTTTATATGGCTGCATAGTCTTCCCTGGTGTATCACATTGTCTTTATCTAGTCCATGGCTGATGGGCATCTAGGTTCACTCCACATCTTTCTTATTGTGAGTAGTGCTGTGATGAACATACATGTGCATGTGATTTTATAGTATAACAATTTGCATTCCTTTGGCCTATATCTAGTAATGTGACTGCTGGGTTGAATGGTAGTTCTATTTTAAGTTCTTTGAGAAATCTCCAGACTGCTTCCATAGTGGTTGAACTCATTTACATTCCCACCAGCAGTGTATGAGCGTTCCCTTCTCTCTATAACCTGGCCAGCATCTGTGGCTTCTTGACATTTTACTGATTGCATTCTGACTGATATGAGATGGCATCTCACTGTGGTTTTGATTTGCATTTCCCAAATGATTAGTGATATTGGGCATTTTTGCATATGCTTGTTGGCCCTGTGTATGTTTTCTTTTGAGAAGTGTGTGTTCATGTCCTTTGCCTATTTTTTTTTTTTTTTTTTTTTGAGACGGAGTTTCGCTCTCGTTACCCAGGCTGGAGTACAATGGTGCGATCTCGGCTCACCGCAACCTCCGCCTCCTGGGTTCAGGCAATTCTCCTGCCTCAGCCTCCCGAGTAGCTGGGATTACAGGCACGTGCCACCGTGCCCAGCTATTTTTTTTGTATTTTTAGTAGAGACGGGGTTTCACCATGTTGGCCAGGATGGCCTTGATCTCGTGACCTCGTGATCCACCCGCCTCGGCCTCCCAAAGTGCTGGGATTACAGGCGTGAGCCACCGCGCCCAGCCCCTTTGCCCATTTTTTAATGGGATTGTTTGGTTTTTGCTCAATGATTTGTTTAAATTCCTTGTAGATTCTGGGTATTATACCTTTGTCAGATGCATAGTTTGTGAATATTTTCTCCAATTCTGTAAGTCATCTGTTTACTCTGCTGACAGGGGAAGGCAGTCTTGCCTCTTTTCCACAGGGCACTGCAGCATTCTGGAGGTGCACAAACTCCGGGATTCCTAATCCATCCCTAATTGCTGGCTAGAGAGAGAGAAAATTCTGATACTGACACATGTTTGAATGGCACTCCTCTGTCTCTGTCTTCTGCTACTGGCCAGACAAGCACAGCAGGTACCATTTATTCAGCAAGAAATTGCTAAGTGTCTGTAACAGCACAATGTTAGTAGTTAGACGGTAGACACAGGCCGTGAATACAACAGCATTTCTCACCGTAGACACTTCACCTGGAATGACTACCGCTGTGGGCCGGCCAATTCTGGGCATGCATTTATTTATTTGATTTGATTTTTTATTGTTACCTACGAAAGGGTAGATTCTTCTGCATGTTCTATAAAACATCACAAACTAATTATGACAACACTTAATCGATACTTCTTGTAACAATTAAATGAAAGTCAGAGGAGCATTTCCTTATTCACTATAGGAAAGTAAAAGGCAATTCCATACCAACTGGGACAGTTAATTCCAAAGCAGGTTTAACATTGGCCTGAGCTGTTTTACTAAAATAAGAAATGTGCCTGCCTTGAGCTGACTCTTGGTCATGACATGGAACATACTTTTGAGAAATTTCCATTTTTATTGATTCACAATTATTGTAGTAAGATTAATCACTTGTATCAATCATTTTGTCAAGATATCTGGAAGGCTCTGTCGCTTGGCTGGTTACACAGCAGGAATATGTCTGCATGACCAACTGAGTTAAAGGTAACCTGGCTGATACTGAATTCTAGGTCATCTTGTTGGAGGTGTTTTTTCCACACATCCATGGTTTCTGGACCCAGAGAGAAAACGAATTCTAGTAAGGTCCTTACAGAGAGAGGGCAATTGGACCCTTCACCTAGCATCTCTGAACCCATTTCCCTGAGCCAGCCTATGGCCGTGATACACATCTTTACTTTAGTAAAGTTTCTAGATTTTATCATTTTCCTGCAATAAACTGCAAATTTGCAAGCATCGTCGCTTGGAACCTGCAATCTTCGTTAGCAACAAAAGCCTGTCTGATTTCCACAGTTAGTGGGTGCTTATTGACCTAGATAGGCTGACTGAGTTTACAAGGAGACGTGATCAACAGGCAGAGCAAAGCGTATCATTGCTTCGATAGGCGAGACTACTGGACACATTGGCTACAACTACCAAGTCGTTCAGTTTTTGGCAATTTTTTTTTAGAGTTTGTTTTTAGACAAAGAGACAATGATGGTTGCACTGACACAAAACATTAACTTTTCAGCTTTTGAAATTCTTTAAAAATAATGTAAGCTGCAGCAGGGTAATAAAACAGATATTAATGAATGTGTCTGTAAATGAAATTGGGAAACTTACATAATTATTGCCTAGGTGTGGGGAGGTTCCCTCGAGCTGTCAGTTCTTGCTTTTTCCTTGTGCAGAGTGCTCACCTGAGAACAGAAGACATGTTTTGATCTATAAGCTCAGAGACCAAGTAAGGATGAAAATAAAGTTTCCTAGTTTGTTTTCTGTTTTTCAAGGAAAGTTTTATTCTCCTGCAAGAATATCATTAGAGCCACAGTTTGCCTCTTGGTATTGTCTGGAAATCAATCACCAAATATAAGAGATCTTCCCAGCCATCATCTGTTTTCACTCCAAAGTAGAAATATGAAGTCCTGGGTGGGGCAGGTCAGAGGGGAGTGGGGGCCAGAGATGTAAGCTGGGAGATGATAGCATCAGAGAACCCTGGGGAGTAAGTATTGATTTTTGCTTGTTACATGAGCTGGCTCTGCCTAAGCAAGTCCATATCATATATTTAAAGTGCCATTTTATCACAGGAAGACATTTAGTGTCCTTCTGTTTAAATAATTCAGTGAGGGTTTTGTGAAAATGAATTTATAGGCCAATATGAACACTTGGGTGAGGTACAGAGCAGCACGGGTGCCATTACTTAAAATCCAAGTGCTATACCACCATCCAGTATACAGAGAAATATTAATCTAAAAAGAAGGCAAGCTGAGAGGCCCCAAGTATTTTTTTACATGCCACTGGATTCGTGGCCAGTGTATTTTGCATTCTTTGTGTCCTTCAGGTAGAATCGAGTATCAACATCAGTCTCACAATATAAAAGAAATATAAATTAAAATCTCCAGCTTTTAGAGTAAATCTCATCATTTTGCTCCAGCTTTTATCTGCCAGTTGTTAGGAAATCTGTCCTCTGGGGACTCTGAGGATGTCATCTGTTACTTGTACCATCATGGCAATAATAAGTGGTGTCACAGGCCCCTGAGAAGAGCCAACTGTGGACTCGTCTTCAAGAGCTCCTTGGGTTCTAGGCTCTGAGAAATGTCGGGTGCAGTGCTGCAGTGCCCTCAGCCCCTGTTCCAACGTAATCTTTTGCTAACTATTGTTCATTTTGCAAAAGACACAGCACCTGCTTGGAACTCACGGCTATGAAGTATTAGAATGAAAATTAAATAAAATAAATATTGATTCTCCCGCTAGAATCTGCCAGAAGTCATGTAAAGCAAGTCATTGAAAATCTTACAACTCCTACTATTCCTCCTCAAGGTCTGTCTAATTGACAGACTAGAAATTTTCAGAAAGATTTAATAACGATATGATATCACTAACAAGAATAACGATATTCAGAGTAAAGGCAAACAAAACACACACATATCCAGTGAAAAAAAAATTCCAGAAAGAAATATATCAAATGCCAATAGTGATTGTATGAAGGTTGCTTCATGCGTAGTTTTAAATTCTTTTTTATTCTCTTTTTTTTTCTATTTTTCATTATGCATAATGTGGTCAAATATTAAAATGGTAGTTTCAGCCATGAAGAATATTATAAGGCAGTAATATCTGTTAATTTGCCAAATTATCAACATGTTAAGCTGTGGGAAAGACCACTTACAGTTGAAACAGTCAAGGGAACTTTGGTGGAAATGCAGAGAATGAGACAAACATTGAAGGGCTGAGGACAGAAGATGACTCTACATATGGCTTTATACATCTGTGAATGTTTTGTTCATTTTTACACTTTGGTTCGTTTTTTGTTGTTAATGAACTTTTGTAAAAATAAATAAGCAAAATAGATGACTATGCACTTAATGAGTAATTGACATTAGCATACTAATTGGTGTGCTAATGACATAATATGTAATTACCATAAGAATGGGAAGTATAGGTGACAAAGTAGAGCAAGAGACTGTGCCTTCCTTCAAGAATGCTGGGTTCAGAGAGAGAGACAGGGGACAGGGAAGGGAATGAATGAAGTCTGGGAAATATGCATTGTTATTGCATATCAAGTGCTTTCAAAACTGAGCTAGAGAAAGCTAGCACATCATGGAAGGTGTTGCAGACATGCTAAGGTGTTTGAACTTAATCTTAGGTTATTACTTATCAGCGTCTTCTAAGCAGAGGAATATTCTAATGAATTCAGATCTGATTTTTCCTACTCTGAATGATTCAAAATCAACTGATGCTTTGAAGCTAAGTTTAGTGATTCAATTTTTTCTTCTGCCACAGAGTAATATATTTCTAATTTCAAAATTTATATAACCTGACATATTAAAAGTGAAATGATGTATATTAACTTTCTGAGATGATATAAATAAGAATCACGTTTAAAATGCATGCCACACGTACATTTTTTAGTCAATCGTGTTGAAGTTTAACCTGACAAGATCACTTCCTAAAGCCTAGGAGCAGCCTGTATATTCTAATAAAGGACTCCTTGATCTGCCCCATTTGATGCTCATTTTTTTTTCCTGAAAACATCTTCTTGTTATACCCTAGTAAGCTTTCCCTTTTACATTTAAGAGAGTTCCGAATTTAAACATGTATGAGTTACAATTTTAGCAGAAGACCTTGTTCAACAAAGCACATATTTAAAGGAAGCAGGGAATGTGGATGGATGAACATCAGCCGCATTATATATTCCATGACCTAATTGGAAAAGAGGGATTTGGGGTCAAAGAACTCTCTTCCCAGGAGAAAATCACCAGAATTTTAACTGTGGCTCATTGAGGCTTCTAGAAAACCAGATGATTTAGCATCCACTGGCATTTTCCCTGAAGGTGGGTTGCTGCAGAGGGCTGTTTCCTTGGAAACATTGTTTATGGGTCTCTACCATGGTAAAACATCCAGGGGTTCTACACTGAAGTAATGACAAATTCAAAGATTTTTCGGTGACCACTGAAGCTCACATTTCATTGTGTTACCCATCTATGTTCATAATGAACACTGTATTTCTTAGGTCTTGAAACAAATAAAGTAAATTGTAACAGTGACCAGTGGTCAGATATTTGTTCTATCAATATTTTTTGTATTTTAAAATTTCTAAAAATTATTATATTGGCAACAGTAGAAAAATTGAGCTAAGCTTGTGAACTTATATCAAACCTAATCATTTAAGTTGTTATTTCTACTTATTTCTTTAGGAAAGATGTCAGTATTTGGCAAGAGAAGTTACTCACATAAAAATAATGTTGGCAATGTAACTTCTCGAGTATAATGAGCATGTTATTATAAAAACAGATATTTGAATAAATCTTGAAAGGCAGTGGGAAGAGATTTGTTTACTAATGTTTGGGGAGCCACCAAGTTCTGTTAATGATAGACTTTAATAAAAACTGTGGTAGTACAAGGAGCATTTGGATGACACTGTATTTTAGGTGATAAATTCTGGACTACTGAAGTCTACTCTGAATCACCAATTTCAGTGTTGCCCTATCACCAAATATTTTTCATGGTAATCATCTGGGTTGACCTTTGAGAGGTTATTTTGCTAAAAGTAATATAATTTCTAAATTGAAGTTGGCAGAAATCAAAGTACCCGAGATTATATCTTATTATTTTCATGATAATATCTCCCCCTTAGACCTGTGACCTGACAAGCTATTTTTGAAGAAAAGGAAGGCAGATGGGCTAAGGGTCTATTTAACAAGCCTGCCGTGGCCTATTGCACTTACTGCTATGGTCACTACAGCAGTGGGAGGCAGCCTACATGGAATTTTTTCCTAGGCTCTAAAGAAGAGTTGCTATTAAATTTGCAACCAAGAAACACAAGGTTCTCTGAGGTTTTCCCCTGCTGGAAGTCTCGATTCGAGGGTCAGTTTTCCCATTTCTTCGGCAGAAATGGGTGGTAGAAAACTACGGGTGGTAGAAAACTACAGGTGGTCCTGATCCCAGTGCCCTCCTCATAAGGAGAACCAGGAGCTTCTACACAGAGCACTTCCAGATGTGTTTAGCACCGTAACTCACCAATTGGAGAGCCAAGGAGACTGCAGGGTGTTTGGAGTACGTGCAATGCCTGCTTTGCAAGCCATAGGCAGGTTCTGAGGATTTTTCTTAATGGAGCAGTCATGCTTAGGGTCTGTCATGTGCTTACTCAGGACTGATTCACATTTAACCTGCTTGACCAAGTTTTTTGCCCTTTTCCCTGACCTGGTGGAATAGGCCTGTGTGTCTTCTAACTACTCTGTGTGTAAATTTTACTCTTTTGCTCCTTTCAGATGGTTCCTCCTGAGAGAAAGGATAGTATGGAAATAAAGGAAATGTTGCATTAAAGAGTGGAAGAGATCCAAGAGCAAAGGAGATCTCCCCTAAAAGAAGTAGCTCATGTGAGGGCTTTCAGCATCTTGTGCAGGCTTCAGATGTTCTTGCTCTTCAACTCTTCTGTCTGCCTGTTGTCATTTGTTCTAATTTAAATTTCTACATGAAATTGAGACCACATTTAGCTTATGATAGTGTGCTCTTGATTTGAGACAATATTTATAGCTTTCTGTTATACAAAATTATTTTGAACAATTAGAAATTTTATAATATAGCTTAGCCCCAATATTCAATTGAGGAATAGGATATTGTAAGTGTATTAATCTAACATGATATTTAAATTAGAGCCACATAGATTTTTTTTTTTTTTTTTTAGATTGAGTCTTGCTCTGTCACCCAGGCTGGAGTGGAGTGGAGTGATCTCAGCTCACTGCAGCCTCTGCCTCCCAGGTTCCAGAGTTTCTCCAGCCTCAGCCTCCTGGGTAGCTGAGCTTACAGGCACATGCCAACATGCCTAGCTCATTTTTTGTTTTTTTAAGTAGAGACAGGGTTTCAACATGTTGGCTGGGCTGGTCTTGAACTCCTGACCTCAGGCAATTGCCCGCCTTGGCCTCCCAAAGTGCTGGGATTATAGGTGTGAGTCACTATGCCCAGCCAGATTATTTTATAAAATTAATAATTGCTTTTAATTGATTTGCTTTTTGATATAAATGATTTGTCTAATCTACTCAAAGAAAAATCTGTGCTTTTTAATTTTGAAAAGCTATCTAGCATCACATTTTTCATTGTTCTTGACGCAAATCCTATCTATATTTTGAGAGACTTTTATAATTCCAATCAAATGAATATACTTAAGAAACTGGGAAAGAAAATCACATTACATCAATAGAATATTATATTTTACCTTTACGGAGAAGCTCAATTATATTTATACAAATGATATAAAACACGATTTACATTTTAACCGATGACCAAATTTTTGCCCTTTTGACCATATGTGACTACATAGCCATTACCAAAAAAGAAACAAAACAACAGCAGTA
Organism: Aotus nancymaae; assembly: GCF_030222135.1. Classification (NCBI taxonomy): domain Eukaryota; kingdom Metazoa; phylum Chordata; class Mammalia; order Primates; family Aotidae; genus Aotus; species Aotus nancymaae. The sequence goes on along the minus strand of NW_026988447.1, from coordinate 64,587,921 downwards.
ACTTAAAAGCTTTTTAACAAATTTTGTGTTCTTTCTGCCACTCCTGCAGAACAGGAAATGCCTCTAGCCCTCTATACGTCCACACATCTATGGAAAGCAACCTCTAAAGGCCACGTAGTCCAATAATCTTATCAAAATGGTAAGACTTCTTTCCTTCATGGGAGAATTTTACATTTATTGACAGTAATTGACTATTTCTAAAGAAGTTAGGCTTTTTGGTTATGTTTCACATGAGCAAAATCCAAGGTTATAGTTAGATTCTAAAATAACAAATTTTCATATCATCAACTGCCTGGAAACTTACCAGATTCATGAGAAATAGTCTTAACAGTGAGAAGCTTCACACTCTCTTTATCGGACTGAGGTCTATTTGAAACAGAAAATGTTAAATTAGCACCACAGTAATCAGCATGGTATGTTTGAAAGTACTGTGACACATTGGAAGTACTGTGACACATTGAGACACATTGAAAGTACTGTGACATTGAAGTACTGTGACACAAGCAGAATGATGAAGATACACATGAACATATATACACGTTTCCATGGAAAAACTTTGTCTTTTTATATACAAATACACGTATACTTTTTAGCAATTTTTACTTTTTCTGGAATCAAGCCAATAAATCCCTGCCACTCTGTTATAGTGGTGATTGTCAGATAAATTAAAAACTAATATAAGTTGTGCGAAACGCTTGTCACAAGGTCCACATTGGACGTGTCTCCAATTCTGAATTATAGAGAGAAAGACATAGAAATGTTTCCAAACTTTTTGGGCTTATACTGAATTCTGGAGATACTCCTTTTCATGAATCCTAAGATACTGTAGTACAGTATCTGAACTGCCTATTTTAATCAAGAGTTCTCATCTACCCGAAAGAGTTTCAAACCCTAATTCCTTTCTTTGGACATCTCAGGAGTCTCTATTTCTAAGTCATATAAGTTGTAATGTAGCATTATTATTTCTAAAGTTTACAACCTTATGAAACATAAAAAATGCATATATAAAAGTAGACCACAGATTCATATCAACAAGGAAAACAGGATTTGTTTTGACATGAAAAACAATTCATCATGTCTCTTTGCAGCACTTTGGTTGTTAGAGTTGCCTGGATTGCTAAAATCTGCTTTGTTCATTAATCAAGTCGAAGTAGAATCACCATCTACTTTAAAGGCACTGAGAACCGGCTCAAGGCAGAGGCACAATTTTCCCTGTGATAAACATATTAAAAATTTCGCTGAGAAAGCAATTTCAAAATTCTAGGTATTTTTTCTATGCTATTTTCCCTCATAATTATATTCACTCTTCTAGTTTTCCATTTTATATTTTTATTTCCCAATTTACCACATTAAGATTAAGCATGATCATACATTTGGAATTTCTCTGTTAAATGTAGACAGCTCTGACAAATAGCCAAAAGCCAATACGTAGTGCTTCTACACTTTAGAAAATAATCCAAAAAAGTATGAGTAGAGTAACAATAATTTTCACTATGTAAATGGTAGGGTCTGGGAAAAAGACGCTATGGGCTTACTTACTGATCATTTCCATTTTCTGCTGTGCCTAGGAGAAGAGGGAGTTGGTATTAGAGTTGCAAAGAAGTTGGCTACCAAAAATCTGAGCCCCCCAACTCCCTGACCTGCCACCCACTCTTTTCTACGCAGAGATGTTTCTAAGCCATTTTAAAATCTTTAAATTTCCCCCCGGCAAGCCATTTCCTCTGGTATGGTTAATATTTATCCTGGCATTCATGGGATAATCCTAATTAGGTCAACTCCACTAAACTTAGTTCTGGACTAATCATGATTTTGTAGTTTCATATCACTATGTGGAATTGCTGTTCATTGTTGCCCAATCTCATGGACAACAGAAAATGTCTGTTTATTTCAGTATCTCTGAAAAAATTCCATTAAAAGTATTGAAGTTTTTATACCAGAGAATTGAATTTTTGACTTTCCTTTATATGTTGTTCTTTCCTGGGACACAAATCACTGTGTTTGTGGTGAGCTACAATGTCGATACTATTTCTAATTGCATCTTAAACCCACTGATTCAGCCTCTCAAAAGAGCCCTGCAAAATGTCACAGAGGCTACTAACTGCAACTTATCTTTTCTACTCTTTGCCAGGCTGTTTCACAACTGTCTGATAGAAAACACCTGGGGTTTAGAGTGGGAACTCAGAATGATTCATTCTCCACAAGGACGTGGCCTCTCTAGAGTGAATGTTGGTGATCAAATCTTGCATTAATCTATGGCCAATCAGGCCAACTGTTCACTGTGATTGCATAAGGTCCCCTTTGCTGTGCTCCTTTGCTCTGGTTTTATTCCGTTGCTACTCAGCTTCTGTTTCTTAGATTTCCTCTCATATCTAATCTAAATCTTGTCATTGAATATGCCCTTTGAATATAATTCTCCTGGCTTTGGCTATCCTTGTTCTATAAAGACCTTAACCTCCACTAATATTTTGGCTGCTTCTATTTCTGTCATGTTGGCTAAGACATCCCATCATAACTTTGATCCCTAGGATTGAACCCATGGCACCATATGCTGCTCATCAATTAGACCCAGCCTCATCTTTGTTCCATCACAGCATTTTTTAATTGTTATGTGTCATATACAATATCACCTGTGATGCTAATAGCCCTGTTTTAAAATGTGTTGATTTTTTTAAAAATTATAATTTTTATGGTTACATAGTAGGTGTAGATATTTATGGGGTATCAGGGAGACTTTGATATAGGCATGCAATGTGTAATAACCACATCATGGAAATGGTGTGTCCATCCCCTGAGGCATCCTTTGTGTTACAAACAGTCCAGTTATATTCATTATTTCAAAATGTACCAATAAGTTTATTACCGATGATAGTCACCCTGTTGTGCTATCGAATACTAGGTTTTATCCACACTTTATATATTTTTGTGCCCATTAACCATCTCCGCTTCCCCTCCGTTACCCTTCCCAACTTCTGGTAGCCATCCTGTTGCTGTCTGGCTCTAGCTCTATGAGTTCACTTGTTTTGATTTTTTAGCTTCCAGCATAAGAACAAGCAAAGTTTGTCTTTCTGTGCCTGACTTATTTCACTTAACAATGATGTCCAGTTCCATCCACGTTGTTGCAAATGACAGGATCTCATTATCTTTCATGGCTGAATGGTACATCACTGTATGTAAGTACCACATGTTCTTTATCTAGTCATCTGTTGATGGACACTTAGTTTGCTTCCAAATCTTGGCTATTGTGAACAGTGCTGCAACAAACATGGGAATGCAGGTATTTCTTCAATATAGTGATTTCCTCTGTTAGGCGTATATACCCAGCAGTGGGATTGCTGGATCATATAGTAGCTTTATTTTCAGTTTTTCGGGGAAACTCCAGGCTGCTCTCAATAGTGGTTGTATTAATTTACATTTCCACCCACTATGTACAAGATTTCCCTTTTCTTCGCATCCTCTCCAGCAAAGTGAATTCACATTTTTATATGCCTATTTTAATATTTTTTCCGTAAGAAACTATAGCGATAGTCTCATTAGCAGATAGATGCAAGCCAACAGACTACTTTCTGCATATATGCCATTCTATTTGGTTAAAGCTCAGTCCACTGCCAACCTTGTGCAAATAAGTTTAATTTCATACTGAAATCTCTGATTGATGTTGTCTTCCAAAGAGCAGAATGGGTTTACTAATTTCCTGAACTAGATAGTCTCACTCACAGGCTTGAAGAGTGATTAACCGCAGGTATTTAATGGTGCTAATTTAATGATAACAGTCCTATAAATACTGTCTGAGAAACATAGTTAACAATTACCGAAAAGATTTGGCTAATTGTCCAATTGCCAAACTTGACTTTAAAATACTCATGTCTTCAGAATAACCAACCATAGTGGTAGGAATTTTACACATCCATAGAGGTCTCTTAAATAGAAAATGTCAACTTTTCAAATAACGTATTCTTAAATCTTCCTATGCAAAGTAAATTTTTAGTATAGCATATTTTTACAAATAAATTTAGCACATTAATTTTTTTACCTATTCTATACATGCAACACCACAGGCTTCAATTTGGATTAGCTGATTTCCTTAAAAGACAGGATTGGAAGCTCAGAAACTTACAGAAATTAAACTGCTTTATAAAAATGCTGTTTCCCTTCTGAAAACTGAACAAGGAGGCATATTTCAGACAGTAAGAAGTTTATTCACTGATTCCCAAAGGAAAAGGCATGGATTTGTTTTTACTTTTCATCAAGATCTAAAGTGAACTCTGCTGCTTTGGTCTGCAAGCTTCTCCTCCTACTGTCACGGTCACATTACAACTGTCCCTGCAATGCGTGTCAGTAGGTGGCTTTAAGGATAGCATTCATTAGTGTCCTGGGGGCACACTGTCCATGAGGTAAACAAACAAAGAATGACACAGCTTATGCAACATATAAAAAGAATTGCTTTTTACCTTTTAACAGTTTATGAGACGTAGGTAGAGACTGTGTTAGTGAACATATTTAAAATTAAAGTGACAAAAGATAATTCTATTTACTGTACATTTAACAATGTAACTCACTATGCATGTAGTAAGGGTCTGAAATATAAACAATATGTGACTGGCTTGGAGAGGTTGCCTGACTTTCAGTGGAGGGTAGGCGCGTGGAGAAGTAACTATACTATGGTATGATAAATAACATAACCCAAATCCGTAGGGTTACAATGAAAGGGACAATTCATCCTGCTTGAAGAAGTGGCGTGTTATAAAACACAGTAAATTTGTGTTTGAGCTGAGTCCTAATGGGTAAGTTGGAGATTAGGCGTGTTATGAAAGGTAAGAGGTGTGCCAGACATTTCAGAAGGACATGGATAATGATACTACATTATACGACCAGGGCCGGGTTGTGAAATAAAAAGATAGTTTGGAATTAAGGTAACGTGACAGCTGAGCCTTGGGAGTTGAAGGGATATTTAGGTGAAGGCTGACTACAGAAAAGCCAAAGTTCCTGGAACAGAAAAACGTCTGAATAAAGACTAAAAGAAATCAGAATTTAGTTAACAATAATTTATCAGTATTAGTTCATTAATTGTGACAAACATACCATCAGATCCTAATAAAGGAATAAGGGAGGGCCGGGCGCGGTGGCTCACGCCTGTAATCCCAGCACTTTGGGAGGCCGAGGCGGGTGGATCACGAGGTCAAGAGATCGAGACCATCCTGGTCAACATGGTGAAACCCCATCTCTACTAAAAATACAAAAAATTAGCTGGGCATGGTGGCGCGTGCCTGTAACCCCAGCTACTCAGGAGGCTGAGGCAGGAGAATTGCCTGAACCCAGGAGGCGGAGGTTGCGGTGAGCCGAGATCACGCCATTGCACTCCAGCCTGGGTAACAAGAGCCAAACTCCGTCTCAAAAAAAAAAAAAAAAAAAAAAAAACGGAATAAGGGAAACTAGGCGTGGTGACTCCCTGTACTGTCTTTGCAACTTTCCTGTAACTTTAAATCTATTCTAAAATAGAAAGTATATTTTTAAAAAGAATAAATATAACATGGTCATGGAAGATAACTTTCATTCGGTGTGTCTCCAAGGAGGAAAATTAGTCATAGAACTTTTAAGATTATAGGTCCCTGTGCTGAATTCTTAGCAATCCCTCCCTTTATTCTGCTACATAGAAATGGAGTTAATCTTTACCGTAGACAGAGTATGTCATTTTTATGCCCTCTTCACTACCATGTTCCCCTAACCATATCCCCACATTTGATAATATCTACGAACGGTAGTTAATCCCCACTCTGCAGTTCACTAGCATTCAGTGGGTTTCTGTGTCCTTCGTCCTTCATTTCTGGGATCAGACATTTCATTCCTTTCTATGACTCTTCTCTCCCTTTAAGAATTTAAAATCAAGTTTAAGCTAAGCATATATTCTTTCTTCTTTCAGGAAAACAAAACAAAACACTGTGACCTACCTGGGTCTGACTTCCAGCACACTCGGTACAAACCCACCAAAACAAATACTGAAAGTGTTATTACAATCAAAGCGATGACCACTGGCAAAATAATACCTAAAAAGAATTGGAGACATTGTCAATCAGAGTGGCTACTGAATTTCACAGAGATAGTTCAGTAAGTGAGCAAAAGCGTGAGTGCTTCCTTTCTTCTTTAAACATCATTCTATTAAAAACATTATATTTTAGGCAAAGATTTATCTGAGTCAGGGTTTTGCTCTGGTTGTCATTTTTGACAGAACCACTTGATGTCAGTCTTGTTACCCTTCTGAATCAAAATTCCAATCTGACGAGAGAGTGCCCCCATCTTCCTGGAGACTGAAGAAGTGGGGAGATGAAAGACTGGAGAAGCAGAAGATGTACTCTAGATTATAATTAAACCCACATTCACTCATTACATTTTTTAGTACTTTATAATGAAGTTACTGGGAAAATATATATAACCCAATTGGGATTGCTCTAGTCCTAATGCTGGCTTTCTAAAACACAAATTTCTTTCTATAATAATATCTTAAAACTAGAAAAGGCATAAAATAAGTAGATACCACAGTGAAGATGATTCTTAAAAATAAACATGATTCAGGAGAGATATGTGTATGTGTGTCTGTTTGGGGAATGATGCTGCTGCAGTAACTTAGGGTGAGTTTTTTATATTTGTATTAAGAGGAAGAGTATTTCCTTCCTTCTTTCCTTCCTTCCTTCCTTCCTTCCTTCCTTCCTTCCTTCCTTCCTTCCTTCCCTCCCTCCCTCCTCCCTCCTTCCCTTCTTTCCTCCCTGCCTCCCTCCCCTCTCTCCCCCATTCCTCCCTCCCTCTCTCCTTCCTTCCCTCCTCCCTCCCTCCCTCCTTCCTTCCTTCTTTTCTGATGGTCATTTCCAAGGTTAAAAGTACAGTGATAAAATCAAGAGAGCTGTCACAGACACACAACTAAAGGAAATTAAGATGATATTAGTTTAGCATATCTGTTTGCATACATACTCCTTATATATTTATCAGGGGTAAGAATTATTCTCCAAATTCATCTGTAGGATGGTTTACACGCTTCCATTGTCAAGGACAAATATTTGTTTTAAGTAAGTTCTGCTGATTTCCTAATAGCTCTTAGGTGAAATCATTATTGCCTTCCAAAATGAAGATGCCATGCATCAGCAGGTCAGTAATTTCTATGATGACTTATTTAATGGAATGGGTTTACCCAAACTTAAGAGAGCCTTTTATACTAACAGTTTTGAATCTATTCTTTTTATTCTTAATGACTAAGGAAATTGTTTAATATTCTGTATTCAGTCTTAGCATACACATAAATGTTATATGACCTACATATGTTTTAGTTAAAATGGAACATTTCTTACAGGCCATTTTTAATGTTAAGATAAAGTTCTGTGAAAGCAAACAATTCAGTTTTTGGTATAATTTACTTCATAATTTTAATTTTTACTTGACAAAAAGGAAATATATTCAAGGTATACAGCCTGATAACTTGGGAATAATTCACTTTTATGGGGACCTCTACCTATAACTTTGGCTTATCTGAAACAGTCCCATCAAATCATCCTTGGCCCTTGATGGTAACTGCTAAATACTAAGCTAAGGAAACATTTGCCAAGTGTGCTTCGCCCACCCACCTGTTCTGCTGTTGTTGTTTGGTCATTAAGACCAGACTCACTTCTGGGAGATTTTCAGAGCAGGCAGCAGTTAGATAGGATTGTAATGGGATTGCAGGCTCAGTAAAGTTGAGTAAACGCTTCCCATGATCCAATTCCTCCCCTTTACCGGTCACATTAAAACATTCTGCCTATCTACTGGCATGAATGAACATATTGCCGTTACTCACTGGAATAAGACGGGCTGGTTGCTGAAGCACTTGCGTTTTTTCCATTCTCAGTGCCTATTATTTTAAGAAAGAAAAAAACAGTCACTTTTGTGCCAATCCCTGCAGTCCTCCCGCCACCCTCATTTAAGGAAGCAGCCATGATTTGTAGGTATGACGCTGCAAGTGCAAAGGATCCAGTCTCATTTTGAAGGAGCTTTGTTTTGTGAGTCAAGATCGGTAGGGTTTCCTTGGTGAGAAAGGGTCGAGTCGAGCAGATTTCCACCTAGGCACACAGATGTCATACCTTGAGACTGTAAAGTGCTTTCTGGAATTGTAACTGGCGTCGAGTGTAATGTACCAGTTTTAGAAGGTGACACATCTGGTTGTAGAGTGTTACCTGTAGGAAAATTACAAATCCAGAATCAGACTCTGGTATTAAGTCTTCATATGAGATTTTTTTGCAGATTCAAACAGTTTGCCTTTCTGGAGATCTCTGAAAAGTTGAATAATAGGATACATACAATCAGAACAATAAACTATAAGTTCATCCACTCCTCCTGGAAAGATGATTAAATTTAGACTCACAAAGCCTGAGGTATCAGTATTAGATTTTCAGAACTGGCCAAGAAAACTTGAGCAAGTTTTTTTAGCATAGGTTACAGCCTATATAACCTACTGCATAAGACTCTTGTGGAATGTGAATCTATGCAAAAGCCTTTTTCAAATTTCAGATATTATAACTTTGGGTGATAGTGTTATTTTTCTATCACACATAGTTAAAATGATCATAACTGCACAGGACTTCAGATTTTATAGTATTTATCAGTGACTGACGAGATAAAAATTGCAGTCGAGGCTTTGGCTAGAAGAACTAAGGAAAAATCAGAGAAGACTCCTTCATTTTCATCCCTAAAGTTCAGCAGCTGGTTTTATTATGTGCCTTTTCTAGAGTAACTTCTGCTTGGCTGTTTTTCCACTAGTGTCCACGTTCTTTCCTTCCAAGGAAAATAGAAATTAAAAATTTATTTTTATTGTTATTTGTTTATTTAGTTAACATTTGCCATCTTCAAACAGAAGGACTGAAACAAAAATTATATGTAAAAATCGACTACTCAAAATCCATAGCTGTCAATAAGTTTAAAGGAATATAAATAATTAAGTATTATATACGTTGAAACCATTTTTTCTTGTGAATTTGGGATAAAGTATAATTTGTACTTGGAACATGTTTTGAAATTTCATTCTCTTTCTCTTGCAGTATGAAGTGCTCTATTTAAATTATGCCTGTTTGCCTCGTCGCTTCACTGAATTGCAAGTTCCTAGAGTGTGAGGGCCATGCTTGTCACCACAGCCCACGTGGAGCTCTGGCCACAGGGGCTGTGCCGTCAAATGTAGCTGTCAGCTTGGCTGAACCACGAGGCACCTCTTATGATACGGCTCCTCGGGCATATTGAGGCCGTGTATAATTGCACCAAAGACACTGATATTTCTATGACTGCCTTGGCTCATTCCTTCTTCACCACCCACACTCCAGCACGCACTGCATGCTCATGCATTTCTGACATCTGTGGGTGAAGAATAATGTTTAGAGTCTGTACCGTTCTTGCCATGCAAGAGATCTGTGGGTGGAAGCTAGATTTATGCCCATAAGAACAAAGAAAAATGTCAGGCTAGCACACTAAGCAGGCAGAAAAAGGAATATTAAATGAAAGAGTGGGAACTAGCTGAAACCTCGGCACTTTCAGCTGCCTTTTCCAGTGTCAAGTAGTTTAGTGAGGATGAATGCTCTCTCAGTCGTCTTCGTGGAGAACAAGGTGGCCGATTAAATAACCAATGATGTTAATCCTCTTGGGATTTCCCAAGGGTTAATTATCCTACCATATTACCCTCTTGTAGACAGGCTAAATGGCAGCCTCAGGACTGACTGTAATCTGTCTGGGTCAGAAGAAACTCCCAGCTTCCCTGCTTCAAATGTATTGATTGCCCAGTGCCAATGGTTACTGTAATGACCCATAGATAGGCCAACATGTGAACCCCTTAAAGTGGAAGGATTTGGTGGCTCCTTGAACAAATGCTTTAAACATTTGTTTTGTTTTTCTTTAAACTGTAAACTTCAGTTGAGACATTATTTCTGAATCCAGCACACACACACGCACGCACACTCCACACCACACACACACACACAATTACTGGTCATGACCTAATCATGGGAATTAACCAACAGTTTGAGAGCTCTATTCTTCAGCATGATCATATTGCTGAAATTATGGTACTTGGCTGAATCCACAAAGCGTGAGCCTGATGTTATTCTTTCTGTGACTAAGATGGGGAATCCATGACATGCTCAGAGCTGATGATCCACGCAGTTTTCGCTGATACCGTGTTATCCTACGTTACTAACAAAATAGCATTGCCAGAGGAAGTGTTGGAGAGAGATAGCACAGTGGCCAAGAGCATGATTCTTAAGACAGGGCAGCTGGGTTCAAATCTGACTCTAGCACTTACCCTGTGGAATCTTGGGCAAGTTTCTTCACCTCTTTGTGCTTGAGTTTCCACATATATACATGGAGATTATAATACTTGTACATCACAGTATTGTGAAAATTATACGAGTAAAAATAAACTGCTTAGAAGGGTGTGTAATATTAATATGTATGTATTATATATAATAATGTTCTTCTATTACATTATGAAGATGCCCCTAGAGAGTCGAATGTCCCTAGCAAGGTCAGTTTGTCTAGTTTTCTCAAAAATTCTATGGGTGAAAATATATGGACTTCACATCTGTGTTTTCAGATGCTTCTTTGCTCTGGTCACCAAATAGAGGAACTGGAGAAACTGGAGTAGAATATGGTGCTCTTAGATGACATAGGTTTGTTCTTAGACCCTGACTTTTGGTGATTGTTATGATTATTGAATCTGTGGCTATGTTGTTTCAGGCTTTAAGTCCAGTCTGGAAACTTCAGATCAGAACTTGGAGCAAGCTGATGAGGCAGAGACCCTCAGAGTCAAATCTGTTGTAATAATGTATATCCAACTTTGCCCCATCAGCATCTGACATTGGTACATATTTGGACCTCACTGTAGACCAATTACTTAATAAATCATTGAGAGTTTTAAAGACAGAAGACCTATCAATATCCCAAGGCACCTGTGGTTGCTGTAATACTGCTCCTCATAGAACTCAAACTATAGAGAGTGTAAGTGACCAAAGTTACCCACGTTTCCTCTGAAATCCATCTCTGTGTTTGCACTGGTACCATGTCTCTCTAAGGCTACTCCCAGCCAATGAGTGGACCTGCCACTCATTGGCAGGTTCCTGGCTTGTTCTTGGGAGAAACGTGGGCTGCAGGATTTCCTGATGGTCTTCCGGAACCTCCTCTAGAATGCATGGCTGCCCAGGTGCTTCCGCTCAGGATCCCTGCTCTCTCCCCCCATCACTGTGGTCAGATGTGTACTGCAGTCCGGTAGCTCTTCCAGACTGTCCTTGTCTCCTCACAGGCATTTTTTCCTCACACGGGCATTTTCTCCTAATAAAATCCTTGTACTTTTAATTGCATCTTGAACTCTGCTTCTCTGAAGATTCAGATTAAAGCAGTCTCCCTGGCAAGTATTTAAAAGGCCACTTCCTATTGGGAGCAGAAATGAAGCCTCAGGAACTTTAAACTGGACACGGAAGACTTGGGCACTGGTTCTCAAGGGAAGTATCTGTTTGTCTAACACTTTCATTTTCCCCTTTTTTGGGAAGCCTAACTCTTCCTATGGAAAATTACTCCTTTCCCGCTTCATGTGGTCATAAGAGATGCCCCCTCTGACTCCAGCCTCAGGCCCACTATATGACCAATGTCCTCTCCTACGAATTTGAGTGTGTACTGATTTTGAGTTATTCTCAGAGTGAAGCTCTGAAGGGACTATCTACGGGTAAACAAAATCCCTGAAATTACTAGGACGCAATCCTTTATTCTGTGAGTTTCCCTCCCAAATTTTTTTTAGTTAAAAGAAATCTTGGGCCAGGTGTGGTGGCTCACACCTGTAACCGCAGCACTTTGGAACTGGTCTCTAATTGCAGTTTGATAGATTATTTATGACCCATTTAAGAAAAAATAACTTTTCCGCTTTTGACACAAATCTTTTTCTCCTGCGTATCACATTTTCTTTATGTGACTACCAAGAGAGCTGACTCTATTGATTTTTTTTTCTTTTTGGTCTCATTGGTTGGTTGTTCCTTTTATTCTTTTTTAAAAAATATTTTTAATTTTTCTTTTTTTATTGAGACAGGATCTTACTGTCAGTTTCAGGATCTTGCTGTTAATTTCAGGCTGAATTGCGTTGTGCAATCACAGCTCCCTGCAGCCGTCACTTACTGGGCTCAAATGATCCTCCCGCTTCAGCCTCCTGAGTAGATAGGACCACAGGTGTGTACCACCATGCCCAGCTAATTTTCTTATTTTTTCCTAGAGATGGATCTTGCTGTTTCTCAGGATGGCCTCAAACTCCTGGCCTCAAGTGATCTTCCCACCTTGGCCTCTCAAAGAGCTGGGATTATAGGCATGAGCCACCACACCTGGCCCCTCTTCTTCTTTCTAAATTATAATCTTGGAGTGACCCCCAGGGTTTAGTCTTTGGTCCTCATCTCTAATGACGTTCATTTATTTGGAGATTTCATTCAATTTTAAGGCTTAAATACATCAGTGTCACTGATTTCCAACTTATACTTCCATCCCAGGCCTTTTTTTAAACTCCAGATTTGTAAATCCAAATACTTACTTAGCAAGTAATAAACATTTTGAACTCAACATGTCCATACTTTAACTTCCAGGCTATCTGAAGCCTTCCCAGCCTAGTTTAGAGCAGACATTCTTTTGAATTGCTCAGGCCAAAGACCTATTTTTGATTCATCTCTTTCTATTCTCTTCCACATGCAATCATCAGGAATATTTATTGGCTTCATCTCCAAAATAAATCCAGACTTTGGAGATTTCATACCATCTACTCTGTGATCACCCTGGTTAAAGCCACCATCTTCTCTCTCCTAGATGATGTATCCTTTTTTCAGTTGACAGTGTCTCTTCAGCTGTCTGAGTTATAAAGCATGACTCAGTTCATGTAATCCTGGGGCTCAAAGCCCCCAGTGATTCATCATTCCACTTAGAAAAAAAGCCAAAGTCCATGTGATAACCCACAAAACCCTGGGTAATCTGTCTGGAAAGTCCCCTGCCTCATTTCTGCCCACTTACTTAAGGCTGTCCCTTAAACATGCTGGGCCTCTCCTCGAGTTCTAGCTCTGCCTGGATGTTCTTCCTCCTCATGTTGGGTGGCCACGTCCTTCTTGCATTTACTCAACCCTCTTCTGGGAGACGTACCTTGGCCACGTTTTTGAATCCTGCAAACCCTTCTCCACCTCTCCGGTGCTTGTGATCCCTTTCTCTCTATTGCTGCACATTTTCTCTTGCTCAGAGCACCTACACTCTTTAACTTACTATACAGTTTAATTAACTATTACTTTATTGGGTATAGCTTATCTGCCCTACTAGAATATAAGATCCTTTAGGGCAAGGATCTTTATTTGCTCACTGATATTTCCCAAATGTTATAACAGTGTCTGGAAGTAGGGTCCATCACTATTTACTGAATGGATAAACAAACTTTTTGGCAACAGAATTGACTACTATGAAGGATGAAGTGAATTTATCAGATTATCTTTTTAATCTTAATATTGGGATTGGCACATATTTAAAATCATGATATTATTATTTTTTCTCATTCATTCAACAACAACAACAAAAATAGAGATCTACTCCAGGCCCATTACTAAATGTTGAAGAAAATATAACAGAGCATGAGAGGTGGCTCTTGCATTTAAGGAGCTCACATTTTAGTAGGGGAGGTGAGAAGTATATCCCAAAATTGATAGATGTGAAACATGGAATAGCAGGGGATGTGTGAAACCACATCTCTAGTAAAAATACAAAGATTAGCTGGGCATGGTGGTGTGTTTCTGTAATCCCAGCTACTTGGGGGGCTAAATCCCAATTGCTTGAATTGGGACCCAGGAGGCGGAGGTTGCAGTGAGCCAAGATCGTACCACTGCACTCCGGCCTTGGCTACAGAGCGAGACTCTGTCTTAAAAAAAAGATATATATACATAAATCTATTTTCAATTCAGGCCTCAATTAAGAAGGTATTTTTCTCATCAAAACAAACTGAACACCTTCCTTCAACAGATCAAACCAGACCATGAGGATAGCCACAAGGAGACAGGGAGAATTATTGTTAATACAGGAAACAAAGCCTGTTGCAGAGTTCATCACTGGAGAACCATACCCCTTCAGCAATACCAGGAAATGTGTTCATTCCTCAAGTGATTGCTGGGCAGCTCATCAGTGAAGACTGTGAGTTTTTATGACTTTTCAGTGCAGGCTAGGGTGTGCAAGAACAGGGCAGAGCATACTTTGCGATTCAGCAGATCTCTGAACTAGGTAAGAATCCACTTTGCCATGCCCAGAATCTGTACAAATTTCTAAGGAGTTTATACCAGACAGTCCATGTATACATTGATATATTTCTCATTCCATAATTGAATTCTTTTCTTCTCAATTCATTTTCTAAACATCCTAAAATCCCAAGTTAAAAAAAAACAACTCTAGCTATTACTCTGCTAGAGGTATATTTCTAGCTTGAGTGGATCCTAACTAAACAACAACATCAGGATTCTGTCATTCAAAGTTAGAAAACTCAGATAAACTACCCCCTGTACAGAACAATTCATGTTTCATTTTATATAAGTTTTTAGAGGTCAGCAGCCAAATTCTCAGAAACAAGAGTGTTGAGCACAGTGAATGTGCTCAGACAGGAGGGAGCATCCCCTTTTCCTAAGGCCAGTGGTCAGGTTTGGTGGGGCTTGTAATACCTGTCCTGGCTTTGTTTTTCTATCAAATTTAATGACCACAATGCAACTGAGACTCTGAAACACAGTTAAGGAAAGTGAAAAAAGTTATGTATGATGAGATCTTTCCAGATACGCTGGTTGCTGTGGGAATATTGTGATGATTAATTTTATGTGTTACATTGAATGGGCCACGGGGTGCCCGGATGTTTGGTCGAGCATTGTTCTGAGTATGCCTGCTCGGGTGCTTTTGGATAAGGCTCACTTTTGAGTTGCTAGACTGGGCAAAGCAGATTGCCCTCCCTGACTGGTTGCCTCTCATCCAACCAGTGGAAACCCCGAATAAAACAAAGAGGGAAGTTCTGCCCGCCTCTCCCGAGTGAGGACATCGGGACTGGAAATTATGCCATCAACCATCCTGGTTCTCACGCCTTTGGACTCAGGCTGGAAGTACTCCATCTGCTGTCCTCAGTCTTGAGACCTGTCAGCCTCTATTATTACGTGAGCCAATTCTTAAAATACCTCTCTCTCTCTCCGCCCCCATCTAGTTCCCTCTCTCTCTCTCTCTCTCCGCCCCCATCTATTTCCCTCTCTCTCTGTCTCGTTCTTGCTCTCTGTGCACATCCTATTGGTTCTGTGTACCTGGAGAACCCTAATACAGTTGTTTTCCCCAGAAAATTAAGTGCTAATTGTTTATTCCTTGCTCAATTCAGTGAGGTACAATGGTCCATTCTGCTCAGGGCTGAGGTCTCTTATCAATGACATCAAACGGTTCATTTTCAAGGACAAGTTATTCGCTCTCCCTGTCTGTTGAAAATGATAAGGCCAAAGGAAAGTGAATTCTATCATTCCTTAAATTGTTGTAACGGCTACGCAATGTTTGCGGTCATCTTTAGGGAATAACAATCCTTCATCACTTTTCAGGGGGTCTTTTCATCTCCTTATCAGGTCTGAACTTAGAGCTAGAAAAATGAGTAGGCAGAATAATCTGGCTGCCAAGTGGTCAATTCTTTCGTGAACCCTTTCTTATCTTTTAAAAACTGCTTTTTTTTCACTCAATGGATACCACAACCACAGCTAAAGGAAAAAACAATTACTCTATCCTTTGATCTTACATGAGATTATCAGAAGCTCACCCATGACATATTACTTTATACCTACGTGACTAATAGAATTATTATAGTTATGTATAATGCCGACTGTGTCCTTAGTAACGCTAACGGCTGACTCCATGTATCATTCCTCTTTTAGCTAGTGTACACATAATAGGAACAGGATGAATATTTATTAAAAGCCTTGGTTACTGGTGGTTGTTTAAATATACCAGTCTGTATAGTCAGCCTAGGTTCACACCAAATTTGGGGCCTTACCAGGTATGTTACAGTGGGCAGTCGCAGTTTGATTTTCCCATGTACTTTAAACATTGAGCATAATTTTCTCATCACTAAACGCAGCTTCCCACCACATACTACCTTCGCGCTATTTAATGAAATGAGGGATTTAATGAAAAGGTTCTTAGACCTTGATTGATCAATTGATCATTTCTACATAACTATAATTATCTTCTATCTCTTATTTTTAAAATCAAATAATTTTAAAATACATTTTTGTATCTATTTAAAGTATACAACATGATACTATGGAGATACATCTAGATAGTAAAAATTACTATAGTGCAGGAAATGAACACATTGATCATCTTACATAATTATATGTTTTAGTTGTTTTTGTGGCAAAAGCATTAAAATCTACTCACGTAGCATGAATCCCAAACACAGTACAATTGTGTTAGCAAAGTCCTTATGTTGTACAGCAGACTTACACTTTAATCCACAGAGCTGCTAACTTTGTGTCCTCTAATCTCCGCCTTCCCGTTTCCTCTCTGTCCCTGTAACTGCTGCTTTGTTGTGTATCTCCGCATATTTGAATTATTTTTTTAGATTTCACATGTAAGTGAGATTATACATATTATTTCTGTGTCTAGCTTATTTCACTTAGCATAATGTCCTCCATGTTCATCCATGTTTTGGTAAATGGCAAGCCTCATTTCTTAGGACTAAATATTTCACTGAATATGGAATATCATTCTCTATCCATTTATCCATTAACAGGCATTTAGGTTGTTTCTATATCTTGGCTGTCATGAAAATGGGAGTGCACATACCCTTACGTGGTGGTGATTTCATAGCCTCTGGGTCTATGCCCAGAAAAGGGATTGCTGGATCATTTGGTAGTTCTAGTTTTAATTTCTTTCCAAATCTCCATACTATTTCTTTTTTTAGACAGAGTCTTACTCTGTTGCCCAGGCTGGAAAGCAATGGCACCTTCTCTGCTCACTGCAACCACCTCCCGGATTCAGGTGATTCTCCTGCCTGAGCCTCTTGAGTAGCTGGGATTACAGGCACATACCATCATGTCTGGCTAAGTTTTGTATTTTTAGTAGAGATGAGGTTTCACCATGTTGGCCAGGCTTGTCTCAAAGTGCTGATCTCAAGTGATCACATGCTTCAGCCTCCCAAAGTGCTGGGATTACAGGCATGTGCCACCGCGCCCAGCCAAATTCTCCATACTATTTTCTGTAATGGCTGCACCAGTATGCATTTCTGTCGACAGTGTACAAGAGTTCCGCTGGTTGATAAAAGCTGGAAAGATCTTGAATCAACAACCTAACATCACAACTAAAAGAACTAGAGTTCCAACATCAAACAAACCCCCAAACTGGCAGAAAACAAGAAATAACCAAGATCAGAGCGGAACTGAAGGAGACCCGGACTCAAAAAATCCTTCAATAAATGAATGAATCCAAGAGCTGGATTTTTGAAAAAAAAAAAAAAAAATAGATATACCACTATCTAGACTAATAAAGAAGAAAAGAGAGAAGAATCAAATAGACAAAATCAGAAATGATAAGGGAGATGTCACCACTGACCCCACAGAAATACAAGTAACTATCAGAGAATACTATAAACAGCTCTGTGTACGTCAACTACGAAATCTAGAAGAAATGGATACATTCCTGGACACACACACCCTCCTAAGACTGAACCAGGAAGAGACTGAATCCCTGAATAGACCAAAAATGAGTTCTGAAACTGAGGCAGTAATAAACAGCCTACAAAGCAAAAGGAAGCTAGGGACCAGATGGATTTACAGCTGAATTCTACCAGAGGTACAAAGAAGAGCTAGCACCATTTCTACTGAAACTATTTTAAACAACTGAAAAGGAGGAAACCCTCCCTAACTCATTTTATGAGGCAAGCATCATCCTGATACCAAACCCTGGCAGAGACACAACAAAAAAATAAAACCTCAGGCCAGTATCTCTGACGAACATCAATGCCAAAAAATCCTCAATAAAATACTGGCAAATTGAATCCAGCAGTACATCAAAAGGCTTATCCAGATTAATCAAGTTGGCTTCATCCCCAGGATGCAAGGTTGGTTCAACATAAGCAAATTAATAAATGAAATTCATCACATAAACAAAACTAAAGACAAAAAACCACATAATTGTCTCAAAAGATGCAGAAAGGGCCTTCAGTAAAATTCAAAATCCCTTTATGTTAAAAACTCTAAATAAACTAGGTGTTGAAGGAACATACCTTAAAATAATAAGAGCTATATATGACAAACCTACAGCCAGTATCATACTGAATGGGCAAAATCTGGAAGCATCCCCTTGAAAACCATCACAAGACACAGATGCCCTCTCTTACCACTCCTATTCAACATAGTATTGGAAGTTCCGGCCAAGGCAATCAGGCAAGAGAAAGAAAGAAAGTACATTCAAACAGGAAGAGAGGAGGTCATATTATCGTTGTTTGCTGATAGCATGATCTTCTATCTAGAAAACTCCATCATCTCAGCCCAAAAGCATCTTAAGCTGATAATCAACTTCAGCAAAGTCTTGGGATACAAAATCAATGTGCAAAAATCGCTAGTATTCCTATACACCAACAACAGGCAAGCAGAGAGCCAAATCATGAATGAACTCACATTCACAATTGCTACAAAGAGAATAAAATACCTAAGAATACAGCTAACAAGGGAAGCAAAGGTCTGTAGTTCTCTTTGAAGAGAACTACAAACCACTCCTCAAGGAAATCAGAGAAGACACAAATAGAAAAACATACCAAGCTCATGGATAGGAAGTATCAATATTGTGAAGATGGCCACACTGCCCAAAGAAATTTATAGATTCAATGCTATCCCAGTAAACTACTATTGACATTCTTCAAAGAATTAGAAAAAAAAAAAACTATTTTAAAATTCATATGAGACCAAAAAAGATACCCAAAGGAATATAAATCATCTTTTATAGAGTTACATGCATGCATATGTTCATCAAAGCACTATTCACAATAGCAGAGACATGGAATTAACCCAAATGTCCATCAATGATAGACTGGATAAAGAAAATCTGGTACATCTGCACCATGGAATACTAGTAGCCATAAAAAGGAATGAGATCCTGTCCTTTGCAGGGACATGGATGGAGCCGAAAGCCATTATCCTCAGCAAACTAATGCAGAAATAGAAAACCAAACAGTGTATGTTCTCACTTATAAGTGGGAGCTGAACCATAGGAACACATGGACACATGGTGGTGGGGGAACCACACATACTGGGGCCTGTCAGTGGTGGGAGTGGGTGTGGGGGGAACGGAGGGCAGCAGGAGTAGTGAATGGATGCTGGCCTTAATACCTCGGTGATGGGATGATCTATGCAGCAAACCACCATGGCACACGTTTACCTATGTAAGAAACCTGCAGGTCTGCACATCCTGCACATATACACTGGAACTTAAAATAAAAGTTGGAGGGAAAAAAAGAGTTCCTTTGTCTTCATAACCTTGCCGACATTTATCTTTTGACTTTTTGATAATAACCACCCTAATGGGTGTGAGGTGGTATCACACAGTGGCTTTGATTTGCATTTCCCTGATAATTAATGATGTTGACCACCTTTCCATACACGTGATGGCAATTTTCATGTCTTCTTTCACAAAATGTCTATTCAGGGTCTTTTTCCCAATTTTTTTTTTGAGATGGAGTCTCGCTCTGTCACCCAGGCTGGAGGGCAGTGGCACAATGTCGGCTCACTGCAACCTCTGCCTCCTGGGTTCAAGCAATTCTCCTGCCTTACCTTCTTGAGTAGCTGGGATTACAGGTGTGTGCCACTGTGCCTGGCTAATTTTTTGTATTTTAAGTAGAGATAGGGTTTCCCATGCTGGCCAGGCTGTTCTCAAACTCCTGACCTTGTGATTCTTGGCTTCAAAAGTGCTGCGATTACAGGTGTAAGCAACCATGCCTGGCCCTTTGCCCATTTTATAATCATGCTATTTGTTTTTCTACATTTGCATCTTACCCCCTTATGAGGTATATAGTTTGCAAATATTGTTTCCCAATTTGTAGTGTGCTGTTTTATTTTGCGGATTATTTCCTTTGCCATCAGAAGCTTTTTAGTCTCCTGTAGTCCTGTTTTTTTTTGATTTTGTGGCTTGAGCTTTTGGTCTGATATCCAAAAAACATAATTGCTGAGGCCAATGCCCAGCAGATTTTTCCCTATGATGTCTTCTAGGAGTTTTATAGTTTCTGATCTTACCTTTCAGTCTTTTATCCATTTTCAGGTGATTTTTGTGCATAGTTTAAAATAAGTGTCCAGTCTCATTCTTTTGCATGTAAAAATCCAGTTTTCCCAACACCATTTAGTGGAAAAACTAGAATATACCTATTGTGTGCTGTTGGTGTCTTTGTAAAGAATTAGTTGACAGCACACATTTGGATTTATTTATTTACTCTGTTCCACTGGTCTATGTGTCTTTTTTTGTGCCAGCACCGTATTGTTTTGATTATTATGGATTTGTAATATAATTTTAACTCAGGAAATGTGATGCTTCTGTTTTTTTTTATTTTCAGAATTGTTTTGGCTATTTGGGGTCATTCATGTATTCATACGTATGTTTGGAATTGTTTTATATTTCTGTGAAGAATAACCTTGGGATTTTAGCAAGGATTGTGTTGAATCTATATATTGCTTTTTGACATTTTAACAATATTAATTTTTCTGATTCCTGGGTACAGAATATCTTTCCATTTATTTCTGTCTTTTTCAATTTCTTTTATCAATGTTTTCTATTTTTAAGTATACAGATGTTTCACATTCTTGGTTAAATTTATTCCTAAGGACTTTACAGTGGGGTTTAATATATAACCCCATTGTAAGTTGAGGAGCATCTGTACTTGCTATAGTTTGACTCAACAATTTTTCAACTTTAATATGGGTTTATCAGGGTATTGAATGCATTTTTGACCTACAGTATTTTCAATTTATGATGGGTTTATCAGAATGTAACCCCACTGTAAGTCAGAAACCACCAGTAATTTTTTATGCTATTATAAATGAAATTGATTTCTTTTCAGTTAGATTATTTGTATATCAAATGCTACTGACTTTTGTATATTAATTTTACATTTTGCAACTTTACTAAATTCATTTATTAGTTCTAATAGTTTCTTTGTGGAATCATGGAGTTTTTGCATATACGATTCATCATCTGCAAATAGAGATATTTTTTCTTTTTGATTTTGATGGCTTTTATTTCCTTTTCTTGTATGATTGCTCTTGTAGTACTTCTGGTACTATGCTGAACAGAAGTGAAAAAACTGGGCATCCTTATCCAGTACTGACTCTGAGTGGAAAAGCTTTGAATTTTTCTCAATTGATAATTATTGTAGCAGTGTGTTTTTCATAAATGTTTTTTATTATATTGAGAAACTTACCTTTTATGCCTAAACTGTTGCCAGATTTTACAAAATCAAGAACTGATGTTGGACTTTGTCAAATGCTTTTTCTGTATTAATTAAGATCATTGTGTGGTTTTTATCTTTCATTCTGTTAATGTGATGTGCTACATTGATTGATTTGTATACATTAAACTAGAATTGCATGTCAGAAATAAATCCCACTTGGTCACAATAAGTAATTCTTTTGGTATGCTGTTGGATTTAGTTTGTTATGTTGTTGGGATTAGTTTAATCCTCAATATTTTACTGAGGATTTTTGCATCTATGTTCATCAGAGAGATTGGTCTGCACTTTTCTTGTAATATCTTTATCTGGCTTAGGTATCAAGGTGATGCAGACCTTATAAAATGTGTTTGGAACTATTCATTCTACCTCTATTTTTAAAAAGAGTTTAAGAAGTTTTGGTATTAATTCTCTAATTGGTTTGGTAGAATTCAGCCATAAAACTATCTGTCTCTGGGCTTTTCTTTTTGGGAAATTTTTTTTATTACTTCTTCAATCTCTTTATTTGTTATTGGTCTGTTGTTCAGTCTTTCTATTTCTTCCTGAATCAATCCTGGTAGGCTGTTTGTTTTACTGTGTTTTTAAAGCAATTTATCTGGTTGCTCTAGATTATCCAATTGTTGGCATATATTTTTGCAGTACTCTTTTATGATCCTTTTAATTTCTGAGGTGTTTCATGTTTTTTTTCAATTTATATTTTATTTTATTTATTGGAGTCTTCCTTTTTTTTTCAGTTAGACTAGCTAAAGGTTTATCAATTTTGTTTATTTTTTCAAAGCACCAACTTTTAATTATATTGATTATTCCTATGATTTTTCTATTTTCTATTTGATTTATTTCTGTTTTGATTTTTATTTTCTTCTTTTTGCTAATTTGGGGTTTAATTTGTTCTTCTTTGACTAGTTCCTTAAAGTGTAATGTTAGACAACTTATTTGAGATCTTTTTGCTTTTTAATTTAGGCATGTATTGCTATAAGCTTTTCTCTTTGAGCTGCTTTTGCTACATTCCACAGGTTTTAGTACATTCTGCTTTGATTATTGTTTGTCTCAAGATAGTTTTCAATTTTCCTTTTTATTTCTTCTTTGACCCATTGGTTGTTCAGGAGCATGTTATTTAATTTCCACATACTTGTGGATTTTACAAGATTCCTCTTATTGCTTTTTAGTTTCATACCATTATGGTCTGAAATGATACTATTATTTCAATTTTAAATTTGTTAAGGCTTGTTTTGTTGTATATGGTCTATCCTAGGGAATGTTCCGTATGAACTAAAGAAAAAGGTGGCATATTCTGCTGCTGTTAAATTAAAGTTCTGTTTATGTCTGTTAGGTCTAATGCGTGAAAAGTGCAATTCAAGTCCAATATGTTTCTTTATTAATTTTCTATCTGGTCCATCTATCTACTGCTTTTTAAGTTTTAAATTAATTTTATGTTCCTTTTATTTTAATGGCTTTTGAAGTACAAGTGGTTTCTTGTTACATGGATGAATTATATAGCGGTGAATCCTGAGGTTTTAGTGTACCTGTCACCTGAGTAATGTTCATCTTACCTAATGTGTAGTTTTTTAATCCCTAGCTCCACTCCAACCTACCTCCTTCTGAGTCTCCAAAGTTTATTATATTACTCTGTATGCCTTTGCATACTCACAGCTTAGCTCCCACTTAAAAGTGAGACTATACAATGTTCGGTTTTCTATTCCTGAGTTACTTCACTTAAAATAATTGCCTCCAGTTCCATCCAAATAACTGCAAAAGACATTATTTTATTCCTTTTAATCACTGAGAAGTATTTCACAATGTGTGTATGTGTGTGTGTGTATACATATATGTGTGTGTGTGTGTCCCACATTTTATTTATACACTCATTAATCAATGGGCACTTAGGTTGCTTCCACATCTTTGCAATTGTAAATTGTGCTGCTATAAAAATACATATGCAAGTGTCTTTTTAATATAATGATTTCTTTTCCTTTGGGTAGACAACTAGTAGTGGGATTGCCGGATGATCTATCCATTGTTAAAAGTAGGGCATTAAAATCTCCCATTATTATAATATTTGCTTTATGTATTTAGGTGCCCCAATGTTGACTGCATATATATTTACAATTATACAATTGTAATGTCCTGTTGATGCATTGACATTTTTATCATTAAATAATGACATTCTTTGTCTCTTGTGACAATTTTTGACTTGAAGTATATTTCATCAGGTGTAAATATAGCTACTTCTGCTCTCTTTATTATTTGCATGGAATATCTTCTTCCATTTCTTTACTTTCAGCCTATGTGCCCTTAAAGCTTAACTGGGTGTCTTGTAGGCAGCAAACAGTTGGATCTTGTTTTTCATTTATTCAACCATTCTACATTTTTTAACTACAAAAATTAATCTGTTTGTATCTGAGGTCATTATTGATAGGTAAGGACTCATTGCTGTCATTTTGTTTGTTTTCTGATTGCTGGTAGTTTCGTTTCTTTCTCTCTTGTCTACCTTTGTAATTTGGTAATTTTCTGTAGTGTTAATCCTTGATTCTTTTCTCTTTATCATGTGTATACCTGCTGTAGCTTTTTATGTTGTGGTTACTATGAAGCTTCCATAAAACATCTTATAATTAACTATTTTACAACTTGTTGTAGCTTTAGTTATTTTTTAGCATTTTGACATTTAACCCTCATACTAGAGATACACACAATTTTTTCTGTGTATCTCCTGATTTTACTATGTATTTACCTCTATCAGTGAGTTTACACTTTATAGATATGTTATATGTATTTATAATAGCAATTGTCATTTATAATTCCTGTTTGAAGAACTTCTTTAAACGTTCCTTGTAAGGCAGATCTAGTGGTGATGAATTCCTTCAGCTTTTCTTGTCTGGGAACAAATTTATTTCTCCTTCAGTTTGAAGGATAGCTTTGTTGAATGTAGCATTCTAGCAGTGATTTGTTCCTTCAGGTCTTTAAAGATATCATTTAATCTCTCCTGGCTTGCAAGGTTTCTGTTGAGAAATCCACTGATAATCTAATGTTGATTCCCTTACATGTAATTTGATGCTTTTTTCTTGTTGTTTTTAAATTTCTTTGTCTTTGACTTTTAACACTTTGATTATAATGTGCCTTAGAGAGGATCTCTTTGGGTTGCATATTTTGGGGGCCTTTGTGCTTTACAAACCCAAATGTCTATATCTTTTTTAAGACTTGGGAAATTTTCAGCAATTATTTTATTAAATAAGCTTTTTGTCTCTTTCTTTGCCTCTTTTTCTTTTGTAGTATTTGCTTGCTTAATGGTGTTCCATAAATCTTATAGGCTGTCTTCACTATTTTTTATTATTTTTTATGTGATGGAGTAATTTCAGAAGACCTATCTTTAACTTCACAGATTTTTATCTTCTGCTTGATTTAGTCTGCTGTTGAAGTTCTCTAGTATATTTTTTATTTCCTTGATTGAATTCTTCAGCTTCAAGATTTGTTTGGTTCTTTTTTTCTGAGATCTATCTTTTCATTGAATTTCCTAATCATATAATGAATTGTTTTCCTGATTTTATCAAATCATTTATTTGTATTCTCTTGAATCTACAAGTGTTTTTCAGCTCATTATTTTATTTTATTATTTTCATTATTATTTTTTGAGACAAAGTCTCACTCTGTCTCCCAGGCTGGAGTGCAGTAGCGTGATCTCAGCTCACTGAAACCTCCACCTCCCAGATTCAAGTGATTCTCCTGCCTCAGCCTCTCAAGTAGCTGGGATTACAGGTGTGCACCATCGCACATGGCCAATTTTTGTATTTTTAGTAGAGACAGGGTTTTGCCATGTTGGCCAGGCTGGTTTTGAACTCCTGACTACAAGCGATCTGCCTGTCTTGGCCTTGCAAAGTGTTGGGATCACAGGCATGAGCCACCATACCCAGTTCAGCTCATTACTTTAAATCACTTTTCTGCTTCTTTGAGGCCAGTTACTGGAGAACTATGGTTACCTTGTGGTACCATGCTTCCTTGCTTTTTCATGTTTCTTGTTCTGTGCATTAATGTCAGGACATTTAGTGATGTAGTTACCTTTTTCAAACTCTAGTAGGGGAAGCCACCTCTAGTTGGGCAGGGTGGCTCTGATTACATGTAGGCACAGAGGGTTAATCTTTGTGCAGCTTTGGTAGTTGTGATCAATGTCAGCAATGAATGTAGGTGCCTCAGTGGTCTAGTTTTTTAGGAATTTGTGGAAGTGATGGTAGCTGCATAGGTTGCTAGGGCAAAGGCTTAAAAATTCTCCTGTTCTTGTCCTTCTCACAGTGAGGAGTCTTAGGTGAAAAGGTCTATTTTTGTGTTTGGTCTAATATGGCCCACAGGCAACTATAGAAGCACTGGGAGCCAGAGCATAGGTGATCAGAGGAGCTGTGGATAAAAGTCATAGGCTCAGTGTCTTGTGAGACTACTGTAGCACCTTGGACTTAAGGCACAGGTTCACTTTCTAAGGCACAAGTGAATGCAGTTTCCCCAGTAAGCCAGGGTCTGTTCCTCTGAGACATACGTCAGCAGCTTAGGCCCAGAGTGCTGAAATATAGCTGAGGTTGTGACCCTGGGGGACATGGTACACCACTGGCATAGCTTGTTAGAAAAAGGAGTTCCCTAGAAGCTTGGGTCCAGGGAGCAGAGAGCAGCTGTAATTTGGGACCAGGAGTCACCAAAGTCAGCAAAAGCGTAGACTCTTGATGATGAGGTACTATGTAGTGGCGACTATGGACCTTGGAATGGTGGGACATACCACTATCCCAGGCTCTGTAAGGCCAGGTACAGCAGCAGCAATGATGCAGAAATGGCAAGACAGTGCTGTAACTTGGACCTTGGTGGGATGTGTCCAGCACAACAATGACTCCAGTCTCCTAAGAGGTGATGTGTCTCAGCAGTTCAGACTGCAGGGATATAGTCCAATTTTGGGTAGGCAGGACATGTGGCTGTTCGGTCTGGAGGGATGGGTGGCACAGCTCAAGCCAGGCACTGATTCTTTGGGATATGAGGTGACATATCTGTTTGGCCCCAGAAATCATGGCTATATGGGTCAGTGGTGCCTCTGGATCCCTTTGGGGTAGGGTGCTGTTATCAACTATGGCACTGGGGTATGCAATTGTTCTTGTGCGCCAAAGGCTCTGAGCCCCTGTGGGTAGTGTGCTGTCTTATCTGTAGTGTCAGGGCTGGGGGTTGACTGCTCTAGTGTGCTGGAAGTTTGTGATACCCTGATGGTGGTGGTGGGGTATGCTGTCTTGTGTGGCATTGAGGGGCATGCCTGCTCTGGTGTGTGGAAGATCTGAGATCCCAGGTATTGAAGTGTCATTTCAGCTCAGCCCTGAGAAGAGGGTTCACAGTAACTGGAATGTGGGGAAGGGAGTAGTTCCATGGAACTTGCCCCTAGGGGTAGGATGTAGAAGCAGCTTGGCTGGAGGATGGTGTGCTATTGGGTGGGTTTGTTGCAGTGGTAACAAAACATCAGGGATGGGGGGTGTAATGCATACTCACCCTTGGAGCAGGACGCACTTGTTCCCAAGATTGTACAGGGCAGTAGCAGCATGAGCCGTGAGGCAAGGGGTAGGGGCTGAGAAGAGGAGGGAGGGGCACAGCATCAGCTCTTTCTCTAGGGAGAGCTCAGTATGTAGACTCTGGGGAGCTCCTTCAGCTGGCCTTAAACTCTATAAGGACTGCAGAATTCTCTAGTGTAAAGACTGTGTGTATCGTGGTACTGATGAAAGCTGTTGGGGTCTTCTGGCTTACCTTTTCCCTGCAGGAAGGGGTCTCTTCTGGTTTTGAGCTGATCCCAACTAGGGAAATGGGATGGCAGATGCAAGGTGTTTCCTCTCCTTTCCTATGTGGCCATCCTGTGTATCAGTAGTCTACAGGATTTCTGCTGCTGTTCTCCAGATTTCCTTTAGTTATTTTGATCAAAATGTAGTTGCTTATTTATTGTTTTCAGTTTTTTTGTGGGAAATGGGAAGAGCACTAGAAGCTGTTTAGTTGACCATCTTACTGATGTCACCAACATGGATCTATTTTTGTTTTATAATGTTAAAATATGATATCTATGTATAACTGGTCATAATTGACATTTCATATACAGTCCTTACTTGTTTTTTAATCTCTCCAAAAAGGTTCTATATAAATCATCATCAATTTCTAGACCCTTAGTAATAGTTTTTGAAGTAGTGTAAAAATGTAACTTTTCAAGGAAATTAAAACTATCTGCATAATGTTAAAGAAAATATCAAATGTGAGAACTGTATGTGATATATCCAAAGACTGGATACATATTTGCTTATATTTATAGAATGGAAAAAGAACTAGTAATTCTATGGGCTATAATTTTATACCAATTTCTACCTAAAACAGAAATATGAATTATTTTTAATAATATTCCTGTCCTTAATCCCTTGGATAAATATTTCACAAATTTGGCATTTTAATATCTTTGATGACAAATACATAAGACTAAAGAATTCTTTAATCTGAAAAAAAATAAATTATTAGAGTTGTCAACAGAAGTATAGAGATAGCCTGTTAATAAATTTGTTAATTTATCTTTTGAGGAATGGTGAATCTGGATTTAGTCTTTAACTGCAATACATATTTGAAGTTTGAATGTAAACAAATAAAACTCAATTTTCTAGTGGCTTATTGATCCAGTCTCATTTCTTTCTAATTCACTATTCAAATACATTGTTTGTCTATTATTTGGCTTAGGAAAATTAGCTTACCTAACTCAAAAAATTAAAATAGCGTAAATGAGCTTTTTATTCCACTAAAATCAATTAAATGTATAGCTGGCATTTTGTAAATAAAATTTCTTGAAACAAAATGAAGGAGGCTTCAGTCCCTCTTTTAAAAGAATGGACAATTTGGCAGCTTCCCAATTCATCATCTCTGACTTCTCCTTGATAGTCAATCTATGAAGCAGAGGGAAAAAAATCTCTTCGCAGAGCTGCGTCAGTGGCTGGTGCACTGTTTCTGTTTTGTTTTGCTGTTTTTCCTCTAGTGCATGCCAATTTTTAGTCTATGAAGATGGAAACAATAAAAAACTATGGTGATTAGTGAAGTAGGGAGAATTAATAATATAAAATGACTTCTTTAATAATGAGATGTATGATATAGAAGATAATTATTAAAAGTCAAAAGCATAATAATTTGCTTCAAATTCCTTGAAAACAAGAGGTAGTAGTTAGACTAAGATGATAATAGAATATCTGCTGTGAAAATAAAGCACTCATAATTTTTAGTGTCACTTTTTAAAATTTTTCTAATTTTTAAAAAGTTATATGAGCCTATAGGTTTATTTCACATTATTTATTTATTTATTTATATTTTTTTAAACTTTATTTTTAGTCTCAGGGATACATGTGCGTGTTTGCTATATAGGTAAACTCGTGTCATGGGGGTTTGTTGTGCCAATTATTTTATCACCCAGGTATTAAGCCTGGTACCCAATAGTTATTTTTAATGCTCCTCTCCCTTCTCCCACCCTCCACCCTCAGGTAGACACCAGTTTCTGTTGTTTCCTTCTTCATGTTCATGAATTCTCATCATTTCACTCCCACTTGTAAGTCAGAACATGCGGAATTTGTTTTTCTGTTTCTGTGTTAGTTTTTACTTAGTTTATATATATCAAAGATGACCAGCATTGAGAGCTTACAAGATTTGTCGTTTGTATAAGTACCAGGTAGAATGTGGAAAGATAAAAATCTTTCAAATAACTATGATTTCAAGACAGCAAGATTCAACATTGCCATCTTCCTTTGCCCAACGATCTTCAATTCCCGTTGCTCCATTATCCAAAACACATTCAGTCTAGAACTAAGGGTGGCAAATATGAGCACTTCTTGGAATGATAACATTTTAGATTGTTAATTGTGGTTTCTAACATCATCTTTTTGAATACTAGTGCCATATTTTGTTAGAAAGTAAGAGAAGACACTGTACTTCTGGGACTGGGCACACTGACAATAGAATCAGATCAGGAACAGTGGGTTCAGGGGCAGAGGACAGAGGGAAATCTCACGGGCTTCATACGTTCACTAGAGCTGGCTCCATTCACCTTAGTCACAGAGCATTCAGACATGTCTTTATATGTTCTCCTGGTCTGCATTTTTTGAAACTCAAGATTTTCTAAACATTTTATTTGTGATGTAATGTTTTCCCTTGTACTATTTCTCCCTGCCCCCAAACTCATTGGTCTAATTTGTTTTATTATTGAGATTTTATCCATGAAGATAGAGAGAGAGAGAAAAAAAGAACTTACCTGATAATTCCATTGTTTTAATTGTACTCTGAGTCTCAGCTTTAGAGGGAAAAAAAAGAAAAAAATCAATACAATTAAATGTTGATTATCAGATGTGTTCTCACAATTGTTTCAGGTGGTAAATGAGTATAAATTTTAGCTCATTTCTGATTCACTATTTTCAAATCATAAAATCATGATTCTTCCTGATTCCAAGGTTTTTTTTTTTGAGATGGTGTCTCGCTCTGTTGCCCAGGCTGGAGTGCAGTGGCGAGATCTCAGCTCACTGCAACTTCTGCCTCCTGGGTTCAAGCAATTCTCCTGCCTCAGCCTCCTGAGTAGCTGGTACTACAGGCATGTGCCACCACACCCAGCTAATTTTTGTATTTTTAGTAGAGATGGGATTTCACCATGTTGGCCAGGCTGGTCTTGATCTCTTGAGGTCGTGATCTGCCCACCTCGGCCTCCCAAAGTGCTGGGATAACAGGCATGAGCCACCGTGCTTGGCCCAGAGAAGGTTTTTAGGAAAAAGTGTTTCAACCAACTTTTTCTTAAAGGGCTAAGTATTTTAGGTTGTGGGCCATGAATCTCTATCGTAACTATCCAACTCTGCCTTTTGGTCTGAATGCAGCCATACACTATCTAAAGAATGGGAATAACTGTGTTCCAATAAAACTTTATTTTGAAAAAGTCAGAGTATTAGATTTTGCCTGTGGGCCATAGTTTGCTGAGTCTTGCTTTATAGCATCTGGTACAACCTCACACCTTGAATATCCTGAGATAACATAGAAAACAAAAATGCTTCAGTAAATGCTTAATGAATGGGCTGCCATGTGTTATAATCCTACTAAGACATGGTGCATCTCACGACCTGGGGAAGATGCAGCAAGGTTCAGACAGATACGTTTAAAACTTAAGGAATTATTTTATGATATAGTCCGGGAGAGTTTTCTATAAGGAAAGTAACTTGAGAGAATTATAATCAAAGATCACTTCAGCAGCTTAAAGTACAACAAGATTTGGCACATGAAAAATACAGAAAATAATTTTGAAACAAATAGAAACCCAATAACGACACTTTCAAAAGTCCACTTGCTTCCTTTGTATATTCACTTGACTCTCTATATCAGCATCTGAAATTTAACAAGCCCGAAACAGAACTCTTGACTGTTATCCTGAAATCTGTCTCCTCCTTGCTTTCTTGGATGAATACATGGTACCGTCTGTCTTCCAGTTGCACAAAACAAAACGTGAGTAGGCTTTCTTGAGTGTCCTGTTTCTCACCCTTATCAACTCTAGTTTCAAAATGTATTATGAATTTAAACATGTCTCACCAGTTTTCCTGCTACTGTCCATCCAGCACCCTTCTCTCTCCCCTGAGAACCTGCAGTAGCTGCTTAGGAAAATCTTTTTAAACTTAAACTTCACTGCTCCAATGGCTCCCTATTGCTCCTCGGTCCATCTCTAACCATTCAGGCCCTGGGTCGGTGTACTCCACCTTGTGGCTTTGCTGTGGCGGATTGAACGGACAAGGCCCTTTCTGCCTTGGGGTTCTCTTCTTTCTTTCTTGACAGTCATGACTCTGCTCAGAAGTCACTATTCAGAGAAGTCTCCCCTAACCACCTTCACTAAATTGTGTCCACAGACCTTTTCACATCATTCCATCTCATTGTTTCATTTGTTCGACAATACTCCTATTACTACCATGTATTTACTTTTGTCTTTAAAAAAATATTATTTCCTATCAGAAAGTAACTCCATGGGGGCAGACTTCTTGTCTTGTTCAGAGAAGTGATGCCAGTGCTTGCCAGTAGAAACATATGAATAGAATGGATGACAGTAGAAATTAATAATTTAAAAAAATCTAATTCTACCTACCTGAATTCAACTTTTAAAGAAGAATGAATACATTATGTACAATTTCCTAGTTGGACAATTACAGCTACGATTTGTAAGCAGCTTTTATGATCAGTTTCATGTATTATTGGCTGATGCCTGTAAGGGAGATAATTTCCATCTTTCAGATCTGTAAATATTAGCTGAGAGTAGTAGAATTACTTTCTTAAGGAGAGACCCAGGTTCATAGGCCAGGTCTGTTTGTTCTAGTTCCCATCTTCTTTCAGTGAAATGCACAGCTTTTCCTTCCACTAAACTGTTCCAAATAGCAAGCTATGTAATTAATTCCTACTTTTGATAACTAGTTAAAACACTTTTGAACATGGCATTATGCTGCATTTGGAAGATGCAATTAAAATATCTATTAGCTGCTAGAGGATTAGAATACAAGGGAAATCAAAATCCTTGTTCCTCTTATTATCAGGCCATAACCTTTCTTGATAGACTTCATTGAGAAGAAAAACATTTAAACTTGTATTAGACAAAACCTTCTGATTATCCTTTATTTGAATTTTTTTCAGCCTTCAAAAATGTGTCATAATTTAGAGGCACATAATAAAAGAAATATAACTATACATTAAGATATAGCTGAATCTTAATAAAATGCATCAATTCAAAATCCTATTGAGTACTGTAAGAAGTCTGGACATTTATATATATGAATAAATAAATTGATATTTTGAGGACAAAATTCTGTAAGTTTCAAATATTTAATCAAGCATAGAACATATTCCTTTTTTTTCCTGAAATCAAGAAGATATTTTGAAAATGATAAAGTGTTTTCATACAAATATAACTTTCAAATTTGGACTCAGTTCTATGGATACAAAAGCTTAATAAAGATGAGTGCTAAAGTCATATGAAGACAATTTCAATTATTCCTCTTTACTATTTATAACTTTCATGAAACACGTGTTTTGAGAAAAGGCCAAGCTTTAATTTATAAAGGTTCTCAGGAAAGTCAAATAGCAAATTTGCAGTGTAGTTTGTTAACCATTCTCAAACTTATATATTTAGTAAGGACCCAAAGTTTAGTCAAGGTGGTTGGCAACTTACAATCTGTTGAGTTTGATTTTCAAATATGAAATTGAAGTCTTATGAAATGCAAATGAATTTTAAAATGCTGATCACATTAATCAAAAGCTAAACTTTGCTCAAGCATTTATTTATTTATTTATTTATTTTTGAGATCGAGTCTTGCTCTGTCACCCAGGCTGGAGTAGTGCAGTGGCACAATCTTGGCTCACTGCAACCTCCTCTTCCTGGTTTCAAGCAATTCTCCTGCCTCAGCCTCCCGAACAGCTGGAATTACAGGAGCCTGCCACCATGCCCAACTAATTCTTGTATTTTTAGTAGAAATGGGGTACCATGTTGGTCAGGCTGGTCTTGAACTCCCAACCTCATGATCCGCCTGCCTCAGCCTCCCAAAGGCATTTAGTTTTTAGAACAGTATACTTATAACCTTTCTCTCATTTTGGCATTTGTGCCATTGTTGTTATATATTTTGCTTCTATGTATGTCTTAAACCTTCAATACATTTTACTTATTTTTTTTTAAACAATAAATTGTCTTTTGAAGAGACTAAAATGAGATAAAAGTCTTTTATAGTTGCTCACATATTTACCATTTCTAATGCTCTTCATGCCTTTATTTAGATTCAGATTTCCATCTGGTACCATATATTTCTCTTCCTGAATGTCCTTACTGATATGCATTTTCTCAGCTTTTATATATCTGAAAAAATATTTACAGAATTCTAGGGTGAATTTTTTTTTTTTTTTTTTGCTTCCAGTACTAAAAATGTTGCTTTATTGTTTTCTGGCACGCGTTGTTCCCGATGAGACGCTGGAAGGAAGGTCGTGCCATGACCTGCTCATCTAGCGCAGAAAGGAAGAGCTCATGGAACACCATGCTCTGTGCTCGAGGGAGGAATGCCTCTTGGAAGCACAAGAATGTGACCAGACTTGCTGGTTCCTATCTACGACCCCTCTAGCTTAGTTAATGATTAAATCTAGAATAGAATTTGTTCTATATGCCTCAAAGGAAATGCCAAACCGCCCTAGCTATGTCCCCCACACCCCTACCAGGTTCTTGCTTTGTGTTGTACACCAATAAATGGTGTGGGCCTCCAAGCTCGGGGCCTTCATTGGGTCCCCTGGTCCCCACTTTTCTTAACTTGTATTTTTTCATTTCTTTGTCTCCACTGTCCCTTGCAACCCTCACGGTCCACGTCAGGGCTGGTCCTCGACAGAGACTCTGCTGTCAATTTTATCGTTGTTCCTCTCTATTTATTGTTTCATTTTTTTCGACAGCTTTTTTCAAGATTTTCTCTTTATCTCTGGTTTTTCATGATTTGATTATGATATGCTTTGGTGTGGTTTTCTTCCTGTTTCTTCAACTTGGGGCTCATAAAGTTCCCTGAATCTATGGGTTTATAATTTTATACACTTGGCATATTTTCCCTTTTGTTCTTTTTTTTTTCCTCCTCTTTAGACAGGGTCTCACGCTGCCACCTAGGCTGGACTGCAGTGGCATGATCATGGCTCACTGCATGCACCATCTCCCTGGCTCAATCAATCTTCCTGCCTCAGCCTCCTAAGTAGCTGGGGATACAGGTGCCTGGCACTATGCCTGACTAATTTTTGTATCTTTTGTAGAGGTGAGGTTTCACCATATTGCCCAGGCTGGTCTCAAACTCCTGGAGTCAAGCGATTTGCCCACTTTGGACTCTCAAGTGTTGGAACTACTTTGGGGTGGGTGAGCCACCACACCTGGCCCTTCTTCAACTTTTCTGTCCATCCTTCTCATATCTTCTTCTGGAATTATATGTATGTGAGGCCCTTGAGTTGTTTCACAGCTCACTGACGTTTTATTCTTATTTTTCTGGTCTTTCTTCTCTCCAATTTTTCTAGTTTCTATTGTTATGCAGTCATGTTGAAAAATGCAAAATATTAGTTTTTGTTGATCCACTTTATGGTACGTTTGCTTTCCAATTCATTAATTCCTACTCATATTTTTTACTGTTTTCTTCCTTCAATATTTTTGGGGTTTATTATTTCTTTTTTTCTGCCTTATTGAGATGGCTGTTCCAAGAATTAAGTTTGAACCGTTCTTTATCCTGCCTAACATATGCATTTTAGGGCTACACATCTTACTGTAAGACTGGCTTTAATTATACTGCACAAGTTTTGGTACTCCATATTTTTACTGTCATTCTATTCAAACTATTGACTGGTTGTCATTACGATTACTTCTTTGACACATAAGTTACTGTAGTTTAAAATTTATGAGTATACAGTTATCTTTCAGTTTTTGATGTTTAGATTAATTCCTTTTTGATCAAGAGATACACTCTATATCATGTAAATCGTTCAAAACTTGTTGAGACTTGCTTTATGATACAGTCTATGGTTTATGACAGTAATGAATTCTGATCTACGTGAAAATCATTCACTTTCTGTGGTTTAGGTGCGGTGTTCCACATATGCCCATTAAATTAAGTTTGTTAGTCACACTGATTTATGCTACACCAATACTGAGATATTTGTCAACTATTGAGAAAGGTGTATTAAAATTTTCACTAGAATTGTGGATTTGTCTTTTTCACTTAATTTTTGCTTTATACATTTTCATGCTATATGATAACGTGAAAACTTCAACTTGTTTTATTTTCCTGGAAAATTAAGTATTTTAGTATTATGAAATGTTTCTATTTACTTTGCTTTAGTTTTTTTTGCCTTAAATTCTACCTTTTCTCATATAGATGTATTTTATTCAGGGTATATCCTTTTTCACTCTTTTAAATTTAACTGTTGTGTGTCTTTCGTAAGCAGCATCTTTTGTGTGTGTGTGTGTGTGTGTGTGTGTGTGTGTGATTGTTAAGGTTTTTCTATAAATAAGATCATGTTACCTGAGAACAGAGATCATTTTACTACTTCCTTCTCTGTATGGCTACTTTTAATTTCTCTTTCTTGCCTGATTGCTCTGAATAGAACTTTCAGTACTTATTCAACAGAAGTGATGAGAGTGGCCATCACTGCTTTGTCACCAATCTTAGCAGAAAAGCTTCCAATTTTGTACCGTGGAGTAGAAAGTTGTGGGATTTTCATATATGAACTTTATTATTCAGTGGCAATTTTTTAAAATTTATAGTTTATTGTGCATTTTTATCATGAAAGGGTGCTGAATTTTGTCAAATGATTTTCTGCACCAATTGAGATAATCATGTGGCTATTGACCTTCATTCTGTTAATGTGGTATATTATATTGATTGATTTTCATATGTTGAACCATCCTGGCATTCCACAAATAAATGCCACTTGAAACACGATGTCTAATCCTCTTAATGTGTTACTGAATTTGGTTTGCTAATATTTTGTTGAGGGTTTTTGTATCAATATAAGAATATTGGTCTGCAGTATTCTTTTCTTGTAGTCTTTGTGTATGATTTTGGTATCTGCATAATTTTAGCCTCATAGAATGTATTTGAAAGTGCTCCCTTCTCTTTTATAAAAGTTTGAGAAGTACTGGTGTTAATTCTTTTTTAATTTTTTTATGGAATTCTTTAGTGAGGCTATCTGGACCTGAGCTTTTCTTTGTTGGGAGGTTTATTGTATGTCATTATTTTATTTTATTTTTAGGACTGTTTTATCTGTTAGGCTCTTTGATAACAGTTATCTTGGACCTAAAATATTTCCAAGGGCTTAATGAAATCTTTGAGATCTCAAACACAAAATTATTGCCTCCAATATACAAAAGAAAGCAACAATATCTAAATTAATAAATGATTTCCCTAATGTGTCTACAAAATACATACAACCTTAAAATCCATTAAGGTCTGAAACACTTCTGATCCCAATCACTTTGAATAAGGGATATTCAACTTATATCATTTTTATAACTTTTGATAAATTTGTATAAGATTTTACAACTTTTGTAATTTTATAAATTATCATCTACAAATTCAGTTAACACAGGATGTGGGGGCAATTCAATGTTTGAGAAAAGGGACCAAAAGTCAGAAGTCCTAAAGCTAACAAAGGTCTTAAAACAGCCTGCACTCCAACAACAAACATACTCTATCTTCCTTTCAATGTACCTTCACTCATGGTTTTTCTTTTCCCAAAATGACTCCTTTCTTCTTTGCAGCTGGTGCTACCTCCTCAAAACTTATTCAATTCTAGACAAGAAACTATCTCTTCAGAAGGCTCCACCTTTTGTGGTTTGAACTTTCCTCCATCATTTTCTGTCATTATGGTACAACCTCATAAATATTTAGCCTTCTCCCGGTGCTAGGGGCTCTGTTCAGCATGGAGAGAGGTTCTTTGCTCTGAAAGATTCCACTGTTGAGCTAGAGAAGCAGGCAAATCCACATAAAAAACACAGTATTAAACTGACCTTCCAATGGATGGCAAGTCCTCTCTGGCTTTCCCTCCTTTGAGAGAGATGTGTGTGTGTGTGTACAGCATATATATATATATGGTGTACAATGTGATGTTTTGAGATGTGTGTGTGTGTGTGTGTGTGTGTTGTGGAATGATTAAATCAAGCTGATTAACATATCATCTTACAATACTTATTAGTTTTTTTGTGATCAGAACATTTAAAATCTACTCTCTTAGTAATTTCCAAGTACAAAATATGTTATTATTAATTATAGACACTAGATTGTAAAATAGGTCTCCAGAAGGTATTCCTCCTGCCTAACTGAAACTTCGTATCATTTGACCAACCTCTTCTCAGTCCCACGCTACCCAGCCCCTGACATCCAGCCTTTGGTAACTACCATTCTACTCTCTATTTCTGTGAGTTCAACATGTTTAGATTCCACATGTAAGGGAAATCATGCAATATTTGTCTTTCTGTGCCAGACTTATTTCAGTTAGCATAATGACCTCTAAGTTTCTCCATGATGTTGCAAATGGCAGGTTTTCCTTTTTTGTTCCAGGCAAAATGATATCCCAGTATGTATATGTATATTCCACATTTTCTTTATCTGTTCATCTGTTAATGAACACTTAGGTTAATTCCATTATTTTGCCTATTGTGAATATTGCTGTGATGAACGTGAGAATTAAATATCCCTTTGACCTACTAATTTTATTTCCTTGGATTTATACCCAGAAGTGGAATTGCTGGATCATATGATAGTTATATTTTTAATTTTGGGAGAATCTCCATACAATTTTTCCACTATGACTATACGGTTTTACATTTCCACCAACAATGTACAAGAGTTCCCTTTTCTCCACATCTTTGCCAGCACTTTTAATCTCTTGTCGTTTGGATAACGGCCTTTCTGACAAGTATGAGGTGATACCTCATTGTGGTTTTAATTTGCATTTACCTGATGATTATTAATGTTGGGCATTTTTTCATAAGTCTGTCGATCATTTCTATGTCTTTTTCTGAGAAATAGCCATTCAGGTCCTTGGCCCATTTTAAAATTGGATTATTTGTTTTCTTGATGTGAAGTTGTTTGAGTTTCTTATATATTTCGTTTGTTAACCTCTTAACAGATGTATGGTTTGCAAATATTTACTTTCCTTCTATAGGTGTATTAGTCTGTTCTCACACTGGTAATAAAGACATACCTGTGACTGGATAATTTATAAAAGAAATAGGTTTAATTGAATCACAGTTCCTCATGGCTGAGGAGGCCTCAAAATCATGGCTGAAGGGTAATGAGGAGCAAAGTCATGTCTGACATGATGGCAGGCAAGAGAGCTTGTGCAGGGAAACTGCCTTTTATAAAACCATCAGAATAAGTGAAACTTAGTCACTGCCACAAGAACAGCATGGGAGAGACCTGCCCTCATGACTCAGTAACCTCCCACCAGGTCACTCCCATGACACATGGAAATTATGGGAGCTACAATTCGAGGTGAGATTTGAGTAGGGACACAGCCAAACCATATCCATAGGTTGTCTCTTTACCCTCTTGATTGTTTCCTTTTCTGCACTGAAGGCTTTTCATTTGATACAATCTCATTTGTCTATTTATGCTTTTGTTGCCTTTGCTTTTGAGGTCATATCTGAAAAATGACTGTACAGACTAATGTCAAAAAGATTTCCTCCTAGGTTTTCTTCTAGTCGTTTTACAATTCAGGTCTTTTGAAAATGTAAATAATATTGTTGCCCTGCTCTCAACTCTCCATCACGTTGTGTATCCAATTAGAATAAAATCCGCTGTCCTCACCATGGCTTACGTGGTCCTGTCTGGACTCACTCCTGCTTCCTTCTCTGATGCCATCCACTGCCTTTTCTTCCCTTCATTCCTTTCATGCCAACCACAGATGACTCTGCTTTATTCAAACAACTTAAATCCACCCACATATCAGCACCTGTGCACTTTGATTTCCTCTTTGAATTCTCTTTCCCAGATATCCATATGTTCACTTCCTCGCTTTATTTAGTTCTCTTTCCAAATGGCACGTGTCCAGAGAGGAATTCTTTGAGCACCTTATGAAAATTGGCGCTACGGTCATCACTTGCTTTTTCTTTACTGTTTTATTATTATTTAGCGTATCTCTGATACTTAATTATTCATATTTAACTTTTATTTATCTTTTTTATCTGCTAGAAGGTAAATTTCATGATAACATGGTCTGTCTAATATACAACTATTTATGACAATACAGAATAATGCCAGGTACACAGATAATCCTCTGAAAGATTTTTAGTATATAAGATAATTTTTCATTCAAAAACCCATATTTTTAAAATAATAAAGTCAGAGCACTAGACTAATGAGAAGTTCCATCTTAAAAATTCTAGGATTCTAGGAATTTGTTTCATTTTAAATAGGAAAAATACACATCACTCTAAGAGAATGGGAAAATATTAGAGAGAAATACTTTTAGTATCATCTTCTTTTTGGATCTGAATTCCAACTTTCTAGGGAATAAAGCAACAAATCTTACTAACTCTTCTACTCTAAATAAAACCTGTATTTTTTTCATCCTGAGATAAAATACCCACAGTGCCCTTGTCTGATATTTCCTATCAAAGGAACCATTGCCCAGATGTTTAAGAGGGAGATGAATCTTCAGCTGATTAACACTTAACCAAGAATAGATTGTTTTGTTTTCTGTCTGTCTCTCTGTCTTGTCTCCATTGATCCTGAATGTGTTTATGTGTGATGGGTGGAAAGGGAGTGGTGCGCTCTGCTAACCAGGAATCTAGGAGAGGTCCCAGTTTTATCACTTGGCAAATGGAAATGTGTACAAACTCATTATATCAAGTGGGGTTCATGCTGGGCAGTAAGCACCCCGAGGAAAGAGAGGGATGTAGGGAATCATGGCTGACCCAAAAATAAGTGTTATAATAAATTCTAAAAATTTTTGTATAAAACTTGTTTATCAAATAACAAAAGCAAAGGACAATAGTAAATACGCTTATTTCATTACCTTGCTTTCCAGAGTGCTTCATTTCTTAAGGAAATGACTTTGATGTATTTTTTTAACTACTTGGAAGAAAGCCATTTTAAACTGAGTTTAGAAGTTAAATCAATACAACAATCCCCAGAACGGAGATGAAGAGAGTATTCTACTTCATGAATTAAAGTGGAATTAAAAGTCTTAACTGACTCATGGGGCTGACCACATACTTCTGATATGTCCTAGGTTTAATAAGTCACCGTCCCTGAATGACATTTTCTTCCTCATACATCGTTGAATGGGTAAGTATTTAGTGAAAGATAAAAATTATTTGAGTTTAGTTTTTCAGAAGCCGCTATACATTTTGTAGATGTATATATAGTAGTTTTATTCTTATTTTATAGGGGCCATCATATGATAGGTGAATGAATTTTGGTTTTCTAAAGATGCCTTTTAGACATATATAACCTACAAAATAGGTTCTACTTGTCAGAAACCAAACCACTACTACAAGAAAATGTTATTAATAGGAAGAAGATATGATTCTTCTCTTCAAATTCCTCTATGGGTGACAGTCCCATTAAAATGAAGTATTAGTTTTCAGTTATGGTGTGAAATTAGACTCCTTCTAGGCAAACTTCTGTATGTCGTGCTTGAGATGATTACAATAAAAAAGAGGAAAATTATGTTTCTGACGTTTCTAGACAAGAGTAGGTCTGGACAGCCAGAATTTCTACTTACCACCTCTTTCTACCTTAGAGATTTCCCAAGAAAAGACTCAGACACTGAATCATCTGTAGCTGTTTCTAATTAAGGACTATGGATACACCAAAAATGCATCAATTACTTATAATTAGTGGTATCTGATAAAGCTATTACGGCAGATATCTAACTTTTACAGTCAAGTGTTTTTGCTATATATATAAATTACTTATACAATGGAGTCCAGAATGTGAGATGTGCCTGCTGTGAGGAAACTGGAACTGGAAAGCTGTCAGAAATTATGGGAGTTCCAGCTTCTACTTCCCTCTCTGCCTCACATGAACAATTTAGTTTTGCTCACAGGGTATTTCCATCTCCCAGCATACTTTCCATTCTTTTCTATAAATCCTGTTTACTCTTAATAACTGCTTCTGGACGCCATAGGTATGCACATGAATCACCATGACTACCTCAGACTCCCTCTACTGAAATTTTCAGCTTCAATTCTCATAGGTAACGCCTTCTATTTGTTGGGCTTTCTAGTTCAGATTACTCAGAAAGAAAATTTGATTGGCTAAGCTCATCATTTTCTTTCCTTTTGTTTTTTCAATAAAGCTTTATAAGGATAAGATTTACACACCATTAAAAGCACTCATTTAAAGTATACAGGTAATAATTTTTAGTAAATTTGTAGAGTTGTGCAATCATTGCCATAATCCAGTTTTAGAACAGCTCCATCAACATGAAAAACTCCTTTTATGTAGAGTCAGTCCCTACTCCCATCTCCAGCTGCAGGCAACCACTTACCTACCTTCTGTCTCTATAAAATGTGTTTTCTGCATATTTTGTATA
Source organism: Aotus nancymaae (assembly GCF_030222135.1). Classification (NCBI taxonomy): domain Eukaryota; kingdom Metazoa; phylum Chordata; class Mammalia; order Primates; family Aotidae; genus Aotus; species Aotus nancymaae. The sequence goes on along the minus strand of NW_026988447.1, from coordinate 64,546,355 downwards.
AATAGGATCATATCACATGTCATGTTTTGTGTCTGACTTCTTTCATTGAGTATAATGTTTGTGAGGTTCATACTTGATTACTATAGCTTTAGAATAAGTTTTGAAATTGGGTTGTGTTCTCCAACTTTGTTCTTTTTCAGAAGTGTTTTGACTATTCCAGGTCCTTTTTATTTCTGTACATATCTAGGGCCATCTTATCAATTTCTTTAAAAAAAAAACTGGGATTCTGATAGTGATTGCATTAAATATATTGATCAACTTGGAGAGAATTATCACTTAAAATATTGAAATATTTTAAATAGATATTATAAATATCTGTAAATATAGATATTAAAACATCTATAAACATGTAATGTCTCTTTAGATATTTAATTTCTCACCAAAATATTTTGTAGTTTGGTGTGTAAATCTTGTACTTCTATTGTTAAATATATTTCTACATATTTTATATTTTTTGATGCTATTAAAAATGGTATTTTTGTTTTGGACTGCCACTGTTAACATACAAAAATATAATTTATTTTTATGTATTTTATCTCCTGTACTACAAACTGCTCTGTAGGTTTTAGTAGTTTTATTGTGAATTCTCTGAATTTTCTACATAGAAGATTATGTAGTATGCTAATAAAAATGCCTTATTTCTTCCTTTTCAATCTAAATGGATCTATGTATTATCCATTGTTGAACTGTACCATCTAGAACTTCTGGCTGTAATGCTGAATAAAAGTGATGAGAACAGACATCATCTTTACTATGTTCCAGATCTAAAGGGGAAAACATTAAGTCTTTATTAGGTATGATGTTAGCTGTAGGCTTTTTGTCGATGCCCTTCATCAAGTTGAGGAAATACAATTAAATTTCTAGTTAGTTGAGAGTTTTTAATATAAGTGTTAGGTTTTGTCGAATGCTCTTTCTGCATATACTGATTTTACTAATATGTTGTATTACTGTCTTTAGTTTTCATATGTTAAACTAATCTTGCATTTCTTGGATAAATCTGACTCGTTCATATTTTACATTCCTTTTTACTTGTTACTGATTTTTTTGCAATATTTTACCAAGGATATTTGCACATATGTCTAAGAGCCATACTGGTCTGTAGTTTTCTTTACTTGCTTTTTCTTTTCATTCTTTTCTTGCTTTGATATCAGGGTAACATTAGTTTCAGATAATTATTTGTGCAGTCTTTTCCTCACCTCTACTTTCTAAAAGAGTTTGGAGGAGGATCCAAGATGGCCATTTAGGAGCAGCTTAGGCTTGCAGCTCCCAGTGAAAGCGCAGAGGGTGAGTGGATGCCGCATTTTATTGCCCACAGACCAGGAGAATCCCAGGCGGAGGAGCCCCACAGGTTGCCAGCGCGGCTGTTTTGCCGGTGCCCCTGCGCGGTGGTTCTCTGTAAAAAACACACTGGTCTGGGTCGGGCGAGTGGAAGTCCGGGAAGCCACAGTTGCCCATTCATCTGATTAAAAAAGGGGACTGAAACAGGGAGCCAGGCCAGGAGATTCCTGGGCAAAAAAAAAAAAAAAAAAAAAAAAGTGCCACGAATCTCAGCGCTGCTGTTTCAGCCAGCTCAGTGGGTCGCCGCACGGGAAAACACACAGATCCAGGCACCTTTTCAGCAGGCGAGACAGTCAACCGTTCAACTAAAGGAAAAAAAAGGCTCTGAGGCAGGGAGCCAGGTGATCAGGCTTGGCTGGTCCCACCCCACCCCACACACACACAGAAACAGCAATTTGAAATGCTCTGGGTTGAGAGCTTCACAGCAAGCACAGCTGAACCTGGGATGGTCCAGCCCTGTAGGGGCGGGGCGTCCGCCACTACCGAGGCACTCCACCACTACGGAGGTAGTCCGCCTTTGCTGAGGCGACCCGCCATTACAGAGAGAGTGAGTCCATCATTACAGAGGTGGGCCACCATTGCTGAGGCAGTTCTAACTACACCCATATAAACAAGACTGCAGAGAAGTTCACATGGCAGCTGGGCGGAGCACACAGCAGCTCAGCAAAGCCTCTGCAGGCAGACAGTGACTAGCCTGCCTCCTTGCTGGGCAGAGCAGCCCTGAAAAAAAGGCAGCAGCATAACAGAAATTCCTAAATAAAGCCCTAACACCCCGGGACAGAACACCTAGGGAAAAAAAGGGGTTTATGAGTTCTGCTGCTGCAGACTTAAACGTACCTGCCCAGCAGCTCTGAATGAACAACAGAGCTCACAGCTCAGCACTTGAGCTACTATAAAGGACAGACTGTTTCCTCAAGCAGCTCCCTGACCCCCATATATCCAAAGAGTCACCACATAAAGGAGAGCTCACACTGACATTTGGCAGGTATCCTTCTGTGACAAAGCAGAAGAAACTGGTAGCAACCGTTACTGTTCTGCAGCTGCTGCAGGTGATCCCCAGGCAAGCAGGGCCTGGAGTGGGCCTCAGTAGTCCTACCGAAGAGGGGCCGGACTGTTAGAAGGAAAACTAAGAAACAGAAATAACTTCATCATCAACAAACAGGACCTCCACTCAGAGACCCAATCAGAAAGTCAACAACTACAAAGACGACAGGTGGATAAATCCACAAAGATGAGAAGAAACCAGTGCAAAAAGGATGAAAACACCTGAAACCAGAACACCTCTCCTCCTACAAGGGATCACAACTCTTCACCAGCAAGGGAACAAGGCTAGATGGAGAATGACTGTGATGAAATGACAGAATCAGCCTTCAGAAAGTGGGTAATAAGAAACTTCCATGAGCGAAAAGAACATGTTCTAACTCAATGCAAAGAAACTAAGAACCTTGAAAAAAGATTTGATGAAATGCTAACGAGAATGGACAACTTAGAGAGGAATATAAGTGAATTGATGGAGCTGAAAAACACGAGAACTTCACAAAGCATGCACAAGTTTCAACAGCAGAATTGACCAAGCAGAAGAAAGGATATCAGAGGTCAAAGATCAACTCAATGAAATAAAATGAGAAGGCAAGTTTAGAGAAAACAGGGTAAAAAGGAATGAACAAAGTCAACAAGAACTATGGGACTATGTGAAAAGACCTAATTTACATTTGATAGGTGTACCTGAATGTGGCGAAGAGAATGAATCCAAGCTGGAAAATACTCTTCAGGATATTATCCAGGAAAACTTCCCCAACCTAGCAAGGGAGGCCAATATTCAAGTCCAGGAAATACAAAGAACACCACAAAGATATTCCTCCAGAAGAGAAACCCCAAGGCACATAATCATCAGATTCACCAGGGTTGAAATGAAGGAGAAAATGCTAAGGGCAGCCAGAGAGAAAGGTCGGGTTACCCACAAAGGGAAGCCCATCAGACTCACAGCAGATCTCTCAGCAGAAACCCTACAAGCCAGAAGAGAGTGGGGGCCAAGATTCAACATCCTTAAAGAAAAGAACTTTCAACCCAGAATTTCATATCCAGCCAAACTAAGCTTCATAAGTGAAGGAAAAGTAAAATACTTTCGAACAAGCAAGTACTCAGAGATTTCATCACCACCAGGCCTGCTTTACAAGAGCTCCTGAAAGAGGCACTACACATAGAAAAGAACAACCAGTACCAGCCACTCCAAAAACACACCAAATGGTAAAGAGCATCGACCCAATGAAGAATCTGCATCAACTAATGGGCAAAATAGCCAGCTAGCATCAAAATGGCAGTATAAAATTCACACATAACAATATTAACCCTAAATATAAATGGACTAAATGCCGCAATCAAAAGACACAGACTGGTAAATTGGATAAAAAGCCAAAACCCATCAGTGTGCAGTATCCAGGAAACCCATCTCACATGCAAGGATACACAAAGGCTCAAAATAAAGGGATGGAGGAAGATTTACCTAGCAAATGGAGAGCAAAAAAAAGCAGGAGTTGCAATTCTCATCTCTGATAAAATAGACTTTAAAGCAACAAAGATCAAAAGAGACAAAGAAAGACATTACATAATGGTAAAAAGATCAATGCCACAAGAATAGCTAACGATCCTAAATATATATGCACCTAATACAGGAGCACCCAGATACATAAGGCAAGTTCTTAATGACTTACAAAGAGACTTAGATTCACACACAATAATAGTGGGAGACTTTAACACACCATTGTCAATATTAGACAGATCAACGAGACAGAAAATTAACAAGGATATCCAGGACTTGAACTCAGACCTGGACCAAGCAAACCTAATAGACATTTACAGAACTCTCCACCCCAAATCCACAGAATATACATTCTCAGCACCATATCACACCTCTAAAATAACCACATAACTGGAAGTAAATCACTCCTCAGCAAATGCAAAAGAATGGAAACCATAACAAACAGTCTCTCAGACCACAGTGCAATCAAGTTAGAACTCAGAATTCAGAAACCAACCCAGAACCACACAGCTTCATGGAAACTGAACAATTTTCTCTTGAATGTTGACTGGATAAACAATGAAATGAAGGCAGAAGTAAAGATGTTCTTCGAAACCAACGAGAACGAAGACACCACATACCAGAATCTCTGGGACACATTTAAAGCAGTCTCTAGAGGAAAATATATAGCAATAAGTGCCCACATCAGAAGCAAGGAGAGATCTAAAATTGACACCCTATCATCAAAATTGAAAGAGCTAGAGGAGCAAGATAAAAAAAAACTCAAAACCCAGCAGAAGACAAGAAATAACTAAGATCAGAGCAGAACTGAAGGAGATAGAGACACAAAAAACCCTTCAAAAAAATCAATAAACCCAGGAGCTGGTTTTTTGAAAAGGTCAACAAAATAGACCACTAGCCAGATTAATAAAAAAGAAAGAGAATAACCAAATAGATGCAATAAAAAACAATAAAGGGTATATCACCACAGATTCCACAGAAATTCAAACCATCATCAGATATTATTACAAACAACTCTATGCAAATAAACTAGAAAACCTGGAAGAAATGGATAAATTCCTGGACAGTTGCCTCCTCCCAAGCCTAAACCAGGAAGAAGTCAAAACTCTGAATAGACCAATAACAAGGTCTGAAGGCAAGGCAGCAATTAAGAGCCTACCACCCAAAAAAAGCCCAGGTCCAGATGGGTTCACAGCCAAATTCTACCAGACATACAAAGAGGAGCTGGTACCATTTCTTCTGAAACTATTCCAAATAATCCAAAAAGAGGGAATCCTTCCCAAATTATTTTATGAGACCAACGTCATCCTGATACCAAAACCCGGCAGAGACTCAACAAGAAAACTACAAGCCAACATCCATGATGAACATAGATGCAAAAATCATCAATAAAATACTGGCAAGCTGATTGCAACAGCACATCAAAAAGCTTATCCACCAGGATCAAGTAGGATTCATCCCGGGGATGCAAGGCTGGTTCAACATACACAAGTCTATAAACGTAATTCACCACATAAACAGAACCAAAGACAAAAACCACATGATTATCTCAATTGACGCAGAGAAGGCCTTTGACAAAATTCAACAGCCCTTTATGCTAAAAGCCCTCAATAAACTAGGTATTGATGGAACGTATCTCAAAATAATAAAAGCTATTTATGACAAACCAACAGCCAATATCATACTGAATGGGCAAAACCTGGAAGCATTCCCTTTGAAATCTGGCACTAGACAAGGATGCCCTCTCTCACCACTCCTATTCAATGTAGTACTGGAAGTTCTAGCCAGAGCAATCAGGCAAGAAAAAGAAATAAAGGATATTCAAATAGGAAAAGAGGAAGTCAAATTGTCTCTATTTGCAGACGACATGATTGTATATCTAGAAGACCCCATCGTCTCAGCCCAAAATCTCCTGAAACTGATAAGCAACTTCAGGAAAGTCTCAGGATACAAAATCAATGTGCAAAAATCACAAGCATTCCTATACAACAATAACAGACTTAAAGAGAGCCAAATCAAGAATGAACTGCCATTCTCAATTGCTACAAAGAGAATAAAATACCTAGAAATACAACTAACAAGGAACATAAAGGACCTCTTCAAGGAGAACTACAAACCACTGCTCAACGAAATAAGAGAGGACACAAACAGATGGAGAAACATTCCATGTTCATGGTTAGGAAGGATCAATATCGTGAAAATGGCCATACTGCCCAAAGTAATTTACAGATTCAATGCTATCCCCATCAAGATACCAATGACTTTCTTCACAGAACTGGAAAAAACCACCTTAAACTTCATATGGAACCAAAAGAGAGCCCACATAACCAAGTCAATTCTAAGCAGAAAGAACAAAGCAGGAGGCATCACACTACTGGACATCAAACTATACTACAAGGCTACAGTAATCAAAACAGCATGGTACTGGTACCAAAACAGAGATATAGACCAATGGAACAGAACAGAGGCCTCGGAGGCAACACAACATATCTACAATCATCTGATCTTTGACAAACCTGATAAAAACAAGCAATGGGGAAAGGATTCCCTGTTCAATAAGTGGTGTTGGGAAAACTGGCTAGCCATATGCAGAAAGCAGAAACTGGACCCCTTCCTGACACCTTACACTAAAATTAACTCCAGATGGATTAAAGACTTAAACATAAGACCTAACACCATAAAAAGCCTAGAAGAAAATCTAGGCAAAACCATTCAGGACATAGGCATAGGCAAGGACTTCATGACCAAAACACCAAAAGGATTGGCAACAAAAGCCAAAATAGACAAATGGGACCTAATCAAACTCCACAGCTTCTGCACGGCAAAAGAAACAGTCATTAGAGTGAATTGGCAACCAAAAGAATGGGAAAAAATTTTTGCAGCTTACCCATCTGACAAAGGGCTGATATCCAGAATTTACAAAGAACTAAAACAGATTTACAAGAAAAAAATAAGCCCATTCAAAAGTGGGCAAAGGATATGAACAGATACTTTACAAAAGAAGACATACATGAGGCCAACAAACATATGAAAAAATGCTCATCATCACTGGTCATTAGAGAAATGCAAATCAAACCTACATTGAGATACCAACTCACGCCAGTTAGAATGATGATCATTAAAAAATTTGGAGACAACAGATGCTGGAGAGGATGTGGAGAAATAGGAACACTTTTACACTGTTGGTGGGAGTGTAAATTAGTTCAACCATTGTGGAAGACAGTGTGGCGATTCCTCAGAGACCTAGAAATAGAAATTCCATTTGACCCAGCAATCCCATTACTGGGCATATATCCTAAGGATTATAAATCGTTCTACTATAAGGACACATGCACACGAATGTTCATTGCAGCACAGTTTACAATAGCAAAGACCTGGAACCAACCCAAATGCCCATCAATGATAGACTGGACAGGGAAAATGTGGCACATATACACCATGGAATATTATGCAGCTATCAAAAACGATGAGTTCGCATCCTTTGTAGGGACATGGATGAACCTGGAAACCATCATTCTCAGCAAACTGACGCAAGAACACAAAATCAAACACCGCATGTTCTTACTCATAGGTGGGTGTTGAACAATGAGAACACATGGACACAGGGAGGGGAGCACTACACACTGGGGTCTGTTGGCGGGAACTAGGGGAGGGGACAGCGGGGGGTGGGGAGTTGGGGAGAGATAGCATGGGAAGAAATGCCACATACAGGTGAAGGGGAGGAAGGCAGCAAATCACACTGCCACGTGTGTACCTATGCAACAATCTTGCATGTTCTTCACATGTACCCCAAAATCTAAAATGCAATAAAAATAAAAAATAAAATAAAATAAAAATAAAATTTAAACAAAGCAAAATTAAAAATAAATAAAATAAAAATAAAATAATGAGTTTGGAAAGAGTTGGTGTGATTTATTTCTGAAATGTTTTATAGCATTGACAATCAGCTACCTTGGCTTGGGGTTTTCTTCATAAGAACACTTTAAATTCCTATTTCAATTTCTTTAATCATTATAGGTCTTTTCAGATTTCCATATTTTCTTGAGCCAGTTTTAGCAATTTATTTCTTTCTAACAATTTTCCCATTTCATCTAAGTTGTGTAATTTGTTAGGTGAGCTGTCCTTTTAGTGCAGGTAATATCACAGATTATTTCCCGGCCTTGCATTAATCTTCCTTCCCAGCCATTCATTTGTGGCTGCAGTGGAAAGGGTATCACTGAGAAGGATGAAGTTGCCCAATAATTTTCTATTGGGTAGAGACTAAGAAACAGTTTAGGTAGAGCATCATTCCCCGGCAGGTGTATGCTGGAGAATATTCTGAAGCTAGTCTTATGCAACACACTAGTTTAACACTTCAGCACAAATCCTCGTACTTACTCTTGTGTTGGGAACTTTGTAATGTTGAAACAGCAGTTGGAAGTGCAAGGTATGTTACTGCTGCATTTGAAATAATGGACTCATTCTGCCTGCCATCAGTGGTTGTGATTCCTAAATCTGTAAAAAGAATGAAAAGTCATCAGGGGTATAACAAACCACCAGATCATCTTATTAATTAATATTCCTATTAATATCCAACTAAAACTTGAAAATTAATATCTAGAAGTCTTCTGACCAAGCCTTAGAAATCCAGCATTTTATCGTTCACCTTTTGGTGACATAGTTAATTACTTTAAAGAACGTGGATAGACATTAACTTTCCTGTGTACATGCTGCAGATTATCTCACTTGATTATCATCGTAATCTTAAGAATTAAATAATCATGATGAAAATTGTTATATATATAAGACTCAGAGAAATTAAGTAATTTCCCCACAATCATGTGACTTGTAATAGGAGAGAACCATGGCCTGAATTTAAGCCTTTCTGATGCAAAAGTTAATCACTCGGCTGCCCTGGGAAAATAATGGTAGGGATATGGCGGTAATTAAGTATGGCGCTATTGTTCTCATGCCACTTGGGAAAATCTTTTCAAGCAGGTGGAATAGTCAGGGGATGAGGGATAATAGGACATAGCACATAAATTGAATACACTTCTAATTATACTTAGTTCATTTTCTTGAAAAAAAGAAAAATTTACAGCAGAAAGATAAGCTGAGCTTTTCAAAGATACGTCGGAATAAAATGACTTGAAACAGCCTGCATTTCCCTAAGTATTATGAAGATAATTGATACCCTTCCGTTTTTTCAGTCTAGTATGGAAACACTGGGCTTCTGAGGAAAATGAAGACATGCCATTTACTGCATGCTTGGTGTTGGCTAGATGTGATGTTAGCTGGAGACAACGGGAAAGCACCTTAGTAGATCTCTAACACTGAGTAGAATGGACCAAGAGTTGCTGGTGCTTTCTAGAAGTGCAGTCAGCTTCCATTATATGTCAACAATCATCTACTGTGTAATGCAAATTCTTAGTGCAGTTGAAGGAGTTGTGCTGGAAAAAGAGATCATTTGCAAGAAGACCTCATAGACAGTGGATAAATATATTTTCCTTCAGGTAAAAAGCCTTCGGGAATTACTATGCAAGCAAAATGAAATAAATTCAAATATAGTCTACAGTGTTAATCCTGCATATGAGAGAGAAGGAGTGAAAATGGCCACACATTGCAGAGGCATCATAAAATGTTAAATTGAGAGGAAAATATGTGAAGTAGAGATATGCCTTATTATAGCAAGAAAGCAGAAATCGGTATTCATGTTGGCATGGAAATGGGAAGGGTCACCCAAGGTACAGAAACTCAATGCTTGAGGATGGAGGAACTCCGGAGGGTAAAGATTTTGCTTCCCCCTGGAATTCCAACATATTTTTGGGAAACATCAGTCATTTGTCTCCAGAAATCTTTGGAGAATTCTTCAGCTGAACTAAAATTGGAAAGCATGAAAAAGTTATCCTGAAGACCTAAAGAGTTCCCTGGTATCAAGCAGACTCAACAGTCTTGGTGGAAGGAAAGAGAAAATATATCTAAGAAAGATGTGGAGGGCTGCCAGATTGGAAATATACAAAGAGAAAAAAACAATGAATAGCAGGGATGCAATGACAAAGATTCTGCTTAGAGAACTGCCTATTATAAATGTGTAATATACTTCACAAATGAGCGGAATTAGAGCCTACACTCAATGTAGGACAGGTCGTCAATTATACTGCATGAAGTAGGCCATGGAGCAAAGCTTCAATGCTTTGAAGGTAAATCAAAATATTTTAAAATATTCATGATAACCCCAAACTGAATAGAATAAAAGATGCTGCCACGGTCACTAATTTTTAAAAGTAACCAATATACAGAAATGCTTCAAATCCTAGTCTCAGGAGAGAAAAACGTATGCATGGATGACTAACATTTTTTAAGAAATGAGAATCATAGTTATATTAACATCTTGTTGAGAAAATTTTTCCAGTTGTATTTAGGTTTAACACATAGTTTATTCCAAACTACTGTCAATGAGTAATTGACACTTTCAGAGAAAAAGTAAATTAATCATAAAGCTGGTCTTTAAATCTGAATACTTTTCTACTTTCCCCTACATAACAATATGTACCTGCTTTTATCTACAGTTATGAATTGCACTATAAGCCTAGACAATAATGTATGCATTAGGTTTCACAAACATAATTTTTCTGGAGAAATGTTAATTTATAAGAGAATCGCAACATCAAGATACATCGAATTTACCTTTACGATTTGTATTTTTGACCAGTGGAACGGAATAAAGAGTCCAGAAATAAATCTAAACATATATGGTCAATTAATTTTCAACAAGGGCATGAAGAAATTACAATAAGAAAAGAGTAGTCTCTTCAATAAATAGCACTGGGGAAACTGTATTACCACATGCAGAATAATGAAATTGAACCCTTATGTGACACAACACACAAAAATCAACTCTAAATGGATAAAAGACCTGAATGTAATACCTGAAATCATAAACCTCCAGAAGAGAAGATAGGGGAAAATCTCCTTCACATTGGCCTCAGCATTATTTTTGGATATCACATCAAAAGCTCAGGCTACAAAAGCAAAAGTAAATAAATAGGACTACATCAAAGTAAAAAGCTAGTGCACAGCAAAGGAAACAATCAGCAAAATAAAAAGCAGCTTAAAAGTTGAGAAAAATAATTTGTAAATTACATATCTGATAAAGAGTTAATAGTCAAAGTCTATAAAATTATAAAATAAGTATTTTATTTAGGTCTTTAATTCATCTTGAGTTAATTTTGGTATATGGTGTAAGAAAGGGGTCCAGTTTTAACCTTCTGCATATGGCTGGCCAATTATTCCAGCATCATTTATTGAACAGGGAGTCCTTTCCCCATTGCTTGTTTTCAGTACCTTTGTTGAAGATTATACAGCATAGGTGTGTGGTCTTATTTCTGGGTTCTCTCTTCTGTTTCATTGGTCTATATGTCTGTTTTTGTACCAGTACCATGCTGTTTTGGTTACTGTATCCCAGTAGTATAGTTTGAAGTCCGGTAACATAATGCCTCTAGCTTTGTTCTTTTTGCTTAGGATTTCCTTGGATATTTGGGCTCTTTTTTGATTCCATATGAATTTTAAAATATTTTTTTCCAGTTCTCTGAAGATTGTCAATGGTAGTTTAATAGGCAATACCATTCAGAACATAGGCATGAGCAAAGATGATGAAGACACCAAAAGCAATTGCAACAAAAGCAAAAATTGACAAATGGGATGAAATTAAACTAAAAAGTTTCTGCATGGCAAAAGAAACTATCAACAGAATAAGCAGATAACCTACAGAATGGGAGAAAATTTTTGAAAACTATGTATCCAACAAAGGTCTAATATCTATACCTGTAAGAAACTTAAATTTACAGGAAAAACAACCTGATAAAAAAGTGGGCAAAGGACATGAACACTTTTCAAAAGAAGACATACATGTAGCCAGTAATCATATTAAAAAAGTTCAACATCATTGATCATTAGAGAACTTCAAATCAAACCCACAATGAGATACTCTTTCATACCAGTTAGAACGGCTACTATAAAAAGTTACAAAATAACAGGTGCTGATGAGGTTGTGGAGAAAACGGAAGGCTTATAGACCGTGGGAGTGTAAATTAGTTCAAACATTGTGGAATACAGTATAGTCATTTCTTAAAGACCTAAAAACAGAAATGCCATTCAACCTAGCAATCCCATTGCCGGGTATATACCCAAAGGAATATAAATCATTCTATTATGAAGCACACACATGTTCATCGCAGCACTATTCAGAATAGTAAAGACATGGAATCAACCTAAATGCCCTGTCAATGACAGATTGGATAAACAAAATATGGTGCATATACACCATGAAATACCATGCAGCTATAAAAAAGAATGAGATAATGTCCTCTGCAGGAATATGGATGCAGCTGTTAAACATTATCCTTAACAAACAAACGCAGAAAAAGAAAATCAAATATTGCACGTTCTCATTTGTAAGTGGGAGCTAAATGATGAGAACACATGAACACATAGAGAGGTCAAGGAATAAATCATAAGAAATATTAGAAAATACTTTGCAATAAATTAACCTGAAAACATAATGTACCAAAATTTATAAAATGCAGATAAAGCAACACAAAGAAGGAAGGGGATGTGGGAAGTGACTAGAAATTGATATGGAGTCTCCTCTCGGGGAGATTAAAATGTGCTGAAATTCATAGTGGTTGTGGCTGTACGATCTTGTTGATATACTAAAAACTTCTCAATTGCACACTTTACAAGGGTGACTATTATGATATGTGAGTTATATTTATTTTTAATGGTAGAAAAATGAATCATTACTCACCTTCCTTACTTGTCGTTAATGAAGCAACTGTTGATAATTCGCTGTTGGTTGTTCCTAGTTTGATAAAATAGATTACATTATTATTAATCATAAACTCATGCTATCTGTCAATGAATACATAAGTAAAAGTAAGTCAAATCTATAGATGGACCGGCATCCCACCTTTGTCTGTCTCTAATTTTTCCCATTTTCCAGTTAGTTTTGTCTGAAGAATATATTATATTAAACGCTTGGGTGGCCTACATGCATACACACACACATTTTGCATAATGGGCCCCCAAAACAAGTTTTCAATGAAGATTGTTACTTAGGTACCTTTGAACATGCAAACAATTACTGCAAAAGTCTAAATTCTAATGTTTCAAATCATGTTATTTTTCCCTGTGAGAAAAGTGGCATGGTCAATAGGACCTAGGAGTAGCATGTCTTTTTTCTTCATTTTATTATTATTATTTTTTTCATTTATTAGTTCTGGCATTGAAACTTCTAAATGAATATAAGTCATGAAGGAACTTGAAAACTTCTATGTTAATTTTTTTTTTAATGAAATGTCCTTTGAGTTCCCACTCTATGCCAGGTGCCCTCCTTTATTCTTGAGGGCAGTATCCGAGTCTAGTCACGTTTTAAATCTTAGTATCAAGAATTATTCCTGGCATACACTAGGCATTTAGTCTATGTCGTTCCAAATAATGGAGCACTCATATAGCCCATGAAAATCAAGCAAGGGACAAACCTGCCTTAAGTAGTCAACATGACGCATCAGTTTGATGCCTACTCTCCCACTCTCTGTAATAGTCTTTCTCCTTCCTCCCTCCCTCCTTCCCTTCTTTCCTTCCTTCCTTTCTTCCTTCCCCTTTTACTTCTCTCCTTCCTTCTTAACAGGGTCTTGCTCTGTCACCCAGGCTTGAGGGCAGTGGTGTGATCATAGCTCACTGCAGCATCAAACGTCTGGCCTCAAGTGATTCCCCCACGTCAACCACCCAAAGTGCTGAGATTATAGGTGCGAACCACAGCACCTGGCCCCTCTTCTTTGTTCTTTTCTTTCTTGTAAAATTTTATTTTAGAATCTAGGGGCACATGTGCAGGTTTGTTGCATGGATATATTGTGTGATTACGACAAAAAGCTATTTCGTTTTAAGGATATTATATCATTTTGAATCAATAAATGTTTATAAAAGATTAAATCATCAGAATATCATAATTTTACTCTCTGCAAAATTGTTTCTTAAATTAGCATTCATTGATGCCATTTTCCAAAACAAACTTTGAGAACAATGATAATTCTATTTAGGCCACAAATGTTTCAAGAAAATGTCTAATTTGTAAACATTTTATATTTCGTGATGATGAACTAAAAGCAAAGCATCAACTTTGCCATTTCAAAATTCTACAAAAAGGAGAAACCAAAAAATCATGTACAGAGATATTCCAGGTACTTTATTTTCTATTCAAACATAACAAGGAACAGAAAGACAATGAATAAAACGAGAAAGACTAGAGAGAAAATGGAGCTCCCAAACTCATTTTTTTCTAACTAATCATACAACAAATTTTCAATCATGTTTTGAAAATTTTCTTCTTTATAGTCGTATCTAGTTAGTTTCTACAAGGATGATGTACAACTGAAACAGCACCATATTTAGCAGCCTGTGTGAGACAGGTGGCCAAAATCATCGGGCTCCTTTACTGACCTCAGCTGAAATTGAATGTCTAGTTTAGTAGCAGAAATCGTTAATATCAATGTTTATTCCTGCATTATAATCCAACTCATTTAAAAATACTAGACTATCAAATGTTTTTAAATGAAGTTTAATAATAATCAACATTTTAATTTTAAAAAGTAAATTTTCAAGTTTCTTTTTTATCCTAAGTTCATTTTATGATAGGGATATTCAACATCTGTCAAATGTTGAATTTTAACTCCAGCCATTTGACCTTTGCACAAAATGTGCAATGCACTTGATGTACATCTAGGAAGAGGTCAAGTCACATTTCTCTAATTGGGCAAGTCTCTGAAAACAAGGCCAGCTCCAGGCAAAGCTCTATCAGTCACTTCTGCCACTTCAGTGATTATGTTACTGCAAGAAGAATTCTCATCTCAGTTGCACATTTTCCACTTTTCTGATGATAGAATTTCTGCCATTGGCAAGAGAAATAAAATTTATGTGATTTAGAAAGACATAAGCACTATTAGACCACCTAGCTTTTGACCTTTAAACCAAAAAATATCTGATTAGGAAGTCTTAAAATGAAAGTAAACATGCTTCTTCATGTTGTATTTGTTTGGTAAATACTTTCATCGTGGCTAAGAGGACCATGTTGGCCATGAGTAAGCAGGAATAAGGGACTTCTTCACTACAGACACTTTTTTTTTTTTTGGTTTTATTGAGTAATTTTAAAAATGATTATTTTGGAGAATGGGACAATGTACAAAACTCCTCCAAATGTAAGCGCCTCACAGGCCTGAAATTAAGAAGTCAAATATGCTGATACACAATGCTTAGGACATACGAATTCGAGATAAAGAGGGATATTCTCCATCATCTTTATGACTGTGTACTAATTCTGTTGCCCTTAGGAGGATGGCCATATCAAGTGTAGTTAGTGTCATTCATCTAACCCTTGATACACGGTGGTGATCAAGTAAGCCAGACAAAAAGCAGTTATTTTCTCTGTCTTCTTTGTGCAATGTTGTTCCCTCATTCTCCTATAAGCACCACAGACCCCCATTTGTCTGACGGCTTTCTCAGCCGCACCCCATACAGACTTTGTTTCCCACTCTAGATCCAAGCAGCTGGGGACCCGAGAGCCTGCCTTTCCTGCCTGCTCTCTCCCACCTCACTCTCCCAGCAGCCTTCATTAGAGAGTCCAGAATAGACTGACGTCCTTTCATTTCCCTCCCACTGCTAGATTTACATTTTGAGATTTTAACCCTTAAAACTTCTCAGAATAGATCTCAGATGATACTAAAGTATTATTGATTTGGAGGATTTGATGATGGCTTGCAACTTTGTGATAAATTGTCTATACTTTTTGAGATGCATATTTAGTGTATAGAAGTAAACTGGCGTGAAGTCTGGGTTCCCTTCAAAGTACCTTGACAATCTAGATAAATAGTGATTTGGGGAGATGGACATATGGAGATTAATTATAGTATTCTCTACTTTGGGATATATCTGTCTATTTTTGTAACAATAATCAATAAACAAAAAGTAAAACTGCTCTGGCCCATTACATTTTATATAATCATATGTGAATAATTTAACACTCAAGTGGATAACTATTGATGGATACAGACAACAGTGCAATTTATATTAAATGGGTAATACAAACCAGTGAAAGTGTCCCAAAAAAGAGTGTGTGTGTGTGTGTGTGTGTGTGTGTGTGTGTAACCTCAAGTATTCTGTACACTCGCTTCAGAGAAGGGTGCTTCAGTTTTCTGCTATGGGGGTCCCCCAATAGTAAAGGTGCTAGAAATGGTTTGGTGTCATCATCTTATAAGTAAACATTGCAGAAATAATGGACTATGGTCATAATGCTCTTTGTCATCACCCTATTCAAGTCCAGAAAACCAGCTTTCATTGGTCTTCTGCATATGTTTGATCTTGGTCTTAGAATGAAAATTAGGAGGGAATAAAGAGGTAAAAAAGACAGTAGTAGGAATTTCAGTTATCTATTCCTCAAGATACATGATTTTCTGGTCTTTCTATGTCCTTAGTATTCTAACCGGAGTTTTTGCCCAAAGGCAATCAACAAATCTGTTTTTCTTGTCCATTGATTACAGGACCTGTGTGATACGCCTCATTTTATGTGTGTTGCCAGATGGGCAGATGCAGTATACATTGCATCGATTACCTCTTGCTTTTTTAATGGAAGGATTCTAATGGCTTTTAACATTTTTTGTGGATGATAAGGTAATCTCATTAAATACCTAGCTAGAAAACATGATATAGTTGTCAGTCAGTCCAGTAACAATAATTATTACATTGCTACAAACCTACAAATTAAATCTATTATCAACACAATGCAACAGTCTATCTGTCACAAAGCAACAAAACCAGTCTGTTATTAATACAGTTTCAACATGTTGGCTGTGCTGCTTAGGTGGAGAACTGGAATATTTAGAAAGATATTTTATGACTTAGGACATGGCAATTTCTTTCTTCTCTAAAAATAGACTTTGTGTATGTAACACTCACAATAGAATCATTCTCAACGGGAAGTGATCTCAAAGACTATCAACAAAGATATCGGGTTTTTGTACGCAACCCCAAATAGCACATAATTTCAAAATTATGAAATAGCACCGACCTTTATAACAATCAGATATAAGATCCCAAATTATTTTCTCATGCTGATTTATATACATACTACTAATTTTATTTGTTAAAGTTAAACTACATTTACTAACAGTTAATCCTACCTTTAGGAGTTGTTCCCATTGTTGGTGTGATAACAGGATTCCATAATGATTCTGTGCTTGGTGTTAGTACAGATGTTTTTATTGTAGTAGAGACAATTGGTAGAGATGTACTTGCATTTATAACATCTGAAAAAAGGAAACTACATTAAAGTAGTTGCATTAACATTTACATATAGTTTGCCAATCAATAGACTAGTATATTTAAACAAGTATACTGCATATATACTGCTGCTGACCAATCATTAGAACGTGAATTTGCAACCAATTTTCTAATTGTAATCAATTTATCCTTAGCTCAACATTCATTCACTAACTATATCTGCTTCTCACCAATGGCATGAATTTTCAAGATGGCTGGTAGAAGCATTTGTGGTTTCAGAGAAATATACTTTCTGAGAAGACTAATGAGGAATAAATGTATAAATTTAAAATTTAATAATATTTTAAATCCAACTAAACTAACTTTGCCAGATGAAATTTAATGGACACTCTCTGGTCAATAGATGTTTCGCTAAATATTTTTACATCACATTAAAGTTATTAAGTATTAAAATGTCAATATTAGTATACATTCTTCCTGATATAAAGCACTCTTTCTACATAAATATATACTATATAAAGTATAAAATTTGAAACATTATAATTAATACAGATAAGTGTATACATATATATATATACACACACAAAGGTAAGTTCCAAAGAAAGACAATAATCTTTAAAGAAATCCAGCAACTGCAACATACTTAAGAGTAACGGGGCACCATAAATCCACATATTTTAATTATTTCTCTAAATTTTAACACTATTTGGGCAGGCCAAGGCACAGACATGAAGGCAATATGTTTTGTTCCATGTTATATCTTTCTTTTAAATAATAATTCTTAAAACTTCGATGGAAACGAATGAGGAGATCCGTCTTCTCCAACAACCGGAGTTGGCAAAACCATCACTTCATTATTATTTTTCAAAGTGAATTATGAAGGACTCGATTCTGTTCTATGAAAAGATTTACTTCACATAAAATTATTGTAATTTGTTAGCATTTATAAAATATTTTTACTCCTGTATTTTATTGTTTTCATCTCTGGAAATACAGTATTATGTTAAAGATCAAAATACAGCAAGCATCTAAGATAATTTGGAAAAAATATTCACATCTTTGGAAAGCATTGCTTTTTGTTGTTACTTGGTCTGGATAGAGTATACACAGCATGTTAGTTAAGATGATGGACTTCGAATAATAAAGGTATATTCAAATCCCGGGCAAACTGGGTATGTCATTACAGTAAATATATGTTAATAGTATGACTTCTCAAATTATATTACATTTGAAAGGTTGCTCTTTGAATATGAGAAAAACCAATAATCTGGCATGTCAACGAGACCAATATCTCAGAAGTCATGACATAGAGTATATTTGCTGTATAATTTTATAGTCTTGAGATGCTTGGAAGTGTTAGTTCTTAGCACTAACTGTTTATAGATAGCACATAGAAACTGCTTGATATATTCAGCACACAGAGAAATGGTTTCAGCACATACAGAAATGATAGAACTGCATTTTCATCGGCTTTATGAAAGTTAAGTCAAAAGCCTTTTTCACCTCTGGAGGTGCACTTCACACCCTTGGTCTTACCTCCCTACCCCACAATATTCACAGGGAGCAGGAACACAGCCTATAGAAGCTTATCGTTTTTCTATTAGTCATTTTGTTCTAGCTATCCTTGTTTTAGTCTTAACTTCCATGACATAACCCTAATTTTAAATTTTATATTGCGGTTGAAGAAATTACTCAAAGGAATATACCACTTAGACAGATAAATTCACCTATAAATAGCCTGAACAATCCTCATCTATGGATTTACTAAATAGTAACAATCTTAATTTCTGAGCATAATCAACATCTCTAGAGATGTTTTTCCTTCCTTCCTTCCCTCCTTCCTTCCTTCCTTCTTTCCTTCCTTCTTTCCTTCCTCCTTCCTTCTCTTCTTTTCCTTCCTTTCCTTTCTCCCTCAATATGTACTGAGCAACTACTTATGTAAAAATCATGATTAGATACAATAAAAGAATCTATGGTTTACCAGACAGTATCAAACATGACTTTCAATCTGGTAGAAAACATAATGCCTATGCACAATACATAATAAGATATATTCTATATGGGTTGTATAAACGAGTGTTTTTCAAACTGCAGGTTGTGATACAATCAAAGAATAAATAAATCTCTATAGTAGATTGCAGTCAGAGCTTTTGCCAACTTATAAAAGAAAAGAAACAATATGACAGTGGTATTGCAAATATAGGGTAAGTATTCTTTTATGAAGCTTTGGTATAGGGGTGTGTGTGTGTGTGTACGCGCGCGTGTGTAAGTCTGCATGAAATATGTACCAATGCAGAATACATTTCTTAGTGTGATTCCAGTTAAAAATTTGAAAGCTGCTGGACAAACAAGAAGTTGGACAAAACTTTATAAGATAAAATAAGACTATCCTGCTGGCACGAACAAGGAATACTTCATGAGAGAATTCGTCTAGGAGCTAGGGCTTGAAGGGTAATAATATATCTGTACAGGGAGAAGAAAGGGCCTGAGCAGAGCTCTGGAGTGGAGAAGTGACAGGGATTTCCAGGTACTGTAACAGTTCCGTGTAGCTGGATTGCAGAGTGCTATGAAAGAACGTGACGCGCGTGGTCTGGGAAAATACTGAGGCCGACTGTGGAGGACCCAGACCAAGATTAAGATTTCATCAAATCACTGGAGAGCCACGGAAAGTAACGAAACAGACATTCCACCCCGGAAAACACAATGGGGAAACACGCGGGGCAGATACTGACAAGACACCTGTTGGGTCCAGCTGCAAGCCCTCATTTTTTTGCTAATGTCCTCTGCACTTCTGAAGTCATCATGTGATGTCAATGAGTTCGCAGCCAAAGAATGACCTCATGAAAACTACAATTAAGCTAATTTCTAAGCACCGGTGCGGTAAGATTGAGATGTACTCTAAGGCTTTTCCTCCTCAACGTCCTTGAACATATTTGGCCCCTGGTTTCGCCTAAGTCAAATTTTAATTCATTATTACTCTTTAACGTCTCTATTATCGGTTCTTTCGGTTGTTTAACAAACAGCATGCCCTCTTTTGGCAAGGGCTGACAACTCCTAAAAGTACTGAGTGTGTCGTGTTCCAGGCTCAGTGTAAATACTTTCTGTGGGTTATCTAATTTAAAGACACAAAGAGCTCATATTCTCATGATCACCATTTTATGGATAAAGACACCGAGGCCCAAAAAAGGTAAACAGTTTGCCAATATTATGCACTGGCAAGTGATATAGTTGGAATTTAAATTTAGACAGACTTCACTTCGGAGAATATAACCTTAACCATGACACACCTGGCCGTGAAAAGGTAGTGCTACGCCAAGCTACACAGCTCAGCTCCACCTGCTCTCTGCTTTTGACAGGGTGTGACAGTGACTAGACACATACACGTTTTGCTCTTATTTAACAGTGAGGAAATAGACATAATAGTTCACTATTTTTTAAAGAAATAACAAATATTTCATGTGTCACATATATACATATATATGTATACATACACACACATGAAATGTTTCCATATTAGAAACGTTCCTTCAAGTTTTAAAGGAATTTTTTTCAACACTATTTAGATCTAAAACTTTTTTTTTTAAAGTTTATGCACTAAGAAAAATTTTGCAACTGGAAACTTTGTCTTACGATGTGGTGGGAAAGAATTATTAACTCTAACTACCATGGTTGAGGGTTTATGACCGTGATGCAAGTAACCAGCAGATACGCTTTTACTGTATTATCTGCATATTCCTTCTAGGTCTCATTTGATTTTGTAATGAACTATTGAGAGGAATAGCTTCTTCTAAAGTATTTTCTTCTCACAGGACATGGTGAGATACTATTTTTTCCTCTCTATGTCAAAATGATTAAAGATAAATTTAACAAGGCAAATTGAGCCTCATGACTTTGCTTGTGCCAACGCAGATAGTGCTGCTCTCGGGATGTTGTAAAGGAAACAGATGGCATTTTGTCCTGATTCCACCCTGTCCCCACACATCCGGATTTGGAGAACTCAAGGGATACCAGTTTCCTGCACTACAAAGGATGAAGCATTATCTGAATATTAAGAAAATAACTATTCTAATCATAAAAATTCTATGATAGATTTATGCTAAGGTCTTTCCATAGATTCTGAAATAGTTCTGTATTCTCTGAAGTTCAATATAGGAAATTCCCAACTGTGTAGACATACGACCTTTCATGTGAACTTGCTTTTTTTATCCTTGAGAATTCAGCTTATAGCTGGAAACTAAATGTATTTTCTTCTGTTTTCAAATGATAAAGTCATCTGCTCTTTGTAATTACAAAGCATGTTTAATCTTTGTAATTACATTTTTAGGTAACTCTCAAAAAGTCACTAAAAGTTAGATATTTGTTTAAAGAGACAGGGTCTTGCTATTTTTCTCAGACTGGACTTGAACCGCTGGGCTCAAGATATCGTCCCACCTGTACCTCCTGAGAGGCTAGGATTACAGGTGTGCACCGTGACTAGCTAAAGTTAGAATTTTATCCATCCTTACAATGAGGAGTGCTCTCACCAGTTGTCTTTCCTCTTTGGAACAGCAGATAACCTCTCCTCTACTAAGTCCACATCTGAAGTCCAGTAGAAATCCACTACTAAAGACAATGGATCTGGCTTCTTCTAGATCAACACAAACACTAAGACAGGAACTTAAAATTCGAGGATGATTTGAGATTGAGAAACAACTTTTTCGGTATCCTAATGAAAAATAATCTTTGCATTTTCTAGCTTAGAAAAGTTATGAATTTAGGGTAGTTTCAGAAGATCACAGCGCCAATTAGTAAAGAAGTTTCTTTGATTTCTATTTCAGTACACTTGATTACATGATACACAAAATCTGTTTTGTTTCTAATTATACTATTTGGGTGTATGGAATGCACATGCCCTCTGAGTTATCTTTGAGAAAATATTTACTTGCTAGTTTGATCCATAAACAAAATTTTGGAAGAAAGGTTTAAATTCTTTAAGAAAATGAAAAAATGATTTCTTTAAAAATATATAATTACAAGTCTTTGCTCGTGTGAACAGTGCCACAATAAACATACATGTGCATGTAAAATGTGAAACATATACACCATGGAATACTATGTAGCTATAAAAAAGGATGAGTTCATGTCCTTTGCAGGGACATGGATGAATCTGGAAACCATCATTCTCAGCAAACTGACACAAGAACAGAAAACCAAACACCGCATGTTCTCACTCACAAGTGGGTGTTGAATAATGAGAACACACAGACACAGGGAGGGGAACATCATACACAGAGGCCTGGGGTGTGAGGGCTAGGGGAGGAATAGCAGTGGGTGGGGGAACTGGGGAGGGATAGCATTAGGAGAAATACCTAATGTAGATGATGGGGCGATTGATGCAGCAAACCACCAAGGCACATGTACACCTATGTAACAAACCTGCACGATCTGTACATGTACCCCAGAACTTAAAGTATAATAAAAAAAAAAATTAAATATATATATATAATTACAGTACATACAAAATGCTGATTACCAGGTGATTTTATAAATCTCCAATGTCTCATTATTAGGTAATAATGTCATAACCTAGATTAACTAATTTATGGCATTGATGGTAAAACAATTTCATTTCTCAGTAGCTTACAATGTATTATTTCTACAAATATATATGGTCTTTATGCATCGCTACCTTGTATTTATTCCCAGCACCTCAGTCTTTTACAATTTTTTAAAAATTTTATATTAAAATAAAATAATTGCCAGTTTTTCAGTTACTATTTTGTGGATTTTTATTCCCTTGTGTATCACAGTATATAATGAGCAAAGATGTACTTCTTAAGCTTGCACGTAATGGCAATGCATTAATTGGGACTTATATCCTATGGCAGGAGGGTCCCTTTTCATAGTAATTTGTCAGTAATTGCTAACATTATAATTCTTATTGTACAATTGACAAATATTGTTTACTTTCTATGGCAGTAAATGACCAGTAATGAAGTGTAAGTTGAAAATTTCTCTCTCTCTCACATATTAAAAAGATAGATAAAAATATATACTATAAACAAAATATATAAAAATAAATAGATACAAATAAAATAAAGTACTATTTCCATATTTGTGTCAAATGGTCTTTATAAAAGACCTGGCATCAACTTCTTTTTGATTATTAATTTAATCTTCACACATTTGTACACTAATAGTGATCCTTCTCTTTTGATGTGGGAGAGGTCACTTTGATCCACTGCCAACCAAATTAAATGCAACTATTTCTTTCAATTAAAAGAAAAAAATTATGTGATGATGCAGCCCTGATAATTTCTTCTGTTTGCATTCCTCCAAAAATTGTACAATATCATATAAAAATGTATAAGTAACTCATTAGCCAAGAGTTATTTGCCTCAATAAATATTTATTCAGCATCAATTTCAACAGATGTTAAGCACAATTTTAAAATGTGTGTTTTCCTAGAGGAATTTAGGAGCTTTTTCTTGATCCTCAAGCTATAAATACATGTGAAACAACTAGAAGATTATGCGTGTAGTTGTGACATATAAAAATGGAGGTATATAATTAGTACTATGCATAGCTAGTACTGCATAATATTAAGTGAAATCAAAATGAGGTCGTGTCTCTCTATGTGTCTGGCATAATCAGAGATGATTTTATTGGAGGAAGATTTTTCAAGAGAAACAAGATAACTGACCAAAACAGGGAAACAAAAAATATATATATTTCAATAGAAGAGAAAAGCCAATAGTGTCAATAATGTGAGGTCCAAAAAGGGACGTTGACTATATTCCACATTAGTGAGCATAATATTTCGGGGGGGGAAACAGGGAAATTCCATTTGCAATGAAAACATCAGAGCTAGGTGCAACTCTTATAAAAGAGGATTTTAAATTTAAAGTACATTTTCAATTAAAGCTAAAAAATATTGTAGCAAGCACAACAGTTCTGAGAATGTTTGAATTTCCTATGTGAAATGACTTGGGAAAATAACTAAGAAAATCTTATCTCTCACAGAGAGAAAAATATTCAGATAAGTGGGAGAAAGCTGCACCTGAAAGGAACCTACTCAGGTTGTCAGCCATCTGCGAGGCAGGGAGGGAGTGCCAAGCCTGGCAGGCGCCAAGGATGGACAGGTGTCTCAGCCACCTGGCCGCACTGGGGAGGACAGGAAGGCAGCATTCCATTGGTGAGTTTGTTAAACAGAAAACAACAATATCTGCAAAATGGACCCAAGAACCTGACATGTCCTGGTTGACAAACGGATGGAGGTGTACAAGGTAAACTGCCTACACTCACCCAGGTGTCTTTTTCAAAATTACGGGATCATGCAGCTATTTTTCCTTCACAATAGAATGATTCTTCAAAGATCATGTTCCATAATAATGAGACAGTTTTAGACTGCAGACTTTATTATAAGGAGACCTTTTATATCATAGCCAGTTTGGTTGCGGAATTTCAAACCCTGAGGTAGAAAAGGCAAAGGTTACATGTAATATTTATAAACGTAGGAGTGAGAGGGAAAAGGAGCATCTTGGCCTTGTGTCTTGGCCCTCAGACACTTGTCCTGAGATCCCTTTCTTCCTCCATACAGTTCCCTGACTCCAGAAAGGAACTATGGTTCTGCAGCTCAAAAGCTACCTTCTGATAAGTAAGATGCTGGGGCTCAACGCATCCCTGTAAGCAACAACAGATTCTTAAAGTTATCTTCCAAGGAAGTAAGATGCTGGAGCTCAGCACATCCTTGTAGGAAGCGACAAAAGCAAGCAAGTCTCTTGCACCCATCTCATGACTTCAGACAGGGCAGCAGTCCTGAGGGGAGCAGCACTGCGCTGTCTGTTCTCTGGACACTACATAGAGGAGGAGATAGTAGGAGGAAAGAATACAGTTCCTATTATCTCTTGAATTACATTTTCGGCTTTTGATACAGTTAGGAGATGTGTTCCCATCCCAATCTCATCTTGAATTGTAATCTCCATAATCCCCATGTGTCAAGGGAGAGACCAGATGGAGATAATTGAATCACAGCGACAGTTTCCCCATGCTGTTCTTGTGATACTGAGTCTCATGAATCTGAGGGTTTTATAAAGGGCATTTTCTGTGCACTCACACACACACTCTTCCTCCTGTTGCCATGTAAGACGTGCCTTTGCTTCTGCTTTGCCTTCTGCCATAATTGTAAGTTCCCTGAGGCATTTCCAGCAATGCAGAACTGTGAGTCCATTAAACGCCTTTTCTTGATAAATTACTCGGTCTCGGCTATTTCTTCATAGCAGTATGAGAATGGACTGATACAGCTTTTCTCTGAACTTCAAATGTAGCCACTTAAAATCTTGAGTTTTAAACTACTAGCTCTCCCGAGCATTTTTTTGGAGACAAGGAGGGTCTCACTAGACACTTTTTACTAGCAGATCACATTAGTTTAGTTTAGTGATTTGTACCCACGAAGTGGCATGATGGAACAGAAATATAGACCTGGCAACTTAGCTAAATGTGCAACTGTGTGAGCCTCTTTCCCTTGCTGGACCTCCATTTTATCATCTATACAAAGTGACTGTTGAACAATGTCTCTTCAACTGTGAAACTGTATTACATCTAAGGTTCAGTTACAATGTAAATATTCATCATGGCAAATAAAAGGATATGTTGCATTTATACATATCAATACATATGCATATTATACATATCAAGGGAAAGCTTATATTTCAGGAGTTCTACATAATTGCTCTGGGGAGTTATTTACTTGTTACCTGGGAGAAATCTATGCCCAAAAGGGAATTGTGTATTTTAAGGGACAAAGATAACAACATTAATTTGCAATTTGATGATGTTGCTTGGATTAAATGTATTTCCCTTTAGTGTGTTGGTCTACCTAGAACTAGAGAAAATGTTAAAGGCAAAATTTGAAACAGACACTCGGAATACTTTGTTTTGGAATTCTCTTTTCAACATAGAAGAGCAAATATAACAAGGTGAAATATTTTTATCAGTAAATTAATTTCTACCTGAATAAAAAGAGAGCATATTTAATATGTTAGCCATTTCCCTTTTAAAGTATAGTATGTGTATGTCATCTCCATAATTAGTGAAAACTGAGTTTCCAAAAATAGTCTACAGTATTACACTTGAAGCTAGAACATATTGGGCTGAGTCTGAGATGTCTTGCTTTTCATATAATCTACTCTTATTTCTCTTTTCTCTAAATGTAAAGAAAAACTATCTAGTTGGTTTAAAATACTCTTCAGTTTGTAGCAGCTGAAAGACTAGTTATAAACGAGCACAATTTTAAAAGTTATTTCTATCTTCTAAAAAATCAGAGGTAATTTTTTTACCCTAAAAAGTTGTTTTAAGATACAGAAAATGTAACTTAAATGACTGTCATTCCAAGAAAACAAGAATATATAACAATAATTACTTTTATTCACATCATTTGATTCTCATAACTATTTTATGAAACAATTGAACAGGCACTACTTGTATCTACATTTTATAGATGAAGAAACTGAGGCCCGGGTAACTGATTTTGACTTTTGAAGATGCAGTCAGAAAGTGGTAGAGCCTTGTTCAAATTCAGGCATTCTATTCTCAACTTCCATGTTCTCTTTCTCTAGGGTGGCTAGAGGTTTAGAAGTGTAATATGAAATTATGCTGTCAGTGGTTGCAGTATTCCTATGCTACTACTTTAGTACTTGATGACTTTAGAGTTCATTTTTCCCTTATGCTATTTCTAGTCATTATGAAAATAAAGGTAACAAATTAGGGTATATGATCGTATGGTAATACTATTTTTAGTTCTTTTGAGGAACCTCCATACAGGTTTCCACAATGATGGTAAATTCACACCAGCAGTGTAGAGTCATGTGCCACGTAACACCATTTCAGTCAGTGACAGACCACATATACAAGGGTAAGATGATAAACGAGCTGAAAAATTCCTGTTGCCTAATGACATCATAGCTGTTATAACATTGCAGTACAATGCATTACTGACATGTTTGTGGTGACACTAGTATAAACAAACCTATGCTGCCATCATATTCAAGTATGGCACATGCAATCCTGTAGAGTATATAATACTTGACAATGAGAATAAATGACCAAATACTGGTTCATGTATGTTCCATACAATCAACCCTCCAAATCTGCACCTACAAATTCAACCAAATGCTGTATTTCTGGGATACAAAACCTGTGGATACCGAAGACCAGCTTTTTATATCTCTGGGCTCCACAAGGCCAACTGGGGGACTTGAGCATGGCTGGATTTCAGCACCTGCAGGTGTCCTAGAACCAACCCCATAGAATATGAAACACAACTGCATTATTCTTTATCATTATTTTAGAATGTACGCCTATTTGTTAAAAAAAAAAAAAAGAAAGAAAGTTAACTAGCCAACCAGGTATTCCAGAAGAAGGCATTGTTATTATAGGATATGACAGATCCATGAATGTTACTGCCCTTGAAGGCCTTCCAGCAGGACAAGAAGTGGAGATGAAAGGCAGTGACATGGATGATCATAGCCCTGTGTAGGGCTAGGCTAATGCGTGTGTTTGTGTCTTAATTTTTTACAAGTTAAAAAAGTAAAAAACAAAAGATTAAAAAGAGAAAAAAACTTATAGATTAAGAATACAAAGAAATAAACTATTTTTGTACAGCTGTGCAATGTGTGTTTTAAGCTAAGTGTAATTACAAAAGAATCAAAAAGTTAAAAAAGTTAAAAAGGTCATAAGGTAAAATATGAAAACATTGCCATAAGCTAAGCTTAATTTATTAGTGAAGAAAGAAAAATATTTTTTATAAAGCTGGTGCAACCCAAGTATACAGTGTTTATACAGACTATAGTATTATACAGTAAATTCCCAGGCCTTCACAAATTACCTCACCACTCACTCACTGACTCACCCAGGGCAACTTCCAGTCCTGGAAGCCCCATTCATGGTAAGTGCCCTATACCGGTATACTGTTTTTACTTTTCTATGTTTATTTAGATATATTTGTATTTACCATTGTGTTTTTTTTTTTTTTTTTTTTTTTTTTTGAGACGGAGTTTCGCTCTTGTTACCCAGGCTGGAGTGCAATGGCGCGGTCTCGGCTCACCGCAACCTCCGCCTCCTGGGTTCAGGCAATTCTCCTGCCTCGGCCTCCCGAGTAGCTGGGATTACAGGTACACGCCACCACGCCCAGCTAATTTTTTGTATTTTTAGTAGAGACGGGGTTTCACCATGTTGACCAGGATGGTCTCGATCTCTTGCCCTCATGATCCACCCGCCTTGGCCTCCCAAAGTGCTGGGATTACAGGCTTGAGCCACCGCGCCCGGCCCACCATGGTGTTTTAATTGCCTGCTGTATTCCATATAATAACATGCTACACAGGATTGTGGCCTAAGAGCAAGAGGTTATACCATATGGCCTAGATGTGTAGTAGGTTGTACCATCCGGGTTTGTGTAAGTGCAATTTATGCTGTTCGCACAATGATGAAATCACCTAACAAAACATTTCTTAGAATGTATCCCCATCAGAAAAAATTTTTGCAGCTTACCCATCTGACAAAGGGCTGATATCCAGAATTTACAATGAACTAAAACAGATTTACAAGAAAAAAACAAATAAGCCCATTCAAAAGTGGGCGAAGGATATGAACAGATACTTTACAAAAGAAGACATACACGAGGCCAACAAACATATGAAAAAATGCTCATCATCACTGGTCATTAGAGAAATGCAAATCAAAACTACATTGAGATACCATCTCACGCCAGTTAGAATGGCGATCATTAAAATATCTGGAGACAACAGATGCTGGATGGGATGTGGAGAAATAGGAACACTTTTACACTGTTGGTGGGAGTGTAAATTAGTTCAACCATTGTGGAAGACAGTGTGGCGATTCCTCAGAGACCTAGAAATAGAAATTCCATTTGACCCAGCAATCCCATTACTGGGTATATATCCAAAGGATTATAAATCGTTCTACTATAAGGACACATGCACACGAATATTCATTGCAGCACACTTTACAATAGCAAAGACCTGGAACCAACCCAAATGCCCATCGATGATAGACTGGACAGGGAAAATGTGGCACATATACACCATGGAATATTATGCAGCCATCAAAAAAGATGAGTTTGCGTCCTTTGTAGGGACATGGATGAACCTGGAAACCATCATTCTCAGCAAACTGACACAAGAACACAAAATCAAACACCGCATGTTCTCACTCATAGGCAGGTGTTGAACAATGAGAACACATGGACACAGGGAGGGGAGCATCACACACTGGGGTCTGTTGGGGGGAAATAGGGGAGGGACAGCGGGGGGTGGGGAGTTGGGGAGAGATAGCATGGGGAGAAATGCCAGATATAGGTGAAGGGGAGGAAGGCAGCAAATCACACTGCCACGTATGCACCTATGCAACAATCTTGCATGTTCTTCACATGTACCCCAAAACCTAAAATGCAATAAAAAAAAATGTATCCCCATCATTCAACACTGCATGACTGTACAAGGATTCCCTTTTGTCTGCATCCTTGCTAATACGTATCTTATTTTATATTTTTTATAGTAGGATTTTTACAGGTATGAGGTGGTATCTCACTGAGGTTTTAATTAGCATTTTCCCTAGTGATTGGTGACATTGAGCATTTTTTCATATATCAGTTGGCCATTTATATGTATTTACTGAGAAATGTCTCTTCAGTTCTCTTACCCATTTCCAATTAGGAATCATTCATATTTTCTTTCTTCAGTTCTCTTGCCCATTTCCAATTAGGAATTATTTATATTTTCTTTCTATGGAGTTCTTTGAGTTTCTTATATATTCTGGATACTGTCCTTTATGATAGCTACCGCTGGCAAGTATTTTCTCCCCATCCATGGGTTGACTTTCATTCTGTTGTCTCCTTTGATGTACAGGGCTTTTTATTTTTATATAATCTTACTTGTCTATTTTTGCTTTTGTTGTGTGCATGTTGGAGATCAAAACTAAAACAATCATTGCCTAGATTAATGTCATTTAATTTCCCCCGTACATTTTCTTTTAGTAATTTTACAGTTTCAGATCTTATGCTTGAGTCCTTAATCCATTTTGAGTTAACTTTTGAATATGGTGTGAAGGGTCCAATATCCTTCTTTTGCATATGGATATCTAGTTTTTCCAACATCATTTATTGAATATATTGTCCTTTTCCCAATGTGAACACTTGGCATCTTTGTCAAAAATCTATTTACTGTACATTCATGGACTCATTTCTGGGCTATTTCATTCCATTGGTTGATGAATCTGTTCTTACTCTAGCACTATACTATTTTAATTTCTATTACTTTGCCAAGGACGTAGCTGCATCACAGTTGGAAGTTTAACAGCTCTCTGCATGACCTCAAAGCCATCCCTAGTTCTCGCCCAGGGAGGGAGATGACCATCATAGCAAATTTTAGCAAAGAGCAGAGGCTAAATCTGCCACACCTATGAATTTAAACAGCTCAGCCAGCTGCCTCACCCAAATTCATAGCAAAGGCAACAGGCCGGCCATCTAGAGAGCTGAAAAACAAGCTCTCTCTGACCAGGGTTGTTACCAACTGGTCCATGTAGAATCACAGGCTAGACTAAATAGTGAAGATTTATCCCTTCCAAAGAACACCTGTGAAATTTAGAAAAAGGAGCTGTCTCCTCAAATGTACAGACACCAGTGCAAGGATCCAAGGAGTAGAAAGACTTAGGAAGTGACACCTCCAAAAGAAACTAGTAAAGCTCCAACAGTGAACCCCAAAGGGAGAGCTAAGAAACGACAAGAAAACATCAGAATAATTCTCTTGAAGAAGTTCAGTGAACTATAAGAAAATAGGAAGAAAACATTAAATGATAGTCGGAAAACAATACGCGAATGAAATGAAATGTATGACAAAGAAATAGAAACAATTTAGAAAACCAAATAGAAATGTTTAAGATGAAGAAAGAATACGATGACTGAACTGAAAAATGTAATAGAAAACTCCAGCAGCAGACTCAAAGAATCAGTGAGCTTAAAGACAGAACATTTGAAACTGTCCAATCAGAGGAGCAAAAAGAAAAAAGAATGAAAAAAGCCTGTAGCAATTGTGGGACACCATTAAGAGACCAAACATTCACATAATGGGAATTTCAGAGAAAAGCAAAAGAGAAAAAGAAAGAGAAAGGAGGCAGAAAACATATTTAAAGAAGTTATAGCTGAAAACTTCCCTAATGTGGGGGAAAAATTTAACATTCAGATACAGGAAATGCAGACATCTTTAATAAAATTCAATCCAAATATGAGTTCACCAAGGCACATCATAATCAAACTACTGAAACATTAAAGATGAATAAAAAATTCTGAGAGCAGTAAGAGATAAGAAACATATCACATACAAAGAGATCCCAATACAACTATCAACATATTTCCCAGAATATTATTCTTTAATATATATATCCAATGACCTTTGCGAATGGAAGAGAAGACACTAAATAAATCAAAATAATTTATTATCAAGAAAAAAAAGCAAAGAGTGGTATAGTGTAAGGAGTATAACAGTAGGGTCTGAGGGCCATGTTGCCCAATTTGAGTCCAGGCCCCATCACTTACCAGCTATGTGACCTTATGCAAATAGCTTAATCTTTTTAGCTTCAGTTTATCATCACACAGAAATCCACCTTATAGGCTTTTTGTGCATATCTAGACATTAAAACATATAAAAAGTTAAGAAGTAAAGCTAACATCTGGGTTACACTTGAATTTATCATGTTTAAAACTCAATGATATAAAATTACATTTTAGAGTTTTGCCATTAGGTTATGTTCCTTGCTAATACTGCTGCTATATATTCAGTTAACTAGTTAATAGGGCCATCTCCAACCCATTTAGTAAGTTCAGAACACTAAAGTCTTTTGGATCAAAACTTAAGCTCCTCCCTAACTCATAATCTTATTCTCCCAATTCTGTCCTAACTTTGATGACCACTTTTCTAGAATTTATGAATTATATTTATTATGCTCTTTTTCTAATAGCCTTTCACCACTCCTTCTAAGAAACTGTGGTTATAGTCGTAAAAAAAAAATACTGCTGGATAGAAAAAAGAAAAACTTGCAAATTGGGCTCGTGGTGGAAGAAAGAGATTTTACATGTTGTGATTCTGTGGACTCCACATTAAGTGCCCCTATGCTACAGACTTTGGGCTACTGGGATCCACAGTGTTTACAAAGATCTTTGAACCCATATTGACATATGGATAAAATGAGTCACTCATATATGCTACTAATTTTAAATATCGAGTATCAATGGCTTCTAGTCCAATTAAAATATAAAATTTAAGAAATTGCAAAATATTTTGTTGCATCTTATTTCTGTTTCCTCAATTGATGAGTGCAATTATTATTTTATGGGGAGTGGGGTTGTTTTACAACTTTTTTCCATGTGAATTAGGTATTATTTATATTTTAAGAGTTGAGGAACCACTTCCCTGTGGATCTTTAATTAGAATAGCAATAGCAGTAGAGTTTATTTAATTTCACTCAAGTCTTCATATAGCATCACAGGACTAACCCATAATTTGACAACTTTTCTTATTCATTCACTGCAAATAGAGACTTTCTTCAAACACTGATGACTCATACTTTTTAATTAAAAACAAACAAGCAAATACCCACAGAGCAGAGGATTCATAGCTCTTTGGTTCTAGGATATAGCAGTTCTAAGTGCTAGGACAAGAGCATATCTTTTCCTTTTCCGAATCTGTTCCCCCAGTTTCTCCACATTGGATGTAGAAAAATTGTTCTGAACCACATGCTCAGCAAGAGCCCATATGTATTTATCCAAGAACGAGGAAGAATTCATGATTGTCTACTTTCTGGTTTTTCATACTAGCCATTATAGAGCATATTTTCCAAATTAAAACTATTTTGAGCTATGTCATTAAAATGCCATCAAAAGAGTTACTTGTGGTAGGTTAATTAAAGCGAACACGTTTAGAAACAATTCTGCGTGTTGTAGGACAGATGTAGCCTTTGGAGAAAGAACGAGCCTACATTGAACATTACAACATATTTTTGTATTTAGTAATAGGCAACAGACACATTTGCAGAATATGCCCAAATATTCCCTGATTGGGAAGTATCTGCTCTGCTGACAGTGGGAGAAATCAGGAAATTCATATTTAAAAGGAAGGAGAGCAAGAAGTACACAGTGCACCTTTGCTTCTCAATCAACTCAAACTTGCCTCATTATTTAAACGTAGTACCCTGTTGTATAACAGTGGCTAACTTTAACCAGAAAAACAAACCATTCCAGAATCCCTTCTCAAACTCTAAGACAAAGATGAAGACAGAAATGCTAAGTATCTAAGAGCACACGGTCAGGTATTACACTTGCAAGAGGTAATTTTGGAAATTTAAAAGAATGCCTAGAACTGAGAGTAAAAGAAAGAGCTGAAGATAAATTAATTCTTCTGCTGCAGCAAATGAAACAAAATTTGTTATTTTTTTTTTACCCCAAGAGTGTGGGTAAGAGAAGAGAAAACAGACCAAGAAAAAATGAAGCATCCAAAGGACTTTTAAGAACAGAAACATCTAAAACTCACCTTTTGCATCACTATAACATCAACCTCCCATCACCTACTAAGATTTTCGTTAATTGGATTTTTTTGTCATCCATGAAGGAAGGGGAACTACATTTTGGTGATTGCTAACGTGAATTAGAAAAAAAAAAAATCATAAGAATCCAAAGCAATAGGAGATTTGACAGATGCAGGAAGTTGGGAAGAAAGGTGAGCATGAGAACTTAATCCTCCTTCTGCCACATGGGATTTGCAGAAACTGGTGGCATTGAATTTTTGAGCATAGGATAAGTCTTCAGCCTGAACATATTTTATATTAAAGGGTGGAAATACCTAGATGATATTTGAGTCACTAAGATAGTTTTTTTTTTATTTCATTGAACATTGTTTACAAGACTCAAATCAAATTTGCTGAGTCACAATAATGAGTTTGTCAAGGAGAGGATAATCATAAATTTGTTCTATAACAAATTATTCCAAACAGTTTGGCTATAAATTGTTTGCCTTACAAATGTGGCAGGATAATCATAACAAATAAAATCTGGAGGTATGGAATAAGTACTTCAATGCAGCGGCAATATACCTAAATCTGAGCTATCACCTGTATTAAGTAATCAAGTGTTTCCTGAATGTGAAGACTACCATTAGAACAGAGCTAACATTTGTAAACTGATTTTTCTAGTTTTGAAGACAAATTCATCACAGAACAATTAAATTTACTTTCCTGACAGAGTAACAGGGATATAAATAAGAGAAAACCAATAGATGTAATCTCACATTATGATCAATATATAATTTCTTTTCTCAAGACCTAAGAGACATGGTGCTTTATCTAATTAAAATTTTGTTAGTTTAGAGTCATTATATAAAACTTATAAGAAGAATCACTTTTCAAATAACTTTAATATATAGCATTTTTATCTGTGTATCTTCAGCTACTAATGCAGTACTTGATATTAAGCCCTCAGTAAATGTTATTAAATGCTAAATGTAAGTAATTTTTTCCCTGAATAGCCAGAATCATCAAAATATTAGGATTATTCTATCATTTTAAATAGAATTACCATCTGCTAGAAGAGTAAAAAAAAATTGTGTTGAATCTATGTTGATTATATGATTTACTATTGAAACTTCACATTGAAATAAAATCTCTAGGCTTAAATTTGTTTGCAAATTCTTTTACACATAATTATTATGTCTAAACACAGCTTTGCTCTTTTGTGACTTCAGTAGTATTCAATGCTGAATAAATATGGATTTACGATTTTTGTTTTTCAGAGAGAGGGTCACTTTAAAATCTGGGAACAATCATAGAACATTTGCCATGTTCTTGGCATTTTTCTTATCTCTAGTGAGACTCTAACATTTGAAAATATTATTCTTCATACCCTCCTGGGTGATAAAGGTTGAAGTAAAATGTATTTGGTAAGTTCAGAAGAGTCATTTACCAACTATCAAAATGTCCTCAAAACTCTCGTCCATTTTAGCAGTCTTCTAGGGAGGAAGAGAGAGCTGGCAAAAGGAAATGCCAGATTGGGCTATAGCAGCTCAATAAACCTGGGCTAGAGCCTGAGGTTTAATCTCCAGAAATATGTGTCCAAAACTTCATTTACTTTCGTAGCACCTTTGTGAGTTTTTTTCATATTTTTATCTACAATTTTCTTACTTTTTCTTAAAATTACCTCCCTTTAAATAATTCAATTCAATGTTCCAAAAGAAATATTATGATACTACCACAAAAGTGGTATAGAAATAATTATGCAAATAAATACTGTGAAAAAGTAATTCAACTCTAGTAATTCTCTAGTAATTCTGTCTAGAGTGAATTAGTGAGTTTTAGGACATGGTAAAAACCGGAAAATACCAAACATGTATGTTCTAACTTAAAAACCAGAAGCAGATTAGAGATCTGAGTCAATGTTATTTAATTCCATGGGCATTTATGGCTAAAATTATCTCAAGTACCAGCAGTTGTACCCTGTTATGCAAACTGGAAATACTGCTCTAGGTAAATCTTTTTTAAGGTCTCCAAATCAGTCATAAAGGATTTTTACAGCTTTTCCATATGACAGAAAGTGAATCCCATGCCATTTTTTCTTTTTCCTTTTTTTTTTTTACTTATATTAGCACGCCTTAAGAACTGTATTAGCATGCTTTAACAAGTAAAGTCATAGTAGCCCAAAGTTCAGCATTTTTTAGGGGCTGATAATATAGGTAGAAGCTAAGAGCCATTAGTTGATTAATAACCATTTAATGTTTGAAGTCCCTATGCAAAGAAAAAATTATATGTATAAAAGGAAATATAAGGCCTACAATAATCTAGCCAGACTTGAGTAAGGCTTTGATTTTTGTCTCATGTTAGTATTAAAAAAAAAGAAAACCTAGATTAACCTATAAGCCAGTAAATAGCAAAGTCAATCTAAAGATTTAGCACAGCATTTCAAAGGAATATAAACTTTACAGTTTAAAAAGTAATTCAAATCAAGTTTTTAAAGGACAGTAGGTTAAACTGTATTTTTAAAGTCTTGAATAATACTAAGGAAAATGACAATGTAAAAATAGAGCAATTATTGCTCATTTATAGGATAAAGTTCAGAAGAAAAAATACAAAGTAAAAAACGAAAGAACAAACAAAAATATAAAAAATTAGTAAAATAGTATAGGAATAAATGCATCAGGAAATAATAATGAGTCATTAATATGCTACTTTATTTTAAAATCTTATTTTCAAATGGTACTATAGTGATGAGATCATGATATGTAAGTATTAAAAGATAACTATTGCTGTGTTTTTCAATAGCGGTTGGATTCTTATTAAAGCACGAATTCAATTTTGATCCCTGAATTTTGAACAAGAGCAAAGCTGTCAAAGAAGAGGAACTAATATGGGTAAATGTAAATTGGATTCCAGGAGAAGGAAAGGAGTTGGAATGATTTGCTGTTTAATCTGAAGAAACAATGTCTCACACTAAATTTAATTCGAGCCAAATTTACACTTCTTTCTATCTTAATAATTTTAGCCTAAAATTTCTGTTTTGCTAGATGAAAAAAAAGTATTTTCCTAATATTAAAGAGAAAACGAATAGGCAAATCTAGTTCATGAACAAAGTAACTCTCATGGAGACATATCAATGAATGTAAATTATAATTATAAGCTAAATCAATTAGTAAAATCTCTGTCATGAAAGTAACATGATACTTTCCATAAGATTACAGTGTATCACTTTTTTTTTTTTTTTTTTTTTTTGAGATGGAGTCTTGCTCTTGCTCAGCTCACTGCAACCTCTGCCTGGCTCCCAGCTTCAAGTGATTCTCCTGCCTCAGCCTCCTGAGTAACGGGGATTACAGGCACACAACACTATGCCTGTCTAATTTTTTTACTTTTGATAGAGATGGTGTTTCACCATGTTGGCCAGGCTGGTCTCAAACTCCTGACCTCAAGTGATTCACTCACCTCAACCTCTCAAAGTGCTGGGATTACAGGCATGAGCCACTGTACCTGGCCCAGTGTATCACTTTTTAATCATCTATATTGGAAGAGTATGGAATAAATTGTATTGCTTATAACATTTATCACTAGTATTATTAGTATAGTAAGACCAAAAAGGTAGTAATGCATCATTCTCATT
Organism: Aotus nancymaae; assembly: GCF_030222135.1. NCBI lineage: Eukaryota > Metazoa > Chordata > Mammalia > Primates > Aotidae > Aotus > Aotus nancymaae. Next base: position 64,508,988 of record NW_026988447.1, on the reverse strand, counting down.
CTTTGGGTACCAATCCTTCGATGGCAAATTAAAACTCTGAACTTTAAGATTTAATAGGCAAAATATCAAATTCTAAAATATATTTTGCTTCATGAGGCAACTAAATAATGAATCAATTAAAGTAAGCCAGTATCAACAGTATCAGAACATTTACTATGAATACAGCTTGAGAGAAAAGAAATTACACTGCAATATAGAAAAATTTCCTTGATACAAGGTGTTCTGTTTCATATCATCTGAATGTCAATCAAACTTGCATGTATTACAAACACTTGTAATAAATATATATGGGAGTTTATTAAATATTAACTCTGACAAATTAAAAAACTTGAATGTACTACAAATTTTAATTGATGACAGTTGTATTAGTTAGTTCTCGCTGAACAACAAATTATCCCTAAACATGAATTTTAACACTAAAACCATTTATTATCTCTTATTATCTATTACAGTTGCCACAGAGAAGTGATTTAAGAGCAGCTTTGAACAATTTTGGCTTAGATTCTCTAATGAGACACCTGTCAAATATCAGCTGGGCTTACAATAAGCTGAAGGCTACATGAGTCTGAAAAATTCATTTGCAAGGTGGCTCACTCAATATTGCTGGCAAGTGGGTTCTGGCTGACAAGGAAAGGCCTCAGTTTTTCTCTGATGCATTTCTCTATAAGGCTGCCTGACTGTTCTTACGACATGATGCCCAACACATTAGTCAGGGTTCCCTGGAGAGATAGAACTAATGGAATATATATATGGGAGTTTATCAACTCTTAACTTATACAGTTGCAAGGTCCCACAATAGGCCGGGGTGGTGCCTCATGCCTGTAATCCAGCACTTTGGGAGGCCGAGGCAGGTGGATCACCTGAGGCCAGGAATTTGAGACAGCCTGGCCAATACAGTGAAACCCATCTCTACCAAAAATACAAAAATTAGCCAGGCATGGTGGCAGTTGCTTGTAATCCCAACTATTTGGGAGGCTGAGGCAGGAGAATAGCTCGAACTGGGAGACAGAGTTGCAGTGAGCTGAGATTGTGCCACTGCACTCCAGCCTGGGCGACAAGAATGCGACTCCGTTTCAAAAATAGAAAAAGGAAAAAAAAAAGGTCCTACAGTAGGCCGTATGCAGGCTGAGGAGCAAGAAGAGCCAGTAGCCAGTCCGAGTTCCAAAACTGAAGAACTCGGAGCCCGAGGGCAGGAAGCATCCAGCTCGGGTGACAGATGTAGGCTGGGAGGCTAGGCCAGTCTCTCTTTTCACATTTTTCTGCCTGTTTTTTATTCTAGCCTCACTGGCAGCAGATTACATTGTGCTCACCCAGATTAAGGGTGGGTCCACCTTCCCCTGCCCACGACTCAAATGTTAATCTTCCTTGGCAACATCCTCACAGATACACCCAGGATCAGTACTTTGTATTCCTCAATCCAATCAAGTTGACACTCAGTATCACCATCACACCCAGCTTCCTCCTGGGAAAGTAGTCCAAAAGGCCAAGGTAGAAGCCATAATGTCTTCTACTATTGATCTTGGGGAGTTGCACATCACTTCTGTTGTATTCTGTTAGTCACGCAGGTCAGCTCTAATTCAGTGTGGGAAGGGGTCACACCCAAAGGTGTGCATACCAGGAACAAGGATCACCAAAGGTTATCTTAAAGACTGACTTGTGTGATACTTAAAATATCTCGGATTACTTTCAAAAGCACAAAGTATTACATTAAAAAAAATAAATATCTGTATCCTAGAATAAACTTCAGTGTTTCATTCAGAACTTGACTTTATCCACTCTAATTTCCCATTGCGCTCCAGTAAGTGGAAAAATACTCAACAATATTTATAAAGTTAGAAAAGGAGAGGAGACAGTATTTCTTATAAAGGATTGCAGTCTGCAAAGTGGTCATCCTCTGACCAAGACCAGAGACACCTCAAAGGCAGAGGGGTTGGGGGAGGAACTTTATGCTGAACTTGTTGGCTGAGCTACATATTCAACAGGTTGTGAAAGAAAAATAAATCTCAGGACCCCAGATCACTAAGCCTAAGGGAGAAGTCAAGCTGGGAACTACGTCAGGCAAATCTGCCCCCCATTCTGTTACTAAATAAGACAGGTACAAAGATAAGAAGCTACAAACCCCCCTCACAATTTTCCCACCAGGAAATTCCTTGTGGACAAAGGACAGGTAGAACTCAAAGTCATCTCTTTGAAGCTCACCTGTGACAAATATATATGAGATTGCTTCCTCTGCCCTATTGTTCATGTAAAAATGGAGATTCACTGAGCCAGACTAAATGGTGTATTCAGTGGAAGGCTGATCAAAAGAATGCAACCTTTTGTCCCTTAACCACTTCCGACCTGAAAGCCCCCACTTGGAGTTGCCCCGCCTTACCCGACTGAACCAATGCACGTCTTACCTGTACTGATTGATGTCTCATGTCTCCCTAAAATGTATAAACGCAAGCGGTACTCTGACCACCTTGGGCACATATTCTCGGGCTTCCTGAGGCTGTGTCACGACTGCGTCCCTAACCTTGGCAAAATAAACTTTGTAAATTGACAGATCTGTTTCAGAAATTTTGGGTTAACCAGGTTGTAGGAGGAGCTACAAATATTTATGAGGCTGGTCCTGACTCATGCCTACTGAACAAACGTTTATGTGCATATGACCCATGTTCAACTTGGGGTGAGACGTAACATTTAAATGTGTTACAATTAGGTTCTGGAGAAAATTCCTGAAATCAATCTCTTATCCAATCAAAGCTGTAGTTATGGCTGGTGAAACAAGGGTTCAGTTAGTCAGTGTCTGTGAGCTGGATAAGTTTTAATTGTTTTTTTTTTTTTTTTTTTTTTGAGACGGAGTTTCGCTCTTGTTACCCAGGCTGGAGTGCAATGGCGTGATCTCGCCTCACCGCAACCTCCGCCTCCTGGGTTCAGGCAATTCTCCTGCCTCAGCCTCCTGAGTAGCTGGGATTACAGGCACTTGCCACCATGCCCAGCTAATTTTCTGTATTTTTAGTAGAGACGGGGTTTCACCATGTTGACCAGGATGGTCTCGATCTCTTGACCTCATGATCCACCTGCCTCGGCCTCCCAAAGTGCTGGGATTACAGGCGTGAGCCACCGCGCCCGGCCCGTTAATTGTTTTATATTGTTTTTCTTGAAGCCAGTGCTTGCTTAGCTGCTGGAGTAAAAATAAAATCTTGTGAGGGTTAGAACACAGTTTATTTTTTAAGTGTGCAGGTGCATGACATAACCCTCGCCTGGCATGGCCTTAGGTCCTGTTTATAATTTGATACCTTATTGCCACAAAACGTCTGTTCTGTCAGTCTTATGATTGCTATTTTATAATAGGGGCTATAATTAGGTGTATCTGAGCTCCCATCCTATCCTGGGCAGGAACTCGGTTTTAAGGTTTTTTTGGGGTCCCTTTGGCTAGAGGGGATCCGTTCAGTTGGTTGAGGTGCTTAAAATTTTATTTTTAGTTTACGTCTCCAATAGATAAGCTGGTTTTCTTACTATCCCTTAAATATGGCATTTTTTTTCTACTCTGTAGCTATGATCGTGTTGTTCTCCCTCTAATAAGATTCCTACAGAACAATATTTTTTCTTTCTTTAAAGCTCCAGTTGTATCACCATGAAGCCTTGTTTATTAGTCCCATCTACAATAACGATCCATCCTTTCCCCAGAATTCTATACGTAACAATTCTTATAGCCTGCAATGAAACATTTAATGAATCTCTTACTTTCGTTTAACACAGACAGTTACTGAATGCCTATATGGACTAGGGCTGTGCTGGGTGATGATATAAACATTATTTATTTATTTTCCTTATCACTTCAAATAATTCACTTACATATCTTATGTTTGTTATACTATTATTTAGTATTTTTGCAGGAATGTTCTTAGAGCTATTAGATGTAATGTTTTTTAAAATATTCCCAAGTGTAAATTTTATTTGCAGAAAAGATTTTCCAGAGGTTAATCAGGTTTTGGAAGTTACTGTTCATGTTTTTTTACAGTTACAGAATAAAATAATCTATTTGCTTTGTAAGATTTTAAGTTTAATTTACAAATGTGATTATTCCATTTACTAATGTAGTGAATGTAGTCATCACTCTAGGACCCTTTAACATTTAATCTTATTTATATGTTTTGTTAAGTAAACTCCCTTAAATATTCAAAACTCTACCATTAATTCAAAATAGTTAACATATACCACTTTGACTGCTTTTAAGGAATTTGTAGAAACAACATATATAAAAGTATTTTGTAAACTCTCAATTAAATACACAAATATGGCATTATTATTATTAAATTACAAAGTCAGATGTGTTACCAGATTGAAATGGTTCATCAAAGAACAGACTACATGGCCTTGCTCATGAATGCTTTAATAATTGTTTGATTAGTTGTTAACATGGCTACTTTTTTTTTTTAAGGTACTTTTTCTGCCTTGAATTAGATGGGATTTGGAGAAAATCAAATTTAAGTGAATTAAAGTCCTCAGAAGAATTTACATGTTGCTCCAACTAATAATTGCCTGCCTTAAGCACCAAGAAGCACTGTAAGCAAGCTTCAATTTAGGCTTCAGAAGACAGCCTCGTGATAAACCTTGTGTCCTAGATCCCATGGAGAACAAGGATTTTGAAGTGTGCAGTGAGCCATAAATCCTTGGGGTCAGTTTTCAATCTAGTGGGATGACAGATAAATCAATTTGTTTATAACTAATTAAAGCTGCTGAATGTCTTTAACTGCTAAAATAATTTGAGGCAGTCACATCTTACAGAAAGCAATCTCCCTACAAGACGACAAGCCTAAGAAAGCCTTACATGTGAGGACTAATTCTAAATAGGTAAAGTTTAATGAGAAACTAAAATTCAGAATAGCAGAGTATCATTGAGAGTAAATTGATAATAGCTAAATTAAAGCTTAAAAATATACAGTGTATCTTCTGTGTTCATAGGGGATTTGTTCTAGAGATGCAAAGAAAAGGAAAATCCTCAAAAAGTGTACAAAGAATAATGATAATAGAGATTTATTTGTAAAAAAAAGAGTTTGTTATTGTCACAAAACACATCAGAAGCTGCTGACATTTCTCTCCATAGTTTTCCTGATATTTCTTAAGGTTTTGAATTAAATACATTTAATTCAAACGTATTAATCATTCTTAAGAACTTGAAGGATCTTATCACCTCTCCCCATAAGATTTTTAATAGATACGTGCTTCAATTTAAAATTCTTAAACTCAAAATCCGAATTTTATTCATTTCTGCCTAACTTCTGTGACAATTATCAAAGCTAATGGACCAAAACATGAAAAAACTATAAATGTAAATATAATGAATAAATCTTAGCCAAAACCTGATGTAATCATTACCCAGATTAAAAAATAAAATATTATCAGCAGTGTCAAATCTCCTTGGGACTGTAAACCTATCAGTTATATGCCTCTCCCACTACTCTAGAGGTAACGGCTAATCTGATTTATGGTAATTATGCTTAGCCTTTCTTTATAGAACTACTCTCTATGTGTACATCTGAATATAACAGAATTTAGATTTCAATGTTTTTAACTTTATGTAAACGTAAACATATTGTGGTTTTTTTTATGTGTGTTTAGCTCAGTATATTTAAAATTTTTTCATTTTATTGATTATAGCCAGAGTCATTGTCATCGCTATACACAATTCACTGAATGAATAAATCATTATTTACATATTTATTTTGCAACTGATAGACATTTGAGCTGTCACTAATCTTGGACTATTCTCAAAATTTCTGCTATAAACATATTTCTGTTTCTATTATTGCATGAAAGGAAAGTACTTACCTAAGTTTGCCAAAATTTTTGATTGGATTGTTCTTATTTTTCTTACTGATTTGTAGTTTTTTCTCTATATTAAGATGAGTCATTTTTTGGTCAGTTATATTTACATGGCAAATATTTTCTCCAATTTTGTGGCTGTATTTTCAATTTTGCTACTCTGTCATCTGATAAATAGCATAATTAATTCCAATGAAATGAAATGTCTGTCTCTTCTTTTATGGTTAGTTGTTTTCTTGTGTATTTTCCTGGAATAAGGTTATAAAGCTATTCTCCCATATTTCCTTAAAGTTTTAAAGATTTCCATTCTACATTTAAGTCAGTGGTTAATCTGGAATTCGCTTTCATATGTAGTGCTATATAGGAATCTAATTTATTTTTTTCCACTGGCTACACAATGGTGCCCGCGGCATTTATTGAAAAGATCAATCCTTACCCACTGCTCTGTTGTACCATCTTTGTTTTATATCAAAGATCTATATATCTGTAGGTCAGTTTCAGAGCTCTCTGTTCTTTTCTATTGATCTATGTGGTAGCAATATGACTACCACTTGGTTCGTTTACCTTGCACCAATTTGACAGTTTTAATTACGATATCTCTGTTAATGGGGATTTATAAATGGTAGAGTATGTTATCCCTTCCCGTTTTTCTTCATTAAAAAGGTTTTCTTGGTTTTCTGCATTTTCATACAAAATTATAATAAGCTTCTTACATTCCCAATACTGGATTGCCCAGTCAGTTAACATGGTATATTTTTTCCATATTTCAAGTTTTCTTTAAGTTTTCAACAAGGTTTTATAATTATTCTCATATAAATAAGGCATATCTTTCATTATAATTATTTAGAGGTACTTTTTTATGTTTCTGTAAATGGCATATTGTTATATTTTCTTTTTAAATTATTTGTTGCATCAATAGAAATACAACTGATTTCATAAATTTTATATCCAGAAACCTTGATAAACTCTTTAATTCTTTTTTTTTTTTTTTTTTTGGTAAATTCTCATGGATGCTCTACTTAAACAATCATATTGAAGTAGCATCATTTGTTTGGAGAAATACCTGAGGTTCACTGTCTTGTGCTAAGGATATTGAAGATGTAGACAAACAAGGAGTTGGGTTAAAAGGAGAAAGTTTAATAGTCAAAAGAAAGAAGAGAAAATCTTCCCCATGTAGAGGAAGAAGGTTTCCAAAATGATCTTCCTTTTCACGGCAGGATGCCCCTGGCTTTATAGGGGGGCTTGAGAGTGGTGTCTGATTTACATAGAACATAGTGGATTGGTTGGACCAGATGTGACGTTTACACAGCTCACAAAGAGGCTGCCCGTCCCTCCCTAACTTTTTATTATGCAAATGGATCGTTACCTGGCTGGCACCATGTTACCTGCACACGTGTCGACAAAGAAAAGCGAAGAGAAAACGTCCGTGTTAAATAGACCTGGCTTCCAGGTATCCCTTTATATTGGTACGGCTGCAGGCATTTACATGCAAGCTTGTATGTCTATGCTTGTGGCTAGATTTTTCAGGCTGCCCTAGAAAAAAAGATTTTGGGGCTGCTTTTTATTAAAAGGAAATTCCAACAAGAACTCTTTTACACTTACTAACTGCCTAAGTAATTTCTTTTTAACTTCTATATCAATGTCACATATCATCCACAAATAATAGCAGTTTTGATTTTTTCTTTCCAATTCTTATTATATTCATTTTTCACGTTTTACAGCATTAGCTAGGATATTTTGTACAATGTTTTATAAAAGTAGGATTGTTAGGCAGGACTGCCTTGTTTTCATTCTCAAAAAATGCTAATATTTTACTATTATCCATGATGATTTTAGTTTTTGGAGCCCTGTAGTTTTTGAAGCTGCTCTATTAGATTAGGAAAATCTTCTTATTGTTTTAGTTTTCTAAGCATTTTTATCAACAATAAGTATTGAATGTGCAGAAGTGGTTTTTCTGCTTCAGTGAGGTTATATATTTTCTCTTTATTTTTCTATGTAATAAATTATGTCGATTGATTTTCTAGTGTAAAGCCAACTTCACATTGATAATATAATCCCAATTTGGTAAAATAAAGCATCATTTTAAATGTTTTGCTGGCTTTTTAGAAATGATTTTTTCATAATGGGATTGGTGTATAGCATTTATCTCTTATAATATTCTTGTCAGGTTTTGATTTCAACAATAAGCTAACTTTATAACATAAGTTGGAAAATACAACCTCTATTTTTATTCTCTAGAAGAGCTTATCTGAAAATGAATTTATTTATTATTTGAATATTTTGTATAACTTCCTTGTAACACCAACCGGGCTGGAAATTTTTTGTGTGAGGTTATTAATTGCTGAGTCAATTTATTTAACAATTTAAAGCCTACGAAAGTTTTGTATTTCTGCTTGAGTCAGTTTTGATAGACTATAGTTTTTAGAAATTTATTCACTTTACATAAATTTTCAAAATTATTGGCATAAGGCTTTTAATAATATCCACTTATTATGCTTCTATTTTAGCAGAATCTGCAGTTGTATTTCCTTTTTCATTTCTATTCACTTGTTTCTGCTCTCTTTGGATTAGTATTAGCAGAGACTTAGTGACCTTATCATTACACATGGATATTCTTTGCATTATGTATTTCTTTTCATTTCATTCACTTTTGCTTTTATTTTTATTATTTTCACCAATCTGCTTTTTTATTTTTTATTTCTTATTTTTAAGACAGGGTTTTGCTCTGTCACTCAGGCTGGAGTGCAGTGGCATGATCATGACTCACTGTAGCCTTAACCTCCTGGGCTCAAGCAATCTTCCCACCTCAGCCTCCCGAGTAGCTGGGACTACAGGTGTGTGCTACCATACCTGGCTTACTTTTGTGTTTTGCAGAGACAGGATTTTGCCGTATTGCCCAAGCTGGGAAAGACACAGATATTTTATTTTTCTAATTATAATTTTGATTTATAGTATAATTATGTTCAACTCAGAGAAAATACACATTCAGAATTTTAGTTATTTTTAAAGGAAATATTAGTGCAAGATATCAAGCACAATATGTGAATACTAAAGTTTTAACCAGGAATCTAGATATGTGAAATTACAAAAAGATGGGACAAATAACCATATGTAGATTTTCAAGTAAAATATCTATAACCTGTTCAATAAACCTTCGAAACCCTTTACCTACTCCATTACATAAAAAAAATCAAAGTATGTGTGCGGAGAGAAAGAGATAATTATTTGAGAAAAGGTTGTCTTTGTAGAATATTATCTTTTGAATCTCATTCCCACTTCCTCCATCCCCAAGGAGAAGGGCTTGTCAGCTCCCTCAATTCAAATCTACTTTAATATGATCCATACAGTCGAAAAGCATAATGGCCTAGGAGCTGACTCATGCTTGGGAAATCCAGAGAATTATAGATAGCTGCCTAACTGCCTTGGTGTAGGGCTGGAAGAGTTGTTAACCATGTTGAAAATAAGCCTGCACTGCTGGAGGTTGCCAGGGAAAGAGGTATTGGACTGTTTCCTGTGGACCAAATAAAAGAGAGAGAGAATGAAAAAGCATGGGCATACAGTTATCCTGACTTCCATTCCTTAGGGATGCCTGGAGAACTGGGAACATGAAGAAGCTCTAGGTTAACAAGGAGACCCGTGCTTTGGAAGGGGTAACCAGTGAGCTACCACAATAGGGATCCATCCACATGAGCCAAGAAACTATAGAGGAGAGAGGCTCAAAAGCACACTTTTGAGGAAGCCTTGCAAGTATACCATTCAGCAGCTGGGCTTTAACCGTCTCCCAGACTCTGGGTGCAGCTTACAGTGGCACATCAAGTAATGTCTTTCAATCATCCTCTCACTCCTCCCTTACTCTGCTTCCGGTACAGTTGGTCAGAAAGGAGCTTGAGAGGGAACAGGGAAGCAGAAAAATAGAGAACCTCTAAAAAAGTCACTTTGTAGAATCCTACTCCACACTGGTATGACCAACAAGAGAGAAATCTCAATTATAATTTTGGATTATATATTATAATTTCTAATTGATACACTCTGAAAATTTAATCATCTACCAGACCGTCTATTTCTTAAGGGTGAGCAAAAATGCCACAGGCTTCCAATAGTTTCATCAAAGATGAAAAGTTTATATTCACCAAATCAATATTAAAGAGATGGTGAGAAACAAAAATAAAATAGAATTTTAATTACATTTTATGAATTGTGGTTTCTATGTTTTTAAATCATTTTTTACATTTTATGCTTTCCTAAGACTATGAAGCAAGAGTGGTAATCACTGGTAATTTAATTATTTATAGTAACATTTTAATAAAAGCAATCATCATTATGAAAAATTGAAAGATTTGGGACCTGGAATGTGTCTTTAAAATTCTGAGCTTGAGCTAGCAAGCCTAGTTAATTGTAGAAAATGGTCCCCAGAACCCTGTTTTTTTCAATATCCATTGAGTCACCACAAACATGATGACAGCTTTGCAAATTATATGTCTAATGCTTAGACAAAATCCTATAACTACTATGAAATAGGTAATGGGATTAACCCAAATGCCCATGAGCCATGCAGAGAGATAAAAGAGGATGAGGTAGGGTTTAAGTGCATATGTCTTTGTGGGAAAAAGGGACATTTCTCAATTTAAAGGGGTACTTATTACTCAGATCTAACTGAATTACATCATGAGGAATATGAAGTCCAGATTTGTCAAAAACAACTGAAAATACGACTTTATTTCTTTCACTGTTGTTATTGTTTTAGAAAATTTTCTTATTTTTCAATATTTAAAAATATTTATACAGTGATAAAACACACCTGGTATGTTACATGTTTAGTGTGGCCAAGCAACGCACACCTTCAAGTTAGAGGTCAAGGGTTGCCATCTTGTAAACACCGAAAGATAGACTGCTAAATTCTTCTTGTGAGTTATCCTAATTCATTAAGTAATGACAGGGTAATGAACCAGTTGACAAATTTCAGTCTGTTGTTTTTTGATACTAGAAGTTTGACTGCTCTTCCAGCCTAGATTCATAGTATCACAGCGTCTCCATTTTTTTTTTTCATGCTCAAAAATACTAGTCATTTAATCGTCTATATATTCTTAAACTCTTCTTACAGTTAACAATTTTCTGGGAATCAGAAATATTCGGGATGGATTATCTAATGCATCTTGATACCACTTGCAACTTTGAAGGGAATACTGTATTTTTCTCTCTAATAAAACTATTGTTAAAGGGGGATAAATTTCTTGAGTAGCCTGTACGGTAGAGGTCCAGGATCATTCAATATCAATGAGAACATGAGGGAGATTAATAGCAGAAACGAAAAGTGATTGATGTAATGATTAGGGGACGAAGGGTTCCTCTTTGCGAGGAGATCGTCAAACAAAGTTGGAAATTAAACCTGTGTGCCTAGTGAGATTTCACCAGGCGTCCAGGCTTAAATTGACAAATATTCATCTTAGCCAAATGTGTCCTTGGGCAAATTTATCATAAACTAGTACAAGCAAAAAATAATAATAATTTAGATTAAATCTGTACCAACATTTTCCCCTGAAAGCCCTAGACTCTAACACTTTCCTTGAAAGGTAAACATCTCTGCTTACCTTGTGGGTATGGGACAGTGAAAAGGGCACACTGCACATTGAGTGGGTGGAGGGAAGAAGGACTGGCAAGAGCTTCAGTGGAAAGAAGAAAGAATTTCACTGGGTACTGGTCTTGTAAGAGTGGCTGGAGGGCCTGTGTAGAATACTCTTTCCAAATCCTCAGGGCGGTTAATGAGTTTCCCCATCTCCCCATCCCAGCTTCCCAGCTCTCTTAGATAGTTTCTTTCTCCCAGCCTCTGTCATTTTCTCAGTCTCTTTTAACCTCATCTTTATTTTCAGCCTTTCTCCTGGATGTTGGTTTCTCTCCCTGCCCCCTCTTCAAGTCTCTTTTTCTAGCCCCACTCCTAACAAATATCTCCTATTTACATACAAATGAGACCACGTGGAAAAATTAAAATGTCTCTCATGATAGAGAATTGGCCTTTTACATGCAAAGCAGACGCTTTCTATCATCTCTAACTGAAAATCTCTAAAGGAAGTAAACATTAGGGAATAGAATCAAACATCTTGCTCCAGAATGAGCATATCTAGTGAAAACAGGATAAAAATGAAGCAAGATAACTTCAGGCAAAATGTATAAGAATTGTTTGTTACACTCAGATTACGGAACTGCAGATCTGGAAGAACGCTTTCATATCATTTGATTAAACCACACTGATTTTATAGACACAAAAATTAAAGCCTTGAGAAGTTAAGAATTTTGCCTGCCTCAGTCACACAGCGAGCGTGTGGCCCCGGGTAACTAATCCAAGTGCTCTTGGCTCAAAGGTTCAGGACACTCTTCACCACCGCACTATTCTGGCTTCTCACACCAGTCAGGGCTCAATGAGAAAAATATAAGACAGTTGTTATATTGCCAAATATATTCTTCTTTTCAGTGAAAGCGCCCTTTCTTTTATGTAATAGTTTAATGAATAGCATATATATTATGGGGCGGGATTCTGTCTTTATTTGACAAAGAACAAGTTGGTTTATCTCATGTCAGTTATACAAAGGGCATTTGAAATTATTTATTGATCTAGGAACAACTGAATTATCTGGAGCTTTTCCTTCTGCACAGGATTAGGATAAAGTTAATTACTCAACATACCGAATTAAGACTTCAGAGTTGGAAAGGTAAACTATGTATCAAAGTGCCTTTACAATTGAATTTTCATAATTTTACAGTCTATCCTAGTGGGGGTGGGGATAATCTGACCTAAATGGTTCAGAATTACCTACAAATCACAGACCACTAATTTTTGTGTATGTGAGCAAGAAATAGGAATGACTTCGCACTTGTATTCAGATATTTACGTCACTGTGATATGATTTGAACAGTCACCATAATTCAAAGTTTAGTATTTTCTGCTATTTTTACAATGGTAAGATGGTAGGTCAGCTTCATAAAGTATGTCAAATAAGTTCAGCCAACTGAAAGAGTCTTCCAAAATGGCAGTTACTGCTTCCCCTCTACACAGGCCAAGGATAAAAATAAATATTGCCCTCAAGTAACTGAAAACAAATCCAGGAATGCCTTGGGTATTTTCAATTCTGCTGACTTTTGAAGAAACAGAGTTCTCCAAATTAAAGCAAAAGCTAGCTACTAAATATCACCTATGTGCCCAAAAATAGATCTTGGGAAACACACACACAAATAATCACTTAGAAATTGTCCTTGCTTCCTAGAAAAGTATATACAGTTAAGTTGCAATAAAACCTAATAATAGATTTTTTAAAATTGTTTTTTTAATTAATAAATGTTTAAATGATTTTTTTCTTCGCCTTTGTAAAACTTTAGAATTTTAAACTTTAATTGATATAAAACTTGTACCCAACAAATGAGGCTGTCACAAAATGAAAAGAGAAAAAAATTAAAAGTTAATTGATTCTCATAATTTAATTATTCTAATCCCAGTAATGCAATTACTTAATAAATCTTTAAATTAGTTCACTCTACATTTAAAAAAGGTGAGTCTCACTTTTAAAATTGCAGAGAGAGTTAACTGGGGAGGTCTCGTGGTTGTTCAAAAATGTCACAATGGCTTTGAGGTGATTAATGTAGGAGTGGCCTTTGTACCCTGGGGAGAGAGCCCAATAACTCAAGGTTTATGTTCTCACACTTGCCGAACACCCTAGGAGGGCGATTTCACAGTTCATACCACAAAAACGCATTTCTTTTCCCACTTCAGTTAAAAATAAATTCAATGTGTGATACAAATGGTTTTCCGTGTTTTGTGTGTGTGATTTTTATAACTGAAGCATTATTTCAACAAATGGCCATTTGGATGTGAGTAGCCCTAAAAATTATGTAAAGATATTATGGCTAAAACAGAAATGATACAATGGCAGTTAAAGGTCCAACTAGTAAGGTAAAATTCTGAAATTTATAGAATGGTTTCCTATTTCTCTCTTGATTCTGTGAGTTAATGTTAACTTACACAATCATAGCTAATGTTTTAGTAGTGATTTATGATTTGCACAGCATCTAAAATGGATATTCCCATTGTCGTGTAACACCAGTATTATGTCAACATGTATCTTTCTTCCCATTTTTTACACGCAGAAACTGATATTAAGAAAGATGTAATGTCTGGGCCAATTTGAGCATACTTAAATGCTAGATTCAAACTTAAGTTATCACATTAAGACTGTGTTTCCTTCCACTAACATATTCAACCTCTCAGATTAAGCAACACTCAATACTTTATGAGAGTAGTAACAGTATTTGAGGATGTTGACTATTCTCAGACTAAAAAGTTAGAATTTTCAAATATAATTTTGCTTATTAATTTAAGTGATTACAGACTAAGTTAAATAGCATAAATCTGAAAGATATTTGAGAAAATATACCTATTTGCATACAATGCATAAAACTGTGCATGCATATATTGGGATTAAAATATTATTTGGCAGTGATCTTACTAGTATCTTACATCAGTTTTTTTTGTGAAAATTTTTCATATTCTCATTCTTCACTTTGTGAGAATTAACATTATAATTGTTTAAATATTGTCTGCTTCTGAATTGGAATCAACTTAGAAATAAAGTATTTTCTCTAAGGTGCAGGATATGAGTTCCAAAACTCAGCAAACATTTATATAACATTTACCTCATCTTGGACACTATTCTGGGTGCTTTCTGCATTCTACCTCGTGTGATTCTTCCAATATCCCTATGAGGTAATTCCTTATAGAGATATTGGAAGAATCACATGAGGCAATCATCTCTATTTTACAGCTGAGGAAGCTCAAAGTTGAGTAACTTGTCTAAGTTTAAACAGCTAGTAAGGGGCAGAGCTGGAATTTGAACTCAGACAATCTGTCTCCAGAAGAATTAGAAATGTTTAACACCAAGTGATTAGTGATTAATTCACTCATAGCTATTTCCTCTTTGTTTCTTTCCTTCTTCTCCAAGTCACATACTAGCTTCACTGACATTTGTAGCCGAGTACGTGTTTTTTTCAACCATCGTAACAATGGCTGGTAGGCAAACTCCTACAACTACTTCCAACCCCTCCCCTAAGAATTAATTGAATCTAGGATATTAAGAAAACATTATTGCTAAGTAAACATTTATTTATGGCATTGTAATCTTAGTTGTCAGTTTAGAAGGCTGAAGGTGCAGTGAGACATAGTAGTGACTTCTAAATTACTCAAGAAGCACGTCTTTATCCTTATTCTTTTTCAGAAAACTCAACTGTGAAGTGTCACTACATCAGAAGGTAGCTGAAGAGCAACAGTACTTGCTTTGATTTTAAGCCACATCACCCTAGTGTGATTTTATACTATTTCCAAGCATCTCTTTCTTAATCAGTAAGATAAAGAAAAGGGATAAAGCTGGCCTTGAAATTTGTGATGGAAGTAATGTGTGTAAAGTGCCTAGCACAATAAATGGTAGGTGTTAGTAGATATTGTGACAATACTTCTTTGGGTTAACTTGGACCACTCCCAATTGTGATGTTCATTCTCTGGACTTCGACACAACTAATACAGGTTTCAGCTAGAATTTGACTGATTCAACACATTTAAAAAACAGTTCACATTTCATATGAGAAGGACATCAAGAATAAAATCAATGACATCAACATTTTTTACTACTAACCTCACGGTATAATTCATTACTGAGTCCATGCAAACAGGCAAAGAATTGCCTTAGAATAGGACCTGTTTAGAATATTGTTAAGCTTATTTAACAAAAGATTGATCAAAGATATTTCATTTTTTTGAAATGAAAGGGAAGAAGGGTAGTACATATTAATTAGAGTGTCAGAAAAACTGAAACTAAGCTATACTTAGATATACACTATCATCTAAACCAAAATGTTCTCATCAAGAAAAATAGTATATCGTGGATTTTCCTAAATAGCAGATTCTGAAACAAAGGCTTCTGTTCAGGCAGTTTATATTGAAAAAATTGACCTCAGGAAGAGGAGTAAAGGACTACAACAATGAACCGGGAGCAGGAACAGAAGAGGAAAGCATCTATGTATTCAGTGGCTCCATCCCCTCCTTTGTCAGGAGCTGTCTCATAGAATGCTAATGCTCCTGCCCTTCTAGTTCAGGCGCCTGATAATGCCAGATTCTGAAATGCACCTTTGTATAAGAATAGTACCAGAAAGAAAGCAGGATATATGCATTAACGTGAGGCAAGGGGCTGTCAGGTTACAGCTGTGCATAGCTGGTTGCCATAGCAATGGCTGGAGTAAACATGGCCAGAGAAGATGTAGGGAAAGACACAATAGGTATCTAATGCTCATACAGGGACTAGTTATGATTATCCCTACATATATCATTCTACAGGATATGAAACCTCTATTGAAGTTTTAAAAATCTATTTTTCTTATGGTTGCCCCAAATTTGGGAACCATATAGTGCTCTTTCTAGATGTAATTGACACCACTAATGTTTCTCATTGTGTGCAACAGTACAAAAAGAATCTAGTTTGCTAACTGAGAGAGCTTCTTCTATCTGCCAAAAGGCATTATTAGTCTAACCTGACAGACCTATAATGGATAGGAATTCAGTAGTTGGAAAGAATTCGGTACACAGTAATTGAAGGTTACTTAAATTCCTGCTCTGAGCTGAGCACAGTGACTCACACCTGTAATCCCAGCACTGTGGGAGGCCGAGGCAGGTAGATCACCTAAGGTCAGGAGTTTGCAATCAGTCTGGCCAACATGGTGAAACCCTATCTCTACTAAAAATACAAAAAATTAGCCAGGCGTGGTGGCAGGCGCCTGTAAGCTCAGCTACTCAGGAGGCTGAGGCAGGAGAATCGCTTGAACTCAGGAGGTGGAGGTTGCAGTGAGCTAAGATCGTGCCATTGCACTCCAGCCTGGGCAACAAGAGCAAAACTCCTTTAAAAAAAAAAAAATTCCTACTCTGACATTGAGTGTTTAGAAACATGCATCTCATATTGTTTTTAAAGACAAAGAGGAAGTTGGAAAGTGATTACTAAAAAGAATGCAAGTAACTTGAATTAGATAATTATTAACAAGTTAAAATATTTAGCTGCAGCTTGAAATGTAACTTCACCAATGGAAAGGAAAGGATAGGCAGTTTTCTGGTAAACTTAAAGTTTTGTAAAGCCTTAAATATTAATTTTTTCTCAGTTTTCTGGATAACTACGAACTTCAGATAAAATTTCCAGAAAAGTTGTTTCTAACAACTGTTATGAATTTTTTGAAAATAGGAGTTCTAGAATGATCACTTCTACCTTTAGGTGGGGATTATTAAAAATCAGCAGTGAAGAAAGAATGTAAAGAAATAGTTTGCAGACTAAATACTTTTCCATTTGGATTTGTTCTATATTGATTTAGTCTTCCCGCAATAGACTACCCATTTCAGGTAAGAAATATTGGTGTGAATTAAGCTCAGCAGAAGTACTAAGCAAAATTATCTACTCTGAAGCAACTCATGTTACCTACAATGATGCATAAAGATGTATGATGTTTATTTAACTTTCTTCCAACTTCTATTTTTGTAAACTTCGCTTTAAAAAAAAAAAAATTTGGTAGTTTTGAGGAGTTGGTTGAGAATAAGGTATCTCCTAGAATACTTTTAACTATAGGAACGTATTACATTGAGTATTTGATACCCAAAAAGAAGTAGGGCTGATTCTGTTTAGATATTCTTCCCCGCGGTGGTTACAGTTTGAGAGCTGGCTCACCTTTGATAAGAAGCCCTTTTCCTTATATTTAGTTCTGACTTTCATAACTGAAATCAAAATAATCTACTTCTTTCTATATTGTGTTCTCTGATTCATAATTGTCCATAAATTTTTCATAAGGACAAGGTAGTAAACTGTTAGGTGGTTGTCATAGGAAGAAATTAAAATACGAAAATAATAAAAAGGCAACTATTTTATTCAATTATCCATCCATTCAGATGACTATGTCCTTATTATGTGTATAGAACAGTTGCTGAGCAAACAATCTGTAACAAATATAGCCCTTACTTTCAAGGTGCTTATAGTAGAGTAGAGAAATAAGACATTCACACAAGTAACTATGATAGAATTGGAAATAAGTGCCATAGGAGAGTTAGAAACATGGGCATCCAGAAGAAAGATAAATTGCTTCTCTATGTCATTAATGTTACAATGAGCAAGATTCAGAAATATGTGAGACTCAGGACTAAAGAACATTCACCTCTCAACATCACCTCTGGCTCCAGGGGCATTTCAACTACACATCAGACAATTTTAATCTACTATTGGACATCTCTACATAAATATCAGGATTTCAATATCACCATGTCCAAAACTAAATATCATTTTTCTCACTAAACCATCTCCTCGTATCTTTCCTAATTTCTGCTCCCGAGCCATTTTCCTATTTCTGGTATTCAAATAACCCTGTCTCTACATTTCAGTCACATTCTCCCTCATTGCCAGTCAGTGATATGTCAAATCATACACTTTCTACCTTCTTAAAGCTCTTCCTAGACCCTTTTTTTCATTTTATTGACAGACTCTTGGATTTGCAATGACATTTGAACTATTTTATTTTTTTACTTCCTTTTTTTAAAAATTTTTCTTTATCTTTTATTTTTCTTGACTCCAAAAGTCTAATCTATATTCTGCTGACAGATTAATCTTCCCATTTTATAGCCATGACCATATAATTCTCATACTCAAACACATTTATAGACTCAAACTAATTAACTATATGAATCAATATTTCTCATCCTGATATTCACTATCTCCTGAGGCTCTATTTCCAACCTTATTTCCCAGTACTTAACTATGCCCCAAGTGTGACCACTTTATATTTCTAGACTAGAATATACCAACGTTACAATGTATCTACTCAATAAATTTTGTTCCTCTGGAACCTCTTGATTATCAAGCTTCGAAGCTTATAATAATTTCCACTTCATATGTGGCCTTTCTGATGTCCTTATACCCTAACCAGGCTAGTTGTAAATTGTCTGTGTTATTCTTTATTTACCTCTTAAAGCCTACAAGATAATCAAACTTATATGTAACTTCCCTCATCTTCCTCTCTCCCCTACTTCTACAGTGAGGCCTGAGTTTTATTAAGTTCTATAAACCTACAATATTTAGCATGGAGTCTGCTGATAGCGTGTTTAAGCATCCTTTTTCATGAAATTGAATGTTCACTCACTAACAAATTAATTTCTCAAAGCAATTAAATCCTTATTCATATGCCAGTAAAGAAAATGGTGTTTGTCCCTGTCTGAGAATGCCTACCACATTTTAATCTTTCCCACGTTGAGGTAAATTTCAACTTGATGAGTACATGCGTATCGTTTCCTCCTTCTTGGAATCTCTCTTCATTAACTTCTCTCTGTCCTGACAGTCAAAAGCTCTTCCATACCAGATTTAAAAGCCATAAAAGCCACTGTAGGGGTCTGTTCAGTTTTAAACACAATTTAGAAAACCTTAGGAAAGAATGGCAATTCCCCTTCAGAAATCTCCCGTACACTTTTCAATAGAACAGCTTTCCAAATTGGAGATTGAAAAATATTATACCACCAACCAAGTAACAAAAAGTCACTCACTCACTGTGATGTAGAAAGATTCCCTTGATTTTCACAAAGAGCACAAAAGACTATATTTTACTTATTTAAATCTGAGACTGACACAAAATGTCAGAAAAAAAGAAAAGTAGTCAATTTATCTAAAAGATCATTATTTAGGAATAAATTGCTATGCAAAAATGCATGGATCTGCTTGACAGCTTGTGAATTTAAGACAGATGAAATGCCTCCCTCCTCGCCCCCAAGAATCAACTTTGCTGAAGAAATATGTTAATCATCCTAAGTTTGGATATCCTTAGGATTTGGATTTCCAAAGCTCCGAAATCAATGTGTATCTGGAACCGGGAGTTAAGGAAACAAAAAACATAATCAGCTTAGGAAATGCTTTATTTCCTGTGCTTAATCTGCAAAGAAAAACAAAGCAGGCAGAGCCAGGTGCAACAAAATCAAACACGTAGATGGGAAATTCAGTCTTTTCCTGCTTCACTCAGATGGTCAATTTACACTCCTGAGCTGTAGCCTCCTCTTCTGAGACAAATGGAGTAGCTTTGGTTTATTGGTTTGTTTACAGATACTGGCCTTCAGTTAACCTGTACACTTGTTGGCTGACTTGAAGGAGATAGTTATTATGTAACTATTGTCTCTGCTCAAATGGGAAATTATTCTACAGGGGTTAACAGTTCATTAGAAAGAAGACACTGTTAACAGGTTGGGCTCATTACCAGTGAGCAAAAGGAGGTGTGTATTTTCCAAAAATGACCGGAACAGAAAAACGCGGAGCACATCTCTGGGTTGTCCACCTTTATGTCTTAAGGCCAGGTATTGCAGGCCACTTCTATTGATGCTATTCCGCTTTACTTTCAGAAGGACGAATGATCTATCAGTTTAATAGTGCCGGCAAAGTACTCTACTCACCGATGCTCGCAGACCTGGAGCAGCGAGCAGGCTAAGCCAGCGTGTCAGACTTCACACTCATCTGCACATCTAATCGTCAGCAGTGTTTTCCATGGCATTGAGATTCCCATCAATCTTCCCCAAGCACACTGACGTTACTTATAAGCTATGTAATGATTTCTGTGGCCACATAATCTTTACTTAAAACGATTTGACTCTACTAACTCTTCTAATTTAAATTTTCTGATCTTGATGCTTGCTGCAACTTAACCTCAGAAACTCCAAGATGCAAGATGAGCAGATCTGTGTGAGTTTGAAGTGTTTTTGAATTTGTCCTAAATTTACATAGATATTTTGAGAAATGACTGATAAAATGCTGTTCGGGAGGGATGTACTTATTTTTTCCGACATTATCGCTGTAAATTAGAATTTTTCAGGCAGCAATATTTTAAATTGAAAATGAGTGAAATAAAATTAGAAATGAGTGTTTCTGGTTTTTTTCCCCCAAGACCTCTCAGAGTCTGAATCAGTCTTTCCTGATTGTGTTCTTTTATGGTAGTTTGTACTTCAATTTTCACACTTATTAAATCTATTTTGTATTAAAATCACATGCTCATTTCTCCCACTCGTACATCACTATGGGCAAGGACATCTTACTTGCTTTTATATTCCTTCCAGTACAGGGTAGGAACCTAATAAATATGGATTAAATTGTTTATTTTCAATCACTCAGGAAGGGTTAAAAGTCAAATGTAAATCATTCTCTAAATTGTCCATTAATATATTCAAGGCTTATGTAATACATACCTATCTTTTATCTGAGTTTCTTAGCCAGAAGTAAATAGGATTTTATGTTTAAGTATTCCTGAAATGTTATGCAAAATGTGTATATGTGCTTAGATATGTACATATTTCTTCAGCAAAAGTCTATAGACTGTAATCAAATGAATCTCTCTCTACTCACCCTACCCCAAAATACTGTTACACTTCCCTAGGCAGCTTTACCCAACTTCCCAATTTATCAGACCTGAAAAAAGGTTGGGAAAAATACAGCCTAACATCTGCAATATAATATCTCCGATTAAAGCCTTTCACCCACACATGCCAATCTTATTTCTGAGCAACGTCTGAAAATAATATATTTTGGAGAGAAAGTATATTTTTAACCAGTATTCTATTCCCAGATTTCTATGCTCTAAAGAGGCCACTGTACGTTCCCAGTACTCTGTGATTTCATCAAACATGCTTTCAGGGTGCTGTACCCACAAACATTTCCCTTCCATAGAAACAAATACAGTCTCTCTCAAGCCTTTTCCATGCACTCCAAGTCAACATCCAAACGCTCAACTCATTAAAGGAATTCCTGCATCAAAGTGTCAGGGGAAGACCCCTGAAAGTAAACTGAGGCTGAGTCACCCACTACTGACTTCCAATCTGTACCACCAGAAGAATAAGAGACAAAGATACCTGTGTTGACGTCACTGCTGCAAAGACTGGGCAGAAGAAAAAGAATGGTCACTTGAAGCAGTTCCATGGTGCCTGTAGATGGTGTCAATGGCTTCTCTCTCAAGAGGCAAGCAGGGACAATTCCCTCCCAGCCTGGCAGGGCCTTATTAGCAAATGGAAAAGGTGTATTGAATGTGAATAGCCACTGCCCATTCCTACTTATTTTGGGGGCTCTGATAAAGAACGGGAGGAAATACACACGTTCCCTTTGGGAGTTCAGCAGAGAGGAGATTTATTGTTTCAGTCCCTTACAGGAACTCTTTTTTTTCTCTCTCTCTTCCTTTGGCAGCCACTTGTGTTTTTGTTACTACATTATTTTGTTCTTCTTCAACAGAAAGGTCAGGACGGGTTTTGAACAGAAAGAGATCCTTCTTGAGAATGGATCATAGCACCTTCTAACTTTTGTTTTGAAAGTGCATTTTGAAGTGGTTATAAAGGGGCCTCATTTAGCAGCTACTCCCCTGGGATAAAAGAGGCTTTCACTGCCCGAGGTTAAATTTTAGGGCAAAAATCTATCAGGAATCAACTTAACTTTTCTCTTTCCAACTTGAAAGCCAGATTAGTGAAGCCCACCTTTGGCTATCAGTGAAAAACTGTATTAAATAGATTATACTCTGCTCTTGAGTAAGCAAAAAGACTTTTAAAGGCTGTCCAGAGGCTTTTCCAGAACTTTTTAATAGAATTAAGCAAAGACATGTGGATGTCCATTGACCACTCCTGGTTTTTACTAAAGGACTTTGATGATGAATAAGGAACAATTACTTAGAATACCTCATGAATGCTCTTCTTTTATTTTGTTTTATTTTTGAGACAGAGTCTCGCTGTTGTCGCCTGGGCTGGAGTTCAATGGCACAATCTCAGCTCACTGCAACCTCTGCCTCCCCAGCTCCAGCAATTCTCCTGCCTCAGCCTCCTGAGTAGCAGAGATTACAGGTGCCCACCACCATGCCCAGCTAATTTTTGTATTTTTTAGTAGAGAAGGGGTTTCGCCATGTTAGCCAGGCTGGTCTCGAACTCCTGACCTGAGGTGATCCACCTGCCTCGGTCTCCCAAAGTGCTGGGATCACAGGTGTGAGTCACCGCACCCAGCAGATGAATGCTCTTCTTTAGGGGACAGGATTAGAATGGCAGTGAGTGAAACGCCTTCACACATCAGTGAAGCTGGGAGAGGTAGATTCTTTAAGACTGGAAAGCCAACCAGGCTGGACATTCTGTACAGCAGGGGTCACTTTGCTGTCAGCCGTGACTGATTAAAACATGGTGATAGCACTGCCACAGCCCTGGGTACAACCCTGTGTATGCCAATGACTTCATATTTTTCCTCAGCCACAGGCTTCATGTCTCATTTTAGCCAATCATCTTTTTATACACTTTTACTCAGGCCTTATTGGACAACATTGTCAATAGATCAGTGTAGATTCATTTGCCCCAGAAAAAAAACTATTCAAAAATTATACCTTTACCTGTTTTCAAGAAGGGCACACATTTCACTGCAGCACCATGCTGGGAAATACTTCATACAAAAAGAGTTAGAGTGAGCCAACTGCTCAAAACACATAAGAACATTAGCTTATCCAATGTTACACCAGGGGTCAGAAGAGCTAAGTTTCTATTTTGTGCATAAGTAAGATTGTATTTTACCCTCTTCTAATAGATTTTCTAAAACAGACTGCCTTTGGGGTTGTTACTTTATTTGGCATATCCTGGAGAATATAAAGATAGGAACATATGTGAATAGATGTCACATGCACTTTCCAGAAATAAATTGGGGTGTGGCCATGTGAAATCACAGTTGAACACTCACATTGCCTCACTTCCTGCTCCTTCTGTACTCTCACACTGGAGTTGCCGGTACACAGAGTCACCACCGATGCTGGTCACAATGATTTCTTCAGGGATTTGATGGCATTTGGACTTCTCAGCCCTGACTCCTATGCATTTCCATTTAGTGGACTAGATATCTATTCTAAGAATGCCTGATAATAGAATATTAAGACTACTTAAAAGACAAAGTCCTATAGATGAAAAAAAAAAAAAGAAAACTAAGAAAATACATCTTAAAATAGCTAGCCAAAAAAAAAAAAAAAATTTAAAATATAAGAACAGAAAAGAAAAAAATGAGGAGTAATAATGGGGGCGGGTAGGGTCAGCTTTGCCTTAGTAAATCAGGAGATATTTTTAAGGTAAAATATTTAATTAAAACAGTAATGGTTACCAGAACAGACAAAAAGATCAGTGGCATAGAATAGAAAGTACAGACACAGAAATTCTTATATTTGTTGCTATCTACATGTATATACACACAGATATATTTACAGATATGTCTGTGTGTATGAATGCTTGTGTGTATATGCATATATTTAGAGAGAGATTAGATATAGGTGAGTTTAACATGTAGTAACAGTGATTAATAGGGTATATATTTATTGTGAGTTTTTTGACAATGTGTTAATCATTTAAGAACATTTTTAAAATTAAGTCTCCTTTACTTAAAATACCAAATTGCACATGTTAATCTTATATGTTAAAGATTTAAGTTTAAATAACAAAATCATAAAATTCGAGGAGAGAATATGGTAACTGTACATAATTGGGGTGAAGAGGACATTTTATGCATGACACTAGACAAAGCACATGAAGACGTCACACATTCGCTTACACAGAAATTAAAAGATTTTTGGCACAACACACTGTGAATTTAAAAGGCAAATAAAAAATTTTGTAACAGTACATAATAATTTATCTTAAAAATACCTTCTGATCTAAAAAACAATGACCCTACGTTTGAAAAAGGCAAAAAAATGTCATGCAAGAAATGGAGGGCCTGTAAAACTATATTCATCACCCCAGAGATCAAAGAAACGAATATCCCAACATCAAAACAGCATATTTTGCCTTTTACATATAATTAGGTATAGTTCTTGACAATTCCCATTGTTGACAAGTGTTCAAATAAAGTAACTATCTTATTCTTGGGGTATGACCTTTCCGAGATGTGACTTGGCAATATACATCAAAACTGCTAAAGAACCATACGATTTGAACTTGCAATTATATGTTTAGGAACTTAAAAGGAAGGTGTTCATTGAAGTTCATGTAATGACAAAAATTTGTCAATACATTAATTATTGAGGAAGAATATTCTGCCACAAAATACTAATTAGATAACTTTTTATAGATGTGGAAATATATTCATGACACTTTTTTGCATATATATGCATATATAATACATATGCATATACATGCAGTACATGTATATGTGTATATATGTCAGTACACATATACACACATACACACACAGAGCAAGAGAAAGTGAGATACAAAATGTTAACATTGCTTATCTTCTGGAAGTGATTTATGGGTAGTTTTTATCACCTTTTTAAATTTTCCATAAAAAGATCTTCCAGAGTAAACATATTGTTCTTGCCTCTTAACAACAAAAACACTTTCGCTTGACCTGATACATTTTGTTTAATTTAATATTTTGTGTGTATATTTATACATATATTTATTACACATTTTGTATTCTAACCTGCTGGGATGTTTTCATTATTAGGAAATGTATAATTTAAAAGCACTTTAATAAAAGAAAATATGTGAAGAGAGCTGAACCGCTCTAACCTGAGATGAATAAATGTGTTTGCTCTTGTTTTTCTGTTTCACAATTCATCTTCTGAATTGCTTGTCGAAAGAAGAGACAGCTGCTAGAGGTCATGCAAGAGCAATCTTAGAATTCTTTGCAAATGCATATCAAGGCCTGTCATTGACATCTTTGACACGGAAGAAATTGTATAATGAAGACTCCAACACTCATGATTTATGTTAGCTTATGTGACACTGAGAAAATTTATTCAGATGGCACCATTACTAAGTCCCCAAATTAAATTCCTTTTCCATACTTGCCTTCTTCCTCTAAGCCAGCTCATCATCATGAATAAAATTATCTAAAATGGGAGGAAAGCCAAGAAGTAATTTTATGAACTGGCAAAGAGCATAATCTCAAGTTCAAATCCCATCTCTACCTTAGTTTTATGTGACTTACTGAGCTATTTGTCCTCTCCATGCTTAGCTTCCCCACAGAAAGATAGGATACACATCATGCCAACTTTCTATTGTAGTTTAGAGGATTAAGTGAGATTCCAGAAAGTCTTCTAAAAATACATATTAAAACAGACAAACAACCTACTAACCTTAACCTTTAGAATCTTTCAGTTGTTGCTATTTTATATAAACCCTCTTATTCCATAGTGATTAAGAAATTTCCTAATATTCAGATGATGAGATCCCAAAATATTGTTGAGAACTGATTATACAGAATCCCAACTCTTATTACCAGGAATTTGTTCTATGCTCCACTGTAAGGTACTTTAAATATGAAGAGCTTTCTTCAGTGGAGAAGGAATCAAACAACTTACTTTCATTACTTGCCTATTTGAAATGGGAATTGGGTGATCTCCTGAAGATAGTGGAAAAGGAGCTGAAACCAAAGAGCCATTTAGGGCACATGATTTTGAAGATACTGAGTCTCCCTTCTTCTGAACCAAAATGGATAAGGAACATCCACAGTGGGAGGGCCCAGCCATTTGGCCAAACTAATGCCAGTAAAATCACTATCTTCCTCACCCATCACATTCCTATTAATCAACTCCCAGTGACTCAGGGCCAATGGTATTTTGTTATTGCTCGCATGAAAAAAAAAAAAGCATCATAGCAAATTGTTTCTTGAAGTTTCTCAAAAGCTTCTCTCTCACATTCTCCAATTGTCCATCCCAATTTTACTCCTCAACTTGTAAAGATGGTTCTCTCACCTCATACCAACTCCCTAACTTTGAATAAATCTCTTGATATATAAGGATATGAATACAGGGAAATTATAAAACCACAGTGGCTCAGAGACGAGACATACAAGAAGTTAATTTAGTACAAATTTTTCTTAACATAGGAACACCCCTGCAAATGCTGAATGAGCCTCCATGCTAACAGATGAAATGATTGAGGCTCACTACTCCATCAGGCAGTCCATTCTCCTACTGGACAACTCTTCTTTTTAAAAAGTCCAAGCACCATTCCTTCATCCTCATCTGCCTTAAGCAGCTCTGGAAATCACTGTAAAGTTCTTCAACAGTTTATTCAACTTTCCATGTAGCTTAGCTACTGCCAGCCATGAACTTTATGTTCAAGATTTTTGCTCGATGTCTCATTTTTGGTTTTCCAAAAATAGCATCTTATAGAAACATTCTTCTCTTATATGGTGCCTATTAAAAAAGTACTGGGCGTCTAGCATATGCCAGGGATTTTTACATGTATGTTCACACAAAAATGTGACATTTAAGAGAGTGACACCTAAATGCAATTCACTTTTCACCATATGTATACTCCATCTAGCTTGACTAACTTATCTATGATTATATTTTACATAATCCTTTTGTCTACCATAGTTTGCCAGACCCCCTTTTGCATTGTCTGTCTCTGTGGTCATTTTGCAATAATCAAAGAAAACTTTCACAGGATCAGATCTGAATCAATTTAAAAATACGATATATTTCTTTCTCACTTCCTAACTTCCAGAGCAATGAAAGTTGAAGTTAATTCTCTAAAAAATGTAAATTTTCTTTCTTTTTTCCAAACTAAAAGAGTCAATGGCAGGCACGGTGTTCTGGTATTTATAGAAACATGTCAATTTTAAGTTATAATAGAAATGGAATGTCTGCACTGGTTTATTTCTCCTAATAAATGCTTCCTACAAATAACTCAGGGAAGGAGTTACTTTACTAACGGCTCCTGGGCTAATCCTCAGGGATTCAAGAAACTGCTTCTTGCTCTTTGTCTATATTTCATTCCCAATCTTCTTTAGTTACTCTCTTCCAGGATTCTTTTAGCGTAGCCTATGCCTTTCAGAACGGCCTCTACCTACTGGTAGTTTAGTTTGATGTTGTATTTGGGTGCTATATCTCACCTCAGTGTTCTGCTTTCCTGTGGAGAGATTTCACAAATGATAGTGTTCTACACCTTTTCCCCAATACTCTTGTCAAAATTGGCTTAGATTTGTTGCCAAGATTTCTCCTGCTTACGGAATGTCTAGTTCTCCATATTAGGTAGGCCCATGTGACTAGTTTTGGCAGACGCTTTAAGCAAAAGTGACATGTGTCACTTATAGGACAATGCATAGAGGAGCAGATATGCATACTTTATGTTTTCTACTCCTTGTTCATGTGACCTTTGCTACCCTGTATTCCTGATGGTGCAGTCTGAGTCCCTGAGTGACTGTAGAACAGAGCTCTCCAACCCTGACACCATGAATATACTGAAAATTTGGATGAGCAACACATAAACATTTATCGTACTAAGCCATGAGATTTTTTTTTTTAATTTATTTTAATTTTAAGTTCCAGAATGTATGTGCAGGATGTGCAGGTTTGTTACATAAGTAAATGTATGCCATGGTGGTTTGCTGCACCTCTCAACCTATCACCTAGGTATTAAGTGGAGGCATCACACTTAAGCTGGAGGCATCACACTACCTGATAAGCTGGAGGCATCACACTACCTGACTTTAAAATATACTACAAGACTACAATAACCTAAACAGCATGGTACTGGTATGAAAACAGATGCATAGACCAATGAAAAGAATAGAGATCTCAGAAATATGACTGCACATCTACCACCATCTGATCCTTGAAAAACCTGACAAAAACAAACATTGGGGAAAGGATTCCATATTTAATAAATGGCGCTTGGAAAACTGGATAGCCATAAGCAGAAAATTGAAACTGGACCCCTTCTTACATCTTATACAAAAATTACCTCAAGATGGATTAAAGACTTAAATGTAAAACTAAAAATTATAAAAACCCTAGAGATTTCAAGTTTATTTTGTCACTGAGGCATAGCATAGCCTATCCTGACCAGTAAAACTTCCTATTATCTTTTCTTGAAAGTCTTAGTTGATGAAATTCAGACTGAATCGGTCACACTTTTCAGTCATCATCAGCCTCCCACACTAGATAGTAAATTTTTCAATCACCGAAGTTTTGTTTCAGTCATTTATCCCCTAGTTTAGCCTGACATAAAATAATTACCTTTTTTTT
Source organism: Aotus nancymaae (assembly GCF_030222135.1). Lineage (NCBI taxonomy): Eukaryota > Metazoa > Chordata > Mammalia > Primates > Aotidae > Aotus > Aotus nancymaae. Next base: position 64,480,113 of record NW_026988447.1, on the reverse strand, counting down.
CATCAAATAGATGGACTTCTCAGCTCTGGCCTAAACCTTTTGGGAAGATGTCATATTGGGTTCTGTTTTCTACCAACTTTCTCCCAATCATCTGCTCTACTTTGCTTTTAGTAATAAAATGCAATTGCAGCTCACTGACCCAACTGCAAGCTCATGGATCACTTTTTGGCTCTTGACTTCTGTTTCACATCCAGGATTTTATTTTCAGGCCCCCCTCAGGTTCAGATTCTACCATCTCTGTCTTGATTCTTGGGCTGGCCTGAAATCTCAGGAACTTAGAAACAGGGTATTAATAATTAAAAACATAGTCATTATCAAATTCCCTGCCTTTACTAAACAATTTTAGTAAAATGCAATTCACTTTTTCATTCAACTTCTCAAAATAAATTATTTTTATTTTATCATCAAATAAAGCTATTTACAAATGTTTTCAACCTTATTAAACTAGCACTGGCTTAGTAATTTCCCACCGCATATATATAACTAAACATAAAAACATCTTGGATCAACAACAAAGCCGGGATCCAACCCAATCCATTCTTTCAAATCCAGCCTTTGGTCAGAGGAAATGACATAGTAATGGCTTTCACAAGCAGATGAGTGCTGCATCTGAGCACATTTCCAATCATAGAATCCAAATTTCCTGTCCCAGTAGGTTTTGAATTCTGATATCCTGCCCTAACAATATAACACTGGCAGGTTTGCCCATGTTTGACCTCAAATCTTAGCATCAGTATTAACCCATGGAGCTTTTCAAAAACATATATGTTTAAGTCTTACCCATGAAATTGTATTTAGAAAGTACAGGGTAGAGGTCAAGTATGTATATGAGAAAAAAAATCCACCAGAGATTCTGAAGTAGTCACCCTCAGTTAATAATTACTGACTTAGACCATTATAAAATGTATGTATAGATAGATAGATAGATAGATAGATAGATAGATAGATATACACACTATATATATGTTATGTATATATATATTTTTATATATAAGAAATATATCTATATATGTATATATTTTATATATAAGAAATACATCTGGGCCGGGCGCGGTGGCTCAAGCTTGTAATCCCAGCACTTTGGGAGGCCGAGGCGGGTGGATCATGAGGTCAAGAGATCGAAACCATCCTGGTCAACATGGTGAAACCCCCTCTCTACTAATACAAAAAATTAGCTGGGCATGGTGGCGCGTGCCTATAATCCCAGCTACTCAGGAGGCTGAGGCAGGAGAATTGCCTGAACCCAGGAGGCGGAGGTTGCGGTGAGCCGAGATCGCGCCATTGCACTCTAGCCTGGGTAACAAGAGCGAAACTCAGTCTCAAAAAAAAAAAAAAAAAGGAAATACATATATACAAGAAATATATCTATATTATTATATAGATATATTTCTTAGATATAAAATATATGTATGTATATAGCTATAAGAAATATATCTATATATGCATATATACCTATACGTATATATGTACATAGGTATATATATACATATATACGTATGGGTATATATGCATATATAGATATATTTCTTAGATATTAAATATATATTTATATACACATATACATGTATGTATATACATATATACGTACATATATCAATGTATATGTATATATGTATATATATTTCTTAGATATATAAATATATATGTACATAAAATATAGTGTGCATATATCAATCTATCTATACATTTTATAATGATCTAAGTCAGTAATTATTAACTGAGGGTGACCATCAGAATCATTCGTGGACTTTTGTTTTAAGTGTGCTTCCAGCTATTTAAAAGGTAGCAGCAACATTTCTTTGTCTTCACTGCCGACATCCATTCAGAAGGCGTCCGCTTTAGTATTCTTTAAGTGTTCCTAATTGAGTCCTATCAAGCCTTCTTAACATCAGTATATTCAGATTTTAAAAAGCAGTGACAATATTTCAGAAATTCACTTTTACAGAAATTTTACTACTTTAAATTAAATTATGCATTTCATTTATATGACCAACTCAGAGCTAATTAAACCTGGCTTGATCTTTTTAAATGGAAATGAGTCCAGGCTATGGGAGAGAAAATTATTTCTTATGATTTGAGCCCTTAAATTTCAAACATTCCAAGTTGCCTGTAATTATCATTCATAAATTCCCTTTTGAATCTTATTATACTTGCATCCTGATTTATAGAACAAGAATAAAATACCTCTAACTCTAGAAGGAAAATGATTACATTCTCAGCGTTTTCTAAAAACTTTTAGAAAAAGCTTTTTATTTCTATTTGACTGAGATGTTTTTGTGAATGTTCAAGTTTGAGACATAGTGATCAAGGTGTGATTTCATTATAAAGGCATTCTGTCCAATCAGTTTAATTTTAATACCATGTTTTATTTCATGCTGTCAAAAATATTTTCTAATTATAAGTTTGTTACCCAAGTAGAATTCTCCTCTTGAAAAAATATTCTGCTGACCCATCACCTTAGCCGTAATTATGCTCCGTTTAAATTAATAAGTTAAAATTTCTATTTCTATACAACGAGTCTCTTCTGAATAGTAGTTTGGTTTAATAGTCCACAGCTGATAAATCTGAGTTTCTGATCTCATGAAACTGAAAACTAGACTCGGATTCACTGTGACCCACCCAAGGCTGCCTCTATGAGAGCCCGACTCTGATTCACTGTGGCCCATCCGAGACTGCCTCTATGAAAGTCCGACTCCGATTCACTGTGGCCCACCCAAGGCTGCCTCTATGAGAGCCCGACTCCGATTCACTGTGGCCCACCCAAGGCTGCCTCTATGAGAGCCCGACTCCGATTCACTGTGGCTCACCCGAGGCTGCCTCTATGAAAGCCCAACTCCAATTCACTGTGGCCCACCCGAGGCTGCCTCTATGAGAGCCCTTCTCTATGTGTCTATTTTTATTATTGTTGCTGTTCTTGTTGCTCCTGTCACAAAATGCAATTTCTACATTTCATCATCTACTGTATTATATAGAGGACATATTGCTTTCTTTTCTTTACTTTTTCCCGAAATAAGCATTTTAAAGGTCAAAGACGGCTCGCTGAGCCCCAATTTCTAAAATTTAATGAAAAAGTTTACATTTTTCTTTAGTATTGCTTTCCTATTTTTATAAACATTGACAGTCTCCCAGTGATGAATGTTTCTTTAAATACCATTCCATTAAAATTCTGATTTGTTAAATCTTTTATTTCTAAAGAATGATGGGTTTTATTTCATAATCTTGTTAACACTTACAGACAGACAAATTTAGTGGAAACTTGTTTCATGTTGTAAGGAAGGACAAATAACAGTTACAACATTCTTATAATAACCATGGCTCTATGCAATGAGGACACCACTCTTACAATACAATCAGGTACTTTGTTCAAAAATTTCTCTTTGTAGACTTCTCCTTCTGTACTTCCAGGATAAGATCCTAGAAAGTCTGTAACTGATACTGATGTTGAACTAGGTATCTGTGAATTTCTAAGAACTGATTTAATATTTTTAAAATTTGTACCAAATTTCCACAATTCACTGAATACCATTCATCTTAATGGTTATTTTGTTCCACTGGATTGCTTGCTTGCTCTTGAGTGTAATTTTTGAAGGACGATTTATATTATATTGAGGAGTCAAGAAAAGAGAAAAATTACAGGGGTGTGAATTAGAAGAATATCTGACAATCATTTAAAACAGCAAAATTGATTCACACCAACTTCTTATTCTAATACTCAATGTTAACATCTGAAAAAATATCTTACTTCAGAATTTTAAAAAATTTAAATGGATTGTAACAGCAGAAGAAAAAAAAAACCAAAAACTAGAAAGAACTTTGAGATGTGGAAAGCAAGAAGGAGAACACTCAATGCTTATACATTAGGACTGGCTAACATATTGCTCTCTAAGCCAATGTGGTACTGAGCAACAGTCATCAGAAGAGTCCTGGTTTATAAGTATAAGCTTGAAAATACTACAGCAGAGTGCTTTTCTAAGCGTGGTGGTGAATCACAAACATAAAAATAACCAGAAATGCTTGTTAAAGCTACAGTAATATAACCAGAAATGCTTGTTAAGACTACAGTAATCAAAGCAGCACAATACTGGTACCAAAACAGAGATAGAGACCAATGGAACAGAACAGAGGCCTCTGAGGCAACGCCACACATCTACAACCATCTGATCTTTGACAAACCTCACAAAAACAAGCAATGGGGAAAGGATTCCCTGTTAAACAAATGGTGTTGGGAAAACTGGCTAGCCATATGCAGAAAGCAGAAACTGGACCCCTTCCTGACACCTTATACTAAAATTAACTCCAGATGGATTAAAGACTTAAACATAAGATCTAACACCATAAAAACCCTAGAAGAAAACCTAGGCAAAACCATTCAGGACATAGGCATAGGCAAGGACTTCATGACTAAAACACCAAAAGCATTGGCAACAAAAGCCAAAATAGACAAATGGGACCTAATCAAACTCCACAGCTTCTGCACAGCAAAAGAAACAGTCATTAGAGTGAATTGGCAACCAACAGAATGGGAAAAAATTTTTGCAGCTTACCCATCTGACAAAGGGCTGATATCCAGAATCTACAAAGAACTAAAACAAATTCACAAGAAAAAAACAAGCCCATTCAAAAGTAGGCGAAGGATATGAACAGACACTTTACAAAAGAAGACACATATGAGGCCAACAAACATATGAAAAAAAGCTCATCATCACTGGTCATTAGAGAAATGCAAATCAAAACTACATTGAAATACCATTTCATGCCAGTTAGAATGGCGATCATTAAAAAATCTGGAGACAACAGATGCTGGATAGGATGTGGAGAAATAGGAACACTTTTTCACTGTTGGTGGGAGTGTAAATTAGTTCAACCATTGTGGAAGACAGTGTGGTGCTTCCTCAGAGACCTAGAAATAGAAATTCCATTTGACCCAGCAATCCCATTACTGGGCATATATCCAAAGGATTATAAATCGTTCTACTATAAGGACACATGCACACGAATGTTCATTGCAGCACTGTTTACAATAGCAAAGACTTGGAATCAACCCAAATGCCCATCAATGATAGACTGGCCACGGAAAATGTGGCACATATACACCATGGAATATTATGCAGCCATCAAAAACGATGAGTTCGTGTCCTTTGTAGGGACATGGATGAACCTGGAAACCATCATTCTCAGCAAACTGACACAAGAACAGAAAATCAAACACCACATGTTCTCACTCATAGGCGGGTGTTGAACAATGAGAACACATGGACTCAGGGAGAGGAGCATCACATACTGGGGACTGAGAGGGGAACTAGGGGAGGGACAGCGGGGTGTGGGGTGTTGGGAAGGGATAAAATGGGGAGAAATGCCAGACATAAGTGATGGGGAGGAAGGCAGCAAACCACACTGCTGTGTGTGTACCTATGCAACAATCTTGCGTGTTCTTCTCATGTACCCGCAAACCTAAAATGCAATAAAATATATATTTTTTAAAGAAGAATAAGCATAAGTTTTAAGTATGGACAAGACAGTCAAAATCTCAAAAAATAGGTCCAAAAATCTATATTGTTGAGAAGCTCAACCAGACAATTCCTATGCATTTATATTATTGAGAGGCTCACCCAGATAATTCCCATCGAGATATTTGTGGAAGCACAGCTATCGTGTGTGTGTGTGTCTGTGTGTGTGTGTGTGTGTTCATGATTTCATTTTATCTGTTTTCCCTACGGTTTACTGAGTGTGAATTCTACGTAGAACCTGAGACTTGTCAATTAACAACTAAGGGAATGAAACACTTTGCACTTGATAAGAATCAACATGGCTTTCCTGAAGATATTTCAATCCGTGTTGGACATTCTAGATTTGATCCAAAACAAGGAGTTTCGTTCCTCTTGGGCTTCAGCCTTGCCCTGCACACATCTTTTCTAGCTCATTGGTAAGTGTCAAAATGTCAATTAAGAGCAAAGAAGAGGGAATGTTTCTGTTTACTTATACGCTGGCTTAGTGATTTTATTTGATGGAGAAAACAAAGCCTCACCAACTACAAACTCAGCTATTTTGCTACGCCCAGAGTTGATGCAGTAAAATACGTGCTTTGGGGAATCTGTTCATAGCTAGCCTTGAGGCTGAGATATGTCGTTGTGTTATAGAATGAAGTTATTTCCTGATGATATGAATAATCTGAGATGTCTGGAGGACAAGGATTACATAGAGAATGAAAACAGAAGTATTAGTGAGACATTATCATTGAGGACATGAAAAGAACTCATACTGAAATATATTCTGCATTTTTTCAGACATGTTCTTATGCTAGCTATCATTTTGTGCACAGAAATTGACCTAAACTCCCAAAAAGGAATATTAGAGTACATCCTTCAATGAACTTTTTCACGATGAACATAATGAAAAATAAAAGCACCTGCTATAACCAAGCATAGATTCACTTTCCCCTTGACCTTCCAAGACACAAAAGATATAGGAGACAAAATACAAGGCTCAGATTAATGACTTTTTACGAGGTTCACTCTAATGGAAGCCAGACTCCCTGTCCACCTCAGTGGCCTCTCCCAGTGTCCAGTCTGCAAGAAAAATACATACATCAATGGATGAGACTTCGCCAGAGGCAGGTCTTGGGGCAAAGACAGAATTACCACAAAGCTCATTAAATTTAGACTTCAGAGTCTTTCTTTCATTTGTATATGCTCATTCTGAGATCATCTGGGTGGGACCTAGCAATGTATTCATGGAGTCATATATTGTGTTTGTCTTTTTCTGTAAAATTTGCAAAACAAAGATGCCTTAACTGAAATCAGTTAAGATTGCTTTCTCTGTCATCACTGTCTCCCTTCTGCTGCTAGGTAGCTTAAGAAGTGGATATATGGGAACATGGCTAAGGGGAAATTGAGTTGGGAAATTCGGATTTGGTGGTATATATGTATGTGGTATACAGTCACTTCTATGTCTCATTAAGTTATGGCTAGCTGTTCCAGTGTGCTGCTAGCGCTTTCAGAGACCTGGCTACTTCTTACTGCACCGGTAGCCCCTGTTTGTGCGCATATGGGCAAGGCCGGTTGTCTGAGTATAATATAAATGTGCTTTATAGTTGTTGGTACTGGGATTCTATGGGCTGTGGAAGCAAAACGTATACGGTCATATGCTAGTTTGTGAATAATTCTTCTAATTCTCGGTGGCATCGAGGTATAAGTGAAGCATGTGATTTCCTTTCTTCTCTTTTGTCAGGAAAACAATAAATGCCATATATTCAAGTACATAATAAAATATATTTTTTCATTTTTGATAAGACTCATGAGAAACAAAATTTACCATGTTGCCTGTATTTCTTTTCAGTATTACAAAAAGCAAGGACGTAGGTGTATGAAGTCATATGTTTCAACATTCCAACTATATGCAACATAACTCAAATTTTGTTTATTCCATCTTAAGAAAGACTTTCTCTTTTCCCTGTAGAAAGTGGTTTTATAGAAATGGTGGAAAGTGGTTTTATAAAATCTTTGTCATGTGAAGCAGTGATCAAATATTACAAAGCCAAAACATGTAGAAAATAAATTAAAGAAGGATGTTTGTGTGACCTTTGTGGGCATTTAAAATATGCAATTTGCTGTGCTATTTTCTCTTGTTCTAAATGAATGATTACTTTTATATCCTATGTCTTTTCCATGAAAAATGACCATCATGTTTTATAAGCTTCAGGACCCATAAAATCTTGTTCCTGTCCTTCCTAGGAAGGCTAAGTAGAGTATATTAAAATGTCTGAAATATTCAAATGAAATTTAATGTGGCTCTGAACAAAAGTCACCACAATTGTATGGAGTAGCATTAAACCATATCGAGTCTCTGCCTCTCAATCTTTCATTCTCTCCTACACACACATGGGCACACACAAATATAGAACCTGTCTAGTCTTTTCGTACTTTAGAGAACAGAACAGACATTCTCAACATTCAACACTATAATTTACATAGGAGATCAATCACCCTCACAAAGAGAATTCTGAAGTGGATTTTATTTTCTTCTTTCTTCAAAAAGCCAAATGCTTCTATTTTATTGACTCAAAATCAACTAGAAAAATTCACTCTTCTCAAGTCCCTATGTCTCTACACTGTTTATCTGCTCTTTGTATCTGAGAACAATCTTTAAATTCCTCATATTCCTGAGAAGTTGTCTTTGATTATTTATGCTGCAGACACTAACTAGGAAACCAACTCAAAATCACACAGGAAAGAAAAATGTTCAGTTCTCTCTGGGAAAATCATATAAAAGAAACCTCTTAATCAGCTGAATATATCATATAAGTAAATCTACAAAACTAATGATGACTTTTTTTGTACACTGTCTATAAAACAAAGAGAAGTCATTCAGCTGGGTGCTTTTACATTAAAAGAAACATGCAAAGACCTCATTTAGTTCGATATTTACACTGGAGTTTTGGAAGCTAAGCAGGTCAGCGTCAGGCTCTGAAGCAGGATCCCTGTCCTTGGTCCAGGGCTCTGGTTTCCCCTCTGCCCTCTCCAGCACTCTGCCAAGAGAGCAGGACTATAATAGCAATGGATTCAAGCTCAGCATCTCAAATTAAACTCAGGGCTTAAGAAATAGTTGGAGAGGTGGAGCAAGATGTTGGAATAGAAGGCTCCACCAACCATCCCCTCCCATCACCCTCTCTCATCTCCTGCCACGAAGACACCAATTTAACATTTAACAACTATCAACAGAAAAAATACCTTCATAAGAACCAAAAATTAGGTGAGCTCTCAGTACCTTGTTTTATAACTTCATATTGCTGAAAGATGCCCTGGAAAGATAGAGACAACACTTCTGAATTGCAAATGCCACCCCTTCCTCAGACAAGGAAACAGTGGTCGCGTGGTCCATAGAACTTCTCTGGGCACTAGAGGAGGGAGAACACGGCAATTGTGAGGCACTGAACTCAGTACTGTTTTGTTACGGCAGAAAGGAAAACCAGACCAAACTCTGCTGACACCCACCCACAGAGGGAGCATTTAAACTAGCCCTAACCAGAGGAGAATCACAAATCCCAGCAGTCAGAACTTGAGTACCTACAAATCTTGCTACAGAGGGCTACAGCACTCTCTGTCTTCAGGTAAACTTGAAAGACAGTCTCGGCGATAAGGATGCAACTCTTAGGTGAGTCCCAGCGCCAAACGAGGCCCAAAGACAGGAGACTGGCAGGGCACGCAACATACTGAGACAACAGCAGGGGCGGCCAAGGGATTGCTGGTGTCATTCTGCACCTAACCCCAGGCTGCACGGTCACGGCTCCAAAAGAGACCCTTCCTTCTGTTTGAAGAGAGAAAAGGAAAGAGTGGGGAGGACTTTGTCTTCTATCTTGGATACCAGCTCAGCCACAGCAAGATGGGATACTGAGGAGAGTCATGAGGCCTCTATTCCAGGCCCTCTAGCTCCCAGATGACATTTCTAGGCACACTTTGGGCCAGAAGGGAGCCTACTGCCTTGAAGGAAAGGACACAATGCCTGCAGTATTCATTACCTGCTAATGGAAGAGTCTTTGTGCCCTGAATAACCAGCAGTGATACCCAGGTAGCACATCAGGGGCTTTGGATGAGCCTTTGAGACTTGCTGGCTTCAGGTGTGACTCAGCACATTACCAGCTGGGTTGGCTATAGGGCAAAACTCCTTCTATTTGAGAAAAGCAGAGGGAAAAGTAAAGGAAACTTTGTCTAGCACCTTAAATTCCAGCATGGCCATAGAGAATTCTCCCAGATCTTATCCAAGACCATTAACAAAATACTTCTATGAATCTGCAAGAACCAGGGCTTTACTGGGCTTGGAGTGCATGCTAAATCAGATACAGTTTAGATTACACCACTCAACTCCTTTCAAATATCTGGAAAGCCTTCCCAAGAAAGGATGCTACAAATATGCCCAGAGAGTGAAGGCTACAATAAATACCTAACTCTTCAATGGCCAGATACCAAAAACATCCACTAGCATCAACACCATCCTGGAAAGCATGATAACACAAAATGAGCAAAATAAGATACCAGGGATCATCCTATCCAGGAAAACACAATAACACAAAATAAGCTAAATCAGATACCATTCTCCAGGGTCTGTTTCCTGGAGAAACAGAGATATGTGACCTTTCAGACAGAGAATTCAAAATAGCCATGTTAAGGGAACACAAAGAAATTCACAACTATACCGAAAGGAATTCAGAATTCTATCAGATAAACTTATCAAAGACAATAAAATAATTAAAAAGACAAGAAAAAATTCTGGAGCTGAAAAATGCATTTGAAATACTGAAGAATGAGTCAGAGTCCTTTAATAAATGAATTGATCAAGCAGAAAAAAGAATTAGTAAGCTTGATGACAGGCTATTTGAAAATACACAGTCAGAGAAGACAAAAAAAAAAAAGAGAGAGAAAAAAACAATGGAACATGCCTATAGGATGTAGAAAGTAGCCTCAGAGGGGCAAATCTAAGAGTCGTTGGCCTCCAAGAGGAGGTACAGAAAGCAATAGTGAAGAAAGTTTATTTAAATGGATGGTAACAGAGAAGTTCCCAAACCTAAATAAAGATTTCAATATCCAAGTACAAAAATGTTATAGAACATCAAGTAGATTTACCCAAAGAAGACTACCTCAAGGCATTTAATAATCAAACCCGAAAAGGTCAAAGTTAAAAAAGGATCCTAAAATCAGCAAGAGAAAAAAAACTAACATACAATAGAGCTCTAATATGTCTGGTGGCAAACTTTTCAGTGAAAGTCTCATAGGCCAGGAAAGAGTGCCACGACATATTTAGAGTGCTGAAGGAAAAAAGCACTTACCATAGAATAGTATACGAACAAAAATATCTTCAAACATGAGGGAGAAATAAAGACTCTCCCAGACAAACAACAGCTGAGGGATTTCATCAACACTAGACCTGCTAAAGGAAGTACTTCAATTATAAAGAAAAGACATCATAAGCAATGAAAATCATCTGAAGGCACAAAACTCACTGATAATAGTAAGTACACAGAAAAATACAGAATACCGTAATACCGTCACTGTGGAGTTTAAACTACTCTTATCTTAAGCACACAGACTAAATGATAAACTACTCAAAAATAATAACTAAAATAACTTTTTAAGACATAGTCACTACAATAAGATATAAATAGAAACAATAAATAGTTAAAAATCATGGGGGAAAAGTTAAGGTATGGAGGGTTTTTTTTTTTTCTTTTTGAGACGGAGTTTCGCTCTTGTTACCCAGGCTGGAGTGCAATGGCATGATCTCGGCTCACTGCAACCTCTGCCTCCTGGGTTCAGGCAATTCTCCTGCCTCAGCCTCCCGAGTAGCTGGGATTACAGGCACGCGCCACCATGCCCAGCTAATTTTTTGTATTTTTAGTAGAGACGGGGTTTCACCATGTTGACCAGGATGGTCTCTATCTCTTGACCTCGTGATCCACCCGCCTCGGCCTCCCAAAGTGCTGGGATTACAGGCGTGAGCCACCGCGCCCGGCCCTGGTATGGAGTTTTTATTAATTTTCTTTTTGATTGTTTGTTTATGCAAACAGTTTCAAGTAGTTATCAGGTTAAAATAATGGGCTATATAATAGTATTTTCAAGTTTCATGATAATCTCAAACCAAAAATTATACAATAACACACAAAAAATAAAAAGTGAGAAACGAAATCATATCACCAGAGAAAATCACCTTCACTAAAGGAAGACAGGAAGGAAAGAGAGAAGGAAGAGAATATCACAAAACCACCAGAAAACAGATAACAAAATGGCAAGAGTAAGTCCTTATTATCATTAATAATATTGAATATAAATGAACTAAACTCTTTAATCAAAGTACATAGACTGGTTCAGTGGATGAGGAAACAAGACCCATTAGTCTGTTGCCCATAAAAAACACACTTCACCTATAAAGACATATATAAACTGAAAATAAATACATAGAAAAATATATTCCATGCTAACAGAAACCAAAAAAGAAGTAGGAATTACTATACTTAGACAAAACAAATTTGAAGAGAAAAAATTGAGAGGCAAATAAAGTCACTATTTAATGTTAAAGGGATCAATTCAGCAAGAGGATATAACAATTATAAATATATATGCACCAAACACTGGTGAATCCAGATACATAAAGCAAATCTTAGAGCTAAAGAGAGAAATAGGCCCCAATACAATAATAGCTGGAGGGGTCCCACTGTCAGCATGTTACAGATCTTCCAGACAGAAAATCAACAAAGAAACATCAAACTTAATCTATACCATAAACTAAAGGAATCTAAGATATTTAGAGAGCATTTTATCCAATGGCTGCAGGATGCACATCAGCATATGGATCATTCTTTCTTAAGAATAGACCATGTGTTAGGTCACAAAATAAGTCTCAAAGCATTCAGAAGATCTGAAATAATATAAAGCATCTTCTCTGACCAGAATTGGATAAAACAAGAAATTAATAACCAGAGGAGTTTTGGTAACTACACAAATACATGGAAATTAAGCAATATGCTTCTGAATGACCACTGGGTTAATGAAGGAATTATGAAGTAGACTAAAAAAAATTTCAAAACAAATGATAATGAAAATACAACATATCAAAACTTATGGGATACAGCAAAAGCAGTCTCAGAGGGAAGTTTATAGTGGCTATTAAAAAATAGAAAACTTAAAATAGAAAATCTAATGATGCATCTTAAGAAACTAGAAAATCAAGAGCAAACCAAACCCAAAAATAGTAGGAAAAAAGGGAATAATAAATATCAGAGCAGAAATAAATGAAATTGAAATGAACAAACTATACAAATATCAATGAAACAAAAATATGTTTTTTCGAGAAGTTGATATGGTTTGGCTGTGTCCCCACCCAAATCTCATCTTGAATCCCACTTGTTGTGGGAGAGACACAATGGGAGGTGGTTGAAGCATGGGAGCAAGTCTTTCCTGTACTGTTTTCATGAGGGTGAACAGGTCTCATGAGATCTGATGGCTTTAAAAACACGAGTTTCCCTGAGCAAGCTCTCTCTCTCTTTACTTGCCGCTTTGCTGCTATTCATATAAGATGCAACTTGCTCTTCCTTGACTTCTGCCATGATTGTGAGGCTGCCCCAGCCAAATGGAACTGTTGGTTCTCCATTAAACCTTGTTCCTTTGTAAATTGCCCAGTCTAAGGTATGTCTTTATCAGCAGCATGAAAACAGACTAATACAGAAGTTAAGCAACATTGACAAAGCTTTAGTCAGATTAACTGATAAAAAAAGTAAAGATATAAATAAATAAAATCAGAAATGGAAAAGAAGACATTACAAATGATAATGCAGAAATTCAAAGGATCATTAGTGGCTACTATATGTCAAGAAACTGGAAAATCTATAAGAAATGGACAAATTTCTAGACATTCACAACCTACCAAGATTAAAGCAAGAATAAACCCCAAACATGAACAGACCAATAACAAGTAACAATATTGAAGCCATAATAAAAATTCTCCCAGTAAAGAAAAGCGCAAGACCTAATGACTTCACTTCTTAATTCTACCTATCATTAAAAAAATCTAATACCAATGATCCTCAAACTGTTTCAAAAAATAGATGAGGGGGAAGATCTTAAAATTCATTCTACAAGGGCAGTATTACCCTATGCCAAAACCAGTGAAAGACACATGCAAAAGAAGAAAACCACAGGCCAACAACTCTGATGAATATTGATGCAAAAGTTCGCAAGAAAATACTGGCAGACCAAATTCAACAATACATCAGAAAGATCATCCATTATGACCATGTAGGATTTAACCCTGGAATCCAAGGATGGCCCAAGATACACTAATCAATGTGATACATCATATCCACAGAATAAAGGACAAAAACCACATGATCATTTCAACTGATGCTGAAAAAGCATTTGATAAAATTCAGCCTCCCTTTAACAACCCTCAAAACCTGGGTATAGAAGGAACATACTTCAACATAATAAAAGCCATATATGAGAGACCCACAGCTAGTATCATACTGAACGGGGAAAAACTGAAAGCCTTTGCTGTGAGATCTGGATCATAACAAGGATGCCCATCATCACCACTGTTATTCAACATAGTACTGGAAGTAATAGCTAGAACAATAAACAAGCGAAAGATATAAAAGGCATCTAAGTTGAAAAGGAAGAAGTCAAATTATCCTTGTTTGCTGATGATATAATCTTATATTCAAAAAAGCCTAAAGACTCTGCAAGAAAACTATTAGAACTGATAATTTAGTAAAGTCACAGGATGCAAAATCATACAAAAATCAGTAGCATTTTTACATGCCAACAGTGTACGACGTGAAAAAGAAATAACAAAATAATCCCATTTACAATAGCCACATATAAAATTAAGTACTTAGGAATTAACCAAGGAGTGAATGATCTCTATAAAGGACACTGAAGAGGACACCAAAAAATGGAAATATACTTAATGTTCACGGATTGGAAAAATCAATATTGTTAAAATAGCCATACTACCCAAAACAATCTGCAGATTCAATGCAATCTCTATAAAAATACCAATGACATTTTCCACAGAAATAGGAAAAACCACCCTAAGATTTATATGAAACCACAGAAGACCCAGAATAGCCAAAGCTATCCCAAGCGAAAAGAACTAAACTGCAGGAATCAAACTAATTGACTTCAAATTATACTACAGAGCTATAGTAACTAAAATAGCATGGTACTGGCATAAAAACACATAGACCAATGGAACACAATAGAGAACCCATAAACAAATCCACATACCTACTGTGAGCCCATTTTTGATGACGGTGTCAAGAACCTACAATAGGGAAAATACTGTCTCCTCAATAAATGGTGCTAGGAAAACTGGCTATCCACATACAAAGAATGAAACTCAACCATTATCTATCACCGTTTACAAAATCAAATCAAAATGGTCTAAAGACTTAAATCTAAGATCTCAGACTATGAAACTACTACAAGAAAACATTGGGGAAAGTTTCCAGGACATAGATCTGGAGAAAAAATTTCTTAAGCAGCACCCCACAAACACAGCCAACCAAAGCAAAAGTGAACAAATGGGATCACATCAAGTTAAAAAAAACTTCTGCATGGCAAAGGAAGGAATTAATAAAGTGAATTAATAAGTCACAGAATGGGAGAAAATATTTGCAAACTACCCATCTGAGAAAAGATTAATAACCAGAATATTTAAGAAGCTCAAATAACTCTACAGAAAAAACAATCTAGTAATGTGACTTAAAAAGAATGGGCAAAACATTTGAATAGCCATTTCTCAAAAGAAGACAAATGGAAAAGAGACATATGAAAAGGTGCTCAACATCATTGATCATCAGAGAAATGCAAATCAAAACTACAGTGAGATATTTTCTCACCCCAGTTAAAATGGCTTCTATCCAAAAGTCAGGCAATAACAAATGCTAGCCAGGATGTGGAAGAGAGAGGACCCTTGTACGCTGTTGGTGGGAAGGTAAATTAGTACAACCACTATGGAGAACAGTTTGGAGGTTCCTCAGAAAACTAAAACCTGAGGTATAACATTATCCAGCAATGCCACTGTTGGGTATATACTAAAAAGAAAGGAAGTCAGTATATCAAAGAGATACCTGCACTCCTGTTTGTTGTAGCCTGTTTATAACAGCTAAGATTTGGAAGCAACCTTATGTCAATCAACAAATGACAGGATAAAGAAAATGTGGCACATGTACGCAATGTGGTATCATTCCACCATAAAAAAGAATGCAATCCGGTCATCTGCAACAACATGGCTGGAACTGGAGATCATTAAGTGAAATAAGCCAGACAGGGAAAGACAAACCTTGCATGTTCTCACTTATTTGTGGGAACTAAAAATCAAAACAATGGAACTGATGAACATAAAGGGTAGAAGGATGGTTCCTAGAGGCTGGGAAATATAGTGGTGGGATTGCAGGGAGGTGGGGATAATTAATACATTACAAACAATAGTTAGAAAGAATGAATAAGACCTACTATTTGATAGCACAACAGAGTGACTATAGTCAATAATAACTTAATGTACATTTTAAATAACTTAAGGGGTGTAATTGTATTATTTGTAACTGGAAGGACAAACGCTTGAGGAAACAGATATCCCATTCTCCATGGTATGCTCATTTTACATTTCATGTCTGTATCAAAACACCTCATGTACCCCATAAATATATATACCTACTATGTCCCACAAAAATTAAAAATCAAAATAAATTTTAAAAAGAAATAGAGAGATTTCAGACTTTTGAATAATTTGGGAATGCTATGAAAAACTAAGGTCAAAAAATGCAATAGTATGTAAAGATTGAATCATCATTCATTCAGCAAATATCTATTGAATATCCATTATGACCTCATCAACTGGTCTCCAAGGAAGTAAGTACGAAACAATGAGCAGGGCAGACATATACCTTTCTTATTTAAATAACAGTATGTAATTATTTATTTAATTAAAATATAGTAATATAATTAGAAACATTTAATTATTAAAATTATTTAATTAATTAGAGAAATATATATTATGCAATGAAACTATACAACAAGGGAACTCAATTCCAGTCATTGAGACTTCTCTGAGGAACAGATATTAAATCCAGAACCAGAGGATGATTGAGTCTTAAATAGGCAAAGGGAGAGAGTTGGGAAATTGTAAAGGACGTGAACCAGCAAAATCTCATTGCGTTTAAAGCAGAGAAAAATAGGTCATTGCGGCTACAGAAAAATGAGCAGGAGGGTGGCAGCACAATATGAGATCAGAAAGACAAGCAGCAGCCAGGTTATGCAAAAACCTGCCTTGAACTTTATATTAAGGGCCAAGAGATTTCAGAAAAGTCTTCTAGGCAAGGAAGTGAGTTGATGAAGTTGTGAGAAGGGAAATGCTGTCCTTTACCGTAATCCTTAGTAAAAAGAGGTAAACAAATGAAACTAGCAAGGCTGTTTCCTTGCTGAAGGAAAACTGAACTGCAAATCACAGACATCTGTTCATGGCGGGACATCTGGGGAAAGCGATTGAGTATAGACTGGCGGTTTAGAGAAGAGAAGAAGTGTGGCGAGGGCCAAAGAGAGGGTAGGCCCTTGGACTCCAGGCGACTCTTGTGAAAACACACATCTTTAGGAAAACTACAAAAATGATAATAAGTTTAATGGGACTAGATTTCTTGTGAAAGGTGCAAGATGTATTTTCCACCAAGTTCACTGAGGAGATGGAATACAAATCGCTCACAAAGATCCATGAGCAGAAAAGGAAGGACACATGAAGAAATCAGGCCCGTAATTACAACAGCTACCATTTAATCAGCAGTTTCTGTGTAATAGGCTGGGCCGAGCTTCATACTTGCATATCTCCATCTATCCACACAGACATTGTGGGCCATAGTGTAGTTATCTTCATTTATCAGAAACAGAGACTTAGAAAGGTTAATTTGCAGAGGTCACACATATATTCGTGGCAAAACTGGTTTGAATACAGGCAACCTAACTTTGAAGCTCAGCTTTTAAGCAGTATAGTAAATTCACCGTGATTATGTAGAGGCATTTGAGTCATCCGTATTTTAAAGTTTTCAGTAACATCTAAATCTTCAAAAATAGAGACTCCCCTAAGGAATATTCCACATACTTTCCTTCATCCAGCACATATTAACTGTCTATTATATGTTCAGTACTGTCCTAGGCACTAGGGACAAAATGGTGAGCACCAGAACAGTTCTTCTCAAGAGGCTGGCAATATTCATGAAGAGTTTGGTTGGACTGGGGCTGGAAAAAGACATTAATCAAGTACGTACAGTAAATGTCCATTTAAACATCAATTCGACATGACATGCTATGAGAAAATAGTATTTGAAAGTTTGATTTAGTAGAATTTGTGTAAGTGAAAGATTTTATCCAGTTAGGAAGATATGTCAGGGCTTTGCTGGAAAAGTGACAATTACATTTCAATTTGAAGGATACTTAAGAGTTAACAAGTCAAAGGAACTGGGGATGAAAGGAAACGGGGTGGGGGCGATGATCACTCCAGACAGGAAGAAAACCCACAAAGGTCTTGTAGCAAGAGAACACGGAAGGGACAAGGAACAGAAGGGAGGCCAATGTGTCTGGAAAGTGAGTGCAATGACAGACGCACAGGGTGAGCTAAGGCTGCAAAGGAAGCTGAGGAGGATGAGGGAAGGGTTGGTGGGCTATGTTAAGAATGTAAGCCTCTATAAGAGCATAGGTACAGATGTGCATTTCAACAAGATAACCCAGAGAGCCGTATGGAGAATGGATTTGATCCAGGTAAGAGCACATGTGCTAGTCTAGTAAATAATTTACTAAAAAAGTCCAGGCACAAAATGATAGAAAGCTTGAACTAGAGTGAAGGTAGTGGATGCAAAGAGAAATGAAAAAATTAGTGGGAAACTTGGAAGGTAATAGCGAGAGCACTTGGTAAAGGATTCAATTAAAGATTGAGAAACAGTGAAATGTTGCTAAGTTTCTGACTTACAAAATTCAGAAAATAGTAGTGTTATTTACAGTGGTAAAAAACAATAAAAATACACAAGGTTTCAGGAGGGGGCTCATGAGTTTGGTTTTGCAGATGTTGAGGTTCAGACTCTTGAGATACTCAAGAAGAGATGCAAATACCTGCATTCTACCTGAAAATAAGTGGAAAAGTATGTGTTGGAGATGTGAGTTTAGTACACCTTGTGTATACATTATACATTGTCATTTAAAGTAACAGAATGGATAAAATTGACTAGGGAGAAAGGGCCTAAAAGACAGTCATACTTTGGTATTCACAGAAAATTGAGCCCCCCACACCATGGATAGCAAAATCCACTGATGTTCAAGTCTCTGATATAAAAGGCACAGTATTTGCATATAACCAATGCATATCCTCCCGTATATTTTAACTTCATATTATTTATAATACCTAAAACATGGTAAATGCTAGGCAAATAGTTGTTACACTGTCCTGTTATTTTTTTGTATTATTTTTAATTATTGTATTGTTACTTTATGCTGCTTTTGTATGTGTGGAATATTTTTAATCCATGTTTTGTGGTTGAATCCACAGATACGAAGTCTGCAGATATGGAGAACTGACTGTAATCCCAACATTTAATTGCTGGGTAAAGAATGAGGAACTACTACACAGACAAAAGGAAAATCCAAAAAGAGGAGGTTAAAATCTCTTGACAGAAAAGGAAAGAAAATGTCTCAAGAGTGGAGAGACCCATACTGTCGAATGCTATTACAAGGCCAAGTAAGATGAGACCTTTAAAGTTCCCTTAGGATTTAGCCACATGAAGGTTGTGGCGTGATGGTAGCCTGTTCCCAATAGGTGATCTGAGAGGAAGTCGTACGGGATGGGTTGATGCGTGATTAGAAGATTGGGGACTAACCTGAGGAAATGTGGATTCCAAGTGTAGGAGAACATTTTTGAGAAGTTTAACTGGAAAGTACAGGAAAAGACAAAGAAAGGATTTATGGGACATGGAAACTCTTTTGGAGTCGATCAGTCATGATTGGGACTTGGGAAACTGAGATTGGAAAAGGAGTCAAAGATAAATCTGAAATGTCTTATGTGAAGGGTCAAATGAGTTACAGCGCTGTCTATGAAAAACGGAAACGATAGGAGTTGCTGCTTTGTGAGGTAGAACATGGATTAAAGTTTGAGCATGTTGAGTTTGTGGTGTCTATAAAAACATCTAATGAAAATAGTCTGCCAAGGCCAGGCATGATAGCTTACATCTGTAATCCCAACATTTTGGGAGGCTGAGGTGGAAGAATCACTTGCGCCCAGGAGTTCTAGATCAGCCTGGGCAACATAGACTGCAAAACTCTGTGTTACAAGAACCTATAAAGCCCTTTATTCATAAAAAATTATTTAAAAATTACCCAGGTGTGGGGCGTGCACCTGTGGTCCCAGCTTCTCAAGAGGCTGAGATGAGAGGGTCACATGAGCCCAAGAGGTCAAGGCTGTAGCGAGCTATGATCACACTGCGACTGCATTCTAGCCTGGGAGACAGAGCAAGAACCTGACTCAAAAAAAAAATGTCTGTCAACAATTGAAATGGAGCTCAGAAGAGAAGGTTAGGTCAAAGAAACATGTCAGGGGAGGCAGCTCTGAATTATACATGGTAGTTAAAGCCACGGAATAGATCAAAAAACAGCAGGTACAGAGAGGAGTAAAGAGCGACTAAAATCCAAGCTGGAGGATCCCTATCATTTAAAAAAAAATCATAGTATGGGAGAAGACATGAAAATAGCAACCAGAAAGATAGGAGGAAAACCAGAAGTTTCTGTCTTGAGAGACAAAGACAGAGAATGCCTATTGGAGAAAATTGTCAATTTACATCAAATGATTCCGAAAGGTGAAATAAGGTGAGGATTAAAAACTGTTATTGGATGTAGAGCCATGAAGATTATTGATCACTGTACTGGAAGCTATTGGAATAAAGGGTTAGAGTTAGTGTGGAAACCAAATTTTAGAGTTAATAGGATATAAAGATGAAGAAACAGAGTGTGTAGACAATCCTTTCACAAAGCTTGCAGAGTTGAAGAGGTGGTGGTAAAACTGAGACGGCTACAGAGCTGTATCAGCTGTAGTAGTGTGAGCTGTAGACACTGTGGAACTAGTCATATACCTGTGGCACTGTCAGCTGTAGGTACTGTGTAACTAGTCATATTCCTGTGGCCCTGTCAGCTTCAGATACTGTGTAACTAGTCATATTCCTGTGGCCCTGTCAGCTTCAGATACTGTGTAACTAGTCATATTCCTGTGGCCCTGTCAGCTGGAGATACTGCGTAACTAGTCATATTCCTGTGGCCCTGTCAGCTGTAGATACTGCGTAACTAGTCATATTCCTGTGGCCCTGTCAGCTGTAGATACTGCGTAACTAGTCATATTCCTGTGGCACTGTCAGCTGTAGATACTGCGTAACTAGTCATATTCCTGTGGCACTGTCAGCTGTAGATACTGTGTAACTAGTCATATTCCTGTGGCCCTGTCAGCTGTAGATACTGCGTAACTAGTCATATTCCTGTGGCACTGTCAGCTGTAGATACTGTGTAACTAGTCATATTCCTGTGGCCCTGTCAGCTTTAGATACTGCGTAACTAGTCATATTCCTGTGGCACTGTCAGCTGTAGATACTGTGTAACTAGTCATATTCCTGTGGCCCTGTCAGCTTTAGATACTGCGTAACTAGTCATATTCCTGTGGCACTGTCAGCTGGAGATACTGTGTAACTAGTCATATTCCTGTGGCCCTGTCAGCTTTAGATACTGCGTAACTAGTCATATTCCTGTTGCCCTGTCAGCTGTAGATACTGTGTAACTAGTCATATTCCTGTGGCCCTGTCAGCTTTAGATACTGCGTAACTAGTCATATTCCTGTGGCACTGTCAGCTGTAGATACTGTGGAACTAGTCATATTCCTGTGGCACTGTCAGCTGCAGATACTGCGGAACTAGTCATATTCCTGTGGCCCTGTCAGCTGTAGATACTGCGTAACTAGTCATATTCCTGTGGCCCTGTCAGCTGTAGATACTACGGAACTAGTCATATTCCTGTGGCCCTGTCAGCTGGAGATACTGCGTAACTAGTCATATTCCTGTGGCCCTGTCAGCTTTAGATACTGCGTAACTAGTCATATTCCTGTGGCACTGTCAGCTGTAGATACTACGGAACTAGTCATATTCCTGTGGCACTGTCAGCTGGAGATACTGCGTAACTAGTCATATTCCTGTGGCACTGTCAGCTGTAGATACTGTGTAACTAGTCATATTCCTGTGGCCCTGTCAGCTGTAGATACTACGGAACTAGTCATATTCCTGTGGCCCTGTCAGCTGGAGATACTGCGTAACTAGTCATATTCCTGTGGCACTGTCAGCTGTAGATACTGTGTAACTAGTCATATTCCTGTGGCCCTGTCAGCTGTAGATACTGCGTAACTAGTCATATTCCTGTGGCCCTGTCAGCTGGAGATACTGCGTAACTAGTCATATTCCTGTGGCACTGTCAGCTGTAGATACTGTGTAACTAGTCATATTCCTGTGGCCCTGTCAGCTGTAGATACTGCGTAACTAGTCATATTCCTGTGGCCCTGTCAGCTGTAGATACTACGGAACTAGTCATATTCCTGTGGCACTGTCAGCTGTAGATACTGCGTAACTAGTCATATTCCTGTGGCCCTGTCAGCTGTAGATACTACGGAACTAGTCATATTCCTGTGGCCCTGTCAGCTGGAGATACTGCGTAACTAGTCATATTCCTGTGGCCCTGTCAGCTTTAGATACTGCGTAACTAGTCATATTCCTGTGGCACTGTCAGCTGTAGATACTGTGTAACTAGTCATATTCCTGTGGCCCTGTCAGCTTTAGATACTGCGTAACTAGTCATATTCCTGTGGCACTGTCAGCTGGAGATACTGTGTAACTAGTCATATTCCTGTGGCCCTGTCAGCTTTAGATACTGCGTAACTAGTCATATTCCTGTGGCACTGTCAGCTGCAGATACTGCGGAACTAGTCATATTCCTGTGGCCCTGTCAGCTGTAGATACTACGGAACTAGTCATATTCCTGTGGCACTGTCAGCTGGAGATACTGCGTAACTAGTCATATTCCTGTTGCCCTGTCAGCTGTAGATACTGTGTAACTAGTCATATTCCTGTGGCCCTGTCAGCTTTAGATACTGCGTAACTAGTCATATTCCTGTGGCACTGTCAGCTGTAGATACTGTGGAACTAGTCATATTCCTGTGGCCCTGTCAGCTGGAGATACTGCGTAACTAGTCATATTCCTGTGGCACTGTCAGCTGTAGATACTGTGTAACTAGTCATATTCCTGTGGCACTGTCAGCTGTAGATACTACGGAACTAGTCATATTCCTGTGGCCCTGTCAGCTGCAGATACTGCGGAACTAGTCATATTCCTGTGGCCCTGTCAGCTGTAGATACTGCGTAACTAGTCATATTCCTGTGGCCCTGTCAGCTGTAGATACTACGGAACTAGTCATATTCCTGTGGCCCTGTCAGCTGGAGATACTGCGTAACTAGTCATATTCCTGTGGCCCTGTCAGCTGTAGATACTACGGAACTAGTCATATTCCTGTGGCCCTGTCAGCTGGAGATACTGCGTAACTAGTCATATTCCTGTGGCCCTGTCAGCTGTAGATACTACGGAACTAGTCATATTCCTGTGGCCCTGTCAGCTGGAGATACTGCGTAACTAGTCATATTCCTGTGGCACTGTCAGCTGTAGATACTGTGTAACTAGTCATATTCCTGTAACACCGCCTGCCTCCCAGAACACTGGCCCCAGTGCAGGACAACCAACCGTGTTTGGCCAACACCGGCTCACGTCTGGGCTCACCTTGCCCTGGGAACACCAAGCCCTCCCTCTTAGCTACTTTTTTTGCAGCCACGCTGACCAGCTGCACCCCTGAATTTTTTGGCTTCTCATTCCATTTCTGAACTTGGATGAATCGTAACCACAGTGAAAGAGTCCAGTATGGAATCCGGCATCCAGAAGTACCAGACCACAAAATTCAAAACAGCAGAGAAGTTAACTCCTCGAGGGCTACACATTGCCCCGTAGAAAACAAGACCTGGGAGGGAGTTAGACAGATCAATTTCCTCACCTTTCTTTCTTCCCAGGACTACTACAATCACATTCTTCTTGCAGCCTGCCTGGAAAAATTGCAAATGTCAAGCAGTGACATCTGTTGAACAATCTGATGCACACTTTGGAGCTTTCCTGAGAAGGGGCAGCTGTTTGGTAACACCTCATTTAGTGTTGCTTTACATTCTCTCTTCCCTCATTTTTGCTCCTCTTAAATAAGACATCAGCACTTTCATCTTTGTATGAGGCTCTCTATAGTAAACCTGAGATAAAACAAGGGTAGATTCAGGGAGCCTTTTTTTTTTTTCTTAAGGTAGAGAAGAGCTGAGCATGTTCAATTACTGATGAGAAGAATCTAGTCAGGAGGAAGCTGTTGAAGATGCAGAAGGGGAGAATTGTCACTGGGGTAAGGTTTTCAAGGAAGGAGGAGGGACAGGCTCCCTAGCACGCGTGGAAAGTGAAACTAAGTTTTTCTGAGCTTTAATTATGTGCCAGGATCTCTTCACAATGATGGAAATTTTTTTCTTTTCTTTTTGATCCTCACACCATGTTTTGAAGTAATTCTTACCATTGTCTTCATGTTGCAGGTGAAGAAACAGATATAGAACTTTTAGGGAATGTTCTTAAGTCACACAATTTAGGTGGAAGAGAAATTATTATACATCAAGCTTCTATGTCTAAAGCCAATATTCTCACTCAGTGTATTTTACTGCCTATTCCTTAAAGAGGATACTTTTTCTATCGTGAAAGAGGAAAGGAAGAGAGGTTGAATGCAGCTACAGAGTTGAAGATGTTCACAGTTTGCAGTGGACTCACCAGCAGTGAAGAGTGATTGGAAGAAGGGCATTTTGGGAATTTGGCAACAGTATGAAAAATTGGAAATCCTTTAATCTATAGCCTGGTTCTTGTAACATCCTCTCACCCATTCGTATTGTTTCTGCCCTTGTCTCTCTCCAGTCTGTCCTCAACACAGCAGTAGAGCGATTCCGTTAACCTCGAGTCAGATCATATCATGTGCTCAGACCACGAATGACTTCCCATCTTGCTCAGGAAGAACCAAACCATTCTTATTCAGATCTGTATGGTGCTACATTATTCAGTTCTGTCCCTACTGTCTCCCCTTCAGCTCATCTCCTACTTCTCCCTGCCTTCAGCACTCAGCTCCAAACTTCCGTGAAAACACTCGTTATGATCACACTGCTTGTTGCACCTGCTACTTCCTCTGCCCGGGATAGAGGACTCTTTCTCAAGATGTCCGGGAGGCTGATTTCTTCAGATCTTTCAGGTTTGCTCAAAAGTTGCCTCTTAGAGAAGCCTTTCTCTAAGAAGCCTGGCCACACTCAATTGCCCTACCAATATTTTCTATCTCCTTCCCTTCTTTACCATTTTCTTCTTAGCACTTAGAATTACCTATTGTGTATACTTTAATTTTTTTGTGTCTTACTGTCTGTCTTTCCCATTAGAAGCTAAAGCTCCTCAAGGAAAGAGCTTCTAATCCTTTTTTTTTTTTTCAGGACTCTGTCTTTAGCAGCTAGCATAACCCTTGGCTCATACTACCTTAGTAAATGCTTGTTGAATGAATGAATAATTGTAGAGAGTGGGAGAGCCAGGTGGCTGGTAGACTGTGCTAGGTTGAGGGTAGTGACCAGGAATATGTGGTTTTCTGCTTTTATATTTCTCATTTGCTAGGGTACAGATATGAGGTGGAATGATTTTTATACCAGAACTTATTCTAGATACATCTTTTATGTCTTGTGTTCTACCTTAGACAAAAACTTGGATTTCTTTTTATGTCTTGTAAATCTTTAGACAGACAACTAATGATAAGCCACTTTTAGAGGGATTTTAAAAATTCAGATGGGCATTATTAATTGTTATATATATGATATATATTTTGAATAAAGGACAGTTTTTGTATCAACCATGTAAACATACATTTAGACCTTAACTTACACATCTGCTTTTTTTCCTCTTAGGAAAGACTTGTTATTTGGTGGGAGATGTGGGAATTTGCAGCTTTAGATGTTCTATTCAAGCGGAATTTAAGTTTGGAGGGTCAACAGACCAGACCTGGAGCCCTGATATGTAAGTTAGTACATTTCCATCTAATTTTCCACTCCCAAGAAATGGAAAAGTGTGAGTCATTGTGTGATAAGAAGCTTCCTAATTGAGACAAACAAGTTTTCTAGTGCAACATAGAAAATTAGACCTAGCTATAATAGAGAAGACCAAAGATGAAGGAGAAATTCTAATGAGAACTTAAGGAAAATAGCATGATCTTCAACAGATTAACGCCATTCACACAGGAACCGTATTTTTTCAAATTTTCTGGGCACAGGAACTCCTGACGTGTTTGCTCAATGCAGAATCCCCCAGGTTTAATGTATGAGCATCTGTAAAACCAAGGCCCTAGAATTTTAGATTTTTATAAGCATCACAGCTGATTCCATTGTAAGCTGTTAATAAACCAAACATGGACAAACATGATTATGTAACATATCCTATAATAAAAAAAGAAACATTGGCCTCTAAGTTAACCAAATTAGTGAAAGTTAGACACTCAAGCTCCCACATGTTCCTAAAACAGAAACTCTATGTACTCTTTCAGTCTTTTCACTTTTGTTCTAAACAAATGTATGAACCATTGCTGGGTTATTCACTTTAAATTTGTATAACTGAATTGAAATAACAATTAGAAGAACGAATGATGCCTGGTAAAGCCAGGCAGGCTGAAGTCTAATAAGAACTAGCAAATGAGAGTCTGTCGGGGAATTAAGAAAACAACAATTTCCAAAAGCACACAAGAGCACAGAAAGAATTGCAGTCTAGGACCTCCTTAGGCAGGGATAAACAGACTTCAGTCACTCCAGAGGGCATTCCTGCATTACAGCCTAATAATGTCCTGAGTTAATAAAAAAACATTCAGTCATTCTTAGTACTCTCTGTTTAAGATTTCAGGGAGGTACAGTGAGTCTTCCACAGTCTTAGATGAAGAACAAAATATTAAATATAGATTAAATTTCAGTTATCTGGAAGATTAACAGAAGTGGAAAATTTTATTCCACAGAGAAAGGAGATACATACTTTCCGCGTGGAAGGTGCTTAAATAACGCTCTTCTGTTGGACTTGTGGCTGGTGGGTGGTAACAGAATTTTTCTTTAAGGTGCCAGAAATTGGGGAAGATTCCTGCCTGAGACAGCACAGGGCGGCAACAGTGAGAGAGGAAAGCCACATCAGCGTGCACCAGAGCTTTGCAACGCCGAGTGCAGTCCATCACGGACCAACAGCCGCGGCATCACCTGGGAGCCGTTACAAGTACAGACTGTCAGATCCCACCCCAGATTCCTGAGTCAAAATATGTAATTTGATAAGATTCTCAGGTACATTAGTGAACTGAGAGTCCTATGTCAAGGGATGCAGTTGGTGTTGAAGAGCTGAGTTCAGAGTTCAGAGAGAGGTATTCAAAAGCAGCTTCAAGTCATACAAAAGAGCCAAGAATAACCGAAGAGCTTCAGAGGTTGTCAGGTCACAGGCAGGACAGATACCTTGCACATTTTTTTCTTAAGAAATCTCAATTATCAATCTCAAATTTTCTTTAAAGTGTATTTCACTATAACATAACACAAATATTGAAACACACAAACGTGTATACAAATTAATGCATTTTAATACTGCTTTAAGGAGGTAAAATTCACATGTAATAAATGCATAACTTTTGAAGAAATATGTACAGCAGATAATTGCTACTCTGATTAAAATATAACCCATGTTCCTCACCCCAGAAATCTTTCTCTTATCCTCTCAAATTAATTTTTAGCCCCTAGACAACTGCTGTTCTAATTTCTATTACCATAGTTTTCATTGTTCCTGAGCTTGATACAAATAAAAGCAAACATTATATACCTTTTTGTGTCTAGATCCTTTTCCTTGACATAATGCTTTTGAGATTAACCTTATATTACTGTACATATCATAATCTGCTACATTTCACTAGTGACTAGTGTGATATGAATGTACCACAATTTCTTCATTCTCCTGTTGATGGACATTGGGTTACTTCTAGTTTTTTTGCTATTATGAATAAAGCAGCTATAAAAAGAATATTCTTCTACAAGCTTTTGTGGGCAGTGCTTCATTTCTCTTAGGTAAATATCTAGGTGTAGAATTGCTGTTAACTTTCTGAGAAATTACTAGTTTTCCAAAGTTGTTTTACTATGCTACGCTCTCGCCAGCTCCACGTGCTTGCTAGAATTTCAACTGCTTCACATCCTTGCTAGAATTTAGTGTGATTATCAGTCTTTTTAATTTTAGCTATGTGCAATGGTTATGAAATGGTACGGTTGTTAAGTGGTGCATTTCTCTGCTTATGAATAATGCCAAACACCTTTTTTGTGGTGCGTGTACTTATTCCTCATCTGTATATCTTCTTTAGTGAAGAATCTGTTCAAGTTTGTGGCAGACATATTTGCCAAAATACTGATAATGAAAATAGGTATAACAGTATCTTCCATAACACGTATTTCTCTTAGAATACATTCTTGACATTCCTACCACTAGGTGGTTGGGTTTATCTGACAAAAGGAGTGAGACCTTGCTACTGCCTTCGATGACAGCTTCTGGTGGAAGTTTTGCTATGTGACTTCAGAGGCTAGATTATAAAAGGAGATGTGCTTCACCTAGTTCTATGGGAATGTCTCTCGAGAGGCAGATATTATGCAGTTTTAAAACCTGTACCACTGTGTGCAGGGGTCCAAGTGGGTAGGAACCTACAGCCAACACAGACTTGCAAGATATGAGTGCACCATCCTAGAAGCGGATCCTTCAGCCCTACCTGAGCTGCCTTAGCTGATACCAACGGGAGCAGAGACACGTCTTCCCCACTGAGCTTTATCCAGATTGTAGATTCATGAGCAAAATAAATGATTGTTGTTGTATTGAGCCAGTTATTTATGGAGTGGCTTTTTATACAGCATCAGTAACCAGAACACATTTTGGTTGTTTTGTAACAAAAATTGGCTTTGTGACTAAAGATGAGATAAAAAAGATGTTAGTGAAATTCTAAGGCCTTCAAACAGCAGCCTAATAGAACCTAGAAGGCTGCCAATGAAGCCTCTAATGTAATGAAATTGGAACCTGCACCAAAGGGGACCCTTGTAACAGTGAGATGTGTGACCATACTGGCATCTGAGGCAAAGAGAAAATTAGGAAATTTGTCAAATTTACCCAAGTACCAAGTAAACTCCTTATAGTTCATCAAGAGTCAGCAAGCTTTTTCGTAAAGGGCTGGATAGTACATATTTTAAGCTTGGAGACCACAGGGCTTCTGTTAGAACTACTGAACTATGCCATTGTAGTGAGAAAAAGCTATAGAAAATGCATAAATGAATGGGCATTAATGTGTTATAATAAAACTTCATTTACAAGAATGGATGCAGCTATGGTTTAGATGTGGCTTGTTTATCCCTGGGAAAACTCATGCTGAAATCTGATGCCCAGTGTGGCAGTACTGGGAGGTGAATCCTGGTGAGGGGTGTTTGTGTTATGGGGGCAGATCGCTTATGATTGGTAATCTTGCTCTTGGGAATGGATTATCTCCTGAAAGAATGGGTTTTTGTAAAGCCAGGATGCTCCTCAGGTTTTCTCCTCTCTTCAGGATTCCACTTGCCCTTTGATCTTTTTTTTTTTTTTTTGAGACAGAGTCTTGCTCTGTCACCAGGCTGGAGTGCAGTGGCGCAATCTCGGCTCACTGCAACCTCCGCCTCCCGGGTTCAAGTGATTCTTCCGCCTCAGCCTCCCAAGTAGCTGGGACCACAGGCACCTGCCACCAGGCCCAGCTATTTTTTTTTGTATTTTTAGTAGGGATGGGGTTTCACCGTGTTGGCCAGGATGGTCTCGATCTCTTGACCTCGTGATCTGCCCGCCTCAGCCTCCCAAAGTGCTGGGATTACAGACGTGAGCCACTGCGCCCGGCCTTGATCTTATCCACTATGGACACAGCACAAAAGCCCTTGCCAGAGGCCACAGCCATGCCTTTAAACTTCTCAGCCTTCAGAACTGTGAGATAAACAAACCTCTTGTCTTTTATAAATTACCTAGTCTCAGGTATTCTTTCTTAGCAACACAAAACAAACTGACAGACACTGTCCCATAGAACTAGTCTGCTGATTTTAGCTGATACAGCTGAAGAGATTTCCAGGCAGAATATTGAAAGGGTCAACTGATAAATTCTTGTTGTTTATGATAAAACGCAAAAAAGAGAAAGAGGAATTAAAGATGAAATGTTAACTATAAAAAAAACAAGACTCCCTAGATTTGAAAAGGAAACTGTTCCTTATTCTCCGCCTCTCCAGATGGCAGAAGAGTCTCAAAGTAACAAAATTTTTAGGGAAAAGATCAAATCCCGTACAGTAGTGTAAGAGCCATTGTTAAGATCTCAGGAAGATGATAGTTCATAGAATCTTTATTTTTTTGTTTTTATTTTTTTGTTTGTTTCTTCGATAGGGTCTCGCTCTGTCAACCAGGCTGGAGCGCAGTGGCACAAGTATGACTCACTGCGTTTTCCTGAGATCAAGTGATCTTGCCACTTCAGCCTCTTGAGGAGCTGGGACTACAAGTGCACACAACCATCCCAAGTTAATATTTTATTTTATTTTATTTCATTGTGGATTACAGGGTCTCATCATGTTGTCCAGGCTGGTCTTGAACTCCTGGGCTCAAGCAATCCTCCTACCTCAGCCTCTCAAAATTCTATAATTACAAGCATGAGCCACCACACCTGGCCCGTAGAATCTCTAAAAAAAAAAAAAATGGCTACAGAGGATTCATGAGCTACAGAGGATTATTTTAAGGAGGCGGTACTTGACTCTGATAAGAAAGTGGCAACATGTACCCAGATGGATTTCAGAATTGATGTCGAGCACCGACATGTCTGTGACCTCTTCCCTGCCTCCCCCCTTTTGAATGTGTCTAAAGCAGTTATTCTCTGCCTCTTTCACTAGTACCTGTTGGATGTGCGTGTGCTGGGGGGGCATACACCTTGTTTCCTTAGTTCATATAACTTTATATTGAAAGAAACCATGTTAAGAATATAAAACAATACATCTTGTCTGCACTGGTATCTGGTTTAGATGACAAAATCCTGGACTTCAAAATTGAGCCTGATGATGTAATGGATGAGATATTTGAGGGTTTTGGAAGGAGGTGAGTGTATTTTTTTTTTTTTTTTTTTTTTTTGAGATGGAGTCTTACTTTGTTGCCCAGGCTGGAGTGCATTGGCGTGATCTCAGCTCAGTGCAATCTTCGCCTTCCGGGTTCAAGCAATTCTCCTGCCTCAGCCTCCTGAGTAGCTGGGATTACAGGTACATGCCACCACGCCTAACTAATTTATTTTATTTTATTTTATTTTAGTAGAGACAGGGTTTCACTGTGAGGTGAGTGTTTTTTAGATGGGAAAAGAATATAAGTAATTTGTGGCCAGAGGGTGAACTGCGGCACTTTTAAAACATAGCCCCCAAATTATTTTATACTTTTCCCATTAAGATACAGGTTCTATAGCGCCTTTCATTGAATTTAGGCTTTGTGATTGCTTCATTACTCCATTACAGCAGCAGAAATATTGAGCCAGTTTCTAAGCCTAGACTTAATAGACCGCAGCTTCCACTTCTCTTTTTCTCTTGGAATGCTTACCCTGGGAACCCAACTACTCTGCTACAAGGAAGCAAGCAACCATGTGGACAGGCCATGTGTGATGTGTTACGGACAGTAGCCTCTGATGACGTTCCCGTCTCTATCCAGAAACAGTTTCCAGACAGGTGAATGAGCAATACCCTCAGGCGTTGAGTTATCTTCCATTAATACTTTCATGTTATCTGAGACATTGCTGCATTAGGCAGATATATGCTACCCCCTTGGGGCTTTGCCCAAATTGCAGATTTGTGAGCAAAATAAATGATTATTGTTTTTGTTTACAGTCATTAAGTTTGAGATGTTCATTACTCAGTGATAGACAACTGGAACAAAGTTTTTTGCTCATTTTTAAATAGCTTTTTTTGTTTTTGTTTTTAAATAGTTTGTAGGAGTCTTCTCTATATTCAAGATACGAGACGTTTTCAGATATATGCACTGAAAATATTTCTTACCAGTCTATGACTACTTTTTCCTGCACTTAATGATTAGTTTTGTCTAGCAGAAACTTTGGTTTTGATGTTGCACAAAGGCTAGTGCTTTCTGTTCCATTTTTGAATGAAAATGCACCTACTCTAAGTTGACGAAGCATTTTTGTGTTTTTTCAAGAGGCTTAACAGTTTTTGCTTTTAAATTTAGGTCTACAATCCATCTGAAGTTTTTTTCAGTATAGTGTACAAAAGTGTTGAAATCTGTATTTTTCTATATGTTAGCTAGTCATTCCAGCACGCTTTGTTGAAAATACTGTTTTTCCCCCAATTGAATTGTTTTGCTACCTTTGTTAAAAATCTTATAACTCTCTCTTCTGCTCCACTAATCACTTTGTCTGTTTTTCATGCTAGCATCATTAATACAGGCTTATAGAAAGTATTGAAATCAGGTAGTGAAGTTCTCCCAATTTGGTCCTTATTTTAAAAAAATGTTTTGGTTATTCAAGATTCTTTGCTTTTCTGTATTAACTTAAAATCAATTGTTAAATTTTTTACAAAAGAGTCTATTAGAATATTGGTTGGTATTGAGTTGAATCTATAGATCAAGCAGGGAACTCTTTATCTTAATAATAGTTTTCCAACCTACAACCATAGTTCTTCTCTCCATTTTTTTCCAGCTTATCTTTAATATTTTACATGAATGTTTTACAGCTTTTAATGTGGAATGCTTTAACATCTTTTTAAAGTTTAGCCCTAAATACTTTATATTTTTATGCCACCATAAGTGAATTTAAAATTTTCCTTTTCAATTTACTGTTCCACACATTTAAAATAATACAGCTGAATATTGTATATCGATTTTATCTTGCCTTATTGAATTGGTTAAGAACTCCAGTAGAAATGTTGAAAATCAAAATTCTCCTCTTAATCTTAGTGGAAACAGATACATTATTTTACTACTATGTATAATTTGCTATAGGTATTTTTGTGTAAATGCTGTCTGTCAGGTTGAGGAAACGTATTTTGGTTTCAGGTTTGATTAATGTGTTTTACCGCATTATTGAGATATGTTTTCCTTTATTCTCTTAACATGGTAAATTACACTGGTGATTTATGCCTATTAAACCAACCTTGCATGCTGGGATAAACCCTACTTGCTCATAATAAATTATGCCCTTTATGTATCGCTGAATTCTATTTACTACTGTTAAGAATTTTTGTCACTCTGTGTATGAGGGATAACGGACTCTATTGTTTTAATACCTCTAGCATCTCTGTCGAGTTGTGCTAACAGAGTTAAGTAGATCTCATAAAACAGGTTTGGATATTTTCCCCTTCCTATATTTTCCAAAGAGTTTGTGTATGTTTGTTATTATTTATTTCTTAAATGTTTGGTAGAAAACACCAGTGAATCTATCTGGATCTGGATTTTATTTTGGAGAATGTTATCTTTGATAATAAATACAATTTATCTCTTTAATAGGCATATAAAACTTTTTACATTTTCTATTTCTTATCAGTCTTGAAAAGTTTTCTTTTTTGATTAATTTGTTCATTTCATCTATGCTGTCAAATTTCTTGAACTAAGCTCTTCCTGCCATTTCTTTATTGTCTGCTTAGAACCTGTAGGATCTGCAGGGACAAGCCGACTTTCATTCCTACAACTGGTGATTCGTTTGTGCACACATTTCCCCTCTTGATTAATTCCACTAGTGCTTTTTCAATTTTATTTATTATTTCAAATAACTAATTTTAAGCTTTGCTAACTTTTAAATTTTGTCTTATTCATATTTCATTAATTCATTCTCTTTATTACTTTTTTCTTCTCTCTTTTGGTTTTATCCCCTCTTTCTTTTCTCACTTCTTAAGATGGACACTCATTACACTGATTTTGAATCTTCCTTATTTTCCAAAACGCATACTACATATTTTGAATATTATATATTATTATTATCCAATTCACAACATTGTCACAGCTTTTATGATTTCTTCTTTCACATATGGGTCATTTAGAAGTGTGTTACTTAATTTCAAAATAATCATGATGGGTGTTAGATATATTACTGAATTTTAATAATTTTATTACTTAATTTTAGTTTAATTTTTTCAATAACATATTCTGAATGATTTTATTCTTTGTAAATTATTGGTGCTTACTTTACGGCCCAACATATGATTTAATTTGGTCATCAATTTATGTGTATTTAAACATAATGTGTGTTCTGCAGTTTTGGGGCAAAGTATTGTTCTCTAAATTTCAAATAATTCAAGGTAATTGATAATGTGATCATGTTTTCTGTGTCCTTCCTAATATGTTAAGATTTTTTTTAATCGAATATATTAAGATATTTCTTAATATATTAAGAAATAGAAATTTTTCAATTTCTATTAATTGATAATTGAGTATTTAAATCTTCATCTATGATTGTGGATTTATCTAAATTTCTCTTTCAGTTTTTGTGTGTATATAGGATTGTAATGGCTTCATAAATAATTGATCATTTTATTATTGCAACATCCTTATTTATTTATGGTAAACCTTTTTTCTTTATTTTGGCTAATATTTACATAGCCTCTCCAGCTTTTGCAAGCTTATGGTTTGTATACTATATCATTTTTCATCTTTTTATTTTTAGTATATTTGCATTTTAAATTTAAAATGCATATCTTCCATACATTTTAATTAGTTTTTAAAATTTAACCATTCTTGAAAATTTTAGTAACTCAGTAAAACAAATATTGTTATAAATACTTTTATAAAGTGGAAAACTGATGTAAAGAAAATTTAAAAATCTGGCCTGCTCCTCTAACTATGGTCCTCTAACTTACAATACCGAATTATTTGAATAATAGTGAAATATTTGAAGATAACAAAAACCACTTGATGTATCAAAATTGAATTTGACTCAAAACAATAAATATAGCATAGGTTAGTTAAAAATGCTCTGTGATCTATTTACCTGATATCTTCAGCTTCAGTTGGAAATCTTACTGTAATCATAGCAAAATATAACAATTATATCTAACCTCAACCTGTCTTTTGTGCTCCTTTTCATATTTACAATACCTTTTTAGAAATTTTTGTTTAGATGCACTGTAGGCCTTGCCAACAAATAATGCTTTTTTCATCTCACTTTATCCATAAGATCCTCTTATTCAGCATTTTAGTTAATGAAATCAGTAAAATTTCACTGATCAAGTCGTCCTTCACTTTATGTTTCTTATTTATTATTCCTATGTAATAAGTCAACGGATTTTATTTTATTTTCTTCTATTTAAGATAGTTTTTGAACACATCCTTGCTTCTCCAGTTAGACCTCATCTTCTCAGTTGTGAAGCATTGCAAGAGTGTCTTAATTGGTCTCCTACTTCCAATCATTTTCTCCACCAAAATCAGTGACAACCAGAATAATTCAATGATATCCAACCAAATCTATACATCTTTTTGTAGCTGTGCCAGATAAAAGAGAGAAAAAAGAAAGTTCACAATCTCTACTCTTTATGGTTTGCGTGATAAAGGATCTCTATTTAATACATTTTCTTTATCCAGTCACCTGTTGGTAGACACTCAGGTTGCTTCCGGATCTCGGCTGTTGCAAACAGTGCTGCAGCAAACACGAGAGTGCAGATACTTCTCTGACATGCTGATTTCCCTTCTTCCGGGTGCATACCCAATGGTGGGACTGCTGGATCCTATGGTAGCTCTATTTTGTGTATTTTGAGGAACCTCCAAACTGTTCTCCACAGTGTTTGTACCAATTCGATAGCAGAACAGGGTGACTGCAGTTAATAATAACTTAATTGTACATCTAAACATAACTAAAAGAATGTAAATAAATTATTTGTAACACAAAAGATAAATGCTTGAGGGGATGAATACCTCATTCTCCATGATGTGATTACTTTACACTGCGTGCCTTTACCAAAATATCTCATGTACTCCATATATATTATACACCTACTATATATTCACAAAAATTAAAAATAAAAATAAATAAAAGTAAAGATCTCTAAATTTGGCAGATATCAATTCCCTTTGCAATGGCATTTATTACACTTTCATGCATTTACTCTTATTACTAACTGAGATATTTTCTCTTCACTCTCTGCTTGGCCATGACCTTCTGTCTGCCTGTCTGTCTGCCTGCCTGCCTGCCTGCCTGCCTGCCTGCCTATCTATCCATCTATCTATTCTTTGAGTCTCACTATAAATGTGACTTTCTTGTCAAAACTTCCTTAACGCCTCAGCTTTAGGCAGTTAGGTGCCCCCTCCTCACTACGCTTGTTCTCTATTCTTACATGATAGATTCTTTAATTTTTTTCTTTCATCATTATTTTGTCTTATTTTAACATTGCAAACTGTGGCTTATAATAGTGAATGGTAGATACATTAATAACTATCACCATAATAATGTAAAACAAATTTTACTTGTTATATACATATTTATGTGATCTGCTGTATATTTACTGGTAGAAGAATCAGGTGGGCCACACCATGCACTTGACTAATTTTATGGTTTCTACTGAATAAATAAATCTAGATTAATTTTTGGAGTGAATCTATGTTTATACCATCTGAAACAGATAATGTGCTAAAAAGTACCAGTATACAAGTTACCTCATAGCAATCTGTTTTCATCTCACCTATACATTATAACATTTTTGATGTCTTCAGCTATACTATGAATTATGTAAGAAAATAAATCGTCATTCTTGTTCATCTCTGTATTTTTTTTTTTATCATCTGGCACAGTTACGATCACATAGTAGGCTGTCAGCAATGGTCTCATAAGTAGAGATTTTCAAAATCCTATAACTATGGAAGCCAAGACTAAAAGGGCTGCATGCTATAAAACTATAAAAGGATAGTGCGTTTCTTTTAATAGTTTATTTTAGAGATGGGCCACTGGGTTCAATAGGCATGGTGGCATGAAGGGATTTGGGAAATAAGAGAGATCAATACAAAGAACCTCATTAAATGTTTAATCAAAATTTCATGATCTGTGTAGGGAATTGAGAAAGTGCCCTGGGAAGTCATAAAAATTAATTTGGAAGGGAATTAAAAAATAGAGACTCATAGTGCTGTGTGAGTGGTTTTGGGTCCTATAAAGCTCTCTAAATGTGTTTATGAGCTGAGCGTCCTGTCCTGAGCGCATGAAATAGGAAACAAAGCGTCAGTCTTGGCATCTCCTGGTATTTGAGATGTTTGGAATAATTATCTCATACTCTCGGGTGTCTCAAAGGAAACGAAACAGAAATGGATGTTTGGGTCAGGCTTTAATTCTCCAGACTGAAAAATTAAATCACTATCTATCCAGATGCAAATCTTGTCTTATTTTTCTTTGATCAGGCGAAGTTTGTTCTTCTGGGACTAGATGAAAATAGTCTGGGAAGGTGCTAGCCCAAGAGTATTTGAGCACTTCCTCCACATGCATTCTCTCCTCCCCATCAGCTTTAATTCATGGTGGAGATGATCGTTTAAATTTATCTAGCTTTGTTTCCTTATTTATTAGTAGTGAGTAAAAATAATGATATATTAACTAAGATTTAAAAATATAATGTCTGTGACTGCAAGTGTAAATTACAAAATGTACTATGAAAAATCACAATGAATACAGAAGACTTACTCCAAAAAACTAGATAAATGAATGTGAATGTAAAATAAATACAAAATAATGTTAAAGCTTTAGCATTTAAATGTTAAAAAGTTAAGTGATATTTAAAATAAGTATTTGCATAACTGAAATGACTTACTGTACACATTTCTGATAATATAATCATTTTCAAAAGTTGAAATTTAAATGCTAAATAACCATTAGCAATAGACAAGTGTTTTAAAAATGGTTTGAAATTTGTTCCACGATGACCAAAATATTTTCCACCTTTTCAACTACAAAATGTAGAGGAAGACCAAATATATTTCAATATTTTAATTAGAGTTATGTTCAATGAAGTGCACATTATAAATATGAGTTTATATCCAATGTATACTTCTCAGTAAAGAAATAGCTATTTCCACACATCAGTCATTATATTCCACAGCTTTCATAGCAGCACAAAAGGAAGTCATTATTTTTTCATGGTTACCAAAGGACACTGGACATTGGGTAATAGGGATTTAAACCAAAGCAGTTGATAATAGTTGACGGTAGCCGAAATTACACATAAAAATATTCACTTATAAGCAATGCCCTGAGAACCCACTATCTATCCAGAAATAAACAATTTACTATGTCAATACATGATAAAAACGCAAAAGCCTGCAGGAAACAGAGACCAGGGTAACTAAGAAACTTCTGAATTCTTCAGCGGCATCCAGGAAACATGTTCTAGAAAAGTCCTCGGAATGAAGACCACTAACATAGACATCAAGCTACAGAAAGAGAAAGTGCAAGATTTTGATCCTAACTTTTCAATGCACAGGCTGGAGTAAATAAAAAAGGCAAAAATCTCAGAGGACTGAAAAAGCAATCAAAATTGGAATTAAGAAGTTGTCCAGAAGAGAAATAGAAGAATTTATACCATTCCTTGAAAGGATATCAGGTGGTTATACACATACATTCAAATCCTTCTAAACCAACCCAGAAAATCTGGTCTATTTTCTCCATTTTACTGATGAAGATATTGAGATTCAGAGAGTTTTAGCAGCTTGGTCAATGCTAGGTGACTAGGAAATGAGTTAGAATTCATGCTCAGATATGTCTGGTTCCAAAGCACATTACAGTATAAAGTGATTGCTTTGTATAGTAAGAAATCTTGGTTCTTGTGAAAGGACCAATATTTTGCACCGTATGTAATAATCAGAAAAAAATCTGCTTGTATCCTGATAGTTAAAAGATTTGCAGTCGTGGCTGGTGATTCCCTTCCTAAAACATTCAGACGGAGCCACCTAATATGGACTTTTATAATGCAGTTAACTTTACTATATTAAAGAGATAATGGAAAGAAAAATTATTCAAACTACTTGGTCACTCCTTGGTTTTCCCTGATATACAAAACTTCATATAAATGGTAGTGCTTAAGAAATCAAAAGCATATTTAGTGACTTCAAAATTAGGGCAAGATAATAAAAGATTTTCGGGATCATGGCAGCCGGGAGGCAGGACTAGATCGCAGCTCCGGACAGGGCAGCATATGGAGGCTTGCATTGTGAATTTTAGCTCTAGCAATCCCACGAGCACCCACAGACCCTCTGAAGGAAACACACAGCTCCCGCAGGACCCGAGAGACACCTCAAATACTGTAAAGTGTCCCAACTGCGGAAGTGGGGAAGGGAGACCCTCCTCTCCTGAATACACAACCCCACCGGAGAAGCTGAATGTCTGTTTGCAGGAGAAGTTTCTGGCCTTACCTGGAGCTTAGTCAACTTAGCCCAGAGAAATACAGCGGTAGAGGAAGCAGCAGACAGGTCCTGGGAACTCACTGGGTCTCCACGCGGCCATTCCTGCCTGGCACCACAGGAATCCATCGGGAGGGCGGCGAGAGGTGCATGGGGTACAACTCCACAGGGAGAAGGAATTCTGTAGCTGAGCTTTGTAACAATTTGAAAGGGGAGAGAAGCCTCCCGGCCAGAACTCAAAGGAGGGCATGAATCAGGTGTGCAGACTTCACAAGGGAGGAAGATTTAAAGGTCTTTTCTCTGGCAGCTGAGAGGCAGACAGCCTCAGAGAGAAGCCTCCCGGCCAGAACTCAAAGGAGGGCATGAATCAGGTGTGCAGACTTCACAGGGGAGGAAGATTTAAAGCTCTTTTCTCTGGCAGCTGAGAGGCAGACAGCCTCAGGAAATTTTCAAGCCCATCTTGCCCTCCACCTGGAAACAGACTCAGGGTTGTTGGAGGGGGCATGGTGGGAGTGACACTGGCTTTTCAGTTTGTATGGGAGCTGGGTGAGACCTGTGACTATCGGCTTTCCCCCACTTCCCTGAAAAACTGCATGATTCAGCAGAAGCAGTCATAATCCTCCTAGGTACACAACTCTATTGACCCGGGAATCTCACCCCCATCACCCACAGTAGTCGCAGGAAGACCGGCCCAAGGAGAGTCTGAGCTCAGACATACCTAGCCATGCCCCCACGTTATGATCTTTCCCTATCCACACTGGTAGTGGAAGAGAGAGGGCATATAATCTTGGGACGTCTAGGGCCCCACCCACTGCCTGTCCCTCTCCACACTACTTTAGCGATGCTTTCTGGGAAGTGCCACCTCCCGTAGGAGGCCAACCATCACAAAAATAGAGCGTTAAACTACAAAACTAAGGACTCTCATGGAGTCCATCGCACCCTCTGCCACCTCAACTGTAACAGGCACTGGTATCCACCACTGAGAGACCCATGGATGGTTCACATCACAAGACCCTGTGTAGACAACCCCCAGTACCAGCCCGGAGCCAGGTACACTCGCTGGGTGGCTAGACCCAGAAGAGAGACAATAATCACTGCAGTTTGGCTTACAGGAAGCCACATCCATAGGAAAAAGGAGCGAGTACTATATCAAGGGAACACCCCATGGGACAAGCACTCTCTCAGACAACAGTGGAGTAAAACTGGAAATAAACTCCAAGAAGAACCTTCAAAACCATGCAAATACATGGAGATTAAATAACCTGCTCCTGAGTGAGCATTGGGTCAAATGAAATCAAGGTGGAAATTTAAAAAATTCTTCAAACTGAATGACAATGACACAACCTATCAAAACCTCTTGTATACAGCAAAGGCCACACTAAGAGGCAAGCTCACAGTCCTAAGTGACTACATCAAAAAGTTTGAAAGAGCACAAACAGACAATCTAAGGTCACACCTCACAGAACTAGAGAAAAAAGAACAAATCAAACCCAAACCCAGAAGAAGAAAGGAAATAACCAAGATCAGATCAGAGCAGAACTAAATGACACTGAAACAAATAAAAATATGCAAAAGGTAAGTGAAACAAAAAGCTGGTTCTTTGAAAAGATAAATCAAATTGATAGACCATTAGCAAGACTAACCAAGAAAAGAAGAGAGAAAATTCAAATAGCCTCACTAATAAATGAAACAGAAGATATTACAACTGACACCACGGAAATACAAAAGATCATTCAAAGCAGCTATGAACACCTTTATGCACATAAACTAGAAAACCTAGAAGAGATGGATAAATTCCTGGAAAATACAACCCTCCTAGCATAAATCAGGAAGGATTAGATACTCTGAACAGACCAATAACAAGCAGCAAGATTGAAATGGTAATTTATAAAATCACCAACCAAAAAAGTCCAGTACCAGGCAGATTCACAGCAAAATTCGACCAGACATTTAAAGAATAATGTGTACCAATCCTTTTGACACTATTCCACAAGATAGAGAAAGGAGGAACCCTTCCTAATTTGTTCGATGAATTCAACATCATCTTAATACCAAAACCAGGAGAGAACATAACCAAAAGAGAAAACTACAGACTGATATCCTTGATGAGCATAGATGCTAAAATCCTTAACAAAATACTAGCTAACCAAATCCAACAACATATCAAAGAGATAATCCACCATGATCATTTCATACCAAGGATGCCAGGATGGTTTAACATATGCAAGCCAATAAATGTAATATACCATATAAACACACTTTTTCACCATGAATATCCATCCCTCGCACACTTTTTAAAAAAAATCACATGATCATCTCAACAGATGCAGAAAAAACAGTTGACAAAATCCAGCATTGCTTTACTAGTGAAACTTTCAGCAAACATTGGCATACAAGGGACATAACTTAATGTGATAAAAGCCATCTATGACAAACCACAGTCAACATAATACCGAATGGGGAAAAGCTGAAAGCGTTCCCTCTGAGAACCGGAACAAGACAAGGATGCCCACTCTCACCACTCCTCCTCAACACAGTACTGGGAGTCCTGGTCAGAGCAGTCAGACGAGAGAAAGAAATAAAGGGCATCCAGGTTGCTAAGGAGGAAGCCAAACTGTCGCTGTTTGCTGACGATGTGATTGTTTACCCTGAAAACCCTCAGGACTTCTCCAGAAAGCTCCTAGAACTGATAAAAGAATTCAGCAAAGTTTCCACATACAAGATTAATGTACACAAATCAGTAGCTTTTCTATACACCAACAGCAACTAAGCAGAGAATCAAATCAGGAACCGAACCCCTTTACAATAGCTGCAAAAACAAAACAAAACACAACCAAACTTAGGAATGTGCCTAACAAAGGAGTTGAAAGACCTCTCCAAGGAAAAGTACAAACCACTGTTAAAAGAAATTATAGACAACACAAACAAATGGAAACACATCCCGTGCTCATGGATGGTAGAATCAACATTGTGAAAATAACCATATTGCCGAAAGCCAGTCTACAAATTCAACACAATCCCCATCAGAAATACCACCATCATTCTTCATAAAATTAGAAAAAACAATTCTAAAATTCATATGGAACCAAAAAAGAGCCCACATAGCCAAAGCAAGACTAAGCAAGGAGAACAAATCTGGAGGCATCACATGACCTGATTTCAAACTATACTATAAGACCATAGTCACCAAAACAGTATGATACTGGTATAAAAGTAGGCACATAGACCAATGGAACAAAATAGAGAATGCAGAAGTAAATCCAAATACTTAAAAAAAATCAACTGAAGATAGACTAAGGACTTAAACCTAAGACCTGAACCTATAACAGTCTGGAAGATAACATTGGAAAAACTCTTCGACATTGGCTTAGGCAAGGATTTCATGACCAAGAACCCAAAACCAAATGCAATAAAAACAAAGATAATAGGTGAGACAATTAAACTAAAGAGCTGTTGCATGGCAAAAGGAACCGTCAGCAGAGTAAACAGAAAACCCACAGAACGGAGAAAATCTTCACAATTTATACATCTGACAAAGGACTAATATCCAGAATCTCTACAATGAACTTAAACAAATCAGTAAGAAAAAAACAAACAGTCCCTATAAAAAAGTGGGCTAAGGACACAGACAGTTCTCAAAAGAAGATATACATGTGGCCACAAACATAAAAAAGTGTTCAACATCACTAATGATCAGGGAAATGCAAATCAAAACCACAATGAGATGCCACCTTACTCCTACAAGAATGGCCATAATCAAAAAATCAAAAAACAGTACATGTTGGCGTGGACACAGTGATCAGGGAACACTTCTACACTGCTGGTGGAATGTAAACTAGTACAGCCACTATGGAAAACAGGGTGGAGATTCCTTAAAGAACTAAAAGTAGAACTACTATTTGATCTAGCAATCCCACTACCAGATATCTACCCACAGGAAAAAAAGTCATTATTCGAAAAAGACAGTTGCACATGCACGTTTATGGCAGCACAATTTACAACTGCAAAATCGTGAAACCAACCCAAATGCCCCTCAATCAATGAGTAGATAAAGAAACTCTGATGTATATATTTTTTGTTTGTGGCCACATTCCATATATATGATGGACTACAGTCATAAAAAGGAATGAATTAATAG
Organism: Aotus nancymaae; assembly: GCF_030222135.1. Taxonomy (NCBI): domain Eukaryota; kingdom Metazoa; phylum Chordata; class Mammalia; order Primates; family Aotidae; genus Aotus; species Aotus nancymaae. Next base: position 64,436,898 of record NW_026988447.1, on the reverse strand, counting down.
CATTTGCAGCAACCTGGATGAGATTGGAGACTATTTTTCTAAGTGAAGTAACTCAGGAATGGAAAACCAAACATGTCTCTGTCATCGTATGCTCTCACTGATGTGTGGGAGCTAAGCTATGAGGCTGCAAAGATATAAGAATGATAAAATGGACTTTAGGGATTTGGGGGGAAGAGTTGGAGGGGGGCAAGGGATGAAACACTACAAATATGGTGCAGTGTACACATGGGTGATGGGTGCACCAAAATCTCAGAAATCACCACTAAAGAACTTACCCATGTAACCAAATACCACCTGTATCCCAATAACTTATGGAATAATGAAGAAAAACTTTAAATATTTCTGAACTAAGATTTTTTTTAAATGTCTTCTATTTGAAAGGGAAAAGAAGAAGAAATAATAGATATGATGGATTATGTGGATGGTAGCAAAAAAATATAGAAAGGGAGAGAACTGGGCCGGGTGCAGTGGCTCACGCCTGTAATCCCAGCACTTTGGGAGGCCGAGGTGGGTGGATCACGAGGTCAAGAGATCAAGACCATCCTGGTCAACATGGTGAAACTCCGTCTCTACTAAAAATATAAAAAATTAGCTGGGCACGGTGGTGCGTGCCTGTAATCCCAGCTACTCAGGAGGCTGAGGCAGGAGAATTGCCTGAACCCAGGAGGCGGAGGTTGCGGTGAGCCAAGATCGTGCCATTGCACTCCAGCCTGGGTAACAACAGTGAAACTCCGTCTCAAAAAAAAAAAAAAAAAAGAAAGAAAGAAAGGGAGAGAACTACTGGGCTCACAAAATAGTAGTTTATGGTAGTAGAAACGTAGGATTCTGCTATAGCAGAGACTGCCCAGGATTTTCATTAATATCCAGGTTTTATTTGTCTTGGCACACTGCTGAATTACATTAGAACTCCCTTTCATTTGGGACCTTGTGATGCATTCTTTCCAATGGAAAACGAGAAGTAATATGTGTCTGGGCTGATGTGATTAAAAGCAGAGCTTTGAAAGCTCTTTCTTTTTACTTGTCTATTGACATGACATGGATGATCCAGTTGAGGATTCCAAGGCCCTTAGGAATGATGCATCTTCTTGATTCAAGTAGCCTGAATGATTGCAAGAAATAGAGGTCTCTGTCTGCTGACATTGTGCTATGAAAAGAAAATAAACTTTTATCATGTTTAGCCACTGATATTTTGAGATTATTACTACAGTCTGTCTACTCTGGCATGTCCAAAAAATCAAAAATCATGCCCACTTATTCTTACAACAACAAAAAACCTAAGCGAATCACTGTTTTAAGCTAAATTTTTAATTCCAGAAAGATAATGCGCTGAAAATAACGGGATCCAGTGAGTCATAAGAAGTATGGAAGAATAGTGTTAAAAAATAGTGCCCACTAATTCTCAGGATAAAATAACAGTAAGAAAAACCATGAGTAACATTTGTTTTCTTGAGATGTTTGCTCATCCAGGTACGGGTGTCCAACACGATGAACTTGACGTTATGGCAGAAGGAGGTGTACAATGTCTCACGTATTTCTGAGACTTGGTAGATAGAGCTCTTGGCTATACTGTGACAATGCAATAGAAATCTTTATTTAAAGAACTGAGCTGATTAGAAAGGGTGGCAAAATCGTATGTGCAAGAAGCTACTCTCATTCTCACTCAGCAATAGTTGCCAATATTCTAGACTTGAGGGGTCAGTCTGTCCATCTGACTTCAAATATCATCCTACAGTCTGAGCTAATGCTTCTGGATTTTCTACACCAGACTGGACTCAAGCTTAGTTTTGTTATAAGGAAAATTATATAATGGACTCTGGTCATCTCATCTCTACTCCAGGGCCAGCCCTAAAACGTGGGTGGGTCACCCTGTGGCATCGTCACTTCAGTCTGACCCAGCCTGATCTTCCTCTGACTACTTTGAACAAGAATTTCACATAGCTGACTGCCGTTTTATTATAGTACTAATTGGTAGAAGAAGTCATGAGATTATTGTGGTAGTATGAATTTGGAAGGTATCTGAGTGAGAATAAAGAGCATAAAATAAGAGAAAAGCAATAGCAACTGCTGTTACAGGAGTTAGCATGTTAGACTAGTTGGTGCATTTGGATACTGCAATCAACACACAGGGATACAGGGATGTAACTAGTATATAAAAGACACAAAAGTGTACTGAAGCTCTCATATAGAATGATGTCCTCTGGAAATCTCATTCCCCTTAACGTTTGGAACAGCTGATATATGATTGAATTTTTTCACTATTAAGTTCATTTTTTGGAAGCTACTATGGAATTGCTACTTTGAACATCATTGAAAAAAAAGAAGGGCTGATTTTTGGTATATAAATATTGACATAAAATCAAGGAAGGATATGCACAGGGTGTAGTCTGATGTGTGCATCGGTCTCTAGGAAAACAGCTTCAAAATATTCACAAAAAACAATGACTCCATGTTCATGAACTTAAAGGAAGAGGGTAATTTAAAAAGGAAAGCAATCTGCAAGAAAATAAATTCTGACAATTCAATCATACATAATCCCATAAAAGAAGAAAAGGGGGGTGACAAGAATCAGTGTAGCTACGCCAGGAGTCATCTGAGAATGCACAAAGGGTGGAGGAAGAGGCACATTTCAAAGAAAGAATATAAAGAAGTATTCTAACCAGAACATTTATCACAAAAATGTTAAAACCCAGAATAAGGTAGGGTTCTGAAACACACTGATGAAAACAGAAATGTGTCTGTTATTCTATTGTGCAGGGAAAAGACCATAAAGAAAGATTAGTCTTGGCCCAGATGCCATGATGTTAAAAGGGAGAAAGGAGATGCGAACATTTATTTTGCTTCTACTTTCCATATGAAAGACCACAATCTTCAAAGTGTACAAGACAATACTCTGTCAAGAAGAAATTGGGCTTAAGATAGGCAAGGAAGGAAAAACTAAACCAACATTTATTGACATCTACTATGTGCCATGTATTTATTAAACAATTACTTTTTGGAAATTTTGGGTATTTACTTTCATAGTCTCCAGATATATAGCAATGAATAAGTTAAATGAGTTTGAAATTAAGAGAGGATCATTAAGTTGCCCAAGGACATAAAGCATATTAGGATAGGCACTGGAATGGCCACCTAAGCCTGATTAATTCCAAAAACTGTCTATTTCCTAGTATGTAGCTTTGTGCAGAGCAGAAAGTAGAGGTTTATATGAATCGCATCCTAGGGCACGCAGCAATTGCAGGAGTAATTGTAAATAACTGTTGGCATTTTACAAAATTAGAAATATGAAAAACTCTAGGATACTACAAAAGTATAAACATTTCACTATTCAAAGAGGGAATATATACATATATATATATTTCCGAAATTACAAAAAGGCAAATCTAGTGTGTATTTAAAAACAGATTTTCACCAGTAACATATTAATACTTAAACATAAGTAATAACCAGTGCTATAAGCAATCAAAGAGCAGGCTGTGTGATTTCTAGAAATACATGCTAGACTTAGTTTCAAAAACATTGTGATTTCAAGAAAGTAATTAATGATTCAGCTCAAACATTTTCACACAAATATTTCTAGTATTGTAATGCTTAGTGATACAGGTAGGTTTATGTGTTGCTGCTGTTTGAAAATTATTTCAAAAGATTACTAAACCAGGCGTGGCAGCTCACGCCTGTAATCCCAGCACTTTTGGAGGCTGAGGTTGACAGATCGCTTGAGCTCAGGAGTTCAAGACCAGCCTGCACAACATGACAAAACCCCATATCTACCAAAAACAAACAAACAAACAAACAAAAACAAAATTAATGGGTTTGGTTGTGAGTGCTGGTGGTTCCAGCTACTGGGGAGACTGAAGTGAGAGGATCACTTGAGCCCAAGAAGTCAAGGCTGCAGTGAGCTGTGACTGTGCCACTGAACAACAGCCTGGAAAACAGAGTAAGACTCTTGTCTCAAAAAAAAAATTACTGGAGGGGAGTCTTGGTGTCATAAAGCTCTGTTGTTGATCCTATTCTTAATACATTTTGAATTGCATCATGAACAAAGACATAGAAGCATATTTAGAAAAATTTTGGAAACAGAAAATTGTGAAGAAAAGCTAATACATTGGACTTCTGAATAAAAAATGAAGTCTAACTTTGAAAGGTCAAACAAACAACTTGAAATTTGACAGGGAAAACGTAAAATTTTATACTGAGTTTCAAAAATTGAAATTAACAAAGAAGGGAGGATTTTCACCTCACCATTTCTTTATGTAAAAACGTCCCAAAGGATTTTTGTTACTATAAGTTCAATTATAGGCAACATTATACGATAGCTTTTCGTAAGAAAATAATGTAATCTCAGTCTCATTTCTCTTCATTTGCATAACCACACAAAATATACTGTAAATGGGACACTGTCATTATAAAGTCCACCCAAAAGAAAGGTATAAAGACATGTAAGATCAATGAATATTTTAACCACTTCTCTATCTCCAGTGCCTAGCTGTGGGTCCGGAACAAAATTTGCATTTAGTAAATACTTGTTGAATTAATAAATGATAGACAGCATGTATCACAGAATACAGTTAGAGAAAGGTCTAAAGAAAAGAAGATTTAACAGGGTGACAGTAGCAGCCCTTAAGTAAAGAACAGCCTATCATAGAAAAGGGGGATGAAATTGTTTTCTGGTAGTCCCAGAGAAAGCTAAACACATTTTTTTCTGTAGTAGAAATAAACTTTAAAATGATTACAGGTATCTAAAAATGGAATGGTGGTCTTTCCAGGTGTGAGCTCCTCGGTGTTTTATATGTTGAAAAGATAAAGAATTATCAGACAGAGAGATGCTGGGTAAGTCTCTGCTGCAAACACTTCTAATGAAAAAATCTCTGTGATTCTATGTATAAATGTGATTGCATTTTTTTCTTTATTTTCTTGTGAAGTTTCTTATTTCCTCAGTTTATTAGTCCTAAAAGTGTTTCAGGGTTAGCTCTAAAATGTTCCATCTAAAGAACACTGAATTAGTGTTTAGACCATCTTAAGATAAAAAAAAAAGTGACTTTCTCTGTAGATAAATGAAACTGAAACAAATTAGAAAAACAAGAAAACTGCCTTCGATTTTAGAAGATAAATTTAGAGTTAAGATGGATAGATTTGACTGAAAATGGAAGTTATGGCAGGTGAAATCCCAGCTTTGTGAGGAGTGAATTATCACATGAACTACAATGACTGCTAGAGCTCACAGAAGGCACCACGTGGCCTTCTTGGTGCTGCCCATATCCCTCTGCTTGTCCTGGCGTAGCCCTCATCACATGGCACCAGCAACAACTTTTTCCTATGGCCCCGTTTCCTCAAGTAGTCTGTGAGCTCTGTGGGGCAAAGACACTTTATATGTGATTAACCATGAGATCTCAAGCAACCAACAGAGTGCTTAACACATTAGACTCAATAAATATTTGTTAAGTAAGATGAATAAATAATCATGGAATATTTACTATATCAAAATTATATTTTAGATGTAGCATCCTTATTTCTGGAGTGCAGTGATGACGACTTTACTACAAGGATGCTGAAAAATTTACCTCACTGGTAGTGAAGCCATTAAAAGATCTGATCTCTTGATTTTAAAAATTATATTTTTTTGTTAATTAGAATATTCTCCATTATGATATTATTATATACCTATAATTCAAACTTACTGTTTTTAGCTTTCATTTTGCTATCAACAAAAGAAATGTTTGACTACCTTCTAGCATAGAGGAATAACCACTATATGAAACAAAAGCAACCCTTAATCACTGATTCTGACAGACACGCCACTAAGGTAGTAAAAACAGAAAAATGAGTAGGACACATTCTCTGCTTTTCGAAGCTCTCAGTACAGCGGCAGAGACAATGTGTAAATAGATATATACACCATCATAACAATGTATGAACAAAGTTGGTACACTTAAGGGGCATATCTAAAATACATAATAAGGCAAGACAAATATATTAGGATATCTTAAATACATACGAGGAGGAACTAATCGATTCAAATAATGGTTGAAGAGGAGAAGAACATAGGGAATTGGCATCATGTATCTCAAGACCATGGATGTAGACTATCGATCTTTCTGAGTGCAGGGGGAGCATGTGTTGAAATTATGAATGAGAGCTGTAATCATCACTAACATTTGTATAGTGCTTTGCTGACCACTAAGCTCACAAAATTCTGTATTATCACCGTTTTATAGATGAAACTCTGCAGCTAAGAGAAGTCAAGGAGTTAGCCCAGCTCTCCTAGCCAGTAAATGATAAAACTAGAACTGTAGCCCAGCATGTAATACTGTTTTTCACTCTTACATGAAAAAAGATCTTCAGACCTGTTTAACACATTAAATATTTCATGCATGTATCTCATTTCTGTAAAATTAGTTGAGTTCAAGGATTTTATGCATAAAAGAAGTACTACTTAAATGCGACAGATGAACTTTACATAATCACATTAATTCAATACAGACGTGTACTCCTCTGCCCTCCCCATTCTTTTCCTTATAGCCTAGGAATGCTGTTCAAGTTGGAAGCACACAGCCTGTGTTAGCATTAACAAGAAAACCTATCTGCAATGCTGTTTTCTTTCTTTTAAAGAAATGGACTGACTAGATGAATGGCTTAGTTTATTTTCATCATATTGATGGTATTCTGAATCGATGGCCATAACAGATCTGTCTTTTATACTAAAAAATAATGACACTTTCAAGGTAAGTTGCTGTCATATACTGATTACCTGAGCAGAGATAAAAAGAATAGTAATAATCATTATAAACATACTTCCTTCTGAGTTAAGAGGAATATTTGTGGTAGGATGAAAATTTTTACTAGAATCATAGCAAACTCCAAACCCTCTTTTCATATTATCATTTATACTTCTGAGCTCTTGAATTTCTTACTAGGAAGGCTTTGAGTTTATAAACAGAAATCAAATTAAAGTGGAAATTGTTTATGTACTTTAATGCTTTACATTAACTAGAATTAGTAGCACTGGTGTTAACATGAGCTTTAAAGTAATACAAACATGAGTTTTAGGTTTCTACTTCCATTCATTAATACTGTGACTAAAAACAAGTTATTTAAAATTTCTATGCCTCAGTTTTATCATCTGTAAAATGGAGACATTAACATTTTAGAGTTATATATAATACGTGAGGTAATATTTGTGAAGTGATTAGCATAGTGATTACCACGTTAAAGGCTTAATAAATATTATGTATTGTTATGGGATTCCAGAAAAAAAAGGTTTTAAATACAAGATTCTGTTTCATTTTGTTCATAAACATTTTGGAAGGATCAGGTGATTCAGAGGGTTAAGCAATTATCTCGGGCTTCAGTAGAGATTGAGGTAGAAGACATAATTTTGCCTTTCTAGTTTTGTTTCTCAAAACATTTTACCTTATTTGCTACAAATTTGTAAGCACCAAAAAGGAAATAATACTGGCCATTTGAATCTTAGGATTTTGAATCTAGAAAAGATCATAGGTATGATTGATTGCAATTTATTTATTTTATTAAAAAAGAGACTGAAAAATAAAATCCAAGGAAGTTTTTTTGTCACAGTGTTAATTAACAACTAGCAACAATTTTCATTCCAGTTTGTGTTTTTGGTAGAAGAATAAATTTTGCATGAGTTAGAAATAATACAGCTAATACCAAGTCTGTCTTTTATTTTTACAGTGAACTCTCCATCCACACTTGAAATCTTCATTTAAAATAATGTGTTGGGCTGGCTGTGGTGGCTCACACCCATAATCTCAGCACTTTGGCAGGCCAAGGTGTAAGGATCACTTGAACCCAGGAGTACAACGATGTAGTGAGCTATGATCATGCCAGTGCACTCCAGTCTGGGCAGCAGAGTGAGAACTCTGCCCCTCCCCACAGAAGAATAAATAAATAATTAACACATAAAATGATGTTTTGGTTTGTATCTGACATTTCCCCACTTGTATAATTAATCAGTGGTCTACTTAGTATACAGGGCACGTGGAGGGGATCTCTACTATACAACAAAATTATTTTCCACAATATTCACTAAATGAAATAAATAACAATGCAAAAAAGGAGCATAGATGTAAAAATGTTCTTTTACTGAACACTATATATAGCGCTATGCAAATGCAAACTAATTGTGATAATATAAAAAAAAGAGTGGTTAATACTTCTTAATTGCATTAATGTATTTTTTTAAAATAGAAAACTAACACAAAAAGAAGGGTTTCCAAAGAGTAAACTCTGAAAGTTTCGGGTTATAATTTGATAACTGAAAGACAAAGATTAAAGTCCTGCTTTCTTGACTTTATAATCACTGTGATCAAGTTTATTTAAGTATAATTTGTAAATGCAGAAATCAGCAGCACCGCAGGGCTAGGATAATCCAACTCAGTGCAAGATTATCCAACATTGTCTTGGTGCAGGCTCACATTAGCTCACAGGTAGCAATTATGAACATCTCTTCCTAAATTCTTGCTCAGTGACATCACATTAGTGATATGATGATTAATCTTGGAGGATGCAGTAATACCAAGGAAACCAGCAAGTGCAACAAATTAAGATTTTTTTCTTTAAGTAGCCAGCTGTTAAACACTTAGCAGTACATCACAAATCAAACTGCACTCAAAGTGAGCTCAAACTACTTCAGTTGAGAAATTACTTTCAAATCAGTAATCTGTAGTGAGTCCATAGCAGTTGGGAGCCAACTGATAGTTCTCTGAATTAACTTTCACAGGAACACAACATAATTGGAGAATTTGTTTAGAACTTAGACAAAAGTCATTTAGAATTGTTGTTTTATGATGGTAACGAAAAACAGACTGATGTCAAATTGGTTTCAGTATTGGTTTAAGTTTCATTTGTGAAATAAATTTTATTGACGTATAATTTGATTGTATATTTTCACAATTTGATGAATGCTGACAGTTGTATAAACTTTGAATTCACTATCCTTATCAATAAGCAAGCATTTCTAGAACTGCCAATAGACTCCTCTTGTCCCACTGCAGTGCGCAGCTCGCACAAGCCCAGGCAATGATTGATAGGGTTTTGTCCTTGTGGATTAATATGCATTTTCCACAATTTTAAATAAATTGCATACTATGCATTTGAACATATGATTTTTTAAAAAGATTCATTCCTTGTGTTACATTTATCAATAGTTTATTCTTTTCATTTCTGAGTGGTTTCCCACTGAATGTGTAGTCTATATTTGAGTTATCTATTCAGGTATTTGTGGATATTTCCTTGTTTCCAGTATGGGGACGCTTGTCAATAAAAGTGGTAAGATTTGTGTTCAAATCTTTTTCAGGACATGTATTTCTATTTCAGGGTATAAATTATGAGGAGAAGAATGTCTGGGTTGTATGGCAGGTTTATGATTAACTCTTAAAAAAGGACATTTTTCTAAAGTGGTTGCACCATTTTTCAACCCAATAGCAGTGCAGGACCTCATCTTCACCAACATTTGGTTAGAGGGAATCGATCACTCTTTCCCAGTAGCCCAAGTAAAAGTCTTATGAACTTTATTAGAGCTGACCAGGTCACATAACCTTTCCAAAACAACTACTGTGGTTTCTGTTTGCTCAGGTCTGTACCATGGATCTATCTTACATGTAATATTTGAGTCTGGTTCACTGTAAGCCACAGGCTGAGGGTTGAGGATGCAGTATTTTCTCAGGGGGAAACTAGGAAGCTGTTACAGAAAGTTGAATGGATTCCAGGAGGCCAAAGATCAACCTAATTCTGCTATACATTTCCATTATATATAGATAACTCCTAGAAATAACAGCTTTTTAAGCTTAGAACTGCATAATTAAAGAAAAGTCTAGTTTGGGTTGGAATAACAGTACAATGAAACAGCAACTAATAAACATATGCTCAGGACACATAGTGAAGAAACTGATGGGGGGGTGTTGTGAAAAACAGATTAAGTCCATTGCTTTCTGTTTCTTTTTTGTTTAAAATTCATGGAAATCTGTAAGGCAACTGAGTGTACTTGCTAAAGGCAGATGGTTGTGTTCTCTTGCTTGGTGGCATAGAAAGCTGGAGAAGGAGGTACAGATGGCCAGATGGGGGAGGCTTTAGAAATGTGTGTAAGGCCAATACTAATTTTAGGAATCATAGCATTTATAAAGACCTAAAACTTTTGGAATATTTGTTGGCCTGACAACTTAGAGTCTAGAACCTTGGAACATTACTGTTACTATTCAACCTTGGCCTTTGGCACAGAAGGAAGGAGAGCTGGATCATTTCTACTTGCATAGCCATATATACTAAGCTAAATAAAAGAACATTTTTTACAATCATGCTTCTTCTTTCCATTGTTATTTCATTTTGTGAATATTATTGAAAATAACTTTGTTGTATAGTGGAGAGGTGTCATAAAAGGACCCCCTCTAGGTATCCAACATGCTAAGTAGGTCATTGGCAAGATTGATTATGTAAGCATGGAAATGTCTGATACAAACCAAAATATCATTTTATTTCTTTATTATTTATTTATTCTTTTTTGGGAGGGGCAGAGTTCTCACCTTGTTGCCTAGGCTGAAGTGCTGTGGCACAATCATAGCTCACTGCAAACTTGAACTCCTAGGCTCAAGTCATCCTTCCACCTCAGCCTCCCAAAATGCTGAGATTATGGGCATGAGCCTCCATACCCACCTGAAAACATTTTTTTAGCTGCTTATGTTCCTTGAACATGGTTTATGGGCACAAAGTCTGAAGTTTGGTTAACCAGTCCTGTTTCTGTTCATTATAAGCTGAATGGTGATTTCTGAAAGTTATTTAAGCTAAACAAAACATCTACTGACTTTACATTTTGTCTAGTAAATTCCTATCCTTCTTACTCCACTCACCTGACATATATGTATACACACACACACATACACACACACAATTAAAGATGTGTGGATATGTATTTATAATATATACACCTCAATATTTATTCATTTTTACCATTTCTCTTCATCTTCTCACTGAAATGAAAAATTCATGAGAAAAGACAATTTACATGTATTCTCTTCACTGTTATATTTCTTTCACCAAGAAAAATTCCTGGCATGAAGTAGGAACTTCAACACATTTGCTGAATATCTTGCGAATATGTTTTGGACAGGCAGTGGAAAGTTAAAGACGAGGGTAGGGACTTAGCCTGACTTATTCAGTGACAGATCCTGAATGCCAACACTAGTGCCCACAAGTAGTAGATTCTCAATGAATGTTTATTGAATAAATTAGATATCTGTTCTTCAATTTTTTTTGTGAAGAAGATAATGTTAACTACTGGATAGTGAAAGAAAGCAGGGGTGCTGGTAGTTTAAAAGAAATGCTGAAAGTTTGTAATAATTACTGTGAGCAATCATAAAAAAAGCCAATCAGAGACACCAACTCACCAAAGGATATTACAACGAAAAAACTATTTATAGCAGCTCTAATCTATATGACTCTATAATTTCCTTCAGCATTGCTCAGCTATCAAGGACAAATAGATAGTTGTATCGATTTAATGCCACCTCTCCACCCTTCCCTACCCCACAAATCAAACTCCTATCTGAATAAAAATCATCATGATGTGTCTTGGAATGTAGAATGCACAATAATAAAAGTGGCTCAACAGAAAGACTCGATAGAAGGCAAAGTACAAGGATCAGAAGACAGTGGAGTCAAAGAGTAGTAGTGGAAGGGACGAAAGACTGAAAATACGTGGAATTTCGTCACAGAACGGGACGTTGGAACTTGCTTTCTAGGAAGCATTTCAGCCTTTAGGTGATAATATTCAGCCTGAGGCCAAGGTAAAATGTCAGCACAAGTAGATTAAGTTTGTTTGAGATTTGTGTAGCAGGGGATAGGAGTGAGGAAGAGGCCCAAGCAATAGAGAACTAGGTTTTAGGTTGAGTCTTCGAGAGTTGAGTTGAGTCATGCGTAATATCTCAAATGAAGGAAAAAGAGTCAGAGACACCTATAGGTGACAGTAGAAAGGAGAGGTGGGGTTGCGGTATTACAGACAAAGGACGCTTTAGAAGAGAAAGGGAGTGTCCAGTTAATGTCTTTAGAAAGGTAATAGGTGGCTAAGAGAATAGGGCTTGGTGAGATCGTGTGGGTGGTTATAACAAAAATGCCACAAACGGGGTACTTTAAACAAAACACACTTATTTCTCACATTTCCTTACGGAACTATATCTTTGGAGGCTGGGAAGTCTTAGATCAAGATGCTGGCAGATTCAGCTCTGGTAAGAGTCTACCTCCTGGTTCATAGAGTCTTCCTGCAGTAACCCAGGTAAGCACAAGGAACCCGGAGGTCTCTAGAGTCTTTCTTATAAGTGCCCTAATACCATTCATGAAGGTTCTAACCCTATGCCCTAATCACCTTCCCAAGGTTCCAATTCTAAATAGCATCATGTTGTGTGGTCAGGATTTCAACATATGCATTTTGGAAGGACACAAACATTCAGTCCGTAACGAGGGTCAAACCGAGAGTGAGGTGACCAATTGGAGGCCATTGCTGCTGTGTAGAGATGCATTCGTGGTTTAGACCAGGCAGTAAAGGTAGAGGTGGTGAGGAATTGTCATTTGAGGGACGTTATGTGAAGGTAAAACCAACAGAGTTGGCTGATGGAATCAGACGTAGGGCATGAAGCCCTTTGGTATCTGGTGTGAACAACTGGATTAATGTTAATACTAGGTGGTTTAAAAGGTTAATGAATGAGTCAGTTTGAAAGAGAAAAGAAAGCATTTGGGCTTTACAAGTTTAAAGAACTTGACGCTATTTAGACATTTAGAAGTGTTGAGAACTGTGTCAACTGCTTTCTACACACCATACTCTTTATTATATTATCCTATTGATCCTATGAGGTATGTACTAACATTATTCTAAATTCATAGGTCAGCGTTAGAGAATGACTAACTTGCCCAAATGCATATAGTCAGAAAGCCACAGGGGCAAGATCTGACTAGAGACTCCCAATCACCATTCTATACAACCGAAAACCCGTCTGATAAAGGGGATCCATGGTTTGTGATGCCGAATTCACGTGTAATTTGGGAGGACTCTTTAAGAAAAGAATCACAAGTTTACAGCCACAAATGAGAAAGGAAATCATCATAAATTGTAAACTTTAAAAAATAACTGGCCAATATTTCAGCATTAAAATATCTAGAAAGTTAATATTCTTAAGTGTTAGCAAATGGATGCATTTTTATAGTATTTCCCCACATTCTCATCTCCATCACTGTTGATCAACTCTTCCTATGACAAAGTTTATGTAATGCCATTTTCCATAAAAAAGATAAATTAGTAGTCTACCTTCTATGATTAAAATTGATCAATTTTTAATTATTGATAGTCTAGAAAAATTTCTTTCAGGTTCACAACTTAGTAATACTGTATAAAGGTTTATGACTGTTGGGAATTTATGACATCTAAGAAAACATTCAAGTTTTGCCACAATGTATAATAAAGTGTTACGTTGTTAGATCCTCTCCCTGGGTACCCCAAGGTAGGCATCTAAGGCAAGGACCAGGAGCTTCAGTTTCATTCACTTCACCATGAAGTCACCTCTGAAATTGGCTTCCCTCCAGGTAGTTGGGGATACCAAAGCAGGGCCAGGAGGTCCATGAGGACATTAATTTCATGCGGCATAACGTAAGAGTTACCTTTCTTGAGTAGTCAGTGAGGAATTTGATTTTCTCCTCAGAAACTCACCCCTTGATGGAGCTCACAGATTTTCAAGTGTGAGGTGAGAGCTAGGAGGTCAAAAAGGACAAGACTGAAGAAAATGACTTTTTCTCACAAATTTCTTAACAACTATTTTATAAACATAATAAAACTGGCATTACATTTTTCTTATCTCCCAATGAGTCAATAAAATAACATAATAAATATCTATTTTGCTCAGGTTTCTAGTATTTTAAAGTATTTTTTTGAAGTCCAAGTATAGGTAGAAATTTAAAATCTTTCTTCGTAATTAACTAATCAATATTTGAAAGACTCGCCATGGCTGTTCTCCTGTTAAGGCACGTGGTTGTAAAACGGGACTGAACTTGACATGCACGTGGTTTTCTTTATTCTCTCATATAATTTTCCTTCAGTTGAAATAATTACATAGTCGAGACTCTGATGTCACATAGCAGCTATGAAATGAGAATAAGCTGGTTCTCTTTTTCATATTCTTGGAACTGAAAGGTAGATGACAACTGGGATAATCATTACAGAAGGGTGACTGTTGTGGGAGAGAAAAATGTAAGAAAGTTAAAGAAAGAGAAACAGTATGAGAACGAGAAAATAAAAAGCCAAGAACATGGGATTACAAGCTGGTTTCTGGAATGTTTAAGAACCCCATTTAGCCCAGTGTTCCTTCCATAGTTTCAGTAAGCTGAGGGGCAGCAACGGGGCACTTGGATTCAACTGAACATGCTTAATGGAACTTCAGAAATTACTATAACTAGTTTGGCTAATTCCCACCAGCCTAGAGTAAAATGTCATTCTTTAATTAATATTTCAGTGTCCAGACTCAATGCTTCCACTTGCTGAAATCAGCAGGGAGACCCATCTGTATGTCCAAAAGTCCCTATGGATCTCAACAGAAATCCCAATTCATCCTGGAGGCTTGAGGACTTTTTGCTGGGGTGAGTGATAGCAGCTCTCAGGCTGCCAGTGCACAGAGACCCTCCTGCTGCTCAAAGGGCAGGAAATCACTGAGTCCACTGTTGCTGAATTCAGAATGTCCCCGACTGCATCTGGCCGTTCTCTGTGCTCTCAGAGCTACTTCCGTTATTCTTGGCCAAGAGGGCGGGAGGGAAAGATGAGCCCTAAAGCAGATCTATGATGTCAGCGAAGTGTAGGCCTACTCATACTTGCAAGTGCTATAGACTGAACGTTTATGTCCCCAGATTCTTATATTGAAATGTAATCATCAATGTGATGATATTTCAAGGTGGGGCCGTTGAGATGGGATTAATGTTCTTATCAAAGAGACCCCAAAGAGCTTCTTTGCCCCTTTTGCCATGTGAGGACACGGTGAGAAGATAGTCATCAGTGAACCAGGAAGTGGACACTCATCAGACACACTGAATCTGCTGGTACCTTGTCTAGGACTTTCCTGAGAAATAAATTTCTGTTATTTGTAGCCATGAAGTCTATGGTATTTTTGTTATAGCAGCCCTAGCAGACTAAGAAAATTGGACTTAACCACCTTTGCAGGAAAACTGCCACTTCAAACTGAAGGGTAGAGTCAGAAAGGAATAAAGGAAGGCTGTTGGACTTCTTGGATTTTACAGGATGGTGCCATCGAGTTAATCGGCTGGTAGCATGTTATTCTTCTAGACAAGGAGGAATGACTCTGAAGGCAATTCGGAGATCATCAGGGTTGCCTCCTTGGTTTCAAAAGAGTGAACCACAGTCTTGTTTTCAATAGGCCAGATGGTCTCTGCCCAAAAGAGCCCTACGGATGAGACCCCTGCTGGGTAAAGCTGCAGGGGCAGGACTTCCCTAGTGGTTTCTGAAGGCAGGACCTCTACCCCAGTGGCCCTGGAGGGCAAAGCATTAAGCTAAGGAGGGTTACTCTTAAGCCTCAATTCTAATGGAATTTGTATTGTTGGATTTTGCACTAAATCTTAAACCTATCACTCTTCTCTGCCATTTCTCTCTCAGAACGGAAATGCCTCTCCTTTATCTGTTGTATTCTTGTATTTTGAAAGCACATAACACATTTGCCTTCACAGGTTCACAGCTAAAGAAGAATTTGCCTCAGGATGAATGATACCTTGAATCTTATATCTGATATAGACGACATTTAGGTGAGTGAGACTTTGAACTTTAGACTTTTGAGTTGATGCGGGAGTGAGTTAAGACTTTTGCAGCTGTTGAGATGGAATGAATGTATTTTGCATGTGAGAACATGAATTTTGGAAGCAAGAGGTAGACTTATAGACTAAGCATTTGTGTCCTCCCAGAGTTTGAATGTTGAATCCTAACCCCTAGTATAATGGTATTTGGAGGTGGGGCATTTGGTAGCTGATTAGGGCATGAGGGCAGAACATTATGAATGGAATTAGTGCCCCGATAAAAGAGGTTTTGGAGAATTTCCTTGCTCCTTCTGCCATGTGAGGGCACAGCAAGATGGCCATCTATGAACATGCGGGAGGGCCTGCACTGGAACCGGACCATGCTGGCATGCTTATCTCGGACTTCTGGCCTCCAGACCATAAGAAATAAATTTTTATTGTTTATAAGTCACCCAGTTGATGGTATTCTATTATAGCAGCCTGACAGAGCAAGACAAAGTGCACAAGTGAATATTTATTTTATTTATTAATTAATTTATTTATTTTGAGACAGAATCTCACTCTGTAGCCCAGGATGGAGTGTACAGTGGCGCAATCTCGGCTCACTGCAACCTCTGCCTCTGAGGCCCTGGTTCAAGCAATTCTCCTGCCTCAGCCTCCCGAGTAGCTGGGATTATAGGAATGCACCACCATGCCCAATTCATTTTTGTATTTTTAGTAGAGATGGGGTTTCACCAGGTTGGCCAGGCTGGTCTTGAACTCCTGACCTCATGATCTGCCAGCCTCAGCCTCCCAAAGTGCTGGGATTACAGGCATCAGCCACCGCGCCCGTCCATGAATATTTATTTAGAAGGAGGAAATGTATCACGTGTTGCAGAATCCTTAGATTCAGGTCCATTTCTTTTGAGAGTTTTTAAATTCAGTTTGGCTTTCCTTCCCCTTATAAAGCACTCCAAACTCCCAGCTCCAGCACAGTCCCAGGAACCTGGGTGAGGAAGGGTCCCTGGAACTGAAGCTCTGTTAGTTTCAGAGTAAATTCACCTCTGCTGTGCTACTGATTGCCTGGGGCTCTGTCAGAATCTGTGTTGCCCTGTCTAGTCCGGATGATTCGTGCACAGTCATCACTTAGATTGTCCCCACCTGTCGAAGTCTGGGTAGCACTCAGAGATTTGGCCAACTCAGACTATCACAGCCTGTCCTCGCTGCCTCGCCAGTGAACTCCTGACAGTTAAACACAGGCTACAGTAGTTTCTTGTGATTCGAAAGAGGATGTAGTGAAGGTGCCATTGACAAAATGAGACTACTATACACCATTTTAATTGTATTTATTTGTATTTATTTTTCCTATCAGTAGTAAAGGATATGCAGTGAAGAGTTCACCTCAACCTAACAGTCTTCTCCTCCTGTTACTCAGTATTTTTCCTTAATGATGTCTTTTCTTGGGCAGCCTTATGGAAATACATTTTGCAAATACAAACAAATGTGTGTGTGGGTTTTGATGTTAAGTTCTTTCTCTTTTTTTTACTGTACTAGAATATTTTATATAGCACATTTGTTCTCTGTTGTCTCATAATTAGTTAGAATTCTTTGGTCAAATGATCTGAGTACCAGGCTTCCGAGAGAGTTGGGCAAAAAGGAAGTTCTTTGACATCTTTCTCTGTTGCTTTCACAGTGACACTCTGTCTCATATTGGGTATAAGCTTTCATCTGGTATGACTACTATTACTACTCTTTCTTTTTTTCTTTCTTTCCTTCTTTCTTCTTTCTTTGTTTTTCCCTCCTCCCCCTCCCTCCCTTCCTTCCTTCTTTCCTCCCTTCCTCCCTCCTTCCTTCTCGACCTCCTTCCCTTGTCTTTCTTTACTTTCCTTTTCTTTCTTTCTTTCCCTTTTTCTTTCTTTTTTTCTTTCCAAGAAGCTGACACTCTGTCTTATATTGGGGTCAAGCTTTCACCTGGTATGACTACTAATACCACTCCCCTGCTTTCCTTCCCTTCCCTTCCCTTCCATTCCTTCCTTCCTTCTTTCCTTCTTCCCTCTCTCTCCTTCCCTCCTTCCACCCTTCCATTTTTTTTTCTTTCTTCTTTTTCTTTCTTTCTTTCTGAGAGACTGAGTCTCACTCTGTCACCCAGGCTAGAGTGCAGTGATGTGATCATAGCTCAACATAGCCTTAAATTCTTGAGCCCAAGTGATCCTCCCACCTGAGTCTACTGAGTAGCTGGGACTCCAGACACACACCACCATGCCTGCCTGGCTAATGTTGTTTAGATTTTTAGTTTTTAACCCAGTCTGATCTCAAATTCCTGGCCTAAAGCAATCCACCTACCTGAATCATTCAAGTCCCTGAGATTACAGGCTTGAGCCACCACGCCTGACACCTTATTTTGTTTTAGCATATCATTTCACTTTAAAATCCAAATAAATAGTCTTTTCAGGCTACTATTTGAGTTGAGCTTAATTATGTTTATTGATAGAACTAATTTTTTTTGTTGCATTATTTTATATATTCTTTTTTAATAGCTTTAAACACCATTTTTACCTCTGTGTTGTTAAATATATTCTTATTTTTAAAGACAGTATCACAATATTTACTCTTCTAATTTTGCTCAATTTTTAAATTATTTCAGATTATAATGTTTATATTTGGGCCTGAACTTGTAGCCTTAACATTTTAGTCTTTGTTCTATGGTTAAATAGATTCAATGATTACCACAAATTTCTTTGCTGTGGCTTTTCCAGTCATTTCTTGATTGGCTAAATCTTGCTCACCCTGAGATTTCTCAGGAACAGATGAGAATAATTCTCTTGAATTCTTACATTTGGTATTCCTTTAAATGTATAGGCTGAAATATTCTTTTATTTTAGCAAAGTCTTAATAAATTCTATATTTAAACCCTTTTTTTGTCTCTTTTTATTTCAATTTATTTCTCTATAACTCCTAGTATGCTATATTGGTTCTTCTTGGTTTATCTTCTGCATCTATGACGATGTAATGCAATATCATTAGTTTTTAATTTATTTTCCCCTCTATGAAGAAGAGAAACTAAAAAGGAAGTTTGTCCATGAGATGCAAATAAATATTCCTTCAGTACTTGTGCCTAGATTGTGGTCAGACATCTGCATGAAATTTAACCAATGATCATCTCTAGGTCTTGTTTGATACGCAGTGGGTGGTCTCAGATTGTTGAAGGCAGTATAGGTTTTGTTTCTGTTGGAGCTTGAAGTAGAGTCTTGGTCCAGAATATCAGTTGGCAGCATGATTGGAGAGAACCTGAAGATTTACAAATTATGTCACCTACCCAAAACAAAGTAATGCTTACTTTACAGATTTTGAACTATAAGTGCTTAAAGCCTGACCTGTTTATCTCCTGTATCCTTATAAAACTTTCTGAAAAATATGAAGACACCAGAGAAATAATCGTGATGGCCAATAATTCCCTAATGTTACTGGTTCAAACAGGTCCAAAGCTACTGTCAGGGCAGCCGACAGCCCTGTGCCTGGTTACCCATTGTTTGGCTTCTTTGGGTGGCTTTCCTACTCTCTGACGTTACTAAGAGGAGTGTGACTGATGCCATTCTGTAATTCCCAGGCATAGGGACAGAAAAAGGGGACTAGATCCAGGTCCTGTGTGATTTAAAAAAAAAGGGAAAAAAATCTACAGGAAGTGAGTCGGGAGTGTAAAGAGTGCCAGAACATTCCTCTGATTTAATTCTTTAGCTGCTCAGTGAGTTGCATATCTGCCATTCTGCAGATATTACACATATTTTCCTGTTTTTAGTTTTTCCTTTTTCCACTTTCTGTCAGAGATAGGAGGAGAATGGAAATATTTACCCCTGCACATATGGCAATCAATTTTGTTATTAAGTGCAGATCTTAAAACCATGTTGACCCTCTCATAAAATAAGGTATTTTCAATTGCTTGCTCATATCTTGGAAGTACACATCATTTTTCATACTCATACTCACATCCTTAGTAATCTGTAATGTGTCCAAATATTTTATTATCAATGATACTTTACTATCTATCTATCTCTGCTATTTCAAGTGCCTGTTTTTAACTTCGAGACAATAGACTTTAATCAGTCAATAAAAGAACATCGCAGTATGTGGTGACCAAGAGCATGCCCTCTGGTACAAGATGACTTGCTTTAAATGGGCAATTTACTTAATGTCACTTACCCTTGACAATAGGGAATGTGCTAGTAACTACCTCATAGAGTTATGATGAGGAATAAATTAACTCATATGTTTAATAATATTTATTGAGTACCTTATATGATAAGTGTGACGAAGAAAAACAATGCAAGATTGGGGGAAAGAGAATGACAGGGTACTACTTTAGATATAATTGTCAGAGAAATCTGCTCTAGGAAGATTACATTTGAGGAAAGATTTGAATGAAGTAAGGAAGTATGTCATGCAAGTACTCAAGTCCGAAGGTTCTAAACAGAAGAAAGAGTGATTATAAGGATGCTGTGTTGGGAATCTTATTACCATGTTCAAGAAGCTGGATGAATTTTTGTTGTGCCTTTCTAAATTTGAGCTGTCTAGATTTAATGGCCTCAAGAAGACAAAGTCAGAGTTGGGTGAGGAGAGCTGTACAGCATGCGAGTTCTCAAAGCTAGAGTCCTTCTTGAGGATTCCAGGCCAAAAACGAAATTATATTCTACATATAGAATGTAGTGTGGAACGGTGCATCTTATCATCTGGAGTATGTATGTATTTACTACATGAGTGTGTTAGTCCATTCATGTTATAATGAGAAATTATCTTAGATGCATAATTTGTTAAAAAAAAAAGATATTTTTTGCTCTCAATTCTAGAGCCTGGAAAGTCCAAGATTATGATGTCAACATTGAGTGCCTGGTGAGGAATGCTCTCTGCTTCCAAGATGGTGCCTTATTGCTGTGGCACTTTACGTGGCAGAAGGTGAAAGGGAAAAAGGGTCTCATTAGTTCTCTCCAGCCCTTTTATAACGTACAAATTCCATCTATGAGGGCAGAGATCTCATGGCCTAATCACTCCTAAAGGTGTCATCTCTTAATATTTTCCACTGGGGTCTCAGTGTATTCCCCCAAAATTCTAGTGTTGGGCACTTAATCCCCAGTGCAATGGTGCTGGGTGGTGTGGCCTTTTTGGAGTTGATTAGCTCATAAGGGTTCTGCCTTTATGAGCAGATTAGTGCATTATAAAAAGGGCTTATGGGAGTGGGTGTCCTCTCTTTTTTGCTCTTTTGCCATGTGAAGACACAATTTCATTCTCTCTCACCCTTCCACCACATGAGAACACAACAAAAAGACACTTATCAAATGCTGGCATCTTGATCTTGGAATTCCCAGTTTTCAGAACTATGACAAATAAATTTCTATTCTTTACAAATTACCCGGTCTATGGTATTTTGTTATGGCAGCACAAATGGACTAAGACAGGGATTACATTTCATCATGAATTTTGGAGCGAACACAAACATTAAAATAAACATTACCATAGCAACGAGTAAAAGATACTTACTGTAGAAAAATGTAAAGGCACAAACACAAAGAAGGAAGAGTAGAAGAGAAAAAGAATGAAAAGAGAAAGAGAAAGAAATCATCTACTAAGCTACCACCCAGACATAAGTACTATTGTTTCATTTGTTCCTTTTTGACAAACTTCTATGAATTCTGTAAACCTGTACGTAGATTTTTGGATAGTTTTAATCATATTTTTATTAGTTGTGTGCTTATTCATAATAAAGTTGAGCCATAATTTACCTAATGATTGTAACCTTATGATAACCTCGCTTCATAATGTTTAAACATATTGTTTCTCTTCATATGACAGCCATTGTGCTTCCAATATCCATGAAAGGAGAGAACACATAATAATAAAAAATGTTGCATGAATTCAGTGATACCTTCAATGAGTTTGTAGATCAGTAACCAGGACAATATCTATACACATTTAAAAAACTGGTTAATTGGTAGACAGATTGATAGATAATAGAATGTAAAGACTATTCAATTTATGAAGATGCTTGAAAGACAAGCTCTCAGACTCTTTGTAAAATTTTAGCTATCCTCCATGCTACTAATGTGCAGTTACTCACGGATTAGGATGTACAGATGAGGTAAGGCAATGGTCCTTAAAGTATGCTCCCAGGACCAACATCATCAGTATCATCTGCAAATTTGTTAGCAATACTTATCACTGGGCCCCATCCAAGACCTACTGAATCAGAATCTTTAAGAGTGTGCTCTTGAATTCTGTTTTATCAAGATCTCCTGGTGATTCTGATGTACACTCAAACTGGAGTACCAATAAAAGTGTACCAACTGTCTCTTTCATGGCAGTTGAATCCTGTAACTACTAGTAATTAGCCATGGAACTTCCTACCCATTACATCCTCTAAGCTTCAATTTTCTCATGTCTATATAAAAAAAGACTAAGCAAACCTACTTTATACTGTTGTAAGGATTAAATGGTATAACTCATGGCAGCAACTAGAAGTGTCTCTGGCAAACGATATACAGATTCATTCAAGGGCCAGTTAAGTATCTACTATGTGCCAAGCCCTGGTAGACAAGAAGATCCATATTTTCTTGGACCTCATCTAACAAGTGAAGACAATCAGGGGTGTGTGCGTGTGTGTGTGTGTTTAATCAAATGTCATATTTGTCATGATAACATTAAGTTGGGGCACAAGGAAGGGAGGAGTTAATTACATTTGGGAAGGGCAGAATCAGGAAAGGCCCCATAAAGAAGAAGAAGTTTTATCCACAGACCCTAGATAAGTGTGAAAAAATTAAGCTTGTGGAAGTGGTAAGAAAAGGTCACCATATATACCTGAATGGGACGACAAAATTGACTTCATTATTGGATGCAGTGAAAGGAGGAGAGAAGTCAAAGAGGAAGCCACGATAATGAAACGTGACAAAATTTCAGAAAGACAAAATAATAAGGTGAGAAATGAGCGAAGGTCTTAAATGGCTCCATATTTCTGATGTCCCAACAATGTTAGTTCTCTCTTTTTCCTTAACATTTTTATCCTGGTGAAATCTGATAAAAGCTAAGTTTTTAAGTCAGCATTGATGCTGGAGGTTGGAGAAGGGAAGCACAGAAAGGCTATATTACAAAATGGAGCCCAAGTGGAAAGGCAGAGGGACCCTAGGAATTTTTTTTTTCTTTTTGTTTTTTCTCATTCTCTAATTCTCTGGCTGATTGCCAGAATGACTGACAAACCAGCAGCTTTTGGGGAGAGATGGTGGGGTGGGAGGGGAGGAAGAAAGGCAAGAGCAAGAAGGAAGAGAAAGAGAGGAGAGAATCAGAGGAGTCCCTTGGGGAGTTAATCATAGTCAAAGCTAGGCAGCCTGAAGCAGATTTTTAGATACACTGAAGTAATCAGCCTTTGAGTTCTTTGGATCCTCTGTGGCACATTATTTATGACTGAATTCTTTGTATGTAGTTATTTTTAATGACTTTGTTCCCAAGCTAAGCCCTTGGTACCATTGTGCCAGCACAGACCCTGTGAAAATTGACCACTTTGTTCTGTTTATAAAGGACTACAGATTTACAGATGCTGAAAATAAAACCCACAGAGTCCATAATGCAGACATTCCTGGTCTTCTGTCTTACCTGATTCTACATTTAAAATGTTTTCCCAGCCACAGTCATAATCATGGTTTACTCCATAGCCCAAAGATAGAGGCCCCAGAGCATTCACTCTGTAACACAATTAAAGGCAATAGCTTGGACCTTCTCTCATCTCTCCTGGTAGGACAGGAGAAATGATTATGCTTTATGTAAATATTATGGTTGTTCATTCTGTCTTTGTATCTCAGGGTTTGAAATATTCCACTTTAGAAGACATTTACCACTTTCCCTTGCTTCTCCCAAACATAAAACAAATCTCAAAGAATAAAGAAAAGTTAGTTGAGACACCGTAATGCGGTTGCAATATAATTAAATTGCATACACATAGTCACACTCAGGGAGAACTGGGACGTCAGCTTCTAATTTGCTATCAGATAAACATTGCCTCCAGTTATTTTCCAGAGTTTAGGGTGGTAACTTCAGTAATTGAAGAGGGGAATAAACAAAGTTAGCATCAAATTATAGTCTGACACAACCTTAAATTCTGCGTTTTAAGGTCTGGGTGAGCTCATCGGTCATGAGGCCTAAAATAAACAAGTGTCCAGAATGAAAACGATGGTGTAGTTAAAATCACCCACATAAGTGAGTCGAGCACCCAAAGTGCCTCCAGGGACAAAGCAAAATCCTGAAGGGGGGAATTGGAAGATTGTCCCTTTAAGACACTGAGATATTTAAATTACCACAGGAACACAACACGCGTGATTTTATTCTATTTGTCAAATGTTGTAAAATGATCACGTTGATAAAATATGAAACTTACTGGGTTGTCCTTGTTCTGAATTATAAGGCTTTACAATACCAGGAATTTTTTAATATCAGAAGATTTAGGTTTTTCAAAAATCCAAAATGGTTGGAAAATGGAAAGGGAGAATGAAATAAAGGATTCTTTCTCTGAATCAACTGCAGCAGATCAGGGTTGGACGAGACCCAGGCCGAAGAGCAAGTATCAGGGAGTTTAACTCACTTTCTTCCCATCTCAGTAAATGACCAGAAACTTGGAGTGACCTTTGACTCTGCTCCTTCTCTCCTACTGTATATCTAATCAAGTCACAAAATCCAGCAGCACTGCCACCCCCCGGTCCGAGTGGAAGTCATTGTCTTCCGAGTTTGGCTATGGCCATAACTTACGAATCGTTCTACCTTGATCCCACACTTGCCCCTCTGTCGTCTACTTGCAACCCAGCAGGTAGAGTGATACTGTTGGAATTTGAGCTAGACTATATCAATGACTACCCATGTCTCTTAGAATAAATTCTCTACAGCAGCCTGAAAGACCCTATTTCATCAGGCCTTCTCTACTTGGGTGATGTCTTCCCTGACCCCACTGCACCCACCTGCTTCTTGCTTCATTTCAAAAACATAGGCCTCCTTGTAGTTCACAGCTGCTGGACATGCTTTTGCCTCAGGACATTTGAATTTGCTAATCCTTCTGCTTGAAATACTCTTCCTTTAGACATCATCTATGAATGTGCCTTTGGCTTAAAATTTTACTCTAAAAAATAAAGCATTTCATGACCTCCCGATTTAAAACTAGTTTCTTCCCTCACTCCCAGGATTCCCTGGCCCTTCCATTCTTTATCTTTTACTATAGCAGGAATTTTCTCCTACAAACACGTATTTTATTTGTTCTAATTGTTTTCTTAATCTGTTTTCTTCCAATAGGGATGTTTGTTTCTTTTTCTATGGCTGTTTCCAGAGTGATTAGAAAAGCAGTACAAGGTAGGCAGGTAATTCCTCAATAAATAGTCATTAAAATGTTAAAAACACTTTCAAACACTGCTAATTGTGCTACTTATAAAACCAGCCCTGCTTTAGTTCCTGTGGATATTCACAATAAAAACAGATCTGAGGAGTCTCAGGAGAACACAACCCAGGCTTGCAGCTTTGGGAAAATGATGACTTATAACTAAAAAGGAAAGAGAAAATTCTGAGGAAACTGGCCATCCAGAGAGGTTTGGTGTTTTCAGTGTATTGGACACATCCATTTGGGAACAAATATTTAGGAAGGTGGAAATCATTTTAAAAAATGGTTTACCAGAAATTAACTAACAGCATTTTCCTAAATTCATTAAAGATTCAGCAGCAATGCCCATGTTTCCAAATCACAGTGATATTTGATGTAATGGAAAAACGCATCTGGCATTAAAAATATTAGTGCTAATGATGTGAATTTATTCATATTCCAAATTTTGGGTTAAAAAGCAGGCTTGCTTGCTTCCAGACTAACTCTTTATAAACCCACTGTGACTTTATTTTGGCCCTGAATTAATGAGATCATTCTAATTTCTCAAACCTTGAGTAGGATTAAGTTTTTTACGGTACAGCCAAAGAAATGACTTGGTTAAAAGAGAGCTGATAAAACTTTCCTTCTTCTCCTTTTGCATAGAGGAAGCACAGCGCACTGGAGACCTTTAGCAATGGTCATGTGTCATCTGAAAGCCGATTCCAACGCACATATGAAAATGCCCACTGCTGTCCACCCTTCCTTTCAATTGGACAGGTCTCTATCCTCAGGCTTGCTCTCCTGAGGAAGTGAAGAGAGTCTTAAGTGAGAACTAAAAAGGAAAACTTGTAGGTAATAAATACCTTCAGAAGACAATAACATGAATGATTCTACTCAGGATCATCTCAATGGCTGAAATGAATGTTGCAACAACTTCTGATGCACAGAAGATTCATTTTCCTTCTTAACGATATCAAGTTGAGTCTTATGGCTCATTGGAGAAGCTGAATCACAAAAATGACACAGAACCTCATGGCCAGTATCTTAAAGAGGCATACAAAATTACCTACCCTGTTATTTTCTGATAGAAAATGTTACCTCATTAAAACGTTCAGGTGGTGGAAATGCCTATCTAAGGGAGCCAAATCATTCAGGCAGGAGCGTTTCAGAAACCCACGCAGGATCCATGTGGTACCAAAAGTTCTCAGGAGCTGGGAAAATTCAGATGTCATTGCATTCTTTTATTCTCCTCGATAAATTTGATAAAGTGACAGTTTCAGTCTTAGTCCCTTCTGTTGAAAAAGAATCAATGAGTAAAAGTTGAATTGTTTCTTTTGTAAGTAGCAGCATTTCTTGCAATTCCTAACCAACTTTACTGCCAAAAATAAAACATACGTTGTGAGAACTAAGAGCACTAATTCCTTTATGCTGTTGTTTCTCTCAATAAGAATCACTTTTGGTTTCAACTGTGTAACTTCAACATTGGTCCCTTCACATTTTCCTCAGTTGCTTCAAGTTGCCAAGTGCCTAGAATATCCTGTTTTTTCAATTAAACTGATCACCGCTCTTCATTTTACACCCTCGGAGGTTCGTAAGCTTCGTTGGGTACCATGCATCTGAGTTCAGAGGTCAGCTTAAAAAAAAATCTGCTTTGCAAAGCTGAGTAAATATGCACAAACACGTTCACGCTACCTGTATCTGAAAGAGTTAAGAACTCCTGAGCGGTTCTTCAAGGTCAGCAATTTGCTTTCATCCATTTCCAGCACTTTGCATAGCTGGCAGCCCTCCATCCTCTGGAGAGTAGAGGGACAGCAGAGTGCACAAGACTCACAGTCTCAGCCAGAATTTCCATAATCACATCAACAGATGGAATAATAATTACTGCTGAAGTTACTGCACAATCTTTCTGATCCAAGGAAACTTCCTTCTGCTTCAATTTAAAATTATTTCTGCTGGCAATTTAGAAATAGGCATTCTTATTTTCTGGAAATGTTACAAGTTAAGGTGATCTTAACATAACTGAACAATAGAAGCTCTGCATGTGAATATAGTACTGTAGAGGGAACCACGTGTGTGCAGGGAAGTCGAGCAAAGGCTGGGCATTTCTGAGTGCTACGTGGGACATGACATTTCTTTGGTGACTTGCAGAGGTGACGGTGAGGTCTGCCACTCTCTGCAACACTATGTCCTGGCCACCTGGGCTCTATCTCCACAGTTGGGATTCTAGTTATGACTGTTTGACGCTGTCCTTCCCCAGTATCTATATAGCAGGTTATCTCTATTCTTGATCATTCCACGGGGGCAAAAATCAGTTATATTGAAGAGCATATTAGATCAATATAATTAGAATTATACTTTCTAGAATCTGGTATGTCAAGTTACTTAATGCTGATTTCTAGACAACACCTCTGGATCTACCTAAGCTCTGAATCTGCATCATATGAACAGTGTGAAAAAGTTAAGATACCCATAAAATATGATGAACAATATCTCTGTTGCATAGATTTTGAAGTTGTTTGATGTTTAAGGCTTTATTACATCAAGAATTATCTGAGAGTATCTGGAACTAGACATTGATTTCTCAAGTTAATTCTTCTAATTATTCATCAGTGGGAGAATCGTTTACCAATATAATGTCCAGGTCATACATGTGGACAATTTGAATAACCATGAGAGTATAATATAAACATGGATCTGTTTTTACTTGAGAATTTATAAAAAGTGTCACAGTAATTATGTCTGTGTGACATAACTACTAAAAAAATAATGAAAATGGTAGAAAAAATACATTACTTCAGCAGAAAAACAAAATTTTAAAAAGAAATTGGCTTATTATTGAGTGGCTTTCTCCCACTTCAGCTTGGTTATTTCTTGTTTGATTTTTTTCATTGTGTTCTTATTTATTAGGATCTCCTATATATTTAGCACTATTCCATACACTAAGGATAATTTAAGAGTCTGTCTTTCTCTCTGGACATCCTAAGATCCCTTAGAATTTTCACCTTTTACGTAGCTTCAGCTGAAATCTACAAGTCTCTGAAATCTATATTTTCAGTAGCAACTACTCTTCCAAGCTTCAAACCAACATTATATGTTTTGAAGGCAGTAAGGGGAGGATGTTTAAAGTTGCCAATAAAATGCATGATTCCCAATTAATTTATCCTATACTTACAAGACTACTTATACTAAAACAAGTTCACTGCTTATCTTCCCTTTAAATTTAACTAGGCTTCTTGTGTTTTAATTTGCTAATTCCGGAAACCCTGGGCATGGGGGTCAGGATGCGCTTTGTTCTTTTGTGTTTTGATCTCTGCATTTACGCTTCTCCTGATTCTGAGCAGTAATCAAGCTCTAAGAATTTCTTCATCTTATGGATTCGTACAGAGCATAAAGTCTACACTGTAACTTGAGGAAAAGCATGTGCTCCTTGTTTAAAGGAAGAAGGAGAGAAAAACGATTTTTAAATGAGACTGATTTAAGGGACAGATTTCCCCTAGAAGAAGAGCAGTCAAAGATTGGCAGATTTTACATTCATCAAGGACCAGGACATTACTTGGGAACAACAGAGCAGGGCAATGGCAAGACTTTGAAGAGGACGGTCTGTAAGAATGCTGAGACTAAGGCAGTAATGTCTATGCCACCAAGGTTCACAGCCTCAGCATCAACTCACACGCTCGAGTAGTAAACAGAAGCAGCGAAAACATCAGAGTTGAAGATACCATGTGCGTTGCAAAAAGGAATGCTTTAGCGAAAACAACTGTTGGCTGGTGAACTGCAGGATTTTCATTAATTCTTTGGGATCAAATAATATCACAGAACCTTTGCATCAGTGAAACCTAGATTATAGGCTGTGATTGTATTTCCTTCTATGCAAAGAAGTATGAGACTTACAATGTAATGAAAGTTGATTTAAAGGGAATAATGAAGTGGGATATTGCTTTCATACTTTATCTGTGAAATCAAATTTAGACCTTTTTGGTGGTAAAGAGTGATGGTTACTTACCCAAAAACCTCCCTGCTCTCCAAATTTATCTTTGCTGTGTCCTCATCAGTGATAAGAAGGTGACCCAACCCAAACCACTGGGACCTGGAAATTTTTCTTTTTCTGATTAAAGAAAAAAAGTTACTCAGAAAAGAAACTATCATTTTGCCTTTGGACTTGGTTGTGAGGATATGCCACCTGAATTTGTGACAATCATCTTTTGATTATGAGGAGAAAAAGAGAGAAAAACAGTCTTAAGGAAGAGAACATGGGGAGACAAACGGAATCTGAAGTTATTATGATATCATTGAATTACTCATTAGGCAACTCTGCTACTGCCCTGCTTCGGAACTTTTTATGAAGTAACACATTTTTAAGACACATTTGGTTGATTATTTCATAGTTTGTACCTATAAGAATCCAAAATGATACATTGCTACTGTCAGATTGGGTTTCCAGAAGCAAATGCGGAGACAGAGTTCAGGTGCGTTGTGTTTACTAGGGATGAACGACTGTGCGAAGGATGACGAAGAAGCAGAAGTGGGCAGAGAAGGAAGTGGAACCGGCAGGGAGCTCTGAAGCAAGTGCCGCTCGTTAGATGTTGTGCAACAGGTCATGATGGCCAGAACCGTATACCCCTGCCGTGCTTAGTCACCGGACGCAGGCTGCTCTGGTAGACACGTAACCTCAAGCAAAGGATGTGTCTGAAGCTGAGGCAGATCTGACGGGCAAGCTAGCAGGACACTGGCTTCTGACCAGAATGCTCTGCAGCTAAACAGCAAGTCCTTCCTTGAAGGCTGATCTGGGTATCTTTGTGTCCACATCAGCTATATGAGTACACATTCATATGTATTCACATACATAAATACACACACACACACACACACACACACACACACACACCTGCCAAATGTATCTTTACTGTGACATTCAAATACCTCAGATTCAACGTGATTAAAATTAAGAGATGGTTCCATTCAGGAAGATAATTTAGGATTGACCCTCAAATCATCATTGACGTCCTTCCTCCTTGCCTTAACCCGTCAATGACTATTGCTAAGCCTAGTCACATCTTACTTCAGTTCACATTTTTACTCACTCACATTGACGTTAGTGAAATCCAAGCTTCATTATGTTTCAACTGAGGCTAAAGTAATTGAGTTTCCTAACCTCAAATTTGATCTTCTAAACAGTATTGTTAACTTGTTTTTCCTGTAGCAACAGTCTGGTTGTTCTGTTACCCCTCTTAAAAATCTTCTATAACCTTACTTTGTCTATTAAATCTCAGCAACTTTCTTGGGTTTTCATCCAAGAAAAACCTCAGGATTCTGCTCTTAACTTGTTAATTTATTTTAAGACGATGAGTTGATGAGTAATTCTAATGGGAGGCATTCTATTTCTCACCTTTCCACCTTTCTTTCAGACATGCCGGTCTGGAAATCTCTTTTTTTTTACCCTCATTTCTGCTTTCTGAAATTTAATCAAACAGAAGTATGATCCGTCAAACCCACCAGTCAGTATGCCACACCAGGACACACTGGTGGAATGTTGGACTAATTGTAGTACATCACAGAGTCTGCCTTTTGTTATATTTTCCGGGCTGACTTACCCAGTAAGCACACCAAATAGCTGCTTAAGGCACCAGAAAATCAGGCCAGAGCAGACTGATTCTGTATGTCACTATGATCTCTGTCCTTGTTCTGCACGTAGGCCAGGAAGTGTCATAGCATCAGCACAAACTGTTCCGTCATGACTGTAAATCTGGGACTCAGTTGGCAACTTGTTTCTCACATTGATTTTAAATATATATCATGTTTCTCACTTTATGCCCAAGGCTTCTTGTTGCGGTCATGAGATGCTGTGGAAACTACTCAGTGTCCACACAGGCGTAACTTATGGGTAGCACTCGGAGCGATGTGAGACAGGATTGTAACTTGTGCATGAACCTGACAACACGGGCCTTCCCTTTCCAAGGCTAAGCTAACCTTACTCCTGCTGAATGCTCCAACTGCCGGCAGCAGAGACTAAGATCGAGCACTCAATATGGCTTCACTCCTCAGGGAGGCCGGTTAGCCGTTTGGTGACAGAACAGTTTTGTCTCTTTCCACTTTTTTTATGAGACGGAGTTTCGATCTTGTTACCCAGGCTGGAGTGCAATGGCGCGATTTCGGCTCACCGCAACCTCCGCCTCCTGGGTTCAGGCAATTCTGCCTCAGCCTCCTCCACTTTTAAGAGAACAGTAACACATTCCTACAGAAATTATTATATACAATTCCTGTGGGGTGGGGGTGCTGACTTCTGGAATGCACGATTGTATATTGAGCCACCTTACTCTAAAGAAAACTTTTGCCAGTACAAACTGTTACCCCAAATTGGAAGTTGCAGCCACGATTTGGCCTTTTTTAAAGCAAAGAAAGGAGTTACTGTACCTGTGGGGGTAATCAAGCTCAATCACCATGAAGCAGCTAGGGTGGTTGGTACACAGTGGATGTAGGGGTAAGTATCTAGAATTCAGGGGATTAACTGTGTTGTTTCTTGGGACTCCCACATCAGTTGAAAACTATAAATGGGCAGTTGCAACAACAATACCTTGACAAGGGCAAGGCAACCATGAGCTCAGACCCCTTGAGGATGAAGATCTGGGTTTTCCCACTAGGCTGGCAGTCCACCAAGCAAGAATGTTAGCTGAGCACGAGGGACATCTAAAGTGGGAGACAGTGGGGAAGGATGATGACTATCCCTTACAGACTAGGAACCAACTGCAGCAGAGGTTACTGGGGCTCGCGTTGCTGTCTCTTTTAAAGGCTTTTTTGAAGGTTGAAATGTCGATAAATTAGATTTGTACATCACACCCCAGGGAGAAATTAGAGTATCTTTACCTTAGGAAAGACATGTATGTATGTCATTAGAAGACGTGAGTTGATCTGAAAGAAAGTTTTTGTTTATGTGACACCTAAATTCATGCACGTGCTTTGCCTTTGGGTCAGAGTGAGCAGCAGCCGCAGCTGACACCAATTCCATGGTCATACAGCCAGATTTCTATGGTTGCCACCGTCTTCACTACAGACCTGTAGCCTGCCTTGCAAACTACTCCTAGTGCACCCGTTGTTCATGCGAATTCTCCAACAGTTCCTACATCACATCAGTGCTGTGTGTTTTTATCTCATGTTCTGGCACTTCCCTGGTGCCACTGAGGTATGTTACCCCAGGATTCACTTGGCATTTATGCACATGTAACCCAAGAGTACAGGGGAGTAAAGCCTTCATGGGAGAATTTGAACCCATGGAAGTTGGAAGTCAGGAGATAAATTCTTCCTTCCTCCCCCACTGCCATGGATTGTTGGCAGTTGCAGTGAATACCTGTGGCCCCTATGAAAACATTTCAAAAGACTGAGCAATCGGCTTGTCAGGAAATAGTGACATTTCTGTTACCTATTTTTCTTCATTTCTGCTTCTTTCTCTAGGAACTTCATTCTCATTGAGAAAAAAGGAAAAATAAATATTGGAAATAATTGAGTGGAGATGAAGACCAATCAAACACACAAATAAATGATTATGAACAAGTACCTTTGGATTTCAGAAATGATAACACTTAATGATGATGATTTTTAATATATATTTTATTGCACTTTAGATTCTGGGGTACATGTGAAGAACATGCAGGATTCTTGCATAGGTACATACATGGCAATGTGGTTTGCTGCCTCCATCCGCATCACCTATATCTGGCATTTCTCCCAATGTTACCCCTCCCCAACTCCCTATCCCCCACTGTCCTTCCCCTAGTCCCTGCCAACAGACCTCAGTGTGTGATGCTCGCCTCCCTGTGTCCATGTGTTCTCATTGTTTAACACCTGCCTATGAGTAAGAACATGTGTTTGATTTTCTGTTCTTGTGTCAGTTTGCTGAGAATGATGGTTTCCAGGTTCATCCATGTCCTTACAAAGGACACAAACTCATCGTTTTTTTATGCCTGCATAATATTCCATGGTGTATATGTGCCACATTTTCCCTGTCCAGTCTATCATCGATGGGCATTTGGGTTGGTTCCAAGTCTTTGCTATTGTAAATAGTGCAGCAGTGAACATATGTGTGCATGTGTCCTTATAATAGAACGATTTATAATCCTTTGGATATATACCCAGTAATGGGATTGCTGGGTCAAATGGAATTTCTATTTCTAGGTCCTTGAGGAATCTCCACACTGTCTTCCACAATGGTTGAACTAATTTACACTCCCACCAACAGTGTAAAAGTGTTCCTATTTCTCCACATCCTCTCCCGCATCTGTTGTCTCCAGATTTTTTAATGATCGCCATTCTAACTGGCGTGAGATGGTATCTCAATGTAGTTTTGATTTGCATTTCTCTAATGACAGTGATGATGAGCACTTTTTCATATGTTTTTTGGCCTCATATATGTCTTCTTTTGAAAAGTGTCTGTTCATATCTTTTACCCACTTTCGAATGGGTTTGTTTTCTTCTTGTAAATTTGTTTCAGTTTTTTATAAATTCTGGATATTAGTCCTTTGTCAGATGGGTAGATTACAAAAATTTTTTCCCATTCTGTTGGTTGCTGGTTCACTCTAATGATTGTTTCTTTTGCTGTGCAGAAGCTCTGGAGTTTAATTAGATCCCATTTATCTATTTTGGCTTTTGTTGCCAATGCTTTTGGTGTTTTAGCCACAAAGTCCTTGCCTATGCCTATGTCCTGAATGGTTTTGCCTAGGTTTTCTTTTAGGGTTTTTATGGTGTTAAGTTTTATGTTTAAGTCTTTAATCCATCTGGAGTTAATTTTAGTATAAGGTGTCAGGAAGGGGTCCAGTTTCTGCTTTCTGCATATGGCTAGCCAGTTATCCCAACACCATTTATTAAACAGGCAATCTTTTCCCCATTGCTTGTTTTTGTCAGGTTTGTCAAAGATCAGATGGTTGTAGATGTGTGGCGTTGCCTCCAAGGCCTCTGTTCTGTTTTATTGGTCTGTATCTCTGTTTTGGTACCAGTACCATGCTGTTTTGATTTCTGTAGCCTTGTAGTATAGTGTGAAGTCAGGTAGTGTGATGCCTCCAGCTTTGTTCTTTTTGCTTAGAATTGACTTGACTGTGTGGGTTCCTTTTGTTTCCATATGAAGTTTAAGGTGGTTTTTTCCAGTTCTGTGAAGAGGGTCATAGGTAGTTGATGGGGATAGCATTGAATCTATAAATTACTTTGGGAAGTGTGGCCATTTTCACAATATTGATTCTTCCTATTCATGAACATGGAATGTTTCTCCATCTGTTTGTGTCCTCTCTTATTTCATTGAGCAGTGGTTTGTAGTTCTCCTTGAAGAGGTCCTTTACATCCTTTGTTAGTTGTATTCCTAGGTATTTTAGTCTCTTTGTAGCAATTGTGAATGGCAGTTCATTCTTGATTTGGCTCTCTTTAAGTCTGTTATTGGTGTATGGGAATGCTTGTGATTTTTGCACATTGATTTTGTATCCTGAGACTTTGCTGAAGTTGCTTATCAGTTTAAGGAGATTTGCGGATGATTACTAAGGGCTAAAAGGAATTTATATTGGATAGGAACAGAAATATCTTGGTAAACCATTCAAGTCAATATACCTAACATAAGTATATATTTATATTTGCCAAAAAACACGTACAAGAATGTTTGTAGAAGAAATATATTTTAACCCTGGAAAAAATCTCAAATGCCATCTCTAGTAGAATAAAAAAACTAAAATTTTAGTATATTCATTCACTGTAATACTAAAAATAATGAGAATAAACAAATCATAACCACAAGAAATTCAATTAATATAAAGTTCAAAAACAGGCAGAAGTCAGAAAAGCAGTTACCCTTGGCGGTAAAAATGACAGGAGAAAAGATAATGGAAGACATTTTGTAAACAGATAATATTCTTTTCTTTATCAAGTAAAGGGGCTATATTAACTTTTTGAAAATGCATTGCTATATATTTATTACTTTATTGGCAAATCCTCTATTGAAGCAAAACACACAGATTTAGAAACGTTAAATATATCAATATTCACCACCAGCACTGGAATGAATACATAGCACAATTTCAGCACCCAGGGACTTTCTTATGCCCATCTCAGTCAAAATTTCCCCATTAGATCACCATTATTTTGACTTTTGTCATCATATAGTAGCTTCGTCTGTTACTAAATTCTATATAATAAAATCATATAGTACATACTCTTCTGTATCTTGCTTTTCCTGCTCAACATTTATGCTTGTGAGTTTTCATTCCTGTTGTGCTTTTTCATTGCCATTCCCTCATTGGTGGATATTTGCAATTCGGTTTCTAATTGTAATAAGTAAAACAACTATAAATATTCTTATTCATATTTTTGTAGGTATTAAGAACTCATTTTTTTCTTAGAAGGTATATACATTATATTATATATGTATATTAACATAAAATATGTGTGAAATTACTGTATATGTATATACAGCAACTATATATAGGTATATATCATACATTATAATATATAATAAGTATATCTCATACATAATATACATATTATATATGTATGTATACCGTACATATTTATAGTAAAGCAAAACTATATATATGTGTGTATATATGGAATTGCTGAGTTAAATGGTATACATACGTTCAGCTTTACCATACATTACAATAGTGTTTAATAGTGGTTGTAGTAATTAACACAGCCACCAGTAATGTATTTGAGTCCCAGTTGACTACATACTTGCCACTCTGTGTTTGGCCAGTCCTTTTAATATTAGCCCTTCAGGTGGGGTGGACGCAGTAATATCTCATTGTGGATTTAATCTGCATCGGGGGTGACTAATTAGGTTTTTCAGCACTTTTCACATTTATTTGGCCAATTGAATATTGTCTTTTATAAAGTAACTTTTCTAGGCCTTTGTTTCTTTAAAACATTTTTAATTGTAATTTTTTGTTTTTCCATGATTGACTTGCGAGTTTTTGTAGCATTTAAAAATTTTGGAATATGAGTTTATTGTTATAATAATGCATTGCTAATGTCTTCTGGTGTGCAGCTTGTCTTTTACTCTCCTTAGGCCACTTTTAGTGAGTAGAAGCACTTAATATTAATGAAGACCAATTTACCAATTATTTTAATAGTTAAAACTTTTGTGTCTTGTCTAAAGCATCTTTGCCAACCCTAAGGTGAAGAGTAACATCTTCTAAATTTTCTTTTAGATGTCTTATTTATTTATTTATTTATTACATTTCTATTGTGGTAAATTATTCATTTAATTTGTTTTTAATACATGGGAAGGTCGGGGAACAGAGAACTCCTTGGACCACGTTATTTGATGTGATACATCAGTTTTGAGAAATTCTGAGTCTGAATTTCTTTAAATACTCACTCTCTTCCCTTTTATTTCTCCAATTGTACATGTTAGACTTTTTTTTTATCACCTGCCAAATGTTTTTTATACTCCTTTCTGTATTTTTAATGTCTTTTTCTTCTCTGTGGATCATTTTGAATACTTTGTAAGGAGTTTCATAAGAAACTGCCAAACTGTCTTCCAAAGTAGCTGTACCATTTTGATTCCTACCAGCCATGAATGAGAGTTTCTTTTCCTCCATATCCTCACCAACAGTGTTTTTGACAGAGCTATTCTAATAGGGGTGGAGTGGTAGCTCATCATTGCTTCAATTTGCAATTCCCTCATGACATGTGATGCTGAACATCTTTCATGTGCTTATTCATCATCTGTATATCTTTGGTGAGGTGTCTGTTCAGGTCTTTACCATTTTTTTGCATTATTCATTTTCTTATCATTAAATTTTCAGAGATCTTTGTATGTTTTGGATAACAATCTTTTATTACACATCTTTTGCAAATACTTTCTCCCAGTCTGTGGCTTGCCATCATTTTCTTGGCATTTTAATCATTTTTAAGCCTATAGTTCAGTTGCATTAAATACATTCATATTAATGTACCACCATTACACCAGAACTTTATCATTGTTCCAAATTGAAACTGTATATCCATCAAAAAATAACTCTCCATTCCATCCCACTGGCCCATGGCAACCACCATTCTATTTTCTGTCTTTATAAATGGCTATCCTAGGTACCTCCTATAAGTGGAATCAGATATTTGCCCTTGACTGGCTTATTTCACTTAGCATAATATCTTCAATATTCATGTTATAACGTGTCAGAATTTCCTTCCTCTTTAAGGATAAATAATATTTTATTGCATGTTTATACCATTTTTTAAATCCTTTTATCCATCAATGGACTCTTACATCACTTCCATCTTTTGGTTATTATGAGTAATCTTCTATGAACATAAGTGTATAAATATCTATTCAAGTCCTAGTTCAGTTAACTTTATAAAATAAGTTTTGATACGTGACAACTAAGTTATATTTTATTCTTTTTTCAAATTGTTCATTCTCAAGTTAAACTCACATTGTAACCATTTAAATATTCAGGTTTTATTTCATTTCACTATACTTGCCAATGTTTACCCTTACTATATTTAATGTTAACAATAATAATGTAAAACTATTATATTTTGCCAAGGTGGTACATTTTATCTCCCTTTGTGAACTACTTCATTTTTCTCTTACAGCAATTCCACTTGGAGTTTACAGTTTTACTTTATGTATCATCTTTCTCTGATTCTCTTGCTTAGAAGAGACAACTACTCATTGGTCAAATGATGAGCAACATATATTATAACAAATTTCAAAACCATTCTTGCACTGTTTTAAAAATATTCTGTGAAAAAAGATAATATAATCAGAGAAAAGATGGAGAGACAGGCCTGAAACACCAGTCTGATGTGAAAGGAGAGCACAGGTAATGAGCTGGGTCTGGATGACCAGAATGTCATCTTCAGGAAGCACTGGATTCAGGCAAAGGTCTAAAGAGTTAAACAGAGCAAGACCTCAGGGACACGTTCCCTCAGCAGAATGGCATGTATAGAAAAAGACATTTAGGTAGATCTGATAGCACATGGCCCAGGGACAATGCCTTAGTCTCTGGAAAGATTAGTGAATAACGCAAGAACCTAACCTCTTGGAGCTGGGAAACTAGAAGGAAATCGATCAAGAAATTAGGAACAAACAATGCTCTGGTCTAAATGTTTGGTCCTTTTCAAATTCATGTGTTGACACCTAACTCCTAATGCAATGATATTAAAAGGTGTGATCTTTGGGAAGTGATTAGGTCATGAAAGTGGAACCCCAACACACACACTCCATGAATAGGATTAGTGCCCTCATAAAAGAGGCCTGAGGAAGCCTGTGTGCCCCTTCTTCCATGTCAGCACACATAGATGGCATCATCTATGAAGCGCACATGCTTACCAGACACTGGAATCTACTCATTCCTTGATCTTATGCAATACATTCCTATCGTTTATAAATTATCAAGATATGTTGTCACGGCAGTCTAACAAACTAAGATCAATAACGAGATAGAGCCCATTTACTTATCTGTCTTCCCTATTGGATTGTAAGTAAGCTAAATGAAGGCTGGCACAGTCTGAGCAAGGCCACAGCAAAGCTGATGCAACGTGGGATCCTTTTATTTCTCTTTCCTTAAAACATTATTGATTGAAGATTGTAGAAGTAGGTTAAATTTCCAGAAGGCATTAAAGTGAGTTTGTGGCAACTATTAAATGACCACAGGAACAAATATTCAAGCAGGTATATTCTACTACATAATTTTTGTTCAATTTGGGGGCTTCAAGGGAAGTTACAGAGTTCTAGGCTGACATATATTTTTAATGCCCTCTCTCTTTGAGGTTATTTCTCTGTGCAGATGAAAAAAATTCTTCTCATATTTGACAGGAATATGCCCCTACCACTTTACATATGCATTAAGGAAATGTTATAATTTAAATAATAGCTGTGGTTACATTATTCTCAAATATCTCTATAAGAAGGAAATGATTTATGCAATTTATCATTTAATCTATTTTAAAGAATATGAATGTGCAAGATGTTTAAAAATTTAGGAGTCAAAAGTAGAGGAAAGAGAACAGATGCAAAAAAAAGGAGAATAGATTCATAACGTAATAAGGGGATTATTTAGATTTATATTTTTAAGTTGGTTCAAGTCAGGAAAACAAATAAGATTCTCTCAGGTATGACATCCCAATATTGCATTTAAATGAGAAAAGAACACAAGACTCAACATAGGTTACCAAAAAAAATGTCCATTGTCTCTAGGAGATGTGTGGAAAACCCCTGGAATGCAAAGAATACACTTAAAACCAAGATATGAGAAATGAAACTCCATGTTGGTAAAATAAAATAATTTTAGGGAGCTATTAAAACTAATAACCTTTAAGAGTTTGAGTTTATGGTTTTATAAAGCGTTCATTAGGGACTACAGAAAAATTATGCTATTGAGCTACTTTGAAATTATGTTTTGCTTCAATATTTTTTAAAGTTAGATCTTGCAATAGTCTGAGAAAAATAGGACTTACCTCTATAAAAATGAACACAGTCAGAAATCATGAAGTAAAATCATTTCAGACTAGTAGGCAGCAACAAAAAGAAACCAGTTGAAAGCAGATAGAAAACATCATAGGCATTCGAACAATCTTAGAAACTGTCTAGAAAAGCTACACTTAAGAAGGAAAGGGGACTCTCCAAGATGGCCAACGAAATAAGAGAGGACACAAACAGATGGAAAAACATTTCATGGTCATGGTTAGGAAGAATTAATACCGTGAAAATGGCCATACTGCCCAAAGTAATCTATAGATTCAACGCTATCCCCATCAAGCTACCAATGACCTTCTTCACAGAACTGGAAAAAACCACTTTAAACTTCATATGGAATCACAAGAGAGCCTACATAGCCAAGAAAATCCTAAGCAAAAAGAACAAAGCCAGAGGCAACACACTGCTGGACTTCAAATATACTGCAAGCTTACAGTAATCAAAACAGCACGGTACTGGTACCAAAACAGAGACATCGACCAATGGAACAGAACAGAGGCCCCAGAAACAACACCACACATCTACAACCATCTGATCTTTGACAAACCTGACAAAACAAGCAATGGGGAAAGGATTCCCTGTTTAATAAGTGGTGTTTGGAAAACTGGCTAGCCACGTGCAGAAAGCAGAAACTGGACCCCTTCCTGTCACCTTACACTAAAATTAACTCCAGATGGATTGAAGATTTAAATATAAAACCTAACACCATAAAAACACTAGAAGAACATGTAGGCAAAACCATCCAGGACATAGGCATAGGCAAGGACTTCATGACTAAAACACCAAAAGCAATGGCAACAAAAGCCAAGATAGACAAATGGGATCTAATTAAAATTCGGAGCTCCTGTACAGCAAAAGAAACAATCATTAGAGTGAACCAGCAACCAACAGAATGGGAAAAAATTTTTGCAATCTACCCATCTAAAAAAGGGCTAATATCCAGAATTTATAAAGAACTAAAACAGATAATATAGGAAGAAAACAAACAAACCCATTCAAAGGTGGGTGAAGGATATGAACAGACACTTTTCAAAAGAAGACACATATGAGGCCAACAAACATATGAAAAAATGCTCACCATCACTGGTCATTAGAGACATGCAAATCAAAACTACATTGAGATACCATCTCACGCCAGTTAGAATGGTGATCATTAAAAAATCTGGAGATAACAGATGCTGGAGAGGATGTGGAGAAATAGGAACACTCCTACACAGTTAGTGGGAGTGTAAATTAGTTCAACCATTGTGGAAGACAGTGTGGTGTTTACTCGAGGATCTAGAAATAGAAATTCCATTTGACCCAGCAATCCCATTACTGGGTATATACCCAAAGAACTATAAATCGTTCTACTATAAAAACTCATGCACACGTATGTTCATTGCAGTTCTGTGTACAATAGCAAAGTCCCGGAACCAACCCAAATGTCCATCAATGATAGACTGGACAAAGAAAATGTGGCACATATACACCATGGAATACTACGTAGCCATAAAAAACGATGAGTTTGTGTTCTTTGTAGGGACTTGGATGAATATGGAAGCCATCATTCTCAGCTAACTGACACAAGAACAGAAAACCTAACACTGCATGTTCTCACTCATAGGTAGGTGTTGAACAATGAGAACACGTGGACTCAGGGAGAGGAGCATCACACACTGAGGGCAGTTGTGGGGGTAGGGGAAGGACGGCGGGGGGTGGGGAGGGTGGGGAGGGTGGGGAGGGATAACGGGGGAAAAATGCTGGATATAGTATACACTTAAAGGAAAATTAAAAAAAAAAAAACAAGGAAAAAACTACTCCTTTGAGTACTATGCATAGACATATTGCAACTTTTTCCCCTGTCCTCTAAAAAGTAGGGAAAGATATGAGAATTTAAAAGCTGAAAGTAATTCTAAGGAACCCAATTCACACATTTACTTTTCTTCTTGTGATGAAAAAGATTAGATATTTAGCATTAAAAAGAAAGTAAAATTTTAAATTGAAAACTATCTCCAAGGCTTTTGATATCAAAACCACAGAAGAGCCAAGTTGAAGCTTGAGGCACTTCAGTGCCCTAGATAAAATTTTGACCTTAAGAAAAATTTTATATTGGCATTTCAGTGTTCTGTTTGAAACCATAATTTAATTAAAAGGAAATTAGGCACAGGTAAAAACTGGTAAGAAAGACAATTTATTTCACCTATAACCTATTTCATAAAACCTCTATTTTTTTTCAAAGTGAAATACAATATGTTAGTAAACATAAGTATTTTAACATATTTTTACTATTTATTATTTAAATTTGGGAAAAGAGCTGACTTTTAACATGGTGAACCCCATCTATAGGAAACTCTGGCCTTTTATACTGTAGAATAATATCTTATAATCCAGTCCATATTCCTTACATATGTGGAGTTGGTAGCTTAATAAAATTTCAGGTATGTGTTTGGAAAAATGTAGGCTTGCTTCTTAAAAACGAACCCTAAATTGTCAAATATATATAGTATAAGTGCATGTGGGCTGAAAACTCCTCTTATTGGCTCACTGACAGTTTGCAAAAAGTCATGAACTGCGAAAACTCTTCAGTTCTGACTCATTAACAGGGAGAACATGGACAAATTACATAGTCTTTTAGTCCTCTACTTCCTAACTAATAAAATGGGCATAACCACATCTACTTCCATAATTTTGACAGGAGAATTGAATAACGTCATGTTGTAAACACTTTGCACTATTCCATTATATGAAGGGTTCAGTAAATGTCAATTACTGTTACTTTTTTTTACCATCAAAAATCTTACCATGCATTCACACAAGAGCTTTTGAACAACAATGATGTTAATATTTAGTTAGACAATATCCACTATTCTGGAAGGAATATAATGTTAGCTACTTGTATGAGTCCCCTGATTCAGTTTATTCTTCAAAGGGGAAAAACCAGTGAGTCAAAGTGCATCTCAGCATATCAATAGCAGCAGTAAGATTTCCACTGGAGCATTTCTACCCAACGATTGAAGGTCAGTTTTCTCACGGGAAGCAAGACAGCTCTAAAATGGTTCATCTTCTTCAAGATTGTTACAGATACAATATTCATTTTTTTATTTGCTTAATAGACCTGCTTATAAGAAGGCT
Organism: Aotus nancymaae; assembly: GCF_030222135.1. Taxonomy (NCBI): domain Eukaryota; kingdom Metazoa; phylum Chordata; class Mammalia; order Primates; family Aotidae; genus Aotus; species Aotus nancymaae. The sequence goes on along the minus strand of NW_026988447.1, from coordinate 64,394,197 downwards.
GAGTTTTTATCGCAATAGCTTTTATACATTGTGAGACAAATTTTACTACACTGAAACTAAAACATGTGCTAGTTCAACACCTGCCTACAGATACTTTGTAGTTACTTATGTTTTGCTGTCAATTTAAATCTAGTTTATAAGGAGCCTTGATACTTACTATTTCTCTTATTGCACAAAGGTGAGATGCACCTAAAGACAAATTTAATTCAATGTAACTCTTCTCTCTAACCCAGCTTTTTTTTTAACCATCTCCCCAAACATTTACAACATGCTTTCTGTAACCTCATTTCAGGACAAAGTATTTTACATATTTTCATAATTTATTTTATTTTTATAATTATTATTTTCTGCAACACTAAACATTAGAAAACCCTAGCTCTTCCCACGAGTATAGCACACTTTTTCTTTCAGCTCTCACTTTCTAATATTCTCTTATATCTCATAATTAACTTTCCTTCCATTGCTGCCTATATACAATTTATCCTCCTAAATTTTACTAAAAACTGTTTTTTAATGCTGATAGTTGGCTCTACCAAGCTCTGTCTCACCTTAGTTATTTCTGCTCAACCATCTGCTGGCTGTCTCTACTTTCACTGACTTTGTTGAATCTGGCTCACAGTTTTGTTGTTCAGTCCAAACCCTACCTTCATCCTTGATATTTTCTGTGTATCAAGATACATCGTTTTTTTGGGTGGGGTCTTTCTAGGTTGTTCATAACTTGATCATAACACAGGTTTCATTTTCTTAGCTGCAGTTTTGCCATTTGATTCATTGTCTCTATGCATCCTGACTTCCTCTGCTTTTCCAGGCACGTGACCACCCCAGTGGCATTCCTCTTTTAGCTCTCCTAGAACACAGTATCTTAGCCTGAAACCCAAATCTCCAACAGAGAGAAGTGATTCGACTTCAATCAGCAATCACATAGTCAAATCACAGAAAGGTTGAGGGTGGGCAGAATCATGTAGTAAAGAAGGAGGCAGTTCTTTGAAAACAAGGATTGTCCTAAGGAGGAAATACAACTCAGACATGATCTGCTACAGTGCCATTTCTCTGCTAAAGAGCTTTCATTTTCCCCTCTTTGTAGCATTTGGGAAAGGTCTAAATCTCTTAGAGTAAAATTCAAAGCCCTTTGCTTTCTGGCCACAGCTTCTCTCTCCGGCTGTGTCTCTCCTCCACTCCCCTTTCATTTTTCTCTTCAGTAATATTAAATATCTCTTGGATTTTAGATCACAGTGGGATTTCTCTTGCTTTGCAGTCTTTACCCCTTTCACTTCCTCCTTAGACAGTGTTGTTTATCTCTCTTCCTTGCATTGTAAGCCCCTCACCTTCCTTCCAGTTGCAATTCCGGTGGGGTGTTTGAAAGCCTTTAATGAATATCTCTTCTCTTACCACCCTGCTGGCAGAAGCAACCTGCCACTGGCACCTTTGGCACTTGGCACAACTTTCAATCATGTCCCTTTTCACACACTATTGTAATTTCTGATTTCTGTCTCTTTTACTATATCTTGTTCTCCATCTGATTGTAAACTTTCCAAGGGTAAAGACTCTGTTTTTTAAAAAAATTCTTTCTATAGCATCTATCATCTAGCAATAGTGCCTGGCATTTAATTATATACAGCACTCAAGAAACATTTGTTGAAGGGAAGAAGGAAAAAGAGAAGGAAGGAATTAGAATGACTCATTATAGCCATTTCATCACCAATTGATGACAATTGCTAATATCTGGTATAATTTATTGTGAGTTGAAATATTTGTTTTAGGAGACTATAATGTAAACATAACAGATAGTTATGTAAATATTATCCTTTTTAAACTGCTCACATAGTACATGAATAACATTAACTGCTTTATTTACTAACCAGAGTTTACTCTGAACTATCCTTTGAGATTCATAACTCCAGTAGTCCAGTAGCATTGCTCAGGGTGATAAAGCCACTAAATCAAACATCTCCCTTCTTAGACATTTGCTTGTCTTTAAAAATATAATGATGATTCTTAGGTACTTAAAAAAAAGGTGATGAACAGTTACCTTCTTGTTGTTGTTGTTGACTCTTTTAAAATCAGAATCAGTTGTGTTTTGGGAATGTTTTTAAGAATGTCTTCTGTAATTACTAAGAAGTGGACCAAGAATATAAGTAACAAAATAAATCAACGTTGGCTTAAACAGCAGCTAATAATTTGTCATAGGATAAAACCAGTAATTTAAATACCATGTATTAAGTAAACTTTAAAGAAGACAAGAGCCAGGTGTGGTGGCTCATGCCTGTAATCCCAGCACTTTGGGAGGCCGAGGTGGGTGGATCATGAGGTCAAGAGATCAAGACCATCCCGGTCAACATGGTGAAACCCCGTCTCTACTAAAAATACAAAAAAATTAGCTGGGCATGGTGGCGCGTGCCTGTAGTCCCAGCTACTCGGGAGGCTGAGGCAGGAGAATTGCTTGAACCCAGGAGGCGGAGGTTGCGGTGAGCCGAGATCGCGCCATTGCACTCCAGCCTGGGTAACAAGAGCGAAACTCCGTCTCAAAAAAAAAAAAAAAGACAAGAACTACAGGTATAAATATACAAAGCTAGTTAAACATATCTGTGCGGCTGAATTACCTCTTTGACTTTGTACACATATAGAGGCACAAATATCTTTCCCAACTTACTGAATCATCTTCCTGTTTCCACCAATGTAAATGCCTGAGCTCCTGTAGATAACCTGTCATCTCTTTTCCCTCCACTCCATCCCAATGGCATGATATTTCAACCGTTTTCCTATTTGGAATACAATCCTAGCTTTATCTCTATGGCTATGTGATACATGTAACCGTCTGGACAGTCTAGCCATGGACCTTTGAGAAACATTACAACAACTAGTTCAATATCCTGGTCTTAGTTCACTATCATTAAGCCTGTATTAACATTCCTCAGAGGGCTACTGATTGCAGCTTTTGAACATTTTATTTCAAATGGACTTCTCAACTGCTGTTTTGATCATCTCATATATCGTCTTCACTACCTGGCAGAGCTCATCTGCTATTATTGCTTCTGGCTTACTTGCATTTTTCCATTTGTGTCATCCAAAGTGGTATAACCTTTATCATGTCTGCCAAAGATGGGACTTAAGGAGCATCATGAGAATCCCTTAATTACCCAATGAGATTTTGACTTGGCAAGCCAAGGATGTAGCCATGGGTGCCAAGACACAATAACCTATTTATTCTCCAAAGCTGACTCACCTGTGAAAGGACTACATCACGGGCAGCTGCCGCTATGAGAGTCCTGACATTTGTGTAACCACATTCTCCATCTCTGATTTATACCAAAAGAGACGGTACTTTGGCAAAGGTAAAGCAAATGTCCTAACCAAAGGCAAACGAGGCAACTGGACGTGCAAAGCAAGAGACAAAGAAAATCACCTGAATTCAGAACTAGGTTGGCTATCTTGGTAACCAGGCCCTAGAGTTTGGCTTTGCAAGACTGTCATCTCTACAGTAACCAAAATAGAGGCAATGTCTCTTCACCTTTTCTAATGCTAAGGGAGGCCCTTTGGGTTTGGATGTGCCTCAGTCTTGAAAATATATGCATACATATATGTAGAATAGATTATGGAGAATGTAGCTATGATTTCTTCATATTTTATAAATGAAAAATGCTTAATGATGATAACATACAAAATGTTTTCATATGTTCCCTTTTGTGGATTTATAAATAATTACAGCAATCTCTCCAAATAAAAATGAGAAAAACTAGAACTTTCAAGATTAATAATCTTTATGAAGAAACATAATCTGTATATTGTGGGTAGAGACAGAATTCTATATGTTTCGCTAGAGTTATCTATTTCACAGACACTGTTCCAGGCTGCTTTATTTTCAAGCATTTAGCAATGTAATAGATAAAACTGGCATCTTTACTGTTTTCCTATACAGAATGTGTTATTTTATGTATGTATGTATGTGTGTGTGTATATATTTCATAGACCACATTCACATGTATATATACACACACGCACACACATATTTACATGTATATATCCCACAAAACATCTGATAAATTGAAATTTTCTTTATTTAAAATTTTGTAGTTATGAAATACAGTGTTAGCCATATGTTTAAGAAGCATTCATTCATTGAAAGCCTTACATTGTGTAAGTCATGTACAAGGCATTTGTCTAATGACTACAGGGAATTTATAGTCTAATAGATAAGTGATGTATATACATTATACATTTAACATTACTTGATACATGCTGTTGCAACATAAAGCTATTTATTTCTGAAATAACCTCTTAATGTTTATAAATATATGAATAATCCATGATAGCACACTGCCAATATGAACTGTACAGTTATTTCTTCTATGTTCTTAGTGTTATTTAATCCAACTAGTCCTATCAAATTCATCTGACCAGTGTCCTTATCAGAAGAGTGAAATTTGGACTTAGACGTACATAGACAGAAGACAGCCATATGAAAACAGAGACAGATATTGGAGTTATGCTGCAGCAAAGCAAAGAATGCCTGGGACTACTTGAAGCTGGGTGAGACAAGGAAGGATCAACTCTAGAAACTTGGGAGATAATATGGCCCTGCCAACACCTTGATTTCAGATTTCTAGCTTTCAGAAACATAAAAGAATAAATTTCTGTTGTTTTAAGCCATCAAGTTTGTGCTGCTTTTTCTAGGAAGCCCTGGGAAATATACCTCCAACTAAATAGTGTGTGTACTCACAAATAACCACTTTTGATGGCAAAAGATAGGGAGTTGTAAGTGCTATAGGGATATACAAAGAAAGCACCTTGGCTATATAAAAAAGAGAAGTAATTCCTGATGAGAGTATTAGGACAGGCTTCGAGGCAGATGTGGCATTTGCAGTTGATAGGGAGGATGGATAGCATTCTAAATGGGAGAAAATGCCAACTCCCCCTCTCTGTTAATTACAGGTACTGATGGCTTCTTTTAAAGGCTGTATACCACTTACCCCTGAGATTATTCAAACTAAATATGAACAAATGTTAAAAGCATAGTTTCTAGAAGAAGGTAGGGGAGAGAAAATTGATCTGACTGCATTGATCCAAGTTGCTTGGAAGGATTTGTGAGCTCTTGTGAAATTCTTAAGCTTCCTAGAGCAGGTTTTTCTCATCTTTTGATTTGATCCCATAACAGGACTTCCGTCTCGGTCTCCAGATTTGAAATTCATCTCCACTGCCAAGACTAGAATCCCTCCCTGAATCCTAGCTAACTTGTCTGACACTTAGACACCTTGTATAAAATTTGCTGGATTTTTAAATTAGGGACTGACTTCCTTTGTAAAATTCACATTCTAGAAGAGTTCTACTCCAAATCAGATTAGTGCCTAACTCTGAGCATCACCATTATAAAGAAACTTGCCCTGTCTGTGGTAAGAAGAATCATCTCACCTTTCTCACCAACCACCGTCAAAGTTATCCACATCCTCAAACTCTGAGCCTGTGAATATGTCCTATTACATTGCAAGGGGAGTTCTTAAAATACAGCTAAAATTGCTGCTCATTTGGCCTTGAGATAATGGATAATCCAGGTGGGCGCAGTGTAATTGTAAGTGAAAGAAGTAGGTAAGCAAGTTGGCATCAAAGTGATGCAGCATGAGAAAGACTTGACAGATCATCGCTAAATTTGACGATGAAATGGTGACAAACTGAAGAATGCAGGTGGCCTCGAGAAGCTGGGAAAGGCAAGGACACAGATTCCACCCTACAGCCTCGGGAAGCTGGGAGAGGCAAGGACACAGATTCCACCCTACAGCCTCGCGAAGCTGGGAGAGGCAAGGAGACAGATTCCACCCTACAGCCTCGAGAACTGGGAGAGGCAAGGAGACAGATTCCACCCTACAGCCTCCAGAACCCGGTGAAGCACGTTTCAGACTTCTGACTTTGAAAACCGAAATAATTTGTCGTTGTTGTTTTCTTTTTTTGCCTTTCCTATGGTGCTGAATTTTTTATTGTTTGAAGACACCATGACTTCATCGTGCTCTCCTGGTTTCCTGAAACAGGGAAAAACTGTAACTTGTAGTTAATATCATGGGCTTTGGAATCCAGCGAAGAACTGTCTGTACGCCTCCTAACAAATGACTTAAATTCTCTGTGCTCAGCTTTGTTATCTGTTTAACGAGGATTCTACTTTTCTCATCAGGTTCCTTTGAAGATTAATTGAAATAATGTATGCAAAGTACTTACTTAGTTCAATTCATAGCAATGAAAAAACTTACGCATCATTCAGGATTCCTCCACTTTCCTGATTCCAGAGGCAAGTTCTCCTGTTAGGTTAATGTAGTGATATTAGATAACATGAGTAGAAAAGTAATCTGAAGCCATGTCAGAAAGTACCTCTCATCACATACTACTAAAGAGCTGTGATTTAATTCGGTAAGCAAGGGTTAGTCACTTAAATTTAAAATGTTTCCCTTTTAAAAGTAGTTTGCCCAGTAGTCCCGACACAACTATGGACACCTGTAGTAGTAAAAAGTTAGCAGTCATATTTTTGTTATAAACAAAGACTAAGAGTACATGTTTCAGAATATGGGAGGACAAATTTCCAGCAATGATAAAGCGGATGGATTTAAATTGGAAAGCACAATAACTGGAAAAATCTGTTGTTTTTTCTGGAAACATCTGATCTACCTACCTCAAAGCAGCTATTCCTATTCCCTATCCATCCTCAGGGTTAGAAACACGAGTCTTTAACAATCTGGAAACTGTCCAGTAGATACCTTTTCCTTCAAAGGCTTTTTGAAAGATATCTTCTCCCACGTTTTCTTCTCTTTCCTCGCTAGTGCTTCCTGCTTCTGTGACGGTAAAAACCCCACTCTTCAAGAGGTAAATGAAAGGGAAACGCATGGTGTTTCATTTCAGCATAAAAAGTATAGGCCTCCTAATTAAATCACCACAGGCGTCTTTTTGATAATAGCCATTTCAACAGGTATGAAGTATCTCATTATGGTTTAGATTTGCATTTCCCTGGTGATTAGGAACGTTGAGCATTTTTTTTCATAGACTTGTTAGCCACCATTTATGTGACTGCTTCGAAAAAAATGTCCATTCAGGTCCTTTGCCCATTTTCATCAGGTTGTTTTTTGCTATTGAGTTGTTTGAGTTTCTTACATGTTTTGAATATTAACCCCTTACTAGAAATAGAGTTTGCATATATTTTCTCCCATCTCATAAGTTGTCTCTTTAGTGATTGTCTCCTTTGCCGGGTGGAAGGTTTTCAGTCTGGTGTAGTCTCACTTGCTTATTTTCGCTTTTGTTGTCTGAGCTTTTGGTGTCACAACCAGAAGAAGTATTGCCCAGGCCAATGTCGTAGAGATACTTCTCTCTGTTTTCTTCAAGTAGCTTTATAGTTTCATGTCATATTTAATTCTCTACTCCATGTTGGGTTGCCTATTGTACATGGTATGAGATAAGGGTTCAATATATTCTTTTAAATGTGGATATCCAGTTTTTGAAATGCCATTTTTATTGAAGAAACTATACTTTCTCCATTGTATGTTCTTGGCACCTTTTCAAAGATCAATGGACCATAAATGTGTGTATTTATTTCTAGGTTCTCTATTCTGGTCCGTTAGTCCATAAGCCTGTTTTTATGCAGGTGAAACATTTAGATTACTATAGCTTTGTAGTATTACTTTTAATGGCAAAAACTGCAATTACTTTTGCACCAACCTAATAGTATGCTTTGAAATCATATACCATGATGTTTCCAGCTTTTGTTTTTCTCAAGATTGCTTTGGCTACTCACGGTATTTTGTGGTTACATATGAATTCTATAATCTTTTTTTCTATTTCGATTCAAAAATCCCATTGGAATTTTGAATTAATTCTTCAAATTCATTAACGGTAGATATCTTTCCATTTGTTTGTGTCTTTTTCAATTCCCTTCACCAATATTTTATAGTTTTTAATGTACAGATCTTTCACCTCTTTGGTTAAACTTATTCCTTAGTATTTTGTTCTTATTGATGGGATTGTTATGGGAACAATCCCGTAAGTGGGGTTGTTTTCATAACTTTATTTTCAGAGAGTTAGTTGTTTTTGTTTTTGTTTTCTTGAGATGGAGTCTTGCTGTTGCCACCCAGGCTGGAGTGCAATGGTGCGATCTTGGCTCACTGCAAACTCTGCCTCCCAGGTTCCAGCAATTCTCCTGCCTCAGCCTCCCAAGTAGCTGAGATTACAGGTGCCTGCCACCACACCTGGCTAATTTTTGTATTTTTAGTAGAGATGGGGTTTCACCATGTTGGCCAGGCTGGTCTCGATCTCTTGACCTCGTAATCCATCCTCTTTGGCCTCTCAAAGTGCTGGTATTACAGGTGTGAGCCACTGCACCTGGCTGAGTTTTCTATATATAAGATTATGTCATCTGCAAATGGACATGATTTTACTTTTTTTTTCTTATTTGAATGCCTTTTATTCTTTTTCTTGTCTAATTGCTCTGGCATGGATTTCCAATACTGTATTGAATAGAAATAGTGAAAGTGGGCTATACTTATGTTCCTGATCATAAAGAAGAACCTTCCAACTTTTCACCATTGAATATGATATTAGCTCTAGGATTGTCATATATGGCCTTTATTTTGTTGAGATATCTTATTTTTATACCTAATTTATTGAGGACTTATACCATGTAAGGATGTTGAATTTTGTCAAATGCTTTTTTTCTGTATCTATTGCTATGATAATATGATTTTTTTATTTTTTATTTGTTAAAGTTGTGTATCATGTCTACTGATTTGAATATGTTGAACCATACCTTCATTTCAAGGATAAATCCCACTTGATCACAGTATATGATCCTTTTAATGTACTGTTGAAGTTGGTTTGCTAGTATTTTACCAGGAATTTTTAAATCTATATTCATCAGGGATGTTGCAATGTAATTTCCTTCTCTCATGGTTTCCTTGTCTGGCTTTATTATTAGAGTAAATTTTAAAATTTGTCTGGAAGTGTTCTCTCCTCTTCAGTTTCTAAAAAGAGTGTGAAAAGAGTTGGTGTTAATTCTTCTTTGGATATTTGGTGCAGTACACAGTGAAGCCATTTGGCCTTGGACTTTTCTTTGTTGAAAAGTTTTTAATTATTGGTTCAATCTTGTTGCTTAAATAGTTCCATTCAGATTTTTTATTTCTTCATGATTCAGTTTTCATATGTTGCTAGACATTTATTTCTTTCTTCTATGTTATTCAATTGTTGGAGCACAATTATTCAAAGGGTCTCTTACAATCTCTTGTATTTCTCTGGTATTAGTTGTTACACCTCTTTTTTCGTTTTTAAGTTTATTTGAGTCTTTTCTGTTTTTTCTTAGTTGAGCTTGAAGTTTGTCCATTTTCCTTACCTTTTCAAAAACCCAACTCTTAGTTTTATTTATCCTTTTTCTAGACTTTATTTCATTTATTTCTGCTCTGATCTTTATTATTTTCTTCCTTCTGAAAACTTGGGTTTTTTTTTTCTTTTTTCTTGTTCCTTGATATATAGACTTCAGTTGCTTATATGAGATTATTATTCTTTCTTAACATAACTGTTCATCACTATAAACTTCCCTTTTAGAATTGCTTTTGTTTATATTTTTATTTGTCTGAACATTTTCTAAATTTCCTTTTGAATTTTTTCTTTGATCCTTCAATTGTTCAAAAATGTGTTATTCAATTTCCACATATTTGTAAATTTTCTATTTTTCCTCTCCTGTTACTGATTTCAACTCTCAAACCATTGTGGTCAGAAAAGATACTTAGCAAAATTTCAATCCTATTAAATTTGTTAAGACTTATTTTGTGGCCTAATATATAATCTATCCTGGAAAATTTTTCATGTGGGATTGAAAAAAATGTACATTTGTCTGTTGTGGAATAAATGTTCTGTTTATGTCTGTTAGGTTCAATTGGTGTATAGTATTGTTCAACTTTCCTATTTCCTTATTAACTTTTGGTCTGGATAATCAATCTTTTGTTGGAAGTAGGGTATTGAAGTCCACTACTATTATTGCAACACTAGCAATTTTTCCTTTCAGATAGTTATTTTTTATATTTAAGTACTCCAGTGTTGGGTGCATGCATATTTATAATTGTTCTAGTCTCTTGATGAATTGACCCCTTTATCATTACATAATGACTTTTTTTTCCTCTTTTTGACAAAACAGACTTTAAGTATAGCTACCTGTGTACTCTTTTGATTTCCATTTGCATGGAATATCCCTTCATGCTTTCCTATTCCTTCATGCTCAACCCATGTATGTTGTTAAGGCTGAAGTGAATCTTATGTAGGCAGCATGTTGGGTCTTTTTTTTTTTTTTTCCTTTTTTAATGCAGTCTCAGAGAGACTATCTCTTTAGGGAAACCTGGATCCTGGTTTCTTAGGGGCTGTACTGGAGCCTGTCTGTGAATGCTCACCCAGTGTCAGGGTTCACTGGCACAGGTGTGGTGCTGGGGTCAGCAGTGAAGTCCAGTCTTTACTCTTCTGCTCATATGCAAAGGGTATCTCTCTCCACGCTGTGATGCCAGGACTTGGGGAAGTGGTGAAACAGGTAATGTGAAACTGTCCTTCCTACCTTTTCAACATGTCTTTTCTTATTTCTATGCTCCATCTCTATGCTGTAACCTCTCACTTGGATTCCTTAGCCTTTGTGAAAGTATTTTTTTGTGTGGATAGTTGTTTAAATTGATGTTTCTGTAAGAAAATGAGCTCTGAAAACTCCTCTTCCACCATCTTGTTGGCATCATTCCTTCATAGGTGTTTTATACTCTGTGTCAGATAATTTCAATAGCAGAAGTGTTTGTGATTTTATTTTTATTTCCTGTTTTTTGGTTTTCATTCACAGTGGAAACCTTGTCTCTCCATGAGTGCTTCATATTTTTTGACAGAAAATTATTTGGAAAATTATTTGGAGGAATAATCTGGGGTTCAGGATAATTCTACATCCTGCTAAAGAGGATCTTTGTGGCTTCTTCCAGGCCTTTAGAAGGGTACCACTTCAGGATCAACTTATGTTCAAATCTCATGCTGAGGTAACTAAATGATGGAAGTTGCCTGGAACAAAGATTGATTTGCTTCTGGTTTGTCCTTACTCTGAGAATATAGTCCTTTACATTCTCATTTCAGAGTAGTTTTATAGGGGTGTTTCAAAATCTTTGTCTTGGTAACCCCTGGGCTTCCCCCAATATCCACCCACACTCCATCTCCACACCCTCCACCCCTCCACCCCCGACCAAAGCCAGCCAAGCTACTGAAACCATAGTTGAGTTTCACAGCTGCTGCTTCCAACTTCAGGGCAAAACACGTTTGAACTCCTGCCTTCCCTCTTCAACTTCTTGACTTTTCTTAGGTTTGGGATTGGTAATTTTTTTTTTTTAATCTTTTGTGATGCAGTCTTGCCCTGACTTCCAGGCTGGAGTACAGTGGTGCGATCTTGGCTCACTGCAAACTCCACCTCCTGGTTTCAAGTGATTCTCCCACCTTAGCCCTCCCAAGTAGCTGGGATTATAGGCACCCACCATTATGCCCGGCTAATTTTTGTATTTTTGTAGAGACAGTGTTTCACTATGTTGGCTGGGCTGGTTTTGAACTCCTGACCTCAGGTGATCCACCTGCCTTGGCTTCCCAAAGTGCTAGAATTACAGGCATGAGCCACTGCATGTGGCCGAGGGTGAGTAAATCTTTTTCGAAATTTTGGATGGCCAAATGTAACTTATCAACAGTTTTTCGTTTATTTTTAGGGTTTTTATTTGCTTATTTGGGTTTGCATTTGAACATTTCTTTTCAGTTCTTTTACCTGTCTTCAGCAGGAGGATTTGGTTCTAATTGCTCAGCTTACTACTACCAAGGTGAAATATCTTTTACACTATAGTTGACAAAAAATCATTTACTATATTTAAAGACATTTAAGTAATTATTTGTTCTACGAGATCAATTCTTTTCTCCACAAAGATTCATTATTTATATTCTTAGAATTTAATATAGGGATTACAAAAAAAAAGATCCTTTTTCTTTCCCGCAGATTACAGTTTGAATGGTAAAGCAATGCCCATTTTTATGGTTAAAATACTCATTAATTATTTTCAGTACATTTGAAAACATCATATTGAACTTCCTAAGTAATTTTTGTGCATGTGTTTTGCTATTTAATCAGTAGTAGCTGCAAAAATTCAATGGTTGCTATTATTTGTTAATATGTTTCTCTCTGTAATATTTTTCGTCTAAAAGCTATGACTATTTTGATTTAGTGCCAGTTCATATTTGTATCTGTCACTTCAAATGTGAAAAAAGAGTGTTAGATAATGCACTAAAATCATATTAGTATTTGTATATGGCTTTGCAAAATTCTCAGTGTTTTTTTCTTTTCATCTTTGTAGATTTAAAATTAGTTTTCTAATTTTCTTCATTGAGTTTGTATTGCTTTTATAAGTAACTTTATTTTAAGTGTATTGGCTTTGGACACAACTATATTACCATGACCACAATTACGTAAGCAGAAAATAAAGATTTGGAAAACAACCTACAAATATTTCTAGTGCTTAACTCTACATGTGGGAATAGTAGTGCCTATTTAGATTGTTTTATGTTTCTAGATTTCTCAAAATGCACTTATTACTGCTTTAATATGCAGTAACAATTAACCAAAAATACATACAGAGTTCTGCGTACAATAGCAATACATTTACAACTGTGCTTTAGGAAATTTTCTTTAATTTACAAGGGCATAGGAAGGAATTATCTCAGATAACCTTTCAAAACTGTGACATTATCTTAGTTGAGAAGTATTGATTGCCAAAGCTACTGTGTGACTGCTGCATTGAAAAGGAAGTTCAGATGCAAGAAGCAGAGTAAAGATAGCTTTAGCAATACATGACAAATCCTTAAATTTACATAGGAAGAGGGACTAGAGTTCTCACATGGCTTGAGGATATGACAGCCGTTCTAAGATAAGAATATGAAGCCTGTTTATCATGTGAAGTGGATAGTAACTGAAAGAATGTAGACTTTTTTAGAGTGCACTATTTTAAAAGTCATATGGGAGAAATGTCATAAATAACAAAGTCCAGATATCCAAAAACCAACTGAGATCCGCATTCAGAGATAATGCAGATATCAGCCAGGGATAGACAGTTAGTACAAAATGTCATCAAGAAATACATGAAAATTTAATTCATTATAATTTTGACAAACCAAACAACAGAGCTTTAATACTTCCCTTATTCAATTTCAAATCTTGTGTTACTGGGTCTTTCTTCTTATTTTTGTCAACAACGTTATGTTTGAAATCCACAACAGACCTTAGGAGAAGTGAAAAACTTATTTCAAGGCACCAGGATAGTCAGATACAGGGTCATGTTCTAATGATTTGCTTTCCTGAATATATTTTCAAACACATTGTTGAAGAGAATCATAATGCAGTCAATAAGAAACACTGACCATTGGATATCTCTGTTCTGTGGAAAATTCACCTGTATTATGCTAGATTGATTTCAAAATGTTGATTAAAGCAAGCATTAGCTTTGCTGTCACAATAAATATTTCCTTATTCTCTATCTGATTCTTGATCTGTGCTGCCTAAATATAGGTTTAGCATGTTGCATTCCATGTTGTCTACACCGAGAGTTGTAGATTGGGCAAATATTTATCAAAGGGAAAATATTTGATTACTTTTCTTTGCAAGGCACAGAGAAGGCACCCAAACATGCATCCACCAGTACCCACCTTTGAGCCAACACCACCTCCAGTGAAACCACGCACACTGTTCCCAGCAGGGCCCCCCGGCTGCATTGCCTCTGCCACTGTGGTGAACACCTGCAGAGAGGCAGGCACCCTGGCACCCACTAGCACTCTGACACAGCTGCCACACCTTGCTCCCCTGACCCCAGTGCAATGGATTCCAAACCTTGAGGAGCCAGACAACAAAGTTTGTGCCCCATACAAGGAGCTCCCTAGAGTTAGAACATAGAGTCCAGGAGTTGGGAGCTGAGCATTGGCCCCCTAAAATCTTCCAGAAATGAAGCCAATTGGCTGAATCCACCTTATACCACAATCAAACCCCCAAGGTCATTAAATAAAATAGAAAACCTATCCAAAGTTCAGCATTCTCAAAGATTTAAGGTAGATAAGCCCACAAAGATGAGAAAGAATCAGTGCAAGAACCCTGAAAACTCAAAAAAAGAAAAAAAAGCCAGAGTGCTTTATTTTTTCCAAATAACTATATCACCTCTCCAGCAAGGATTCTGAACTGGGCTGAGATGGCTGAAATGACAGAAATAGAAATCAGAATATGGATATGAATTAATATAATTGATCTATAGAGTATGTTGAAACCCAAAGCAAGGAAGCTAAAAATCATGATTTAAAAAAAAAATGCAGGAGCTGATAGATAAAATAGCCAGTATACTCTGCATTGTGACTGCAGCAACCTCGGTTCAAAATTAAGTAATGGCACAAAAAAATAAAAAAGAACACAACTGATCTGAGAGAGCTGAAAAACACACTACAAGAATTTCATAACACAGTCACAAGTATTAATAACAAAATAGACCAAGCAGACAAAAGAATCACAGAGCTTGAAGACTGGCTTTCTGAAATAAGATAGTCAGACAACAATAGATATAACAGAATAAAAAGGAATGAACTAAGCCTCAAAGAAACATGGGATTATGTAAATAGAGCAAATCTACAGCTCATTAATATCCCTCAAAGAGCTGGTGAGAATGAAACCAACTTGAAAAACATATTTCAGGATATTATACAGGAGAACTTCCCCAACCTAGCTAGAGATACTAGCTTTAAAATTTAGGAAATGCAGAGAACTCCAATAAGATACTTCACAGGAAGATCATTCCCAAGACCAATAATCATCAGATTCTCCAAGGTTGAAATGTAAGAAAAAATCTTAAAAGAAGCTAGAGAGAAAGATTAGGTCACCTGCAAAAGGAAACCCATCAGACTAACAGTGGACCCCTCAGCAGAAACCTTATAAGATAGACCACTTCCAGAATGGGAGAAAATATTTGCAAACTATGTATCTGACAAAGATCTAATATCCAGCATCTATAAGAAACAAATTTACAAGAAAAAAACATCTCATTAAAAAGTCGCAAAGGACATGAACAGACACTTTTCAAAAGAAGGCATACATGCAAGCAACAATGATATGAACAAAAAGCTCAACATCACTAATTATTAGCAAAATGCAAACCAAAGCCACATTGAGGGCATGGTGGCTCATGCCTGTAATCCCGGCACTTTGGGAGGCCGAGGTGGGCAGATCACTTGAGACCAGGAGTTTGAAACCAGCCTAGCCAAGACGATGAAATCCCATCCCTACTAAAAATACAAAACAAAAAAAAATTAGCTCGGTGTGGTGGCACACACCTGCCATCCCAGCTACTTGAGAGTCTGAGGCATGAGACTCTCATGAGCCCAGGAGGTGGAGGTTGCATTGAGCTGAGACTGGGCCACTGCACTCCACCCGGGCAACAGAATGAGACTCTATCTCAAAAAATAATAATAATAAATAATTTTTAAAAACGCAATGGGGTACCATCTCACAGAAGTCAGAGACGGCTATTATTAAAAAGTGGCTGTACACGGAGGCTCATGCTTGTAATCCCAGCTACTCGGGAGGCTGAAGCAGGAGAATCGCTTGAGTCCAGGAGGCAGAGTTTGCACTGTGCTGAGATCACACCACTTTACTCCAGCCTGGGCAACAGAGTGAGACTCCACCTCAAAAATATTAATAAATAAAATAAAATAAAGTCAAAAGCAACAGATGCTGACAAGGTTGTGGAGAAAAAGAAATGCTTACACACTGTTGGTTGAGGTATAAATTAGTTCAACCATTGTGGAAGACAGTATGGCAATTCTTCAAATACGTAAAAACAGAACTGCCATTCAACCTGGCAATCCCATTACCGGGTATATACCCAAAGGAATATAAATCTTTGTATTATAAATACACATGTTCTTCACAATAGTGAAGACATGGAATCAACCTGAATACTCAATAACAAAGATGTGGTACATATATACCATGGAACTCTATGGAGACATAAAAAAAGAATGAGATCATGTCCTTTGCGGGGACGTGGATGGAACTGGAGGCCATTATCCTTAACAAACTAACAGAGTTACAGACAACCAAATTCCTCATGTTCTCACTTGTAAGTAGGAGCTAAATGATGAGAACACGTGGACACAGAGGAGAACAGCACACACTGGGGCCTTATCAGAGTGTGGAGGGTGGGAGGAGGAAGAGGATCAGGAAAAATAATTGATGGGTACTAGGCTTAATATCTGGGTGATGAAATAATCTGTACCACAAACCCCCATGACACGAGTTCACCTTTATAACAAACCTGCACAGGTGCCCCAGAACTTAAGTTAAAAAAAAAAGCAGGTGAAACAACTCCCCTGACCTGACCCGCCCCTGCCTGCCTCCATCAAAGGCCAAACCCTAGTGAAATATCTGGAAAAAAAAAATCACTGTGTAATTCTCAAGTCTACAGTCAGCAATTTCACATTTTAAATAAAAACTTTTTTATTGATGCACATAAAAAGCCTATAAATTCTCAAGGAAAAGCCTTTCCACTGGGATTATTTCTGTGACTGTGTAGGAGGAGTAAAGATAAAATACTCTACATGAACTTATGAGCTCCCCAGCTTCATTATCACCTCTGTGAAGGTGATTTTCAGATCTGTGCCTCCAAACCTACGTCCTCAACCATCAAGCTCATATTTCAGCTACACGTGAGGCATCTTCACCTGAGCATCGCACTGAGCCATCACTCTCAGTATGTTCGATACTGTCTGCATTTTCTCATCCAAATATGTCCCCTCTTGATTTTTCCAGTCTCTCTTAATGACATAATTATCTCCCCTATGATCCAGAATTGAGGACACAAAGTCAATATTTAAATTTACTCTGTTTATGGTTCTTCTCCTGCATTATCTATTATGTATTGATTACTTTTTAAAAAATTATGTTTGCATCTAAATTCTATTTTTCCTGACCCCATCTTATTTTATCCCAATAATTTTGAATTGTTTAAATGTTAAATAAATTATGTAGCATTTCTTTAATTTGGTGTGGAATCCTATTCATTCATTTGCATTAAATAAATAATACAAACTTTAATTTAGAAACTACTGCACTCATATACTACAATTTTTACTTTCTAAATCTTTAACACCTTCCCAATCACTCATTCACTAGCTCATTGATTCAAAATTATGCTTCAATGGTCTAGTCAATTTAGATAAAGCATATGGTTTCTGTTTACATAGAGCTAAAAATAAATGAATAAATGATTTCAGAAATTATAAGTACTGTGGAAAATCTTATAATGTGATTTGATAGAGAATGACAAAGTAGTGCTACGTTTGATGGAGTGATTAAGAAAAGCCTCTCTGGCGACAAGAAGTAGCCAGTCATGTGAAAATCTAAGGGACTAAGTATTTTTAGAAGAGTAAAGCAAAACGTCTGAATGGAGAAAGTTTGGTATGTTTAATAAACAGAAGAAAGACCAAGGTACTGGAAAATGTACTGAAACCATAACATGTAGGTAAGTGAAACACTTGGAAAGAAAGACATGAGGACAACTTTTCCAGGGTATTACATTACATGTCATGGAAATTGTTAGAATCTGGAGACCCACTGGACAATTTTTGACATAAAAGTGACATTATAAAAAGATGAAACTGACTGCTGAGTGAAGAATGACTTCAGGGACTTCTGAGTCAAAAAAGCAGATTAAATGTATACCAAAACTCCCCCATCTACTTCAATTGTGTGAAACCAATCTTATATATTTTAATTTTAACAGTTACACTCAAAACAAAGAAAAACAATTTTTTTCTGAATTTTATTTCTGAATCATAAATTAAACACTTAATGGTAACTTAAGATATGTGGGCATGAGAACGTGGGACCCGATAAGGCTTATTTGCCATCAGGTAGTCAACACCTATACCAGATAGCTCCCTCAGCATGTAAAATACCAACATAGTCCCTTGACAGAATGAATAAGAATCTCTTCAATGTATTCTCTACATATGATCAGCCTTCTTTCTCACTACTCCCTCTGATTATCACATGTTACAGAAACATCCAAGTACTCAGGTTTCCAAACATATCCTGGCCTTTTGCTTTTTTTTTTTTTTTTTTTTGCCTAGAATACCTTATCACATCTCTTATCTCAACAACATAATATATCTTCTCTCACTTAGACATATAAATCTTTTATGACTGTTATGCTTATTTTTGAAGCATTACGATAAGGTGGCTCAATAATGGGGACAATGTCCCTTCCTGCCCTATACAGTGATACCTCAACCACTGTGATTGTGTGTCAACAGCAACATCCTTCTAGTTATATTGTCCAAACAAGAAACCAGAACCTATCGGCAGGTAGTTAGCAAGTAAAAAAGACAAGAATTTCTTTTAACATTAATTGTAAAGATGACAACTTGGGTATCACTAGCCCCTGTATACCAGGATTTGAGATAAGCATACAATGTGGATATATTAAAGAAGCTGGCAGTAGACTACTTGAGAATTAAGTATTTTGTACCGGATTGTGATAACTTTATAAGGTGAAGTGTGGACGGCACAATGTCTAGATTTTTAGAAGCATATCATCTGTTATCATACCATAAATCTGTCTTTTAAACGCTTGCTTTGTTTTCATGTTTGTTGTCGTGGTGGTGATATGTATAATGGTTTATGTGTGCTCAATTATTTCATTTTAATTTTCCATTTGTACTTACAGAGGATATTGTAATTTTAGGTATTTGCCCAAGGGAAAAAAAAGTATAAGTTTCATTTATAGACTTATACATGAATGTTCATAGTAGCTTTACTTGTAATAGCAAAATTGTAAACAACTTCAAAGTTCATTATCATCCGAGTGAATGATGTTTATCCAAATATTTGGCCATTTCATGGCCTAGTCAACTTGACACATAAAATTAGCCATAATAAGTGTGCCCTTTAGTCAGTCTGATACTCATACTTGTCTTCTTAAACCATATTCACTCCCCAAATAAAGACAAAAACCCTATTTCTACCTAACATGATACAATCATCATGAAACAACAGAAAATGCACTAATCCTTCCCCAGAAAAAAGGAGTAAATTTCTGAGTAATTGATATGGTCTGGTTGTATCCCCACCCAAATCTCATCCTGAATTGTAGTTCCTATAATCTCCATGTGTCATAGGAAGAACCCGGTGGGAGGTAATTGAATCATGGGGGTGGTTACCTCCATGTATCATGGGAAGGACCTGGTGGGAGGTAATTGAATCATGAGGGTGGTTACCTCCATGTATCATGGGAAGGACCTGGTGGGAGGTAATTGAATCATGGGGGTGGTTACCTCCATGTATCATGGGAAGGACCTGGTGGGAGGTAATTGAATCATGGGGGTGGTTATCTCCATGTGGCATAGGAAGGACCTGGTGGGAGGTAATTGAATCATGGGGGTGGTTACCTCCATGTATCATGGGAAGGACCTGGTGGGAGGTAATTGAATCATGGGGGTGGTTACCTCCATGTATCATGGGAAGGACCTGGTGGGAGGTAATTGAATCACGGGGGTGGTTACCTCCATGTATCATGGGAAGGACCTGGTGGGAGGTAATTGAATCATGGGGGTGGTTATCTCCATGTGTCATGGGAAGGACCTGGTGGGAGGTAATTGAATCATGGGGGTGGTTACCTCCATGTGTCATGGGAAGGACCTGGTGGGAGGTAATTGAATCATGGGGGTGGTTACCTCCATGTGTCATAGGAAGGACCTGGTGGGAGGTAATTGAATCATGGGGGTGGTTACCTCCATGCTGTTCTCTTGATAGTGAGTGAGTTCTCACAAAATCTGATAGTTTTATAAAAGGTGTTTCTCCCACTTCATCTGTACTCTCCTTGCTGCCACCATGCGAAGAAGGATAAGTTTGCTTCCCCTTCTGCTATGATTGTAAGTTTCTTGAGGCTTCCCTGTCCTGCAGAACTGTGAGTCAATTAAACCTCTTTCTTTTATAAAGTACCCAGTCTTGGGTATTTCTTCATAGCAGTGTGAGAACAGACTAATGCAATAATATTTACTCTTCTTGATATTCTGTAACTTAAATGCCATTGTATAAAATTAATCATAATTTAAAAGTACTATGATATAAAATGAATACATCTTATTGTATTGTATGTATCTTATTCCTTATGATAAAGGAATAAGAAAGGAAAGAAAACAGAGATTCACTATCCACATACACACACACACCACACACACACACACACACACACACACACTATTTTTAATGGAGTAAGAAGGAAATACTCATGAAAATTTTAGCCCTCATTTCTGTTACTGGTTACATGGCTGTAGATGGTATTTATAACTACTTTCTTCTACTACCCATTCTGTATTCCCACTGCCTCTGCAAGTACTTGAGCTGGCCATGGTTCCTTACCTGGTAGGTTGACAGGAACCTTGATTCTTGAAAGGTCTGTGATTACAAGTCCTTCCTGTATTGGGGTGTCATAGTTTTTCAGTGACCTTAATTAAAGGTCATGGTGACATTAGGGACACTCTAAGGGGTTTATATATACTCTTCCTTACTTACATTGCGGAATAGTAGTACAATTTCCCCTTGCTATTCAGGATCAATAACCCCAGCCAGCACAACAACTCCCTTCTTTGCCTGTTGATTTAGAGGCATGAAACGCCCAGAGTCGTGGGGTGGCTGCCTTATTTTTCGATTCCATTGAGTCATTTTTGTGTGCTTTGGTTCAAGGATTTCTTTCATTGGAGCTAGGATTTTTAGGCCAGTATAGTATAAGGTTGCAGGAATAGGAAGCAAAATTTTTCAAGTCTGGCATTGGAGTAATAGTGAGTGACACTTCTCCCATTTCCACCCCTGGATTCCAGGATCTGTAAATTTGAGTATGGTAGAAATAGTACCTTATATTAGATGCTGATGCTGATGCAGAGCATACAGATTTCTGGATAACTTTGTCCCATTTTTGTGAGATATTGCCACCTAGAAGGAGCTATAATTGAGTCTTCAAAAGGCCATTTCACATTTCTATCAAGCCAGCTGCTTCAGGATGGTGGGGAATATGGTAAGACTAGTGAATTCCGTAAGGGTCATTGCCACACTTCTTTTTCTGTGAAGTGAGTTCCTTGACCACAATCAATACTCTGTGGGATATCATGATGGTGGATAAAGCATTCTGTAAATCCTTGAATGGTAGTTTTGGCAGAAGCAGGGAAGGCAAATCTGTATCCTAAGGGTTTATTCCCATAAGAACAAAACACTGTGCTTGCATGATGGAAGTGTTCCAATGTAATCAAACTGCCACTGGATAGCTGACTGGTAACCCCAGAGAATGGTGCCATATCAGAGACTTGGCATTTGTGTCTGCTGTTGCAGACTGGGCACTCAGTGGTGGCCATAACCAGCTTGGCTTTGGTGAATAGAAATCTGAATTGCTAAGACTATGCATAGCCTCCACCTCTGAGAGCATAGCCAATTTGTTCATAAGACCACTGGGTGATGTCAGCAGTGGCTATGAAAAGAGTGACTGGCTTCCACAGAACAGGTCGTCTTATTTATTTGATTATTAAAATCCTCCTTTGCAGAAGTCCCCCTTTGGTGAGCATTGACATGGAACACAAATAAGGTTTCTCCCCATTCGGAGAGGTCTGACCACATACCTCTTTCTTAAATTTATTTGTAATCAATTTTCCAATCATGTTCCTTTGAACTTTCTAACTCTACAGACAAATAATTGCCACAGCCCATAAATGGTCAAGTTCTTCCAAGCAAAGTGAAGAACTGGGCCACTGCTTGAAGTTCTGAACTCTGGGGAAATTCTCCTTCATTGCTGTCCTTCAGGTCAGCAGCTATCCACTGTGGGGTGGTGCCTGAGTATTGTGCAGAACCATTTGTAAACCCAGCCCAAGCCTTTCCTTTCTCTGTCAATTGGTCATGAGGAACTTTCCATGGGTCATAGGTATAAGCCAGGAGAGGGGAGAGTTTATGGTGTCGCAGGAGTGAGAACCATTGGTATGTGTACCACTTCTTCATGTAACTTACTTGTTCCTTTAGGGCTTGGTCAAACCCAGTCATGTACATACCCCTACCATTTGATGATGGAGTGCTTCCATGCAAGCCCAATACCGTGGTTCAGTAAGTGAGATAATACCCGTTCTGTGATATACAGCTCAGGTTGCATGGAAACTTGCTGGCTGTAGTTGAGAGTTCAGACTCTACTAAGGCCAAAAGCTGTTACTGAAAATGGGAGTAGTTATCTTCAAAGAATTTCAGTACTTTCCTTCAAAATCCTAAGATTCAGCACAGTGATTTACCTACAGTGGTCTGCCAAACTTTCAAAGTGCATCTGCCACCGACACTTCAAGCACTATTAGCTCTGCTGCATCATATGGCACAAGTGACAAAGTAGCTTGCATAGCAGCCTGGATATGTTGCAGAGCCTTCTCTTATTCTGAGCACCACTCAAAACTAGCAGGTTTTTACATCACTGAGCAAGTGGGCTGGAGTAACATTCCCAAATAAGGAATATGCTGTTTCCTATGTTATTCAGGGTTCTCCAGAGAAACAGAATCAATAAAATATAGAGAGATATGTAGACAGATTTTTAATGAAGAATTGGTTCATGTGATTATGGAGGCTAAAAATTCCCATGATCTTTCATTTGCAAGCTGGAGGCCCTGAAAACCTGATGGTGCAGTTCCAGTCCTTACCAGATGGCCTGAGAACCCAGGGAGCCAATGATCTACATCTCAGACTGAGTCTGAAGGCCCAAGAACAAGGAATGCTAATATCCAAGGGCAGGGGAAGATGGATGTCTCAGCTCAAGCAGAGAGAGCAAACTTACCCTTCCTCTGCTTTACTTTTCTATGCAGGATATTGATGTATTAGATGATATTCACATTGGTGAGGGCAATCTTTTTTATTCAGTCTACCAATTTAAATGCTAATCCCTTCCAGAAACACCCTCACAGTTACACTCAGAAATAATACCTTATCAGCTGTCTAAGTATTCTTTATCCTTGTCAAGTTGGCATATAAAATTAACTATCACACCTCCAAAATCCAAAGAGGCTCATTGGGCATTGTGCCTCACTTTTGGCTATAGGGGGAGCCAAACGCAACAACTTATCTTTCACTTTAGATGGAATATCTCTAAATTCCCCACACCAATGGCCCCCTAGAAATTTCACTGAGGTAGGAGGCCCCTGAAACTTGGTTGAAGTTATTTCTCACCTTTTCACAAACAAATTTCTCATGAATAAGTCTAAGGTAGTTACCACTTATTGATCACTAGGTCCAATCAGCATAATGCAATCAATGTAATGGACCAGTGTGATAACTTACGAAATGAAAAGGTGTTCAGGATCTTTGTAAACTTTAATTATACCCCAATAAAGCCAAGGAAAAAAAATCTGCAAACTAAATTATGACATAAGGCTGGAGAGTTTATATACACCTGAATCCAGATAGTGAAAATGTATTGCTGGCCTTACTAGCTAAAAGAAATCTGGGAAGAGGCAGACCAAGATGCTGGAATATAAGGCTCTACCAATAGGCCTGCCTGCAGGGACACCAAGTTAACAACTATCTACACACAAAAGACACCTTCAAAAGAACCAAAATTCAAGTGAGCACTCATAGTACCTGGTTTTAACTTCATATCACTGAAAAAGGCACTGAAGAGTTAGAAAAAAGTCATGAATTCCAAACACCACCCCTCCCCTGCCCCTCGCAGCAGCAGTATAGTGCTGAGAGCTTCTCTAGATGCTGGAGGAGGGAGGACACAGTAATTGTGAGGCAGTGAACTCAGTGCTGTTTGGTTAGAGTAGAAAGGAAAATAGGTCAAACTCAGCTGGCACCCATCCATGGAGGGAGCATTTAAATCTATCCCAGCCACAGGGAAATCACCCATTGTAGCAGTAAGAATTTGAGTGCCTGTAAACCTTGTCACATAAAGCTACAGTGCACTGTGTCTCCAAATTTGAAAGGCAGTCTAGGCCATATTGACTGCAACACTTAGGCGAGACCTAGTGCTAAACTGGGCCCAGAGACAGTGGATTGCCGGGGACATGTGACATACTGGGACTCCAGTTGGGTCAGCCAAGAGAGTGTTGAAATTACCACTCCCCTAACCACAGGCTGCACAGCCCATGGCTCCAAAAGAGACGCTTTCCCTCCACTTGAGGAGCAGAGAGGAAGGAGTGGAAAGGATTTTGCCTTGCATCGAGGATACCAGCTCAGCCACAGTAGAATAGAGCAAAATACTAGCAAACCAAATCTAACAATAAATTACAAGAGTCATCCATCATGACCAAGTAGGATTTATCACTGGGATGCAAGGATGGTTCAATATATGCAAATCAATGTGATACATCATATCAACAGAATGAAGAATAAAAACAATATGATCATTTTAATTGATGCTGAAAAAGCATTTAGTAAAACTCAACATCCCTTCATGATGAAACCTTCAAAAACCTGAGTATAGAAGGAACATACCTCAACATAAAAAAAGCCATATAAGATAGACCCATAGCTGTTATCATAGCAAATTGGGAAAAACTGAAATCCTTTCCTTTAGGCTGGGTGCAGTGGCTCACCCCTTTAATCTCAGCACTCTGGAAGGCTGAGGCAGCCAGATCACTTGAGGTCAGGAGTTCAAGACCAGCCTGGTCAACATAGTGAAACTTTGTCTCTACTAAAAATATAAAAATTAGCTGGGTGTGTGGTGCATGCCTGTCATCCCAGCTACTCAGGAGGCTGAGGCAGGAGAATAGCATGAACCTGGGAAGCGGAGGTTTCAGTGAGCTGAGATTGTACCACTGTACTCCAGCCTGGGTGACAGAGTGAGACTCCATCTCAAAAAAAGAGAGAGAGAAAAGAAATCCTTTCCTCTAAGATTGGAAACATGACAAGGATGCCCACTGTCACCACCGTTATTCAATATAGTACTGGAAGTCCTCGCTAGAGCAATCAGAGAAGAGAAACATAAATGAACATGCAAATCAGAAAGGAGGAAGTTGAATTATCCTTGTTTGCATATGATATGATCTTATATTTGGAAACACCTAAAGCCTCCACAAGAAAACTCTTAGAACTGATAAGCAAATTCAGCAAAGTTGCAGGATATGAAATCCACATACAAAAATCGGTAGCATTTCTATATGCCAACAGTGAACAATGGGAAAAAGAAATAAAACATAATCCCATTTGCAGCAGCCACACATAAAATTAAATACCTCGGAATTAACTAAAATAGTGAAAGATCTCTATAATGAAAACTATAAAACACTGATGAAAGATATCAAAAAGGACACCCAAAGATAGAAAGACATTCCATGTTTATTTTAAAATGCCCATACTGCCTGTAGTAATCTACTGATTCAATGAAATCCCTATGCAAATACCAACACCACTCTTCACAGAAATAGAAAAAAAAAAATTCTAAAATTTATATGGAACCACAAATGACCCAGAATAGCCAAAACTATCCTAAGTCAAGAAATAAAAATAAAGCTGGAGGAATTGCATCACCTGACTTCAAATTATGCTACAGAGCTAGAGTGACCAATACAGCATGATACTGGCATAAAACAAACACATAGACCAATGGAACAGAGTAGAGAACCCAGAAACAAATCTATACACCTATAGTGAACACCTTTTTGACAAAGGTGCCAAGAACATACACTTCAGAAAAGAGAGTTTCTTTAATAAACGGTGGTGGGAAAACTAAATATTCATATGTAGAAGAAGGAAACTAGATCCCTATCTATCACCAGATACAAAAAATCAAATAAAAATGGATTAAAGACTTAAATCTAAGATCTCAGATTATGAAACTACTACAAAAAAACATTGCAGAATATCTCCAGGACATTGGTCTGGGCAAAAATTTTTTGAGCAATACCCCACAAGCACAAACAACCAAAGCAAAAATAGACAAATAAGATCACATCAAATCAAAAACCTTCTGCACAGCAAAGGATGCAATCAACGAAGTGAAGAGACAGCCCACAGAAAGGGACAGCGTACTTGCAGACTGCCCATCTGACAAAAGGTTAATAACCAGAATACATAAGGAGCTCAAACAACTGCCGAAAAATAAAATCTAATAATCCAATCCAAAAAGGGCAAAATATTTGCATAGACATTTCTCAAAAGTAGGCACACAAATGGCAAAAAAACATGAAAAGGAGCTCAACATCACTGATCATCAGAGAAATGCAAATCAAAACTACAGTAAGATATCTTCTCACTCCAGTTAAAATAGCTTATATCCAAAAGACAGGCAATAGCAAATGCTGGCAAGGATGCGGAGAAAAGGGAACCTTTATACACTATTGCTGGGAATGTAAATTAGTACAATCACTGTGGAGACCAGTGTGAGGGATCCTCAGAAAACTAAAAGTAGAGCTACCATACAATCTAGCAGTCCTACTTCTGGGCATATATCCAAAAGAAAAGAAATCAGTATATCAAAGAGATATCTGCTCCTAAGTTCTTACTTACCTGTGGGATCTAAAAATCGAAACAATTGAACTCTTGTACCTAGAGAGTAAAAAGATGGTTCCCAGAGGCCGAGAAACATAGGGGGAAGATGAGGGAGGAGTCAGGAGGTCAGGCGGGGTTGGTTAATGGGTACTAAAATATAAATAGAAAGAATGAGTAAGCCTCATGATTTGAATAATAACTTTACTGTACATTTAAAAATAACGTAAAGAGTTTAATTGGATTGTTTGTAACTGAAATAATGAATGACTGGGGGAAGCATGCCACGTTCTCCCTGGTACACGGATTTCACGTTGCTTGCCTACATCAGAACATCTCATACATCTAATATACACATCTACTGTGATCCAAAATGTACAATGTAAACATTAAAATCGAATAAAACAATAAAAGCAAACTGGCTCTGATGAGTCTTATTGGCAGTGATGGGAAAAAGCATTTGACAGATTAATAATTGCATACGAGGTACCAAAGGATGTGTTAATTTTCTCAAGCTCCTTTTCATATGCTTTTTTTGTCATTTGTGTGTCTACTTTTGAGAAATGTCTATGCAATTTGCTTGAGAAAATTACCACAGCTGTAATTGAAGTCACCACTTAGTTAAGCTTACAATAATTCACTGACATTCTCCAAGATCCGTCTGTCTTAGGCATGTCAAATAGGCTAAACGATGGGGATACGATGGGAATCATCACCTCTGCACCTTTCAAGCCCTTGATGGTGGCACTAATCTCTGTAATCACCCCAGGAATGCAATATTGCTTGTCGTCTACTTTTTCCCAGTTCCAGAGGTTATCTCTTGGCCTTTTCTCCCAGAAGAATCTTCGCATTAACACTAGACACTCAAAGAGGCTAAGAATTACACTTAAGTTGTAATTCAGCCAACTGCAGGAGGAGGTTCTACAGTTGATTTTCAGCCATATCAGCCTTGTGGCTATTCAGGTAGATAAGATTCTCTTTAAGGGCACATGTAAAAGCTTTCAGGTCTTTATGAGCTCATCCTTTTCTTTCCTCACCTCATTCAGAGACAATAGTAGCAACCAGCTACTGTTGGTATACTCATTAGTTTGCTGAAAATATTTGAAAGTATTATATACATAGTCAAACAGGTTCTTGCCTTTTTTAAGTCGTTGATTAAGACTGTCCAGTGGTGACATGTTGGACTACCATCAGAGCTCTCTTTGCTACTGAAAGTAGAGTCATTAGTATTTTTAAATCTAATCTAATTATAGAGCCAATTCTAGAAACTCCAGAACCGATTTAGAAAACTCATTCTTAAAGTTCTGTCCCTCTAGAACCATTCCTAGCTTCAAAATTTGTATTAGGGTTCTCTATACAAACAAAATAAAAATGATTTCATATATCTATATAATAAAAAATATAAAATTTATATAAACTTATATATGGGTATATATAATGTGTCTCTCTATATATACATACATATAGTAAACATTAAAGTTAAAAAAATTTTAAATTTTACATTTACCTTTCCCTCTATCCATATATATGTGTGCATGTGTGTGTGTTTATACAGGGATAGAGAGTGAAAGAGAAATTTATTATAAGAAATTGGCTCATACCATTGTAATTATGGCTGAGATCTCCCAAGATCTGCCATCAGCAAGCTAGATAGCAAGGAGAACCTATAGTATGGATCCAGTTTGAAGACAATTGCTTGATAACCCAATGGTATAACCTCCAACCTGAAAGCTGGTAGGTGGAAGACCCAAGAACCAATGTTTCAGTCCAAGTTCAAAAGCTACAAAATGCCAATATTCTAGCTCATGCAATCAGGCAGAAAGAATCCCCTTTTAAGAGTGTCAGCCTTTTTGTTCTATTCAGGTCTTCAACTGATTACAGGAGATCCACTCACATTGGGAAGGAAATCTGTTACTCAGTCTACTGATTCAAATGTTAATCTCATCCAAAAACATTCTCACAGACACAGTCAGAATAATGTTTGATGAAATATCTGGGCATGCTGTGACTCAGTCAAGATGACACAAAATTAAACATGACATATTACTGAACACAAATACTTTGCACATTAGAAAAAATGAAAACTTCAAATAAGTCGGCCAAAAATACTGCTATTTTAATATTCTCTTTCTAATTGACCTCAGTTTTACTTAGTTAAAAATTTTCACAAGTCTTTCTTTTGAGGTCACTGCCTAGAATATCTTTGCTTTACAGTTGCTGCAATTGTACCCTCCGTTCAATTCATCCTGCATGTTTCTAACCAAATCAATGCCTCACACTTCTGCCCTCTGTAACATTTACGTGCTCCTCTTTTAGCAATCAACACGGCTTGTCTTTTGGTAGAGACGTAGAAACGTCTGTATATTGCCTGTTCCTCTCAATGAGTTCCTTAGCTTCCAGTACCAAAAAGTCATTTAATTTTTTAAAATCTTAATCATATATTTAATTTAATGTGTCCCCAAAATAATCATTTCCAAAAGTTGTTAATTTTGATACCTTGCTGAATTAAGTGGACTATCTTGTTCCTCCTAAATGTTCAACAAGTGTTTATTGAGGTGAATAAAATTGCTTAAAGTAAACAAATCTCCTATTTGAAAACTGGAAGAGTCTACCAAGATGAATAGTGGATCATATTTAAAACTCTTTTAGTTGGAATTTTGTACACATATTTTTTACATTAAAGGCTCAGTCCCAATCCTACATTTCAATTTCACACAAACACAGCAATTTCCTGACTGAATATTCTAAATTGCAGTCCACTGGAGGACTCTAGCAAATGGTCCCTTCTCTCCACATATGGTTTATCTCACACAGAAAGACCCACATTTGCAACCTGAGTCAACCTGTGCAGAAAGAAAAACACTGTAGAGTGTGGAAACTTTATTACTATTCTTAATTGCATTCTTGGTACAGTGGGAGTAATGATTTTACTGCACTTTACAGAATAAACCACTTATTTCTCCTCAAGCACTTTCTTCCAGAAGAGAATTGAGTCTATTAAACAAATAGTTGGCCAATAGTGGCTTAAAAAATTAGTATTTACAAACATTTATAAACAATGTAAAAGTAAAGTCATTTTGAACTAAAAGTTGTCCTAAACATGTGATGGTGGACAGTAAATAGTTAAAGAAATAAGAGGTGATAGAATGTGAGTAAAGAATTTCAACCAGGTGAATTGATAACTTCTCATGGTTCACAATTTTTGGCATTGGAAAGTTTCTCCTCCTCCATTTTCTCTAAACTGTCAACCCCCTCCAAAATTTCTTGGGGAAAAATCCTAAAATTCTCTAAATCTAGATAGGTATATTTTTAGGCTGCTAGTGTGCTGGATGTGAAGTTGTACTTATCAACCCTAGAAAGAATGTAATGTTCCCTGGTACTTCAAAGCAACCAGATTTAGAATCAACAGTGAAAATTTTAGTGTTGGATTTTAATGTTGAATTGGTTTGCATTTAGAGCAGAGGAAGATTGACACCATAGGAGGCCCTTGCAGCACATGGCTTTGTCCATCTGGAAAGGGGGTAGTGTGCTATTGCTGCCGATGCTCACTGTATGTTCTGGGTTTAGATAAGTCCAAATAAAAATAAAATAAAACGTGTATTACACTCAGGCAAAATGTTTAATACTTTATAGTCATACATGAAGTAAATTTAGAGGAGGATAGGTCTATCCCCTATCCTGGTCTATTCTGGAAATTTAATGTTGGAGAGAAGCAACTTGAAGTCAGGGCAACAAATCAGCACAGGTAAGGATCCTCTAACTTTGCCAGGATGAAAAATGGTTGACAGAAGAAAGACTGCCTGTAAGACTTCCCTGATTATTGTTTAGGAAGAAACATTGCCTCCCCTAGCAGCTAAGGAATTGTAGTGCTAAAACGCCTCGAGCAGAGGAGCTTTATTTCTTCTATTAACCACTGTATGCCCAGAACACAGCACAATGTCTTGCATATAGTAGACACCCAAAATACTCATTGCAAGTTTGAGTCGGGAGGTTACACAATGCGTACCTAACAGCACACTCTGAGCCTTGGCTACTCTTCCTACTTAAACATGGCTGAGTTTCTGTCTTTTAATTTTTCTCTTTGATATTTAACTATTAAGATGACATAATTAGTATACAATGAAAGGTATAAAAGGTTAGGTAAATGAGGGCCTCTTGTCGCTGTCAATGTCATCCTGACTCCACACGCTCTCAGAGGAACTTTCCTAGGGTTCCCTTTTGAAAGTTACAACATTAATAGCTTTGAGCAAATGATTTTTAAAAATCCAGTGAACATTGTCAGTAAAGTTCTGCTTTCTTTTTTGCAAAAATTGATTCCCTCTTTTCTTCTCTTTATTTCTTTAAATCTATCATTTTTCCTCTGGATTCCCCCTTTCTGCTTCTTGTTTTCTCTCCCTTTTCTTTCTCTTTCTCCTCTTCCCCTCTTTTCCTTTCTAGCACTTTCTTTCTCTGGTTCTTCTGTCTGACAAATCACAATCTCTTTCTTTCTCTCCCTTTCTCTCTCTCTCTCTCTCTCTATATATATATATAGAAATATACTTACATATCTCTTTATATAGAAATATATATACTTACATATCTATATTTATAGATATATAAGGCTATGTCATAAGATATAAACATATCTATATAGAGAAATCTCATCTTTTAAAGCAAATATCAAATATATAAACCATAGATATCTTAATGAGGTTATAACAGTATGGGATATTTTCTTTTTTCTTTTTTCCTTCCAATCACTATTTTAGGTTCGGGGGTGCCTGTGCAGCTTTGTGACATGGGCAAACTGCATGTGGCTCAGGTTTGCTGTACAATGATTTTGTTACCCGGGTAGTACCCAACAGGTAGCGGTTTTAATCCTCATCCTCCTCTCACCCTCCACCTTCAATTAAGTCCCAGTGCCTACTGTTCTCCTCCTGGTGTCCATGTGCACTCGAGAGACATTTACTTTCTGACTTAAGCAGCTGAGTAATGTCAGCAGTTGCTAATGTTTCCACTTCAAAGGACTTTCTAGCATTAGTAGATCAAGTGATCCCTAGAAATATTTTGTGAATTGTATGTCACTAGCTTGAACCCGAGAGCCTTCATAAATATCTGATATCACTTTCACTAATGATGTTTATATTTTTCTGAACAGAGAGAAAAAAGAGATTCCCATTTAATAAAAGTGTTTACCCAATATATTTTTCTTCAGTAGGCAAATAATTGAAACACACTGAAGTATTGAATAAAGTGCATATGGCATTTTGTAAGCATATAATATAGCCTTGGTTATGCACTGAAAAAAATGAGTTTGTAGAACATTGTTTCACGGTGGCTGAGAGTTTTTTTTTACAAGAAGTCCAGCTCTCTTTGGGAAGGTAGTTATGAGCAGTGCCCGAGGCTTCAGCAAAACCACAGTCTCCAGGAGCCTCACCAGCCTAGCCTGGAGGTCTTGTAGGTGGCATTATTTCATTACCTATTATGGCTGCAAAAAAAGTTTAGTATGAAATGTATTATGTAAACTGAAATTATGAGTTTATTAGTAAAAAAAACTTTTATGACAATAATCTAATTTAAAAACTATTTTTGTTTAAAAAAGGGTTTAACCATAAGAAAAAAATATACTATTCCCTTTTCTTCCAATGTTATTTAAAAACACTATTTTAATGGAAAATTTATATGTGCTCAGGATAAAAAAAAAATCGAATACTCCCAACCTTCACACTGACTCCCCAGAGGCAGCCACTGTCAACATTTCCTTGTGTTTATGCAGCTCTCTTTATGTGTGTATAAATCTTGGTTTCACCCTTTGCGCTTTGACATTTTTTCATAATGAAAACTGTTGGTCTCTTATATTAAAATCTGTCATAAAAATCCATTCAATGGTTATGCTATACTTCATTTAACTGGCCCCTTGTTAATGAACAATGAAGTTTTTTCAAATGTATTAATATAAAAATGTTGTATTAAACACTCTTACATTCATCTTTGCCTGCTTGAATTAGTATATTTATTTTTAAAAAGTCCTCACAAATGGAATTGTTGTACCAAGAGTTTCTGCACTTTAAATTTTAATGGGTAGTGCCAAATGGCTATTGAAAGGGAATGTACCTGTAGACACTTCCCCATCCACTTCAATATCGGGCAATATTGCACACTCAATCTTTTCCTATCTAAATGATAAGAACTTGAATCTCACAGTGATTTAATTTCCATCTTATCCTGAATGAAGTGGCACACCTTTTCATGTGACTATTGATATTTCTCTTTCTTTTCTGGCAGATTCATAATGTGAATACATTTTTTAATTTGCAGGGCCTCAATGAGTTATCTTAGTTTCTGCCAAATTTCTTTACTAGCTAGCAACAAAAGACTCTTAAAATAAATTACATGCCCCTTCACCACTCCTGGCCAACAGTTCAGAATCAGGACAAAGAAAAAGTTACAGGAACTAGAGAGAGAAAGTTGGGGAACTAGGGAAAGAAAAAGAAGGGATAACGAGAGAGCCCTGACTCCTGAGTGTTGTAATTTTGAATTCCATGCCTGCTGAAAAGAGATATTTAATGCTCTAGTCCATCAGTGTAAGAGACTGACAGCAATTCCAGGATTTTCTCTGGCTCTCACCAACCCTCTTCACCCAGGCAGTAGTAGTTTGGTTGGGCAAGGAGTCAAAAATTCTATAGAAGCATCAGAGTAATGCATTGGATTTGAAACTAAAGGTAAATGTATCCCTCAGTGCCCCCTTTAGCAGCGTACTTGTAAATAAGTAAGGAAAATATTGCATCTACAATTCTCTTACTTCTCTGTTTACCCTTGTGGAAAGCAGACACCCAGGAGAATGACTTCAGTCATCGAATTCTCCCACCTTGCTTCCATAAATGACAGGCAGATAGGGGGTTTTCATAAAATATGTATTTATTTCTAAGCGTGAGTTACTCTAATATGACTGTGACTGCTTACAACACATTAAATGACATCCCCTCACCCTACTGATATATGAGGACCACAGAGTGATAAAATTGAAAAATCACACAATAAAATTAGTCTCCTCACTTCATTGCCACGATGCAGAAAGGGCTTTCCATTTACCTTTCTCGTTTTCTAAAAATAAATACATAACTGAGAACAAATCTAACTTTTTCATCCATTATGATTTATCAGTCATTACCTTATCATTTCTTGCCTCATACACTGCTCACTGGCCTGTGCTGAAAATAAAAATACTTAAGAGAAGTGGGATTGATATACAAAAGAGCAATGATGATAATATGGGAAGGGGAATATAAAGAATCCTAAAAATGATAAAAAAATCAGTACTTAACCTCTTTTTAAATAAGGAAGGGGCTCAAATTCTCCCCCTTCTGCTGTAGAAAAATCATTTATAGAGCTCATACAAGGATACAGTTTCCGGGCAGGGAACCACTGTCAGCTCTGTCGCTCTTGAGGCAAATTCAAGGTCTCCCGATTAGTAATGAATGAAGATACAGGCCCTCCCTCAATTGTCCATGTGTCTTAGAGGCAGGTATCTATTTTTTGACATTAATGGGATTTAGACACCCATAAGAAACCCATGGACTTATGAATATGCAAGAAGAGCTTCAGCCTCATAGGTTTATCCATTTAAGAATTATTCTACTACATCCTCCTTTATTCTTTCTCTACTATTATTATTTCTAAAAAACAAAAAAATCAAACAGTTATCTATGTTTAATGCAGTATGTCATGCTAGGTAGGCAAAAATCTACACAAATCCACATGTATGTATTCTCAGCTTATAAACTAAAATAACACTGACCTTTAAAAAATTTTGAAGTCAGTGTTAGAAGCTTTTTTTTATTAACTGCAAACAGCAAATTGCCAGGCAGCCAGGGGAATGAGTCAGCAGCATTTCAATAATTGTATTTACTCAGAGAAAACAAAATAACGGGTTTCCACTGAATAAATATGATTCTATATTTATTCAATGACAAAAATAAATTGAAAAAAATTGTTTTTCAAAAATTCCAGAATTATTTAATCTATCTTTGAAAATAGAATTCTTTCTTACAATAGAGTTTGGGACTCATTTTTAAAGTACTGCGGAACTAATCCTTGATGTGTTTAAGCAATAAATTTCCTTTGGTCCCTATTTTAGTCATTTCCTACATTCCATGAACAGGATATGGGAGGAGTGGCTGTTTCCCATTTATCTAATCTATCTCTAACCTTGGAGACTAAGGTTAAATTCAACTCCTTTCTTGCCCATGGGCTGACAGACGGGAATCATTCAGCGACAGCAACCACCCACTTAATTTTTATGTGCGAGACATTATCCTCTCCAGATAGCGATGATAAAGGGCTGGAGGAAAGAAATCTGTGTGACCCATTCAGACATACCTGAAATCTCTCTAACTGAGCAAAAGAGAAAATATAAATAGCTTCAAAGTGCTATCATGCAAATAGGAATTTTTTACCATAATTATCTTCTGTTCTGTGGTAAAATTTTATTGTTAAATGTTTAACTAATAATAGTATAATGGGAATAATCCCCTTTCCTTCAAGTGTAAAGATGACATTATTGATTTTGCAATACTGGGCCTGTAATTTGAATTATTGTCTATGTAATGAGGCAAGTTGGAAATTTTCTATTCATCATAATATAAAAAGGAATACATGAAAAATAATACTTAGCTTAAGATGCAAACATCTGTAATGGAGGGTGGAAAGAAACTTGTAATTGTTCACTAAGCATCTACATTTCTTACAGGGGTTAGGTACAAATAAAATAAGATAAGGCCTGTAATCCCAGCACTTTGGGAGGCCGAGGCAGGTGGATCACGAGGTCGAGAGATCGAGACCATCCTGGTCAACATGGTGAAACCCTGTCTCTACTAAAAATACAAAAAATTAGCTGGACACGGTGGCGCGTGCCTGTAATCCCAGCTACTCAGGAGGCTGAGGCGGGAGAATTGCCTGAACCCAGGAGGCGGAGGTTGCGGTGAGCCCAGATCGCGCCATCGCACTCCAGCCTGGGTAACGAGAGCGAAACTCCGTCTCAAAAAAAAAAAAAAAAGATAAGGATTAATAGCGTAAGTATTTTCAGGGCCGAAAGACTTGAGAAAGCCTTGCTGCATTTGCCACTGGTCTGTGGATGGCTAGACTTCCCACTCAGTAAATGAGAAAAAGCAATTTTCACTTTTCTCACCAGTTCCAGGCCATCATTTCATTCCAAAAGAGCTGCCTCTTGGGAAAACTAGTGATTAACTTGAGATTCTGGGAATTTGCTTTACTAGCCTGTAGAAATCATGTAACTTTAGATATTTGTCTCAGGATCTATATAAAAAGAATAAGAAATTAGAAACAAATAAAGAACTGGAAATGCAGTGGTGGTTTAAACAATGCTGTTACAGACAAATCCTTCAGTTTTAAAAACCTTGCTAAGAGTTCTCTTGAATTCCCCACTTGCTTAAAAAGTAATTGCTGTCCATATTCTCTCGTTTGAATTCTAGAATTAAATTTTAAAATATTATTTAATGCCTATGTATTACGTTGAAACAAACTATCATGATGACAAAAAGCACCCCAACTCCCAAATTGAAATGCCTAAGGAACCTGCAATTAATCAATCTGCGACCTTTTGGATACACTGTGACCTCGAGATATCATCTGATGCTTTGTTCTCTGTCTTTTGCTTTTGATGACGACGGAGTGGCCATGTGTCTGTAGTGTTATTTATTAGAGACAAGAGAAATGCATATCAGGATACATTCATAAACTTTTTTGATCTCTTTGGAAGATGACACAAATAGAAATATCATTAAATTTGCATTTATAATCAAAATCCAAAAGGATTTGGAAGATGATTATAAGCTAATGTAAAATGAAAAGACAACTAAGAAAAGCTTGCAAAAGTAAAGCATTCCCTGGTGAAATAATCTGAGGTCAAACATCATTCATACTTTAATTAAAGAATAAAACGTGTTTTCTGAAATTCAACTGCCTAAGCTAGGTTTCACTTCTTGGAAAGATGATAGGACACTGAGCAATTAGAGGTTGTGGGTAGAGGGAAGCCAAGTCTGGTTCCTTTTCCTGCCCCTGTGAGGACAAGTCCTTTCCTTAAAGAGTCAGCTTGTCTTCAGAAAGAAAAGACTCTTCCTGGTAAAATATTTTAATAGTTGGAATGGTTCTTTAATGCCCTAAATCACCCAGAAGATCTCACCAACATCCCATTAGCAGGTTGGTAAGCACTTATCCCATATGCTCTATTTTCTTTTACAATTAAATATAATTTCTTTTTTACATATGAGTATTTAATAATAATGATTTTTATATATTATGTGTCATGATCTTTTAATTAATCATCTAATTACTTTAACTTTGAAGTGGCATTCACAATCTTCTCATCTTAATTTGGTTTCACAAACAAACTTTTCAACCAGAGAGAATGTATAATCCAAGAACGTAAGTATGGCTGTTCTACTTTACCTCAAAAGTCGGGAAAGATTTGCCAGCCTGCTTATCAATAAATATGATTTGTTACCAAGGTTGGGGTGGAACTGAGATTGCAGGTGATTGTAACGGACTCAGTTCTCAGGGTTGACAGTCCTGAAGGAAGGAAACCAAATGTGCCATTACGGAGATATGAATTGTTTTCTTTCATTGTTGCTTCTAAACCTCAACTAAATTAAATTGGTAGCAATAACTAGAAGCAAAGTATTAAGAAAAATCAAACATCTGCCTTGTTACATGTCATGAAATTGCACACAGTGGCAGGATTGCAGTCCGGTGGGTCTTGGAGACAGCACGGTGCCACTGTGTAGCAGCTACTTGGCTACTTCTCCTATTCGTATTATGAAACATTAACTTTTTCTTTGGAAAAGGAGAATTTTGGGCACATCAACTTTTTCTTTGGAAATGTCAGCTTCCCTTTGCTGTTTCCCTGTCTTATGTCTTGTGGTTGGTTCCTTGATATGCCTGCAGTTTTTCATTCTTTTGATCTGTGAACTGTAGGATACCTGGCTGGCAGTGCACACTGGATGTGACCACTGGTCTTAAAGCTGGAATTATTGATAATGTCTTTATTGACTTTTTGCCCCTTGGACAGAGTAATGTATGAGAATCACAGCTCAATTATTCCCTTTCTTGGAGTAGAAAAACATTTGAGAAAGAGAACTACACAAAGTTTAAGAGTGTTCCAAGGACAAAAACAGTCACACATGTCACCTGTCCATAGCTTGTTCTGCATCCAACATGAAAAGTGTGGCTCGCATAGAAAGTAAATCCAAGATTAAACAAAAATTAGAAGACCTAGCTTGTAATCTTTGCTTTTGCCACTATCTAAATGAAAATTAGAAGGCCTTGTATATTTCTAAGATCCAGGAATGAAGTACAGTTCTTTGATAAAATGGCAAGTCAAGACTTATTTTAAATACGTATTCTATATGTAAGATAACATGTTAGTATGTTAACATGTACATTAAAATATTCCTCAGCTCTGTCACAATTCCTAGGACCTATTTCACTTAGCACATTCATCTTTTATTTAGGAGAAATCAAAAGCCACAATTTGAAAACTTTAGTATATAGTTCAGTATGTGATTCAGCTTCTATTATTGATGTAAATATACACCTATACTGTTTTCTACTCTTTAAGACTCCAAAAATGTCTTTAGAACTTAACGGAGAGAAAATTGACAATAACATCCTTTGCCCTCACAAAATGTAGTCATTAAGTGAGACACAGTCTTTGATGGATAAGGAGGGAGGTTATTCGGCAGTTCCCTAGCTGAGAAATTTTTGCTTTACAGCTCCACATAAAATGTGATGTGGTGACTGAACAGAAGCAGATGAATGCAGTGTGAGCCAACCCTGGATTTTATAACATTTTTTAAAAGTAGCTTTACTAATTAGTGTGTTTGAACTAGGTCCACATACACTGTGAGTTTTCAACAGTATTGTTGAATGTTCTGAAAACAAGAGTTACTTTGTAAAGAAGTTATAACACGGCAGAGAGGCTGTAGTCACGTTTTTATCCATTTATCAGTTTTCTTGTATTTAATATTTTTGATGCACGCATAAAAATTTGTGACACTTAAGTTTTCCTTTGGAACTGGCTACAATACAGAAATGTCACTTGGCTCCTCATCCTTAGTTTGTAAATAAAAATTTCGAGGAAATAAAAAGTTATCTCATCTACCCCACAGAATCTGTAGGAATTATAAAAGCCTCTCAGGAAATCTTGATTGTTTTTTCCTCCTTTATACTTATTTCTCTTGAAAATAGAACATCCAGGACATGGTTGAAATGAGCAACTATGTGGAACAGGACATGGGTAGTTTGTGTGGGATCCAGACAAAGCCAGGGCCATTAAAGTCATGTCAGTTTCATTGTTTTTGACCAGAAGACAGAAGTTCAGAGGGTATTTCTAATTTATTCCTGTTTCCAAGTGAATTCAACCTGATTGCTGTATTTGCAGAAATGTTAAACAATTTATTTTCATCCCAAATAAATCAGAAATTCCAGAGTGCATACTCCCACAGCAACCTTAGCTCTGCTCTCCCATGCATAAGGATTATTCTCGGCACAGGTTCTCTCATTACATGGTTACGAGATACAGCATCTCAACCACTCTGAAAATACTCAGTTACAATGGCCGCCTTTTTGAATCTCTGTAGCTGATTTTAATTGTACACTTTCTTATGTGAAAGACAAAAAAATAAGTATCATAAGAAGGTTATTTTCAACAAAGTCTTTTCAACTTACGGATTTCTCTTCTCTTCTCTCTTCCCTATAAATGTAGCTCTTATATGTTTTGGGAAAAGCTTCCAATTGATGTATAATTAAACTAAGCCAAGTAAGTACAGAAAAAATTTTCTCATTAATTTCTCATTTGTAAATGATTTGAATTGAGAATAATCAAAAAAGTAAGAGAGATAATCGGTTTCTAAATATATCAATAAAGACTGAATCATCAATTATAGAAAAAGTATTAGAAAAATAATTACAAAAGATTCTGATTTCACTCATGTTTTCACCTTCATTATTTCTCTCTGAGACAGAACAAATGTAGCCTTGATTCAGTGAAAATGATTTGTACTCATATCTTAGGCATACCTGTTATTCCACACTTCTCCCAACTTCAGTGTGGTATAACTGGCATGCCATCTGAAGGCAGCAGATCTGAGTGGGAATCCCAGTGGAACTTCTGGATAGTTGTTTATACTTAACCTCTTTCTAACTCAGTGTTCTCACCTGTAAAATGGAACGATGACACCCACCTCCTAGTGCTTTGACAAAAGATTTTTGAAATAATGAAAGCACTGAATACGAGCTTGCACATAGTAAACATTTAACACATATTATTTTCATCTACTCTTTTCTCTCATGTATGTGTGATATAATTGATATAATTTTCATTTAAAAAATATGTTTGAGGAAGCTACTGCAGACTTCAGAACCAAAGATGGATTTAAGATGCAGCTTTACCACCTCTTGTGTAGATTTGCAATCTCCAAATCTCAATCTTTGCATTTATGAAATGAGAATAGAAATATCTACCTTATAGAATTTTCAGTGATCCAATATGTAAAGTACCTAGCATCCTCTCTGTCACTTGATAGAGAACCACTGAGTGGTCACTAATACATTTTACTGTCTTAATTTTGTTTTAAAGAAGACAATGTCAGTGTTATCCAAAGTCACGCTAGAAAGAGATTAGTCAGGAGTGGAGTGTGAGAAATGAAAACAGGCAGACTAGAAATTCAAAAGTTGTGATGAAAGTGCATAAAGATAATTTTTGATGATAAGTGACTGTCATTCATAATGAAAATAGGAACTTTTTCCTAGTTTAATAAAATTCTGTACTAACTGGAATGTAAAATACATCAGGTTACTTTCTGTCGCTGACTTTTCTGCTTTTGAAATAAAAGTATACATATATATGCATTTTATTCCTCATTTGTTATTTCTTACTTGAGGGAAATAATTTTTTTCTTTTCAGACCAACTACAAACATGACAGTATTTCATAAGAAATGAAAATACATAAGGATTTTAGTCTTCATTTATATGAAACTTTAACTTTGACAGAGAGTTTGCAACCTTTTGTTAATCAGACCAGTTACACATACCTCAAATAAGAATTACATTCCTTTATTTCCTTTTCTCTTGAGTTTTTATGGTAAATCAATTTGACTGTTATGTATGCATATAAAAGACAAATCAATACATTATCCTTATAAATTTGGTATACTTAAAAGATCTACCAAATGCTTAGAGTGAAATGAAATTTATTCTAATCTGCCTTCTGGCAACACACATGAGAATGCTTTTTAAAGCCAGCCTAAGGTAGCTGATCTTAATATTAGAAAAAATGTAATTGCCAGGGAGCACAGAATTGGAACTAAAATGCCATATGCCAAGGTGGGCCTCTAGGCTATGGTCTATTCGGATCTCACTGGCTGGGAGAAAGGAGTTTGGTCAGACATTTCTATCAGACTTCAAGGTCAAGGTCACTGGTAACACCTTGATGCCAGAGTTTAGAAAAACATCAGTCTGCAGCACAATTCATTCTATTTATTAAACTCGATAAATATTTCTATTATTTATTGAGTTTAATAAATAGAATATTATATTAAATATATTAATATATTTATAAATAGAATATATTAATAAATATATTAATATATTTATAAATAGAATATATATTCCTATTATAAATATTCCCATTCCAATTCATTCTATTTATTATATTTATCAAGTTTAACAAATAGAATGAATTGGAATAGGAATACGTATTATAGGAATATTTATTATAATAGGAATATATATTCTATTTATAAATAGGAATATTTATCGACTTTAATCATTCTATTAAGAATTAACTAAGTTTAATCA
This sequence comes from Aotus nancymaae, assembly GCF_030222135.1. Classification (NCBI taxonomy): domain Eukaryota; kingdom Metazoa; phylum Chordata; class Mammalia; order Primates; family Aotidae; genus Aotus; species Aotus nancymaae. The sequence goes on along the minus strand of NW_026988447.1, from coordinate 64,352,809 downwards.
TTCCATTGATTAAACTCGATAAATAGAAATATTTATGTTTAATCTGAAGACAGATTAAACTCGATAAATATTTATTGAGTTTCTTCTCTGGACCAGACGTTCTTCTCGGTGTGAGTTAGCAATGAACATAATAGAAAAAAAAATGCCTATATGCTTAGACCTTATATATTCCAATAGCAGGAGGCAGATAATACATGAATAAGTAAACTGTACGATAATATCTGTTGATAAGAGGAGAGAAAATAAATTTCAGGGGAGCTCATGGGCTGTTAGACTTGGAGAGTGTTCTAATTTCAGATAGAGTGTTCAAAGAAAGCTCTCTGAGAAAGTACCAATTTAGGGAATGCCCAGAGGAGGGGAAGAGCAGAGCAGAGCTGCCTGGATATCTGCTGGATGCCATAAAAGCATTTCCACAATATACTCGCAGCAATCCCCAGGATTTTGGAAGGCCCTGAGTGGAAGCAAGCTCTACATTCAAAACACAATAAGACAGCAGGATGTGGGAGCAGAGCAACTGAAGGCAAGGTGGTGATAAGATAGAGAAATAATGCTCGTTAGTACTTCTGGGACATTGTCGGGATTCTGACTTTTATTTAGAGTGAGATGGAGAGCCACTAGGTTTTCAGCAGAAGAGTGTCACAATCTGACTTGTATTTTAAAACTATTCATCTGACTTGAGTGTGTAGAAATGACTACACAGAGAGCGGGTAGGAGACTATTTCAAGTGGCACAGGAGAGACCGAGATGGCTGGGGTGAGGAATGAAGCGGTGGGGTGGTAATATGGTTGGGTATGTTTTGAAAATAAAGTCCAAGTACATTCTTTCTCAGTATCTTAGCAATATCGTAGAAACTTCCCACTCTAAGCAGCAGAGTTTCCTGGAAAACCTTTATTGCTTAATTAAGTAGGGAAAAATACTTTCAAGTGGTCTCCTGAGTCTCTTCTCACTTCGCCTTCCTGAGCCCTACTGGAATGCCAGGATTCAGCAACTCTTCTGGGTGAGTAGGTGACCAAAAACAATCATCTCTGCTTCCATATTCATTTAGGAATGTTGTACTTGGCACAATGGATTTCCAGTAGCTAAAGGCTCATTTCCTTAGGTCAACATACCATCTGGCAGTTAACAAAGACTTTCTTGATAAGCCTTAAGATATAGGACAAGCCGGAGCAATGCTGAGCTCTGGAAGTCGAGTGTAAGTATTGAATTTATACTCAGTGTGAAGCTAATGCAAGCCCCTCCTCCCAACCAACTCACTATTCAAAAGAAGGAATAGAAATTAAATTGCAATGATAAATAAATACAAGATTTACAGTTGACCAGAAATCAGAACCACAGAAATTTCTGTTCAAGTACTTCTACAGAAATTAACTTTGCTCGCTAGCAGAAGTTAGGACTTAACACCAAAGAATGCCTTTATGTGCCCTCAGTGATATAAGTGCTTTCTTCATTAATGTCCCATGTCAAGTCTGAGATTTCAGTAATACTTCATACTGTTTATGTATTCATACCTTGCATCTCCATCCTGATTTTAAATCCTTTCAGGGGAAGTACTGTGTCTTGGGATGCTTTTACTCGACAGGTATTCTACAAACATGTGTTAGTCTAATACATATTTTACACAATTTCTCTGGTGTCTCAGAGGATATTTTAAAGTCAAATATGACAGTGATACTTTAGAATATTCTGAGATAGCAAAACACAGATATTTATCATCGTGATCAGTGTTACGTTCATGATCACGTCATAAGCAAGAGAATCTTCGTTTTTAAGCACTGTCCATTGTCACAGAATGTTGAAGCTGGTGCAAAATGAAGCCACCAGTCCACACTGACAATGTCAGGTACAAGTGACGTAAAGATAATACAAACATCAACTGTAGGTAATGTGCTAATCATGTCAGATGCATTAACCCATTTAATATCAGAGCTTCTAATACAGCTCACATTACACACTTTTACTACGTGCAAACATTTTTTAAGTGTTGTGCAAGAATAAAGAAGTCTTTCTCCAGTTTTATAAATAAGAAACAAAGGATTTGAAGTGAAGTAACCTAAGCAAAGGTTTCTACCCATGTCATTCTGCTGCTAAAGTGTATGCTCTTAACCAGAACACAATGAACTTATATAATTACATAAATATAATTAAATATGTTTGTCTGTGTGCATAGATGGATTTATACACACTTTTCTGTTGTTCCATTTAAATAGTTTTGCTGCAAATTGTCTGTGTCCCTTAATATATCACAACCAAAACATATATGTTGCTCTATTCTCTAACAGTAGTAGAATTACAAATCTTTCTGTTTGGTACTTACAGATATGTAAAGAAAATGGTTTAGGTTTTGCAGCAAGGTTATTTTGCTTATTATGTTACCACAAAAAGCATCCAAATTTAGCATGAAATTTCTAGAATGATATGAAGAATCTCTTTAGGCAAAATCAAGCGACTGGTGTTTCTTTTTTCATTCTCCCATACATAACATACAAACGCAGTTTCCAAACTCTCAGCTTGAAGTTAAGACACCCCACTTTAAAGCATATTTTATGTAGATATAATTTCCATTAATAACATGTGATGGTTTATCAATATTATAATTATCATATTTGTATGCACATATTAAGAATGTAATTATGATAACATAACTATTTGTGTTGTTTTTCTTTTATTTTTTATTAAATAAAATTCTTTTTTGTTTTTTGTATTTTTGGGGAGGGAATGGAGTCTCACTATGTTGCCCAGGCTGGAGTGCAGTGGCGCCACCTTGGCTCAGGTGATTCTTCTGCCTCAGCCTCCCTAGTAGCTGGGACTACAGGTATACACCACCACACCTGGTTAATCTTTTTGTATTTTTAGCAGAGATGGGGTTTCACCATAAATAAAATTCTTAATCACGGGTCAGTTCCTTTCATGTTTGGAGTTTTGGCCAACGACATGAAATAAACTTACAGATAAGCTATGAAAAAGGATATTGCATTATTTTAGAGTGAGTAAGCAGATACATATAAAATTACATCAATAAAGCTATGGATTCAAAGGAAAGAATAATTGCTGTTGGGAAAAATACCTTTTGACTATGTAGATCTCTAAAATTCTTTAATAGAATGAATGATCACAGTACAAGTGATGCAACATTTTCTGGTTTAAAATAATAAATTAAGGAGCATATTAAACATGATCCTTCTGGAATGCTTACTTTTAATTACAAATGCCTAATCAATTATTGGCTATATATTAAATTTCTACCAGTCTAATAAAATTACATCTTATTTTTTGGACTCATTTCTTACAACGCATTCTGAAGAAAGTGAGCACTTTGGAACATGAAAACAACCTCAAAACTTCCATAAACAACTGTGTGTAACATCCTTGGGAAAGGTTTGTTGTTTAATTTGTTTTGAAGGAAGTAATTGATTTTCTTGGCAGATCTGATAAAAATAATGAAGCTTTGATTGTGTAACCTAGAGGTCATATCCTCCTCAGAATCATCAGTGCATAACTCAGATTTAAGTGAATTCAAGTTCTCCTGGGACTGTATTTTGATAGATGACTACCATATGCTACCATAAAGCTCCACTGCCATGAAATTACTCACATAGGCAGATCATAAATCAGCAATGCATATATGAACTTTTGTGTATACATTTGTGTGTGCATATATACAGACATAGATCACACAAAACAAGAAACTTTCTCTAGGAAGAATAAATCAAATAGCAAGACAGACATTATGAATACTTCTCTAGTGACTTCCTTCAGTTCTGTGTACTTCCACCCTAACCAGCTTCATCAATCCTCAACTTATGAAATTTTGCAAACTTTGATCAATAGTTTTCTTTTTACTATATACCATATATAGAGTTTGAAAGTAAATTAATAATGCAAATAAGATTGCAAAGTTACTTTTAACAAATTATAAAATGAAATATAATTAATTTACATGTTTCATATATTATAAAATTATTTCAATATATTTATTAGAAGAAGTCTAAAAGGACTTCTAATCTGCAGCAGTTGTTAGCAATAGGTGGACTAGAAAATAATGGGAAACGAATTTATTCAAAATCTTTTCCACAATTTACTTTCTAAATTAAATAGTTCATAATGTCATTTTCCTTCATCCAAATTAATATAATTTGGGAACTGATAAATTAAATAGATAATGCAGGCCTAGTAAACATTGATTCAGTAAAGCTTGTGAAATAAACATCTTTAATATCCATAATATCCTTGTCAAACTCCGAGACAAGTTCAAAGAAATAAACTTTTATCTACTTAGTGTTGGTCACATGATATTGTGAGCATTACATCCAGTTCTGAGCACTATATTTAAAGACATACAGTCTCAAATCAAAGTCATGTAAAGGAGATCAGATGGAATGGTGAGAAATCTGGACAGCAAATCAGACTGTAGATGACATGGTGAAGCATTTGAGGATGTAGACTCTGCTGCAAGAAATAAGGGAGCTTAAAAGCAAGTTCCATCACTGACTAGCACTTGACCCTTGCAAGCTCTTTAATTCTTGTGGCCATTACTTGGGTGCTCCTCTGTAAAGTGATGCTCTTCATAAATATTCATAAGTGTTCTGTGATAGTTAAAGAAATTGTGCATAATAAAATTAGCAAGGTATTTAATATTAGTTAATATTATTATTTTTATATTATATTACCAACTGGTTCTCCAAAAAGAAACTCATGGTAAAGTAATAAATAATTTTTAAGTATTTTTAGGGATGTTCTTATGAAAGAGATTTATTCATTTTTTGGACCAGAGGCAGTCGATTTAGCTTACATTGAAGAAGATTCTCACAGCATGAAACGCTTGAAAATCAAATAAGCTACCCTAAAAAGCAGTCAGTTCCCTGACATTACTCTTCTTTAAGCAGCAGCTGGAAACCTGTATAGCAGGGATGTGTTAAAAGGAAATTCTACTCTGATTAAAATGTTACACTGGACAATATTTCCTTCTAATAGTCATGATTCTATAACTTAATTATTTCTTATCAGTTTTGACACCAGTGTTCTTCACAAAGCAACTGCTTAATTCTGCTTGATTTGTCCAAGTAGAAGTTTAGGTTCTAGTTCAAACACAGCAGAGAAGAGTGGGAGGAAAGGCCAAACTGCCAATATGCTGATTGGGAAACGGCTTGAAAGGCTACCATTCTACATTATTTACAGCAACAAGGAGTGGGTACTGACCGTGGTGCTGGCGCCAGAAGATGGCTTTGGGCTAAAATCATAGATGTTTAGATTGTTCTTTTGAATTGTTGCTAATTCTTTAACATACGGAACCACACTATAGACAGAGTGAGAGAAAAGCAGGATAGGAAAATCCCAGAAGTAAAGTTAATTATTTCATAAAGTTCTTAAAGAACAAAAGAATAAAAGAGGCAACAGTGGGGAAAGAAGAGGACATTCAAGCAATTCCATAAAACAAAAGATTTTCCCGGTGACGAAGATACAGAAGGAGTGGTTTAAAGGTGAAATAGATGAGAAAAAAACACTGCCACGGTCAGTCACTAAAGTCAGCTCTAACAGCAAGCACAGTGCTGAGCTAATGACAATTTGAGCTGCAATTAAAAAAAAAAAGTTTAGAATCCAGGTCATGGGAAAGAATCAGCCGCTGTCTTCTGTATAGCATAGACCACATATGGGTATTATATTTAATTTTGTGCACGATATTTTAAGACAAACACTGACCTAGATTTGGTCTAGAAGAGAAGATGCAAAACAGGAAATTGTTTGGAATCATGTCACAGACTGAATGATTAAAAAAACTAAAGAAGACAAAGCTTTCGAAAGAGAATATAGGTCCCTTAAGATATTTGAAGGATTCTCATGTAAAAATACTGTTTCCATTACCTCAGAAGGCTCAAGGGAGTAGGCAACTCGTGCTTACCCACAGTAGAAGGAACCATCTCTTGAAGCAGATACTCCTTGCTGCTGAATATATCCAGGTAGACACTGGTGGATGGAAACTGAATTAGATGATGAAGATCTAAATTCGTAATTTCATTTTAAAATAGCAGCTTGTCCCACGTAAAAGAGATGGAGGATTAATTCTGGACTAGAGCCACTCACATGACATCCCAAGTATTCGTATTATACCCAGTTCTGAGCACTCTATCTAAGAGGCACATTCTCAGATCAGTTCTAGACAGTGGCTCCCCATTATTCTGTAGTGATTCCAAATCCATTTACTGAAGCTTTCAGATATGTATAGGTGGGAGAAAGGAAATATGAATGATAAATCTGCAGATTTCAGAACAGTGAGAAGGACCCGAAAGACCGCAGGGAGCGGATGGGGAGACGTCACCGAGATCAAGCAAGAGTGCAGTAAAAGAGCGTGTATGGAAGAGAAGAGACGGAAGTCGGATCAGGCTGTCAGTAACATTTCACCCAACACCTGTTTATTCAGGGACTTCACCACGTTCCGAGGTTCTCTTCTAAGGCTACAACGGCAAGCAAAAACACTGAGGATATTCTCACTTACTGTGTAGGTCGCCAGATCCAGAGAAAAGATGAACTTTTAAATCTTGAAAAGATTCATTTAAAGGAAATCTCAATCGAGTAACTAAGAACCACCACTTAAAATTATTTATTTTTAGTGGAACACATTGATTTTAAGACAGCAGTACATATGAAAAGTATAATATCAAACGGAGGAATTTTAGAAGTTTGTATTAATTTGGATAGGATAGAAATCATATGATGGGCAGAAATCATAATAAAAATATAAGATAATCATATGAAAGTAAGAAGGTCATTATTTTGAAAGTATCACAGACTTTAGAAATGGCATATTTTTTCCAGTGTAAAGGAAATATTAATTTTTACATTCAAATATCTATTACTATTTCTTTTACCTTTTATTGAATAAAGCAACCACAACTCTTTTTTTTTTGCCACAATAAACTTCCTATATTTTAGTTTGCCAAAATGTATTTAGGTTATTTTTACCTCTAAGTCTTTGCTATAAGTAATTTTCAAAATTTCCAAACTCCAAATTGTTTTGATTGGTCTTAGAACTCTAAACAGGGTAACATAATTTTTTCCCACTCAAATATTTTTTAAACTGTTATTGCTTCTTAGTATAGAATAAAATATGCATAGAATTCTCATGAAAACATTTTTATTGGTTTTATTCACACATTTCTTAAATCTTCTTAACAACAGTGGACCCTTATCTAACTCTGTTTTGTTCCTTTCTTTGTTCACATATTAGTACCATAGGTTACGTCAACTAAGTTCTGGAGATAAATTGCTACACTAGTGCTGGAAGGTAAGTCTCCTACGGGGGCTTGTTAAGCCTTGTCAGCAATTTTATTTTATGTATAATTTTTATTCAATTATAACATGCAAACAAAAATGTGCACATATCATAAATGTACAATGTAAAAACTTTACAAAAATTGAACACACTAAGCTACCGCCACTAAGATTAAGAAACAGGTAATTATCAACACTTCAAAACCCCCCTCTTTCCCACTCCCAGACACCAGTTCCTCATACATAACTACTATTTTGACGACTAACACAAAAGATTAGCTTTGCCCATTTGTAAATGAAATTGAGAAAAGTGTTCTCTTGTGTCTGAACTTTTTCACTCAAAATTTTGTTTGTGAGAGCTATCCATTGAACAGTACACTGTTTTAGTTCATTCTCATTGTTGTGTAATATTCTGTGATATGAATATACCGCTATTTATCCATTCTATTCTTAATGGATATTTGGTTTGTTTCTATAAGGGATATTAAGAGTAGAACATTCATATAGTTGTCTTTTGATGAACATATGGACATATGGATGTACTCTGTTGGGTACATTCATGGAAGTAAAATTTATGGGTCATAGCTGTATATGAATTTAGCTTTAGTAAATGTCAAAGCATTTCCCAAAGAAGTTGCACCAGTATTCCTTTCTTACTAGCATTATGTATTTGCCCTTCACCCTTGCCAACACTGGCTATGCTCGGTCTGCTTCATTTTAGCCATTCTGTTCAAGGTGCTGTGGTATCAAACGGTGATCTCCATTTGCATTTCCCTGATGAATAATCAGTTTAATCCCCTCCTTATTTGTTTACTAGCCATTGGGATGTTCTTTTTGGTGAGGGTCCTATTCAAATATTTGCTCATTGCTCTGTGGTCCTCTGTATTTCTCCCACTCTGTGGCTTTCCTTTTCATTTTCGTATTGGTGTCTGTTGATTAATTGAAGTTCTTAATTTTTGTGTTGTTCAATTTAGCAATATTTCTCTATGGATTCTGTTTTTCAAATTCTCATTCTGTCTTCCATGAGATAAGCTTGCCAATATTTCTGTTTTATGATTGTTCTCACATTGTAATGTTGGGGTTCAGGAATTCAGGGGGAGCCCTCAGTTCTCCTGATACGATGTTTCTCCAGGTTCTAGGTCCATCACTCCCCGAAGATAGAAGAGGAGACCACGGCACAGTGTGCAGTAAATGCCAGACTCAAAAGCGTTTGTAGAACGTGATTTATTTAGGTAGAGAGAAAGAGAGAACGAAACAGCTAACTCTCTCTCACACTGAGTGAGAAGGGTTCCCAGAGGGGGAAACCAGAGAAGGAAAGCTCCTCTCACGTGGGGTGAGAGAATCCAGAAAGATGGAATCCAGGAGGGGAAAGCAGCTTCCACACTGAGTGGAAGGGAACAGAGAGAGATGGAGTTTAGGAGGGGAAGACAGGCTTCCATGAGAGAATGTGGAAGGAAACTCCAGAGGGGAAATCCGGGAGAGAGAAAGACGGCTTCCATGAAGGGAGTGTTGGTGGAAGGGGACCCAAACATGGAGTCTGATGGGGTGTGGAAGAAGGGGACACTTAACCTGGGAGGAACCCCCACCTTCTCTAACACCCCAAGCCAATGAAAGGAGTTCCTTGGAACTTCCTCTGGAATAGTTGACTTTTGGTTCTTCCCGTGCCCGCGAAATTTAAACATAAACAAATCTCCCGGATGGAGAGAGATGGCGGGGGCGTGGCACTGGGAAGTTCTACCCCTTAAAACTACGCCCCCTTGTGGACCTGGAAAGAGAACACAGTCTCTCAATATCACTGGCCAAAATACATAATGTTGACAACCCAGAACGAATTTAGATACGTGTCTAATACTGAGCCATTGCAATTTGACTTGTGTTACATAATGTGAAGTAGTCTCTGGGCATAATAATTAAGGAATTATTTATGAATTCATGGTATGCTCAAACCTTAGAAGAAATTTATTTTTAAGCACTTTTGTCTTCCATTTGGTATTGGTAGTATATCTTCAGATTCATATTTTTTTCTAAGTATGAGAAACTGAGGAGTTATCTCATCATTATCAGGAATGCTCCTGGTTATCTTTGTAGATTGAGGACCTTATCTAAGCAACATTCATATAGATATAACTTGAAACTCATAGGTGCTTTGATGATTTCCATCAAGGATAATGGCTTGCACGGACATTAACAAATACACCAATTTTCAAGTTTCTATTTTCTTACATAAATTATTAGCTCAAAAGAAGTAATGTCTCCTACCAGCATTTGAAATAAATTCTCTACTTAGTGATAAATTGAGTTTAACAACTGGTTTAAACCAATAAATGTATACTAATATTAATTAGTATACACTACCAGAAATCAATGTTAATATTAACATTGTTAGATATATTTCTGTAACTGAAATGTTAAAGATCTTTCACAGAAAACTAGATAAACTTTGTTTTGAAATGTTTATTCTTTTTTCTATTCATTTATATACACAATTAAGTGATAGCAAGTTTTCTGAGAGGTCTTAATGTTTTTTCTAGATGCCATAAAAGTTGGCAAACCATTCTTTAGTCACTAAAGGAAGTTGTGTCAGTTTTAAGCTTTGTAACACTAATATTTTATCATTGTTTAAATATCAGTACTTGAAGTCAGTTCACAAATCAGAGATTTTATTTATCCTGATTATTAAAGATTGCCATATGTATTCTTATTGCTATTTATTAGAAGAAAAAAATCTATGCTCTTCAATCTGTGGCATAGATATTATTTAAATGTTTTAATTCAAATAACAATTTAGTTATTGTAATGTTACATGTAATCTTTCACTCAGTTCACATTTGAAAGCTGCCTAAATCCACTTTCACACAGGAAAGGTAAAAAGTTACATATAATGTTTTATCACAGGATTTTTCATTTTACATTATAATTCAGTTATATTCATTACTCAAGGGCTCAAAAAGAGAAAATAGTAAGCATGGCTGGGGTGGCACAAAGACTTGTACTTTGAAGCTTACCTCGACAGCGCACCTGAGACCTCTCAGAAACTAAGAGGGACCTGCACAATATGAATTAATGCTCGAAATCTACAGAGAGTCAATATAAGAAAAAAACAAAACAAAAACGTTGACCAGCCTCTAGAACAATGAATCACTGAAGAATACAAAATCAGGGCAGTAACAACATTTCAAGGTCATAATTTTTAGTGCTCTTCCAGATTCAGTAAACATACATTTTAAGAGTAATTCATGTGGGCAAAGCCATATCTGATACGATGGGATAAAGACTTTTACTAATTCCAAGTTACGTCACCATTCTACTGGATGAAGTAACTTACCTTATTAAGAGTTTATATGACATAATGTCCATTTAGTTCATCAATTATTTGTTACTGTAGGCAAGGCTACTGAAATTGATGCACAACTGAAAAAGCTATCTCCTTCCTCAATTAATTAAAAAACGCAAGAAAGAAGAAATAAAACACCTTGTAAAGAAACGACTGTATTTCAAAAACTATATATACACACACATATATATATATTTCAAATTGTATATATATAGTTTTAGAAATATAGTGGTATACACAATGTGCACACATACGTATTTCAAAAGCTAGGTTCTTTACATACATTTTCTCATGTAATCATTGCAATCATGAGAAGAGGTATTTCTTCTTCTATACATACAAATAAGCTAAAGTTCCACGTAAGCGGCATGCCCTAAATCATACAGTGAGAAAGTAGAATCTAATTCTGTCTGGCTTCAATGAACTCTTCACAACATCATTTTATACTATAATCTACAAGAAATGCCTTAAATGCTACACCAATAAAGTGCTACAATAATACAAAGATAGCAAACAGCACCAGATTGTATGTGAATGGTAAGATCAAGAAAGGTTTTCTGGTAGAACGGCTCTTCCACAAGATCCTTAAAAGAGAAGTAGGATTGGAGAACAGAACAGACACTCTTTCAGAAAGGGGTATTAGAGGAATAGAGATGAGAAATCAAAGAGAAAGTGCTGAGAATTGATCCTTTAAAAATCAATCAAACAAAAATCTCAGACAAAATATCAGCCAAACGAAAGATCGTTTCAGAAAATGTATAAACGGACTGCCTCACGTGCATTTTGCCCTCCCTACATTGCAGCCAGGCTGATCTCGAAAAACACAAATCTGACATCTCACTATTCTGTTTGAACCCTTCCCTGACTGCATTAGCCTTTGGGGTAAAGTCCAATAAAAAGCTCACAACCTGCAGGATCAGGGCCTCTTCCTTTGTCACTGTACATTTTCACCATAGGGACTCTACTTTAATTCCTTAAAACCACCACTCTCTTTTGGGCCTCAGGTTCTATTGAACACTGTCCCCTCTGCCAGAAATGTGTTTCTCTTCTTTCTGTGCGCTTGTTTGAAACCTGTTTTTCTCAGACTCTAAACTCCTTAAAGGCAGAGATCACGTATTTGTCTCACCTGCTGCATTTACCAGAAACTCTCACTCAGATTTTTATTTTTTCATCCAACATATGGAACTATGCACTATGAAAGACCCATTGGAAAGTGCCACTTATGGGCCCTAAAAGCCCTGGCATTGCCAGGTAACAATTCTTCCTTGTCTCAGGAAGAGATGGAATTAAAGGATTACTAACTCTTGTTCTCAAGCAAGATTTCTTGATTTCTAAGCCCCTTCCAAAAGATGGGATAAAAAGCTCTAATGAAGGAAGAGACTATGCAATATTATATTATGTTCATGCCTCTGTGTTGAGAAATTTTGATTCTTTGGTAGAGAAAAATCCAAACCAGATGAAATAAGAATGTTGTGACTGAAGATTACTAAGAAACATTAATGTCTGCCAAGAAGATATAATAAAAGGGGTCAGAACACTCCCCAGGAACAATGCCCAGTTGAGTTGACAAAGGTTTGACAATTTAAAGGGCAATCCCATTGTCTCCCACCCCATAGCCAAGGTAGGGCGCCCAGCTCTGGGGACCCATTAGTCCTATAATTACAGCACATCACCTTTACAAAGGAGAAACACACAAATAATGGGTACACTGGAACAATTTTATATAGGAAATGATCATTTAAAAAACCCTTTGGACCAATGTCTACCCTTAAATTTTTTGTGATTTTTTTGATGCATTGAAACAAAAAAAGAATAAAAGTAGTCCCACCCAGAGATGACAGGCAGCCCTAATTTGGATAAGCTACAGATTACCATGTGCTTAGCCTATAATAATCCTTTCATAAATATTTGTTGAATTAATAAATAGATTTATCAGCAGAGGTTATGTCAGCCTAACTGGGTATCTAACAAATGGCTTAGGCATAGTAACTTGTTAAATCCATAAATACATTGGGCCATATATAAATAAACTGTATATAAATACAGAATTGTTATAAAAATGTTGGGCAATTTAAGGGTATTTTCAAACACTTTGTTAAATTTTTTCAAACAGACAAATTCTTACATCATAATGATAAACACTGATGTTCAGTATTATGGTTTCAATTTACTATTAATTTATACTCTAAGAAGAATTGAATTTTGCTTGGATAATTTGTTTTCTAAGTCTCTTGTTTTTGTGGTAGATGGAAGTGATGGGAAGGAGAAATGATCTATTATAAAAAGTTCAGGATGTTTCTAAAAACAAGTGAGTGGCAAAGGTCTCGACTTTGCTTCTTTGAACTCATATCTATACAGGAGAAGTGAGAGACACAATATAAAATTAGAATGATTTACTCTATAGGATGAGGTCATTTAATTTTTTTTCTGGTTTTGAGAAGCCTCATATCTCACCAAAAAAAAATATTTTTCATGAAAAGATAACTTGTTACTCCATACATAAACAGAAAGATATTATATTTAGTGGTATCAGATTATATCTGTAAGAGATCAAAGACTCTTTTATTAAAAGTATTAATAAGAGTAATAAAAGGAACTGACATTCACAGATTGCTTATTATGTGCCATGTCTGTTCTGAGGGCTTTGTTTAGATTAATCCTCACCTTGACTCTGAGAAGCAGATACTTTTAACAAAAGTACAATCTCTTTTTACAGATGAAGAACCTAACACACAGAAAGTTTACATATCTGCTCGAGGTTACCCAAGGTAGTGGCAGAGCTGGGGCCTGGTTTGTCTGATTCTATTGTACATGTTAATAACTCCATTGTATATCATAGAAATCCCTCCTTAACAAAAAGTATGGATCTAAAATGTATTAATCACCTTCAGTATTTCTTCTGCCAACTTATTTAGAAAACAAGTTTGAACTGACATTTAAAAGAGAAATGGGAAATGTCTTTTTTAGAGCATGTGAAGTGAGAAATGAAGAGAGTAAACAATTCTTGGTTTCTGAAACGCAAATATTAATTTTCTAACAAGAGAAAGAGTCCATTTGATATTTTAGTAAGTCGTTTGAGGTCAGGACATCAAGTTATTAGGATGAATCATATAAAATTATTAGTGTTATAGGTCAAAACAGGTCAAATATTGATAATTTCAAATGATTCAACCTAGTGGCTCTCTGTTCCTGGTAACAGTAAACAATACAAATTAAAAATTCTATATATAAATTCAGAATCATTTAGGGTTCAGCAAAGGGAAAGAAAAATCAGAAGATAAGTATACTGTATTCGAAGAACACAGAATAAAGTCATACTGAAAACAACCAGGGTTAAAGTAACATGCCAAATATTTCATTGTTAGATCATCATGGAGTTACAGATGGAGAGAGCTACAGAAATTTGAATAAGCACTTGGATGTGAGCTCTGAGAAAAAGAATTGACAGAGAAGAGCCATGAAGCTCTTCTAGGCAGAAGGGAACAGTATGATAAAGAGCAAACACAACCGGGACTGTCATAAAGCACAAAATGTTAGAGGGCAGAAGAAGGACTGGTTGGATCCCTCACATATGTCATTGGGTCCGTGTGATCCACAAGCAGGACGGGTTAGATTGGTAAGAGAGAAGAGCTGAAAGCGGGAGGAGACACCTGGACTTGATTCTGCCAGAAATCATAGTAGGCATTTCCAGGAGGATTGCGTCGGTAAGGTCACACGCTCTGGGAAGACTGAATGAGTAACAGGCACAGTGCAAGAGACTCGGAGCGGAACAACTGATTAAAGACTAGTTATATGGTCCAGGGCCAAAGGTGTGGATCTGCATCACGGTGGTCCAAAGAGAGCAACATTTTGAATTCAACATGTTGAACTAGAGACACAATTTGAAGGAAGAAGTAACAGGATTTGACTTGTGATTTGACTTATTTGTGGAATAGAAAAATGACTCTAGAATATTGACCCTAAGTGATTTTTTAAATAGGAGCTTTATTGTTTTAAAAATAAAATGGAAAAGTATACAAGGTTGGGAGATCATTTATTCTAATAAATACGGAAAGTAATAAAAGCTTATTATTTGCTGCTGACTATCTCAGACAGTGAGTACTAAGCAATGCACATACACTCATTATATATTTTTTCACAATTTCTTAAACAATAGCGAAAGACAAGTATTAATCAAGTATTAATATTTAAATTTTATAAGTAATAAAATAGAGGCCAGAGAGGTAAATAATTTTCCCAAAGTCACTTAGCACCGAATTTTTTTTTTTTGAGACGTTGTCTTACTCTGTTGCCCAGGCTGCAGTGCAGTGTCACGATCTCAGCTCATGGCATCCTCCGCCACCCAGGTTCAAGCAATTCCCCTGTCTCAGCCTCCTGAGCAGCTGGGACTACAGGCACGCGCCACCACACCTGGCTAATTTTTTTTATATTTTTAGTGGAGACGGGGTTTCACCATGTTGGCCAGGATAGTCTCAATCTCCTGACCTAGTGATCCACCCGCCTTGGCCTCCCAAAGTGCTGGGATTACAGGCATGAGCCACTGCACACGGCCAGCACTAGACAGTTGTGACTCCCCAAAGCCTTTGCAGTTTTACCTGTTTTACCCAAGTGGAATTTGAAATGACAGCTGAACCTTCACGTGACTGTATCTTAAAGAGAGCATAAAACAGAGGACTAGAGCTTGAATGAGAGACTGAGTCTTTTGGTTTGGAAGTCATTAGGATTAGCTGAACTTTAGGGTTAACATCACTTCAGGGTTGAGGAACACGGGAGGAGAAAAAGGGAACAAAACTAAAATCCTGGAAGTTACCTTAGAATAAAGGACAGAAAGTAGAAAGGGGCAGGTCAAGAATAAGACAGAAGCAGAGACACAGTGTCGGAGAAGACAGTACTAAGGGATATCAGTCGTTTATTTAACAAGTATGTCCCAGCTAAGGAGTAAGTCGGCTGATATCTGAAACGTCCACTGGAAGTTCAACAAGTGTAAAGTGTTCAGCCAAAGGGGACTGTTTAAGCAAAACAGAAACACACTCAAAAGGCGAGTGTCGAGAGGGAGCAGAGATTGGGGTAATAGGTAATGGAGGGCTTAGACTACAAAAGGCAGTTTCTGCAAATATTTTGCCACATTAGGGTCCCAGTAGCTACCACTTTTTCTGGATCAAGTGCTTTTTTTCTGGAGCATGAACTGCCTAGCCTCAGTTTTTTTTTTTTTTATTTTGGTTATCTTAGTCAGCTCAGACTGCCATAACAAAATACCATAGGCTGGGGAGCTTTAACAGCAGGCATTTATTTCTCACAGCTCTGGAGACTGGGAAGCACAAGTTCAAGGTGCTGTTCAATTTGGTCTCTGGTCATGGCTGTCTTCCTTGCAGACAGCTGTCTTTCTGCTGTGTCCTTATACGGAAGGGAAAGAGAGAGATTGACAGTCAGACAGACAGAGACGGAGATGGAGTGCACAAGCATAAGTCTCTTCTTATGATGTCACCAATCCCATCACAGGGACTCCATCCTTATGACCTCATCTAATCCTAATCAGCTTCCAAAGGCCCCATCTCCAAATACCATCAAATTTGGAGTTAGGGCTTCAACATATGAATTTGGTTGGGAAGCGGGGAAGTCACAAACGTTCCATCGATAACAAGGGTCACGGAGGCAGCTTCTATGTGTGCCTGACTATAAGAAGGTTGCTGCACTGGTGTTTCCTTGGCCTTTCCCTGAGTTTCATTTGATAGTAAGAAAGACCTATTACCGAAAACTTCTATAATTTTTAAAGTATAAAAATTGCTAATGTGATTTTTGCAAATTAGATTGCCACGCTACAATATAAATTACAACACCAACAGAGAATTTCGGCATACCATGCCTGACATAATGTACCTCCAAAGGTACTGAAATGATGAAAATTAGTGCGAATTTTAGGAAATGCTGAAGGAAACCGATTTCTTGACAATTTTTGACTTTAACACTGGTTCTTTCTCTATTCTGTAGTTCTGAAATGTAGCAGAACAACAGCAGGACACAAGTCTTTGCCCCATGGAAAAACCCATAGCCTGTTTCAATTCCATTGTCATCAAATAGGGAAAGAGCACGTCGGGGATGCTGCTGAAGAGAAGTGCAGCCCTCCGTCAGCGTGCTGGCCAAGTTCCCCGTTGGTACCTGTATTTTCATAAACAGCACAGTTTAAAAAGCCATATTTGCCACAGCAAATGAATTCAGGATACATTCTGTTTCCTTTGTTTGGAAATGTCTTCGTCTCCTAGCAACATTATAGGGAAATCCATCAGGGGCATGAAATTAAACGGCTATGTAGGCGGAATACCTGTAGAGTGTTCAGTTCTATGAAAAGCTTTCACTAGAAATTATATATATATAGTGCAAAATGCTACAGTAACATAAGTTTAAGGTAGGAATTGTTCAACTCCCCCATAAGCAATTTAGAGTTCCAGCAGTACCCAGTAGCCAAGGGTCCACAATGCACAGGAAAAAAAAAAAGAGAGAGAAAGAAAAAAAGACACTATACAAAATGGCAGTTAGGTTAACTACTCATGACTATGGAGACTTTCCTCTACACAAAAAAATAAAAATAAAAGAGATTTCAGGGCATCCCGACCCAGGCTCTTCTTTTGTTAAAACCTTCTCCCAACTTTGGGTGTAGAAGGAAGTAAAACATTTTCTCCTGTAAACAGACAAACAAATAAATAAGTTACAAATACAAAATTCAAGAAGCAAGGCTACAAAGGCCTTCCCTTTTGTAGCTACTGGCTGTAGCTGCAAATCGAATCCGAGGCTGTGCTGGTCTGCTGCCGACTGCCTCGTTTCTCACAGGGTACCTGAGAGACAGCTGCAGGCAGACTCGTAGGCTGCAACTCCACGATTCAGAGTCCTAGGGAAGTGGGTCCTAGAATCTGCATGGAACCAGTCTGCCCTGGCATTCTGGAGAACTATTGCTGCTTCCTGTTATAGAAAGTGAGTTTGGGCCTGAGAAATAGCCTGCCTAACCACCTGACCACAAGGCACAGAAACATCTTTGTCACACCCTGCCGTCCAAAAGCCCAACTGAAGGAACATCCCTATCAAATCTTGCTAGGCAAAGGTACAAGGAGCGTCCTATCACATCCCACTGAAAAAAAGGGCCAAGACATCTGATCATAGGAACATCTTATCAATATCCTGCCAGGCAGCAAGCCATACTGCCCAGACCCCTCCCACTCATAACTCTAAATACCTCAGCCTGTAAGCAGTGGTGGTCTATGGCATTAAGCTGGTCCCCCACCTCTGTGGGTTTATGCTGGACACGAATGCCTACATTTGCTATTGAGCCACCACTCTCTCTCCCTCTCTTTTTATTTAACCCTTGTCTTCCCTTCAAAACCTATCAAATGTGACACACCAAAATATCCCTTTAAATAACAAGTTTCTTCCCAATTTATTTACATACATAGTGTTACTCACGTTCCCTTCCTCTTTCCTTTCAACTAATTTCATGAAATACCAAACATTTATTGTTTACTGTGTATCCATAACAGAATTGCTATCAAGACCAGTTGTTTAAAAATTTAAGCAAAATTTAGGTATTGAAAGACTTTTTATTTTGGATTTTAATTTTTCTAATAAAAGTTAATTGCTTTATATTATGTATGTTTATTTACAGCTTGATTGTAAAAGGTTTTGAGAGCCATCAAAGACATGCAATAGAAGAATTAAAGATAAAAAAGAATGGTTAAATTATTTTGACAATATTGGAAAAGTATGAAGTACTTTGGGACAGAGGAGACTATATCTCTCTTTTTCCCTCTCATTTCTCTGCACCCCACACCTGTTTTTCTCCTGGATAAAGGATGAGGAATAGGAAGTGGCAAAAAAAAAAAAAAAAATGACCTTGCCAGGATACAACTGCTCGATCTTTTATATGCTTAGTTAGACTAGGACTTGTTTCCTGATGAAAGTACCTGCTACTCCAAGCAGAGAATCTAAAATCCGATTTAATTTTGTCAAAATCAAGATTCCAAGCTTTCCCCATTCTTGGATGGGGAGAGGAGAAAAGAGGACCTAGGGTAGGGAGCTATGTAAGAGGCCTGGTACAAACTCAATGATAGTCCAGAACTGGAGGATGCACCTCCTTTGAGATTCACCATCAGGATTTCTAGGCAGACTGTGTCTCAGTCCATTGATCTGCTATAACAAAATGCCATAAGCCAGGTAGCTTACAAATAACAAAAGCTTATTTCCTACAGTTCTGAGGGCTAGGAAGTCCGATGCCAAGGCGCCAACAGATTTGGAGTCTGGTGAGTGCTTTTTCTTGTTCCCAGACGGCAGCTTCTTGCTGTGTTTTCACATGGCAGGAAGGACAAGGCAGCTTTCTGGAGCCTCTTTTATAAAGGCACCAATTATATTCACAAGGGCTCCACCTCGTGACCTAATCACCTCCCGATGGTCTTATTTTCTTAACACTATCACACTGATGATTAGGTTTCAATATGTGAATGTGAAGATGGGGAGTGTCACAGATATTTACACCATAGCAGAGAGATTCCAGAGTTAGCTTATGTATTTGTGATTTCTGTTACCCATGTCTTTTCTCTCATTCTGTTAGGGTCACCATTCTTTCCACTACAAAAGCTAAAGGGAGAAATTGTTCCCTCTCCCTACTCCTTGGCAGTCAGAGCTTAGGCATATGAATCCCAACTCAGGGACACCAAGGTGCAAAGTCAGAGAGAAATTCTTTCAAGCAGTTGTGATGGAGTGAAGACTCTACTAGCATTCAGAGTGATAAGTAGTTAGTGATACAGAGTGATGTTAGCAGCAGTATCCTAAGCAGATAGTCTCTGTAAAAAGATTTTACCAGTGCTTTGAGTCCTTGCGTTGTGATTCAAGCTTCTTTCTTTATCCTTCTCGTAACTTTTGTGATCTGACACCTTCTAACAAATTCTTTTTCTGTTTATATAAATCTGAGTCACTTTCTGATTTTATGAACGCAAACTTTTACTAGTATGGGTAGGAAGCTGGGTCACAAATAATGGGGGCTATATCAGTTATAATAGAAAATATCCTCAACTTTGGAAGAAAATATTGGCAGGGATGAGTTCTCTAGCTTAGATCCTGGACCTGTGGGTAAACACGGATCACTACAGGGAGAGAAAGTTAGATAGTAGCTCAACTATTAATAGACACCTAGACAGGTTAAATTTATTCCTGAGGTACCACCAAAACTAGGGGCAAGCTATTTTCAGACTACTTCATCTAGGCTAGAAGGACTTCTATCTTATTAATTAACTCAATCGGTCACTACTGAAGACCTGATATGAACCAGCATCATTTGTTAAGCATAAAAATGGAGGGATGGTAAACAAGATAAACATGGTGCCTATCCTAGGAAAAATTACCGATGAGCAAGACAGACAAATAGTTTACTGTATAGTTGATCTTCATCACTCTGGTCCTATATACACGAATTCACCCACTTGCTAAATGTATTTGTAACTCTCAAATCAATACCTGCTGCTTTCATGGTCATTGCTAGACAGGCCCAAAGCTGCCAAAAATGGGAGTCATCAAATGCACAAGCTCCCAGCTGTAGTTGAACAAGAGGATGCTATGCCTTTTTGTGTGCTTTCTTGTTTAGCAGAGATGACCAGAGGATGGAGACAGTAGGGAAGAGTGCAGTGTAGGGCAGTTCAGGAAGCTCTGGCTTGGGAACCAGTCCTGGTGGACTTGAATCTCATCTCTGGCATCATTAGTAAAGTAGCCCTTTTCCCCTTGGAGTAATATTCATTGTTTGATAGTTCAGTGTTTGGGGCATAACTATGGCGAATAATGTGAACTGAATGTTATATATGTCAATAAAGTGACATATTACGGTGGGAGTACACAGAAAACTGTTATGTTTGGGTGTTACGGTGGGAGTAACACAGGAAAATATAATTTAATCAAGAGATCAAGAAAGGTCATCCAAAGGCACATCCGATTTAATGTGTCATCACATCAAACTAATACCTGAAGCATGAGTAGGATTTATGGCAGTAAAGTTGTGGAAACAGTCTCGACAATGGTGCACATGAAGTGCTACAGCCTGGCTAAACCTGAGCATAGTGTGAAGAAAACGGGAAGGTGCAGCTTGATAGGCAACAGGAAGTTAGTTCATTCACACCAGGTAGGCCATTTAGGGAAATTTGAGTTTTTCCCTATGAACAATGAGAAGCTATTAATGCATAAAGCCAAGGTTTGGTCAGGTTTTTTCAGCTGTTATTACCCTTGTTTTCCAACATCAATTTAGGCATATAAGACAGGCAGGAATCGGGATAAATTAATACTCCTTGCGAATTTTGTGCTAAAATTGGTATTAAAAGCACATCACAGATAGATCTATATAGTTTCTTACTCATGTTTGGAAGCCCTTTCCTAAAGGAAATCGAAAGAATTGCTGACGAAATGTCTCTAGAATGAAAAGTAAGATCTCCTTAAGTTAGCGGATTATTAAAAAAAGAGCAATTAATTAATTGCTTGATATATTATTAACCAATTTATTAAATACAATTTAATAAATACATATATTTTTGTTTGTTTGTTTTTTGAGACAAAGTCTCGCTCTGTCACCAGGTGCCAGGTTGGAGTGCAGTGGCACGATCTCAGCTCACTGAAACCTCTGCCTACCAGGTTGAAGCAATTCTCCTACCTCAGCCTCCTGAGTAGCTGGGACTACAGGCATGCACCACCGTGCCCAGCTAATTTTTTCCTGTATCTTTAGTAGACAGGGTTTCACCATGTTGGCCAGGATGGTCTCAATCTCTTGACCTTGTGATCCTCCTGCCTTGGCCTCCCAAAGTGCTGGGATTACAGGTATGAGCCACCTCACCTGGCCAATATTTTTAAATTATTTAATTATTATTAATTTTAAGTGTTTTTAACTCTAATTTTAAATAGCTTAAAAATAATAGTTAAAACACTTAAAATTAATAATTTAATAATGAATTAATAATAGCAATTAAAATAATATATTCTATAAGTAATAAGTGGTTTATTAATAAATTAGTAATTTATTAATGAATTAATACTAAAAACTGTTTTTAACTATTATTTATAAAACAATTTACATTCAATAAAATTTCCTTTTAGTAGACAGTTTGATGAAACTCACCACGATCAAGATTGAGAACATCTTTATCACCCAAACAATCCCTAGCGGAACTTTACTGTCACACTCCATCCCTACTCAGACTTTCTGGAACTATAGGTTTGCTTTGTTTAGAACTTCATATAAATGAAATTAGTATGTATATAGTATGCTGGCTTTGGTGCCTGTCTTATTTCAGTTACCATGAGTCTTTGAGACTCTGTTCAGTAATTTTCAGTCTTTTTTCTCTTTGTATTTCATTTTGGATAATTCCTATTATGTTTTCAAGTTTACTAATCTTTCTTTCTATAAATTTGAATATTATTTTAATACTATTTAGTATAATTTTTAAATACTCTATTTTAATCTTTAAAAATTCTATTTCTAATTTTAATATCTTGTAATTCTATAATTATAATTTTTAAGTTTTCTTTAAATCTTTGAGTGTATTTATATGCCTTGCACCAGTTCTTTTAAGAGCTTTGTCTGCTAATTCTATCAATTCTGTCATTTCTGTATCTAGCCTATTGTCTGTTTTTTTTTTTTTTCTCTTCTGCTTATAGGTCATATTTTCCTGCTTTTTGACACACCTGGTAATTTTTACCTGGGTGCCAGACATTGTGAATTTTACTTTGTTGAGCACTGGATTTTGTCAGGGACCTTTTTTCCTTTTTAAGCATTAGAATTTTTCTGGCAAGAATTACATTCCCTGAGAATCAGATAATTTCAAGACTTCTGTGTTAAGCTTTGTTGCAATGAAACCAGAATAGTTTTTTTTTTTTTTCCTTCTGGCAATAATACAGCCTTATCACTAAAGTACTGCCCTTTTGAACACTGTACCTAATAACTTGTTCATTATGAGGTCTCTCTACTCCTGCTGATGAGAACAAAACTATTCCCAGTGTAAACTCAGAAAACTGTAACCTACTGCTCTCTGGTGTTTCCCTCACCCAAGTCTTGGAGAGTTTCATCCTACCATATACAGAAACATATAATGAGTCAAAAGTATCCCTCTGCAGATGCTGAGGACTCCCTCTGAAAGCAGCTTTCTCTTTTTTAGTACTCTGGCCCACAAATTGTATCTGTCTTGGTTCCCCGAACTCTGATCTCTGTCTCTTCAATTCAGAGTGAGAACACTAAGCCCTGTTACAATTACCCCTCTTCACTCTGTAACATGGACACTTACTTCCTGGAGGAAGTAAGTTCATACAATTATAGTGATAAAGGACTGCTGGGAAGGGAAGAGCATGGACCCTTTAAATGATACAGAAGAGGGGAAGGGAAGTCCTCAGCAGAGGAGGATATGGTCCCTGGCCAGGGCTCCACCCCCACGGACTTAGGTGTCCCATCCTGTGGCTGTAGAAACCCCCAAGACTTTGTCAGGCAGACACAAGCACTGGACATCATGAGGAACACATCATCAGAAGACACAAGCGCCTGGTTGTCAAGAGTATGCCAGCAGAAGAGGACGTCCACTGGCAGGCCGGCAAGTCATTGACTGGCAGAATGGGGTGGAGTTCGGCTGGGGCAGTGGGATGAGAGCCAGGGCTTCTGAGGGGCTGGACTCCAGGGGAAAACCATCTTCCTTCTGGCTCTCCCACCTGCTGAGAGCTAATTCTGCTCAATAAAACCTTGCACTCATTCTCCAAGCCCACACATGATTAAATTCTTCCAGTACACCAAGGCAAGAAATCCCGGGATACAGAAGTCTCTCAGTCCTTGTGATAAGGAAGGTGGTCTAATTGAGGTGTCTAACACAAGCTGCCTATAGACAGCAAACTAAAAGAACACCCTGTAACACATGCCCACTGGAGCTTCAGCTGTCAACATTCACCCCTAGACACTTCCATGGGGTCAGAGCCCCACAATCTGCCTGTCTGTATGCTCCCCTAGAGGTCTGAGCATCAGAGCACCGAAGAGGCGAGCCACCCCCATCCCACGCCCTGCAGGAGGGACAAGGGAACCTTTCTCATTTCAATAGAACTCACCTACATTGTATTTCCTCTCTCTAGATCACAATTTAAATTGCCTGTTAGCCAATGTCTGAAAACACGTTTTATAAATTTTGTCAGTTATTCTAGTTGTTTACAGCAAGAATACAATTCTCATAGCAATTCACTCCTCTCAAACAAGAGAAAAAAAGGAGAAAATATATGCAATTATACTGTCTTTTTAATTTACCTGTATAATGACCTTTACTAGTCTTATTTGTATTTATTTGTATTTTTGCATAATTCAAATTAGTGTTTGGGGTCACTAGCATTCTGCTTAAATAATTTATTTTAATATTTCCTAAGGTAGGTCTGCTAGCAACAGATTCTCTCAGCTTTTGTTTATCTGGGAATGTCCTTATTTTGTCTTCATGTTTGAAAGAGTTTTTCTGAATAAAAGATTATTTATTGACAGTTTTTACTTTAAGTACTCAAATATGTTATTCCACTGCCTTCTAGCTATGGTTACCTCTGATGCGAAATCAGTGATTAATCCTACTGGAATTCCCTCGTATGTGATGGGTCATTTTTCTCTGATATTTTTCAAGATTTTTCTCGTTATTTTTGGCTTCCAACATTTTTTACAATGATATATATGAGTATATATCTCTCTAAGTTTACCTGGCTTGAGTTAATGTTCACCACCAAGTTAGGGAGTTTTTCCACTATTTTTCAAGTATTTTTTTCTATCCCCACCTCTCCTCTCTTTCTGATAATCTAATTATGTATATGTTGGTGCACTTTATAGTATTCTATATTTCTCTGAATTTCTTTGTATTTCTCTTCTTATTTTCTCTCTGTTCTTCAGAGTGCATCATCTTTATTATGTCTTCAAGATTGCCAAATCTTTCTTCTGCCAGTTCAAATTTGCTGGTGAAAAAGTGCCCATTCTCACCACTCCTGTTCAACATAGCACTGGAAGTCCTAGCCAGAGCAATCAGACAAGAGAAAGAAATAAAAGGCATCCAAATAAGAAAAGAAGCAGTCGAACTATTTCTCTTTTATATGATGCTATAGATAGAAAACCCTAAATACTGTCAAAAGGATCCTGGAATTAACAAATGACTTCAGTAAAATTTTAGGATACAAAATTAATATACAAAAGTTAATAGCATTTATATACACCAATAATGTTGAAATAGTCACAAAAAAGTACCTAGGAATACATCTAACCAAGAAGGTGAAAGATCTCTATAAGGAGAACTATAAAACACTGCTGAAAGACATCATAGATGACACACACACACACACAAAAATTCCATGCTCATAAATTGGAAGAATTAATATTGTTAAAATGCCTATACTGCCCAAAGCAATCTACAAATTTAATGCTATTTCTATCAAACTACCAACACCATTTTTTCACAGAATTAGAAAAAAAAAAACTGCTATAAAATTCAAATGGAAGTTAAAAAAAAAAGAAAGAAAGAAACAGAGAGAGCCCAAATAGTCAAAACAATCCTAAGCAGAAAGAAAAAGGCTGGAGTGCTGGACGTATCACATTACCTAACTTCGATCTGTGCTATAAGGCTACAATAACCCAAACAGTATGGTACTGGTACAAAAACAGACACATAGATCAGTGGAACAGAATACAGAACCCAGAAATAAAGCTGCACGTTTATAGCCATCTGATCTTCACCAAAGTTGATAAAAATAAGCAAAGAGGAAATGACTCTACATTCAATAAATGGTGCTGGAATAGCTGGCTAGTCATATGCAGAAGAATGAAACTAGACCCCTACTTTTTGTCATACACAAACATCAATCAAGATGGATTAAATATTTAAATGTAAGACCTCAAACTGTAAACATTCTAAAAGAAAATCTAATAAAGATCATTCTGGACATCAGCCTTGGAAAATAATTTATGAATAATTCCTGAAAAGCAATTGCTACAAAACCAAAAATTTACAGGTGGGACCTAATTAAACTATAGAGCTTCTGAACAGCAAAAGAAACTATCAATAAAATAAAAAGACAACCCACAGAATGGGAGAAAATATTTGCAAATTATACATCCTACAAAGGTCTCATATCCAGAATCTTTTATTCTCAGCAAACTGACACAAGAACACAAAATCAAACACCGCATGTTCTCACTCATAGGCAGATGTTGAACAATGAGAACACATGGACACAGGGAGGGAAGCACTACACACTGGGGTCTGTTGGAGGGGAGCTGGGGGGGACAGCAGGGGGTGGGGAGTTGGGGAGAGATAGCATGGGGAGAAATGCCACATATAGGTGAAGGGGAGGAAGGCAGCAAATCACACTGCCACGTATGCACCTATGCAACAATCTTGCATGTTTTTCACATGTACCCCAGAACCTAAAATGCAATTAAAAAAAAAAAAAAGAAAGGTAAACAATGCAACGAGCAAAAAACAAATAAACCCCTTAAAAAGTGGGTAAAATAAATGAACAGACATTTTCCAAAAGAAGACATACAAGTGGCCAACAAATATATCAAAAAATGCTCAACATCACTAATTATCAGAGAGACACAAATGAAAACTACAATGAGATATTCTCTCACACCAGTCAGAATGGCTATGATTAAAAGGTGAAAAATCGTGGATGCTGGCAAGGCTGCCAAGAAAAGGACGTGGTGATAAACCGATAGTGGGAATATTAACTAGTTCAGTCATTTATAGAAAATAGTTTGGAGATTTCTCAAAGATCTTAAAACAGAACTACCATTCAACCCAGCAATCCCATTACTAGGTATACATCCAAAAGAAAATAAATCAGCCTATCAAAAAGACACATGTACTCACATATTCATTGCAGCACTGTTTACCACAGCAGAGAGATAGTACCAACCTAGCTGCCCATTAGCAGTGGATTGGATACAGAAAATGTGGTACATATACACCGTGGAATATTATGTAGCCAAACAAAAGTGCAAAATTATATTCTTTGCAGCAACATGGATGCAGCTGGAGGTCATTATCCTAAGCAAATTAATGCAGGTAGAGAAAACCAAATACCACATTTTCTCACTTATAAGTGGGAGCTAAATATTGAGTACTCATGAACATAAAGATGGAAACAATAGATATGAGGGTGGAAAGGAGTGAATGAGACAAAAACTGAAAAACTGTTGGGTACTGTGCTCACTACTTGGGTAATGGGATCATTTGTACCCTAAACCTTAGCATCACGCAATATACCCATGTAAAAAATCTGTTCATGTATATCCTGAATCTAAAATAAAAGATAAAATTATTTTAAAAATAAATAAATTTATTATTTTTAAAAAATAACTACAGAAAAATTTAAAAAATACTGCTGAGGTTCTCAACAGTGGTTATTGTAATTTTTCACTCCAGAAATTCCATTTGATTCTTTTTAATAATTTGTAATCTCTATACTAATATTTTCTAGTTGAAGCATCATCCTCATATCTTCCTTTAATTTTTTAATCATGGTTCCCTTGGTTCTTTGAACATAATTGTCATAGTTGCTTTTGGGCTCTCTATTTTGTTCCATTCATCTATGTGTCTGTTTTTAGGCCAGCATCATAATGTTTTGATAGCATTTGATAAGGATTGCATTTTTCATTTATTTGCATCTTCTTCAATTTCTTTCTTTTTTTTTTTTTTTTTGCAGAAAAGAAAGAACAGTTAGAGAGATGCAGCAGAGGAGGAAGGCAGAAAAGAGATGAGATGGAAGAGGACATGATAGTTTTGTTTTTTTTTTTTAGAAAGAAAGAAAAAAAAGAATGAAGAAGAGGAGGAAAAAGAAAGAGAAAAAGAGAGAGAGAATGGGAGTATTGCTTTCTTGCCCAGGCTAGAATGCAATTTAGTAATGAGTTTTGAAAACCTCTTTTACACCGATAATTATACTTAATGATGTAGTCAGGAAAAAATAAGGGAAGAAAATAACAAACAAACAGCCAACCAATATTTCATTTAAACCTATGATATGCTATGCGATTACTGAGGAGTGATTTACTTCCAATTATGTAGTCACTTTTGGAATAGGTGTGAGGTGGTAATGTATGTTTTGTGTATTTGAAGTGGAGAGTTCTATAAATGTTTATTAAGTTTACTTGTTCCGGGTCTGAGTTCAAGTCCTGAGTGTCCTTGTTAATTTTCTGTCTCGTTGATCTATAGAATCGTTAGCTCTTCTTGTTACATTAATCCTTTTGCCATTATGTAATGTTCTTCTTTGCCTCTTTTGATCTTTGTTGCTTTAAAGTCTACTTTATCAGAGGCGAGAATTGCATTTCCTGCTTTTTGTTTATTTATTTTTACTCTCTGTTTGGTTGGTAAATCTTCCTCCTTCTCTTTGTTTTGAGTTTTTGTGTATTGTTGCATGTAAGATGAGTCTGGATGCAGCATACTGATGGGTTTTGGCTTTTTATCCAATTAGAATATATATAAGTTTAATACTGGTATTTGATGCTAGCTGGCTGTTTTGCCCATTAGTTGATGTAAATTTTTCATTGTGTTAATGTTCTTGCTTTTTGATATATTTTTGGAAAGGCTGATATTGGTTGTTCCTTTATATGTATAGTGCTTCTTTCAGAAGCTCTTGTAAAGCAGGCCTGGTGGTGGTGAAGTCTCTAAGTACTTGTTTGTTCGCAAAAGATTTAATTTTTCCTTCGCTCATAAAGCTTAGTTTGGCTGGATAGGAAATTCTGGGTTGAAAGTTCTTTTCTTTAAGGATGTTAAATATTGGTCCCCATTCTTTTCTAGCTTGTAGGGTTTCTGCTGAGAGATCTGCTGTAAGTCTGATAGGTTTCCCTTTATGGGTAACCTGACCTTTCTCTCTGACTGCCGTTAGTATTTTCTCCTTCATTTCAACCCTAATAAATCTGGTGATTATGTGCCTTGGGGTTGGTCTTCTTGAAGAATATCTTTGTGTTGTTCTCTGTATTACCTGAAGTTGAATATTACCCTGCCTTGCTAGGTTGGGAAAGTTTTCCTGAATGATATCCTGAAGAGTATTTTCCAACTTGGATTCATTCTCTTCGTCACATTCAGGTACACCTATCAAACGTAAATTAGGTCTTTTCAGATAGTCCCATATTTCCTGGAGGCTTTGCTCATTCCTTTTTATCCTTTTTTCTCCAATCTTGTCTTCTCGTTTCATTTCACTGAGCTGGTCCTTGACTTCTGATATCCTTTCTTCTGCTTGATCAATTCGACTGTTTAAACTTGTGCATACTTCGCGAAGTTCTCGTGTTGTGTTTTTCAGCTCCATCAATTCACTTATGTTCCTCTCTAAATTGTCCATTCTCGTTAGCATTTCATCAAACCTTTTTTCAAGGTTCTTAGTTTCTTTGCATTGGGTTAGAACAAGTTCTTTTAATTCACGGAAGTTTCTTATCACCCACATTTTGAAACCTGCTTCTGTTATTGGAACACACTCGTTCTCCATTAAGCCTTGTTCCGTTACTGATGAGGAATTGCGATCCCCTGTAGAGGCAGAGGCATTCTGATTTTGAGTATTCTCTGCCTTTTTAGGCTGCTTTCTTCCCTTCATTATATATTTATCCCTCTGTTGTCTTCGTAATTACCGACTTTCTAACTAGGTCTCTGAGTGGACGTCCAACTTTTTGATTCCCAGCGCCGAAATCTGAGCAATCCACTGCGCCAGCCAAAACAGCGGTGTTAAGATTGATGGTGCTTTTCTGCCCGGGAATCTCCGGATTCTGCACCAAGAACTGCCGCTCTAAGGCACCAGCTAAACCACCGCACCGGCCACAAGAGTCGCCCTGGCGACCCGTGGGGCTCCTCCGCTGGGAATCTCTTGGTCCGTGAGCTACAAATATTCGTCTGAAAATGTGGCGTCCTCTCGTTCTCTGCGCTTTCACTGGGATCTAGGTGCCCGAGCTGCTAGTGATCAGCCATCTTGGATCTCTCTCCCTTCAATTTCTTTTATCAACGTTTATAGTTTTCAGTGTACATATCTTTTCCTCTTTGGTTACATTTATTTCTATGTATTTTTGTTATGCTACTGCAAGTGGGACGGTAGCATAACAAAAACACTTGACATCTTTTACAGAGAGTTCATTGTTACAGTAAAGAAAAGCAATTGAGTTTTTGTTTATTTCCTGGAACATATTTTTAATTACATTATCTTTAACTTTTTTGATTCCGAATTAAACAGTACAGCAGTCACAGAAGTATGATTTAGTGAAGCATATAATAAACACAAATTATGTAAAATATTTATTGCAAAAAACTGATCTTCTTCCATGTCAATACAGTATAATAACATCGCCTCAAGCAAATAGTTGCATGTCTGCCAAATAATCCTATGAGTGGCAAGGTGCCAATCATAGTTTATGTGACAAAGTGTTGAATAATATTTCAAGCAGAGAAAGTTTTCAAGAGTTTACTTCATTAACAAATATCAAGTAGCAATAACATTTTTAGTAAACACCAAGAATTATCCTTAGCAAATGATCACAGGAACAGAAAATCAATACAGCAATTGATTTTTATGTATTGATTTTTTCTAATGCAATTTTATTAATTTATTGTTCTAACAGTTGGTGGATTCTAAGAGGTTTTCTACACGTAAGATCATGTCATATGCAAACAGAGATAGTTTTAACTTTTCCTTTCCAATGTGGATGCTTTTTTTTTCTAACCTAATTCCTATGGCTAGGACTCCCAGTACTACGTTTAATAAAAATTGTTAAAGTAGGCATCCTTGTCTTTTCAGATCTTAGAGGGAAAGCTTTCAGCTTTCACTATTATGATGCTAGCTGTGAGTTTGTCATATATGGCCTTCATTACGTTGAAGTACATTTCTTATACCTATATTGTTGAGAGTTTTTGTCATAAAAAGAGTTTTAATTTTGTTAAATGCTTTTCTACATCTACTGAGATAATTATATAATTTTCATTCTTTAAGATTTCCATATATTTTTAAAATTTCCATATGTTAAATAATCCTTATATTCTAGATATTAAATCCCACTTGATGAAAATGTATGATCCATTAATGTGATGTAGGATTCAGTTTGCTGGTATTTTGTTGAGGATTTTTGCTCCTATGTTTATCAGGGACATTTGCCTACAATTTTCTTTTTCGTAGTGTCCTTATCTAGATTTGGTGTCAGGACAGTGGTGGCCTTGTAAAATGAGACTGGAAGTGTTTTATTCTCTTCAAATTTTTGGAAGAGTTCAGGAAAAATGGTTATGGATTCTTCTATAAATGTTTGATAGAATGCAGCAGTGAAGCAGTCTGGTCCTGGGCTACTCTTTATTGGAATGTTTTGGACTACTGATTCAGTTGCCTTACCCCTATGGGTGTGTTTAGATTTTTTTATTTCTTCATGATTCAGTCTTAGTAGATTATATGTGTCTAGGAATTTATTCATTTATTCTAGGTTACACAATTTGTTGGCATATAATTTTTCATAGTAGTCTCAATTTTTTGTGTTTCTGTGTTATCAGTTGAAATGTCTTCTATTTCTGATTTTATTTACTGAATTTTATCTTATTTTTTTCTTAGTCAAGTTAGATGTTTGTCCATTTTTTTATCTTTTAAAAAAACTTAGTTTCATTGACTTTTTCTGTTGTTTTCTACTGTCTATTTATTTCTGCTCTGATCTTTGTTATTTCCTTCCTTCTGGTAACTTTGGCCTTGGTTTGTTTTTCTCTGTCTAGTTGCTTGAGGTATAAAGTTAGATTGTTTGAGAGCCTCCTTTTTTCTGTAGGCATTATTGCTGTAAACATCCTATTGAACTGCTTTTGCCACACCCCACAAGTTTTAGGACATTCTGTTTCCAGTTTTGTTTATCTCAAAGTATTTTTAGATTACCATTTTGATTCCTTGTTTAAGCCATTGGTTGCTATGGAGTCTGTTTTTAATTTCCACATATTTTTTAATTTTCCAGGTATTCTCTTGTTACTGATTTCTAGTTTCAAATCACTGTGGTCAGAAAAGATACTTAATATAATTTACATCATTTTTAATTTTTTAGACTTGTTTTGTCACCTAATATATGGTCTCTCCTATCTATATATGCTGGAGAAGAATGTATATTTTGCTACTGTTGGATGGAATGTTCTATATGTCACATACATTTGGGATAAAGCATAGTTCAATTCCAATGTTTTCATACTGATGTTTTGTGTAGATGATCCATCCATTATTGAAAGTAGGATGTTAAAATTCCTAGCATTATTGTCATACTGTATATTTATTCCTTCCGTTTTGTTAATAGTTGTTTCATATATTTAGGTTCTTTGATGTTGGGTACATATCTATTTATTATTGATATATCCTGGAGGAACTGACCGTTTTATCATTATTTAACGACTGTCTTAGTCTCTTATTACAGTTTTGGGGTTTAAGTCTATTTTGTTTAATGTAGGTTATCCCTACTTTATCTTGGCTTCCATTTGTATGAAATATTTTTTCATCCCTTCATGCTCAGCCTATGTATGTGCTTAAAACTAAAGTGAATGTCTTGTATTTAGCATATAGTTGTATCTTGTGTTATCCATTCAAATACTTTATGTCTTTTTATTAGAAAGTTTGTTTACCTTTAAACTAATATTAATAGGTAAGGATTCTACATCATTTTACATTTATTTCTCAGCTCGAGAATTTATGTTTCCTTTTTTAGTGATTCCTCTTTGTTGAATGACTTGTTTTGCCCATGTATTGTTTTTCTTATTTCATTGAGTTTTTTTTTAAATCTGTGTCTCTCGAGTTCACCGAACTTCCTTAAAATAATTATTTTAAACATTTTGCAGGAAATTTATAGATTTCCATTCATTTGGGGTTGATTACTGAAAAATTGTCAGGTTTTGGTTGTGTCGTATTTTCTTTATTTTTTTAATGGTTCTTGAGCTCTTGCATTGCTGTCTTTGCACTTAAGCAGTCATCTCCAGCATTTACTGACTGGCTTGGGAGAGAAACATTCTCATTAGTCATTCCAGCTGGGGATTCTGAGGCTCTCTCAGACGTAGTCCATGCATGCACCTGCTTCACACATCTTGTTCCCTCTTGTGGGTGGAGAACATTTTTAATATTGTATGCCTTCTTTTGATCCCAATACACCAGGCCACGTTCTGTGAGCCTCTCAATTATTTTTCCTTGGGTAGTGTCTGAAATGCACACTCTGTATGCCTTCTCCCAATCCTGCAGTCAGGCCAGCTGTCTGCATATGCTTGAGAGCCATCTGAAGAGGCTCACGCTTGTCATCCATGGGGATGCATGTGGGATGCTGGCTATAGAAATAGAGAGTGAGTTGTATGGAGCATTGAGCGTGCCCATGGGCCAGTTGGTGGGGATCTCCAGGTGAAGTGTCCCAGGCAACTCACGAGTGGACCTTCTTATGAAGTCTGTGAAGTGGTTTGTAGGATCCATGGCCATTTGTTGAGGGCTAAGTCCTGCTTGCTATGAGTCCCTGCCTTGCTTACCTGTTCCCAGCCCCTCTCAACCACTCGGCCACACTGCTTACCTCAGTATTCTGGGTGGGCAAGTAGTAAGTGGGCTCAGGATGCCAAGTACTCACTATTCCCTCATTTGCACCTATGGGAGGAATTGTGACCCGAGGGGGAGGTCTCACTTGGCACCGAGCTGTACCACATTGGGAGAGGAGTGATGCAGATAAGTGACATTCTTCTTCTTACCCTTATTAACATATCTATTCTCAGATTTTTTGCTCCAACTGTGTGCTGGAACTTCTTTGCTAGACTCCTGGACTCCCATAAAGTTACTCTCATCCATAGGTAGTTGTCAGAATTGATTTTTCTATGAGGAGATGATGGTAGAAAACTCCTTTTCTGCCATCTTGCTGATTTTTCTCTTCTCTCTTCTCTCATTTGTTTTTTTTAGGTACAAACTATTCTCCCAATAAATAAATATCAGCATGTGTTTATATTTTAATTACTTCTAAAAACTGCATCCTTGTCAACTTTGAGGTAAAGGATCTGTGAAATAAGAGATGCAGAACAGGAGAGGAGCGCAGGAAATCAGCTTTGAAATCAGATTGCCTAAACGTATATCTCAGTTCTTTATACCACTTATTAGATACGTGATTATCAATAATTTACTCCCCCTCTCCATGCTTTCTTCTCATTCTAAAATGCAGATAATAACTGTACTCAGTTCAAAGGGCTGAGAAGACTGAACTAGTTTATTTATATAAAGTATTTAGAATAATATCCTACAGTATTAGAGAAAATATGTAATGTCTATTTTTAATTAAAAGCTTTTCACATAGACTTGTAGAAAGAAGTAGAACTGCCTTCAATATTCAATTATGTCCTTACACATTTTATAGATGAGAAATCTACAAAAAAAAAAACATATATTTAAGACCTCAGATGAAACCCATATGTAGACATAATCTTATTTTTGTTTATGAGGATCCTGTGAAGCAGGCTGATTAGGTGACATTATAATGAGCATTTGTGAAAACGAGGCGCATAGCAGTCAATGACTTGCCTGTCTGGCTCAGGACTAGGGTAAGATCTGCTGAATGAATAAATATACTGCGTCACTTACCATGTTACTGAGTTAATTTTGAGTATAAAAAATAATAAATTGCAGCTGTGCATGGTGGCTTACACTTGTAATCCCAGCAGTTTGGGAGGCCAAGGCAGATGGATCACCTGAGGCCAGGAGTTCAAGACCAGCCTGTCCAACATGGCAAAACTTCATCTCGACTAAAAATACAAAAATTGGCCAGGCGGGGTGGTGCATGCCTTTAGTCCCATCTATTCAGGAGGCTGAGGTAGGAGAATCACTAGAACCCAGGAAGTGGAGGTTGCAGTGAGCCGAGATCACGCCACTGCACTCCAGCCTGGGTGACAGAGTGACACTCCATCTCAAAAATAAACAAAATTAAAAAAAAAAAATAGCCAGGCATTTGTGGCACACAGCTATAGTCTCAGCTACTCCAGAGGCTGAGGTGGGAGAATCACCTGAGCCCAAGAAATTGAGGCTACAGTGAGCCATTATTCTACCACTGCCCCTCTCTCAAAGAATAATAATTATAATAATAAATTGTACTTGAATAGTTCTTTAGAGTTTATTGTTTTCATGTAACTTATTCCAGCTACTTTAACAAGCGGTGGAGGCCGGGCATAGTGGCTCACGCTTGTAATCCCAGCACTTTGGGAGGCTGAGGCGGGTGGATCACGAGGTCAAGAGATCAAGACCATCCTGGTCAACAAGGTGAAACCCCGTCTCTACTAAAAAAATTACAAACAATTAGCTGGGCATGGTGGCGTGTGCCTGTAATCCCAGCTACTCAGGAGGCTGAGGCAGGAGAATTGCCTGAACCCAGGAGGCGGAGGTTGCGGTGAGCCGAGATCGCGCCATTGCATCCTAGCCTGGGTAACAGGAAAAAAAAAAGAAAAAAAAAAAACAAAAACAAGTGGTGGAGTAGGTAGTGCTATGTGAACAAAGGGATGTCTCTGTCCTTTGAGAGATTCCAAATCAAAGGCACACAGCTAGTGAGAGGTAGACTAGGACTGCCTCTAGGGCCAGTACACTTATGTCTCCACCAGGCTGCCTCAGCAAACTTGCTCTCAGGACAATTACATCATCTCCTACTCCAAGGAAGCTTCATATATATATGTATGTATTATTGCACTTTAGGTTCTGGGGTATATGTGTAGAACATGCAGGATTGTTGCATAGGCACATACATGGCAATGTGGTTTGCTACCTCCATCCCCCATCACATATATCTGGCATTTCTCCCCATGTTATCCCTCCCCAACCTCCCTAACCCAGCTGTTCCATCCCTCTTCCTCCCCAACAGACCCCAGTGTATGATGCTTCCCTCCCTGTGTCCATGTGTTCTCATTGTTCAACACCCGCCTATGAGTGAGAACATGTGGTGTTTGATTTTCTGTTCTTGTGTCAGTTTGCTGAGAATGATGGTTTCAAGATTCATCCATATCCCTACAAAGGACACAAACTCATCATTTTTTATGGCTGCATAGCATTCCGTGGTGTATATGTGCCACATTTTCCCTGTCCAGTCTATCATCAATGGGCATTTGGGTTGGTTCCAGGACTTTGATATTGTAAACAGTGCTGCAATGAACATACATGTGCATGTGTCCTTATAGTAGAACGATTTATAATCCTTTGGATATATACCCAGTAATGGGATTGCTGGGTCAAATGGAATTTCTATTTCTAGGTCTTTGGAATGGCCACACTGTCTTCAACAATAGTTGAGCTAATTTACACTCCCACCAACAGTGTAAAAGTGTTCCTATTTCTCCACATCCTCTCCAGCATCTGTTGTCTCCAGATTTTTTAATGATCACCATTATAACTGGCGTGAGATGGTATCTCAATGTAGTTTTGATTTGCATTTTTCTAATGACCAGTGATGATGAGCATTTTTCCTGTTTGTTGGCATCATATGTCTTCTTTTGAAAAGTGTCTGTTCATATCCTTTGCCCACTTTTGAATGGGTTGTTTTCTTGTAAATCTATTTTAGTTCTTTGTAGATTCTGGATATTAACCCTTTGTCAGATGGGTAGATTGCAAAAATTTTTTCCCATTTTTTTCAGTTGCCAGTTCACGCTAACGATGTTTCTTTTGCTGTGCAGAAGCTCTGGAGTTTAATTAGATCCCATTTGTCTATTTTGGCTTCTGTTGCCAATGCTTTTGGTGTTTTGGTCATGAAGTCCTTGC
Source organism: Aotus nancymaae (assembly GCF_030222135.1). NCBI lineage: Eukaryota > Metazoa > Chordata > Mammalia > Primates > Aotidae > Aotus > Aotus nancymaae. Next base: position 64,316,466 of record NW_026988447.1, on the reverse strand, counting down.
CTACGCCTATGTCCTGAATGGTTTTGCTAGGTTTTCTTGTAGGGTTTTTATGGTGTTAGGTCTTATGTTTAAGTGCTTAATCCATATGGAGTTAATTTTAGTGTAAGGTGTCAGGAAGGGGTCCAGTTTCTGCTTTCTGCACATGGCTAGCCAGTTTTCCCAATACCATTTATTAAACAGGGAATCTTTTCCCCATTGCTTGTTTTTCTCAGGTTTGTCAAAGACCAGATGATTGTAGATGTGTGGCATTGCTTCCAAGGCCTCTGTTCTGTTCCATTGGTCTATATCTCTGTTTTGGTACCAGTACCATGCTGTTTTGATTTCTGTAGCCTTATAGTATAGTTTGATGCTAGGTAGCATGATGCCTCCAGCTTTGTTCTTTTTGCTTAGCATTGTCTTGGCTATGCAGGCTCTCTTTTGGTTCCATATGAAGTTTAAGTTGGTTATTTCCAGTTCTGTGAAGAGGGTCATAGGTAGCTTGACAGGAATAGCAATGAATCTATTAATTACTTTGAGCAGTATGGCCAGTTTCACAATATTGATTCTTCCTAACCAGGAGCTTATTTCACATTTACAGCACTATTCAGTCAAGTGAATGGTGACTATTACTCAGAAACTTACTAGTGCTCATTAAGGAGCCTTGTTATTACAAAAGTTCACCATTTTTGTTCCACAACTAAGATTTTAAAGTTTCAGAAGGCAATTTGGGGCTATTGCCTCCATTTTTGTCCATTTTGGTAGTTTACCTGGGTGAGTAGTTTAAACCTGGAGGCCGTTGCAATTCTCCCATCTGTCTGCTCAGCTACCTTCACATTGTATTTTTTAATAGCAAGATCCTACTCTATGACTTGATTTCTCTCAATAAAGAAAATATTACCCCCATATCTGTTCACAAAGTAATGTGTGCTCTGGCTCACTCACTCATTTACCAACCTTATGCCAAATTCCTCAAATGTCAAAAGACACAGCAAGTTTTTAATCAAAGTTTTAATCACAGTTACATCTCTGTGAAATATCATAAATCACATTGTATAATTTTTCATAATTTTTTTAAGTTTCAGAGGTAGAAAAATGCCATGTAACATTCCCTCATGGATTAAAATATATTAATGTCAATATTTTACAAAAGAAACACTCTGACACCTTAATTAGGGTATTTAAGTACTGCTTATTTGTTCATTGAAGATTGATTTTTCCTCACGCTGGCTCTTACTGCGTTTGGGTATATTTTACACAAACAAAAACAACTGACTCACAACATGAGCTGTGATGATATTCATATAATATTTAAAATAACTTTTCAAAATATGAAAACAGTTTATTTCTGTTTAACTTTTTAAAATTACATACTCCTCCTAAAATATTTTTTAAGATGCAGAAAATAAACATCACACATCATACTGAAAGATAATCACAATTAATATTTTTAAATCTTGCTTCTAGATATTTCAGATATATAGAAATCATTTTCAATATTATTTTATAACTTTGTTTTCATTCACAAGGATTTGTACTTACTTTCCCATATTAAGGAACATAGATATGTAGTAGCCTTTTTTCTTTCATTAAAAAAAGTTTATAGCTTTTGATTTATTTTCTAATTATATCTTCATTCAAAGCATTCTATCATCATTGGGCAATACAGGTTTCATTTTTGGTTAGTTTTAGTTTTACCTTGGTTATTAATTCTTGGTCCCATCTACTCTTCCTATAAACACACTACTTTTAATATATTTGCCATATATCCTTGGATATATATTACAATGTATCCTTACAATGATTTCATATGATGTTAGCTTGTAGGCAGGTATGTGTTAATTTATTGCATTAGCAAAGAGCAGTGTACACCACCACAAGGTACTAACAAGTTGGATGAAGCAAGCCACACAGGAATACATTATTATTCATAATTCCCATTCGCCATTTTTTTTTTTTACCCATTTTGACTGCAGACACTGTCTTGAACATGTTTTGCATGGTTTTATCCCACCATTGTGCAAAAGAAGCAAACACAAGATAAAGAGTCAGAGGAATTTTTCTCTGGCACTTTCACGTTTTGTTCAAAACCTGAATACGTTGTTTCTCCATCAGCAATTTATGAAGATGTTTCTCTGTCCTTGTCTCTTTAACTCATCCTCTCCTCTTCTTCAAAACTCTTTCCATCAAACAATGTTTTTCTTATTTCACTGTAAGAATCTATATTTTATAATAGGTTTTTAGAATATGTATTAATTATAAATTTAACATTTTTTAAGTTCTGCCATGTTTTTTATTAGAATTATTATTTTCTATGTTAGAATTCTTTATATAATATTGTAAAGCTTTGGAGTGAGCTGTATGAATCATTTCTCCCATGAGCCCTGTAATTGTTATGAGTTTTCAGTTGTATTGTTTATTTCAGGAGCTCATATATTGTGTTTCCACATGAATGGGGCTCTATTTTACCACCAATCTATATTTGTGCACATGTAACTTATTGATTTGTGGTATCTATAGGAGTGAAATGACTGGATAATAGTTTATATGAATATTTAATTTAACTATTCACTAAAAGATTTCTTTTCAGAATGGATATAACGGTTCATATTTCCACCAGTATTTCCCCCATATGATGGTTTTACCAGCTAAATAACAGTCCATGTTATGGAAGGAGGTACCATACTTTTTTTCACCATCCATCTATTTTGGGGCCTTTGTGTTATTTCTACTTTTTGACATTTTACATTAAAACTCATAGATATACATCTGACATGGTTTGCCTCTCTTCCTACCCAAATCTCATCTTGAATTCCCACATACTGTGGACAGGACCCAGTGGGAGGTGATTGAATCATGGGGGAGGGTCTTTCCCATACTGTTCTCATGACAGTGAATAAGTCTCATGAGATCTGATAGTTTTAAAAACAGGAGTTTCCTGCACAGGCTCTCTTCTCTTGCGTGCCACCATGTGAGATGTGACTTTCACCTTCTGCCATAACTGTGAGGTCTCCCCAGCCATGTGGAACTGTTAAGTCCAATAAACCTCTTTTCTTTGTAAATTGCCCAGTCTTCGGTATGTCTTTCTCAGGAGCATGAAAACTAATACTACATCCTTCTATATTTAAATCTTTGTCCAGTATTTTGACTATTTTTAAAAGAAAATTTTCTAAAAATGTAGAAATAGTGGATGAGAAAATAACAAATGTATAATGTTTTTGATGCATATTGCCAAATTGCTTTCCAGAAAGCTTCTGCCAATTGCTCATTAGAAATTTTTCATATGTTCATTCACAAAATATTTATTAAATACCCATCATTTTCTAGGTACCTTTTTGGGCCATTAGAGATGCAACAAAGAGTGAATCACCATATTCTTTGGGGGAGTTTCGTGGAGGTGGGAAGCTAGAGAGGGACAGAATCTCAGCTGGGAATTAGCTTCAGGGCCAAGCAGCACTGACGTGGGCTGGTGGGAACATTTTTAGGAAGATATACGCCGAGCATTGAATTCTCTGCTCGCATTCGTCACAGTAGCACTCTCTGTCTACCTTCAGTAGTCTTTTACACATGCAAATGTTAACTTGTACTTTTAAAAAAACTGAGAAATCAAGTTTCATTCTACTTCAAGATTGACATAGTTTAACAGAAGGACAAATGAAGAGGTATAGAAAAATGGACCCTAAAACTAAGCTACTTCAGTGGGCACACAAGGTCAGACATGGAGACAATGAAAACACTTCAAAGAAATCTCTGGAACGTGATTGCTGCGAGGTATGGAATGGAAGTTCAGAACACCCTTACTTGCATATTACGGGACGGGGGATTACCTTAGCCGGTATCTGGGCGATATTTGCACACTCCATGACTCCCTAAGACCCAGGTCCTAGGGAGCGCATCATCTACCCTATCCAAATGGAATGTCTTGTCCATCCTATCTAAAACTGACCATACCTGCAGAAACCAGTTCTGGCTGCAACTAGGATATCAGATGAGAAAGCCTCTGCTCACAAGTTCCTTCCTACAATACTGCATTCTGAATAACCTACTGCTTCTGATAAAGCACAATCTCACTTCATATCAATCACATCTTTCCACCACTCCATACCTGCATTTATATTTCTAGGAACTGAAAAGGAAAAGGTTATGCTATAAAATCTCCTGTGAAATAGGACCCATTCTTGTTGATGGGCTTAGCGATCTTACATAAACTGAGTGATTGCTCTGAGAAAATATGCAGCATGTAAACCTACCAGCAATGTTATCCATTTGTTCCTCCCTAATAGATCAAGGGCAGAATGTCAGTAGTCCATGTTTGGGAGTCACAAAAATTATAGATTAGGAAGATCACTCAGTGTAGGAGCCTTATCAGGAGATGCAGATTGTTACCAGCAGCAAGGAAGTGACTGTTACACTTGCAAATGAGGGGTTGTATCATATTATATGCTTCACTGGGTCACTGTAAACACTTCTGGGGTGTCTTTGACTAAGGCACATCTTTGCCTCTGCATCCTTTTGAAAATATTTATAAGGTAGAAAAGTAGAAATCAGCTTAGACACTAATATCAATCTTGACTGTCTTCCAAGACCAAAGTTGATTTATTTTTCTGGGAGAGGACCATGGAAAGAAACTGATACTGCTATTAGGTCACCTACCCCAGCCACTGGGGACAGCTCATTGAAACACACTTATTTGTTTTTCATCTTATCTTAGTAGACTTTGTAAAGAATAAAGTTTCCACAACCTCCTAAGGAGAATTCATGTAAATATATATAAGGAAATTTCTTTGGTAGCCTAACTCCCTCTTATTAATTGTCATAAAAACGAGTTTTATTCTCTGCGAAACTCTGTAATCTCCAAGTCTATGGATTTCCCTTCTTTCAGACATTAAATTCCTTCTAAGAAAAATGAAGCAAAAAATATACAGCAAATTAATTTTTCTGGTACCAAGATGCCTATCACTAGGTCTGGAGGATGTATAATACTTAAAATAGAAAATATTACTCTTTCTTTCCTTCATTAATTACCCTCTTTGATATGAAATGAAAAAAGAGAATTTTTTCCTTCCAAAAGTTATGATTTTTCTGTTTGATAAAAATATTCTAGAAGCCAGACTTTCAAATTTCTTAATATTTTTAATAATTTCAATCTAAAATCCCTATCCATCTCTATCTACACCACATCCTTAATCCTAGATACTGGAAAGACCCAGAAGGAATAGAGAATAATGAACTGTTTCTATCAAGTAGCACCAACTTACAAAGACTTAATAACTTTGATAGTTTAAGATAAGGGTGTCTGGGGCTTAAGGAAAGAGAGCAATTTATTCATTCAACAAACATCTGTGAAGGGCTCATTATATGTCAGGCACTGCACTGGGTGCCAGAGATAGAAAAGTAAACAAGACATATTTAAACCATAAAATAATATGTGCTCCAATGGTGTCAACAGTTGCCGTGTATACAGCGCTTGGCACAAAGGAGGGAGGTTTCAATTTTAGGGGGGGTTTGAGAATCAGGAAAGTCTACTTGAAAGTTTCCCAAATTGAGATGGAAAGATAGGTAAATCTTTGTGAGGGACACAAGACAAAGAAAGGAAAAGTGGAAAAGGAAAAAACAAAGCTCTCATCCTTTAGGGACCACAGCACACAAGAGAGTAGCTAAATAAATGTTCACTGAACAGTTATCTAAACATCACACACAAGTTCTTACACATCAATATTCTCTACATTCAGAATTTAAGTTTGAACTCTTAATTCAACAAGAGTGCTTTTTGTTGTTGTTTTTAAGGACCATAAAAAAGTAAATACTTAATGACTGCTTTTTGGTAAAGAGAAGGGTTATATTTTGATTTTTTCAAATTGCAAGACTCTGACCTCCTTCCTCACTGCTGATTAGATAATGGGGAAAACACTGAGGCACTTTCTGTCCAAGGCAAAAAACAGCCACTGTTGCCCATCGTCTGGGCTGAGATTCCTTGGTAAGTCTGGTAAACTGTATTGTTCTTTATTTCTTTAACTTAACAGGAATGAAGAACATGCGTGCTCTTTTCCTGATGGAAACTGTGCCTCTTAACTTCACTCTAACTCCAACTGCATTTCAACAGAGAAAAAGAAAAAACACCATTAAACAGGAGCAATTTTCTTCCATGAGAATAATCAGAGCCTTCTACCCTTTCACTTCCCAAAACAATCAGCCAAAGTAAAAAAAAAAAAAAAAAAAAAAAGTGTCTCCATATTTAGCCTAGGTTCTGAGGAGAGTTCTCTGACTGATGGAGTATTTGGGCTTTTGCAATGCTGTAACATAGAAAGGGAACCACAAAGGTGGTAAACAGGAAAAGGAGAAGAATTAGCCAACATTGTTAAGTCGTTTTGTATGACCAAACGGTCAGAGAAGGCTGGGAAAATGAAGAGGAGAGAAAAGCCACAGAAAGGGAATGGGAACAGATAACAGAGAATGCAGGAGGTAAGAATCTGCAGGACACGATGGAAGTAGCCAGGTCTCAGAAGGGAAGTTTAAGAAATGTTGCTGCCCCCTATGTATTGAGAGCCCCTTCACAGCTCTCATGAAACACTAGTAAAAAGTTTGAATCGTTTTAAATGTACTCTGATTTTTCAGAATTCTATTTCTTTTATCATTCCTGTGCTCCAAGATTGGACCCTATAGCTCCAAGTTTCCTCAAATTTTATGCTTCTTAACGTGGACAGCAATAATATTAATCCTGCTCTGCCCAACACAGCAGCCACCAACCATGTGGCTAGTACTCGAAGTGTGGCTAGTCTGAGTGGAGATGATCTGCAAGGATGGCATAGACGCAGGATTTTGAAGACAGTAACAAAAAAGAAAGGAAGCAAAGTATTATGTTAATAATTTGTATATGAAGTACATGTTGAAATGATAAGATGTTGGCTATGTTAGGTTAAATAAATTATTAATATTAATGTCATCTGTTTATTTTTTTTAGCATGGCTACTAAAAAAAGGTCAAGTTACATATGTGGTTTGCACTTGTGGCTTGAATTATATTTCTATTAGATAGTGGTATGCTAATTTATAATGTAAACAAGCCATAAACAATGACTGTACATCCTGTATGAGAAGGACATTATATTAGTCAGGGTTCTCTAGAGGGACGAACTAATAGGAGATATATACATATATGTACATATATATATATATATATGATGTTATATTATATATAGGATATATAATATATATTTCTAAATAATGTATTCTACATGTATATATAATATTATGTATAGGAATATATATATGTGTATATATACATGAAGGGGAGTTTATTCGAAGAATTGACTCACAGAAACACAAGGTGAAGTCCCACAATAGGCTGCCTGCAAGCTGAGGAGCAAGGAAGCCAGTCTGAGTTCCAAACCTCAAAGCAGGGAAGTCGATAGCTCAGCCTTCAGTCTGTGGCTGAAGGCCTGAGAGCCCCTGGCAAATCACTGGTGTAAGTCTAAGAGTCCATACGCTGAAGAACTCAGAGTCCAATGTTCGAGGGCAGGAAGCATCCAACATGGGAGAAAGAGGTCGGCTGGGAGGTTAAGCCAGTCTAGTCTTTCCACACTCTTTTGCCTGCTTGTATTCTGGCCATACTAGTAGCTGATTAGATCGTGCCCACCCAGATTGAATGTGGGTCTTCCTTTCCCAGCTCAGTGACACAAATGTTAATCTCCTTTGGCAACACCCTCACAGACACACCCAGGATCAATACTTTGCATCCTTCAATCCAATCAAGTTGACACTTAATATTAACCATCACAGACTTTATATGAGATTTTCTATAGGATATGAAGCATTATAACATAGCACTGAAGTTCATGAGCTCTGGAGTGCATACTCCTGTGTTTACTCCTGTCCCCAGTATACATGAATATGCAATCTTGGGTAAAACATTTAATGTCTTTGGGCTTCTTTTTTGCAATCTCAAAAGTAGAATTGCTAATAATACCTTCTTCACAGGGTGGTTAACATAGACAAAACATTTAGAAGTGTTTTACATGCCTGGCACATAATAAGAATTCAATATATATTAGCTCTTATTATTAGTACTATTGAGGAGGGAAGGCTACTAAAATGTGTTGAGTGCTCTTCTAGATTGTATTTTATTTACGTCTTTATAGTTTCATGAGGGCAGGGACTATTTCTGTTTTGTTCTCTTCTTTATATGCAATAGATAATACAATGTGTGGAAGGAACATATTTATTAAATGTTGAATAAATGAGTAATTAGGAAATAATTAATGGAAAGCACAATTAAATCCATTTTAGAGAAGGGATAATTGAGGTTTATGAAATTTCAGAGGTTAAAAAGGTTGAACGAAGTCAAACGCAATTCATAAATGTTAGAATTAACATTTAAATCCAAATGTATGTGAATATACACAATCTGTGAACTCAAGGAGCATTCTGTCTAGAGACATAAAATGTATTTTAAATAAATAAAAACAATATTAATACTACTAGCCCATAAAGGATGTTATTTAATTAACCTGATCAATGCTTACTAGGGAGGCTGAGTATAGAAACATTTCACGTCTAGCAGGGGTGGGCAGGAAAAGCTCGGAAAAGATAGGATGGAAGCTGGACCCCTTGTGAAGGCTTGAGCTTGATTTGGTGGGTGCTTGGTTTGAAGGAAGAGAACACTCTTTGAAAATAAAACAGACTGAACACAAATGTGGAGGTTGGAATCCCTAAGACAGGATCTGAAGTTCTGGAATGGCTCTTTTCCTGGAGAAGAGAGTACATGTAAATGTATTAATAAGATTTACGCAGAAGCAGACTTGGGGTTAGATCTTAGACTTTGAATGAAGGCCAGCCAAAGGAGTTAGAAGTGTATCAAGCAAAGAATGGGATATTACTGTTTTCTTCTTTTGAGTTAGTCAAGACATAATAGTAGCAATACACAGGAAGAAGTAGAAGAAAAGGAATATTGGAGGTGGGGAAATAGTCTAAAAGACGATTGAAAAATCCAGCCATGAGGTAGTAAAGATAAGCATTAGAGATTCCAAAATAGGAATGGGAAGAAATTGAGCAATTTAGGAGATGTGAGGACAGTGTTCCAGCTTCAAGGATTTAATCTGAATGATTAGTCACTAAACGGAAAATCTGTGACCCAATTAAGTATCAAAACGCGTGCTGTAAGTAGAATGGCGTTTCAATGCTGTTCATCTGTCTGGGATTTTTTAAGTACTTATTCGTTATTTCTCTTATCTTGCACGTAGCACACAGCTGGTTTGTCACAAGGTAGCCATATAACTAAAAATGCCTAAAAAATTGAATTCCTGCTTTTTATTCCTATGCTTTAGCACAGGCTTTTCTGTTATTTTATATAATTGTTTTTATTACTGGAGTTAATTTAGGAACTCCTGTGGTGGCTAAGAGCATTCATTCACAATTCCTTTCTTCTCTCTCCTTCCTGTCTTTGTTTCCTGTGTGAAGAATATACCATCTCTCCTCTTCCAGCCCAGAAATCTCTACCCTGACATCTAACATTTAATCTGTGTTTTAAAAGATGACCAGTTGCTACTAAAATTGCTCACAAATAAGAATTTTTTAAAATTAGACTTTAATTTCTGGGGTACATGTGCAGAACATGCAGGTTTGTTACATAGGTATACATGTGCCATGGTGGTTTGCTGCACCCATCAATTAAAATAATTCACATTTTAGGTCTCAACTTAGCAAATATTTTGTGAAGCCTGCTTGAACTTTCCGAAGCTGGTTTTTTATCTGATTTTCCAGTTAATATTTTTTAGAATTTAATACTATAAATTGTTTATTTTTGATAACTTATAGTATTGTTTTTGTCTGTTCTAGCTGCTGTAACAAAAGACCTGAAACTGGGTAGTTTATAAAGAACAGAAACTACTGGCTCACAGTTCTGAAGGCTGGGAAATCCAGGACTGAGGGGCTGGGCCAGCATCCGTCAAGGAGCTTCCTGCTGAGTCTTCCTTTAGAGAAAGGCAGAAGAGCCAGAGAGGGCAAGAATGAGTGAATTCATTCCCACAATAATGGCATTAATTCATTCATTAGAATGAAACCTTTATGATCTAAACACCTCTTAAAGGCCCCACCTCCCAATACTGTAAAAATGGCAATTAAATTTCAAAATTAGTTTTGAAAGGGACATTCAAACCATAGCACTCTCTCTCATTGGTCTGCAACATTTTGAGGATAATGACCATGACTTAATTATCTTTTTAGACCCAGTATCTAGAACAATATTTAGTACTTTTAGCAAACTAAAATATAAATACAGAAATATATTTTTATATTTATATATTCGCTTAATAAACATAAACAATAAGTGGCTAAAATTGAGATTTCTTTTTCAATACTGTTTTTGCTATACTAGGTCCACATATATATTCCAAAATTTCCACATAATTTTAGAAGTATTTTGTTTTAATTTCTGTCAAAAATTTTTAAAAGATTATCAGAATTTGGTAAAGATTGGATTAAATTTATATATTAAATTGAGCAAAACTGATGACTTCCCCACACTGGGTCTTTCAACAATCAACATATTCTATCTTTCCATTTCCCTCAGAAAGTCATATAATTTTCAATGTAGAGGTTTAACACAGCTTTTGTTAAATTTATACCTAAATATTATAGGTTTATTGCTTTTTGAAGTGATAATTTTTAGATTTCTTGTTTCATTTGTTTGGGATACTATATTAAACTGCAATCAGTTTTTCTGTATTATCTATCTTTCTTGTAATCTTACTAAATTTATTTATAGCTCTAACAGTATTTTATATTCTATGTATACCATCATGTTGTCTTTCTAAAGAGATTTAATTCTTCTTTTACCTTCTTTTCATTTTAACGATTTTTTCTTTCTTTAGTGCAGTGACTAAGATCCCCAGCATAACGCTGAATGTAAGTGGGCATCCTTGCATTGCTCCCAAACATAAGAACATATTTATCTTTCAATACTAAGTATGATGAAGTATAATATTGGCTGTCAAACACATTTTCTGTATCTACAGAGATTACATGTGATTTTTCCCTTTTATTATGGTAAATTACATTGATTTTTTTTGAAAGGTAAAGTAGCCCTACACTACTGCCTGACACAAACCCCACTTAGTTATGATAATTCTTCTTTTACTTGCTTGCTAGTTTTTCTTTGATTGCCCAGTATTGTGTGGAGAGGTTAGTCTAGAACCCAGTAACTTCATCATGGCCAGATACAAAAATGGTCAAATCACCATCTTTAAAACTTCATGGGACTTGGATAATCCTGACAAGCTCATTGAAATGCTCAAGAAATATCTCACAAGGTGAAGATTTAAATTAAATTACAGAGCGTATTACAATGTAATAACGTACTCTGCATTAGAGCTTTCTGGGGCTGCCATAACAGTGCTGCAAACTGGGTGGCTTAAAACGAGAATTTATTCTCTCTTAGTTTTGGAGATGAGAAGTCTGAAATCAAGGTGTTGGCAAGGTTGATTCCTTCTGGAGGCCCTGAGGGAGACTCCGTTCCATTCGTCCTTCCTAGCTTCTGATGGTTGCTGGCAGTCCTTGACATTCTTGAGCTTGTGGACACATTATTCCAATCCCAGCCTCCATTGTCACATGGAATTCACCTTGTGTGTCCTTGTGTCTAAATTCCTCTCTTTTTAAGCACACAAAGCATTAAATTAGGGCTCACCCTCATCCCAACTTGATTATATCTGAAGGGATGTTATTTTAAACTACTGTCATATTCACTGGTTTCGGGGAGACATGAATTTTGAGGAGATAGTCCAGCATACACTTGAATTCCACATTTGATTATGCTGTTGTAGAACAAAGACACTTTTCTGAAATAAAGCTTTTGATAAACCATATTTTAAGGTTAAACTGCTCCGTGTGCTAACACAGCAGTGTTTCACGTTGTAAGCAGAGTCTCATTTCTGCTGACATGAAACATTCCTTTACTACATATGCTGCTGGGCTCCTCGGGGACTCAGAACACTTTCTCATTCTTGCAGAAATATGCTTACATTTGAGTGGTGGTTCACAGGAGATTAGGACCTAAAACTGAGAGGAGCACAAAAACTTTAGCTCATTCTAGAGGAGATTGACTTGGCTGGGTGAAAGGCTGAGTGAAACTAGACAATTTCTATTTTTAAGGTTGGATAACTCAGACCTGAAGAAATCTAGCCACACACAGAGAGAGACACAAACACACACACACACGTACATGTTCTGCAGGTAGACAGCGATATCTCCTTCAAAAAGGTTGTACCTTTCCAGTCATTCATCATGAAAGTGACAGATACTGGAAGAAGAAATAAGGAATTGAAGTTAAATTCAAGACGAAGGTCAGGTGAAGGCGCCATCTCTCCTGTGTCCAGAACGCCCAAAGCCTGGACACTGATTCTAGAGGATCTTTAGGGCACTCCTGGAGTGGGATCAGCAGGCCACTACCAAATGGTTTGGTGGCTCGAGAAAGTAGGGAAAGTGCTTTGTAATTAGGTAGGAAGGAACCTTGTAAGGAACACCAGAGGCGTAAGCCACAGTCTGACAGCTATACTTGCAAAATGTGACTTCAAAGTTACTCTGTTTTCCTAGCGATTTCAGTAAAGCCCCGGTGAGTTAAAGTGTGGTGTCCAATGTGCTGTAAGGAATTAACAGTCTGTGTTTACAACCATCTGAGAGAGTAGCCCCTCTGTCCCCCTCCCCCGCCAACTCCTGCCACCATTCACAATCAAAGTCAACTTACTGCATAACAAATATTTGAACCAGAAACATGAGCCCTGTAGGAGACGACTCAATGCATTAACGGCAGCCGTTGAGTGGAGCAGAAATGAGGAGTGCAGAGCCAGATGGCCACAGAGGAGCAGCAAGGGCAAAGATCAGGAAACCTATATGAGACACCCCTAGCTTCCATTTGCCCACTCTCTGCCCCCCAAAGACGACAGAGAGACACACACACACACACCCAGCAGAGAGACAGGAAATGACCGAGATAAACAGAATGAGGTCTACTAGCATGGGCTATTAAAGGGTAGAAAGGAGAAGATTTGGGGTTTAACTGTTAATATAGTCTAACTTGTAGCAACCAGCAAATCAGCTGGGGAGGCCTGCCTCAGAATGTGAAAGTATCATATTGAAAAAAGAAAATGGAAAAGTGAAAGGTGAGTTAGTGAAAATACATGTAGCAAACTAGTCAGCTTCATAAGTACTGGTTTATTTGTAACATGGGGAGGACCCTTTCTACCTCCCAGGGCTGGGATGTCAGTCCATGATAGGAACGCTGATTTGGACAACAGGGCGGATGAACGGTCTTTCAACTTTCTCCTCAATCTGAAAAATGACACTTTCAGGGTTATACTATTTTCTTTTTTGTTAATATAAATCATAATAGTTCCAATTTTTTTCCTAAAGTAGTCTTACGTACTTCTAAAGATTTGAACAGAGGAGAAAAGTGTGAATGAGGCTATCCTTCACTTGTTTTTAAAAGAATCATTCTTAGGAACACTGTTTAAGTTTTTCTTTTCCTATTTTAGTTGATTATATATATGTGTGTGTGTGTGTGTATGTGTGTATATATATATATATATATATTACTGCCTTCTTGCAAACTTCTTTAAAAGTTAAAATTCTGTGTTCTCAAAGATGCCTTTGTTATATGTGCTGAAATTTTAAGTATTTTTCCATTTTCTCTATGTGGTAAAAGAAGCAATAACTTCTCAGGATTTCTATGATATGACAGCACTGTTGGAATATCAAAATACCATTGATCCTACCCCAACTATTCCTACCTCACACCATGCCAAACACAGACGTCTACAATTTTCTTAACGATCTCCAGACCTAAGTTTAACTGTATAACCCGCTTAAGTGTTTTATAGCTTTACTGTATTGTACCTTTCCTAAATTCTGCTCTAGCTACTTTAATTTGCTATTTTCTTCACTACCATAATTCTTCAAACTGTAATTCATCAGATTTTTAAAAGGTATTATTAAAGCATCTTGTTCTTCCATAAGTAAGTATTTATATATTAACTGTATGTCCCTGTCACTATGTTACGACTTTAGAATATAAATGAAGGATACAGCATGATCCTTATTCTATTTACCTTAAAACTTATTATCAAGATGGTATCTTAATACATCAAACAATATATCAAAGGAATAGAAAATAAAGCCATATATATATTTGGAGTCATGAAGATTTGTTAGAATTTGAATTAAAGGCTATAGGGAAAACCAAACCATGTGAAATAAGACTTAGAGGCTATAATGAGTATGGTGTTTGCTGGGGACTGTCAAGAGACTGCCCTGGCTAGAATTAAACTGGGCAAACAGGTATGATAATAAAAGACACACTCAAGGAAGGTATGGAATGCCTGAATGAGGAGGTTAGACTTAGGAATAGCATTGCTGAACATGCTTAATCCATTTTCGCTACATTTTGAGGCTTTGAAATATCAGGAAAATTAGAAGTCCAAAGCTACTTTAAGCAGTTAAGTAGAAAAATGATACATTCAAATAGTTGCTAAATAAAAAATGTAAGTGTAATTGAAGTAATTACTATTCTCTGGGGTGAACTGATTTTTTTAAAGCAGTTCAGAAATTCAGTGATGGGGACATAAATGGAAAAACAGAGTGAAAAATGAAGAACAACTACTTCTGTGTGTTGGGAAGTAGAAAGTTGCTGGGCCCATTGTATCTTCTATAATGCTGCTAGAAATAAGTAGCAGATCAGGCTTGAGAATGTAATTACCACTGAAATTTTAAATAGACACTTAATATAAACTGCAATAAATAAACTATGAAAAGGTACAGAAGCATTCAATGAAGGGAGAAAGTCTTTTAAAAACAGCAATTACTTAAATATTCAGAAGTCTAAAATAAGTTTCAACTTATTAAATTAAATGAGGACATTTAATTTGTATTTTCGAGGCATTTTTAAAACCCATTTAGCGTTCTAGAGTATTCCTGCTAAATGGTCTTTGAGCTTTATTAAATAATTTATAGTAGCCCTTGGCAAGTTATCCTTAACTACTCACAAGGTTCACTATAAATGAGAAAGAGACCCAGGTAATAGAGTGCCCTATATAAAATTAAGGAGAGAGATCAGATTACAAGTGGTGCTGATCACACTCATCCCACCAGTATTCCACTCTAGGCCACATGTTAAAGGAGTTTAAGAACAGAACATTTTTCTTAAGAGAAGCTGTAGGGATGGTGTGATGTTAACTTTTCTTGGACACAGGTAAGGTGGTGCAAAATTTCTTTCTGTTGCTTGGATTATTCTGAGTGTAGCAAATAAAGGAGGTTGACTTGAGTTTTATGTGCTATAGAATTATCTGAGCAAAGGCGATATATATTCCACTAGCCTTCACCTCTTTTATAGAGCATTCACACTGTGGCATCTCTGCAGTAGAAATTACCCTGCTCCTGACCGAGCAATATTCCCTGAGGCTTTTATTTTAGAAGACTGAAGGTGGAACAATGATATCTTTTTTTTTTTTTTTTTTTTTGAGACGGAGTTTCGCTCTTGTTACCCAGGCTGGAGTGCAATGGCGTGATCTCGGCTCACCGCAACCTCCGCCTCCTGGGTTCAGGCAATTCTCCTGCCTCAGTCTCCCGAGTAGCTGGGATTACAGGCACGCGCCACCATGCCCAGCTAATTTTTTGTATTTTTAGTAGAGTCGGGGTTTCACCATGTTGACCAGGATGGTCTCGATCTCTTGACCTTGTGATCCACCCGCCTTGGCCTCCCAAAGTGCTGGGATTACAGGCGTGAGCCACCGCGCCCAGCGCAATGATATCTTATTTACAGAAAGACCTAGGAAAAGGTATGAAAAGCTAATTCAAATGTATTTAGTTGTTATAATTTACTGTCTTGGTCTATTTGGGTCTGCTATAACAAAATACCATAAACTGAGTAGCTTATAAAAAACAGAAATTTATTTCTCACAGTTCTGGAGGCTGGGAAGTCCAAGACTGAGGTGCTAGCACAGTTAGTATCTGCAGAGAGCCCATTTTATAGTTCATAGATGATGCCTTCTGACTGCTTCCTCCAATTGTGGAAGGGAAAAGGCAGTTCTCAGGGGCTTCTTTATGACAGCACTAATCTCATACATGAGGGATCTTGCCCTCATGACTTAATCATCTCCTAAAGACCTCACCTCCTAACATCATCACACTGATGGTTAGATTTCAACATCAGAATTCAGGCTGAGGCGGGCAAATCACTTGAGTCCAGGAGTTCCAGACCATCCTGGGCAACATGGTAAAACCCTGTCTCTACATTAACAACAACAAAAACAAATTAGCCAGGCACAGTGATGTGCACCTGTGATCCCAGTTGCTCAGGAGTCTGAAGCAGGAAGATCTCTTGAGCTTAGAAGGAAGAGGTTGCAGTGAGCTGAGATTCTGCTGTTACAGGAAAGGGGTTCCTATCCAGACCCCAAAAGATGGTTCCTGGATCTCACACAAGAAAGAATTCAGGGCAAGTGTGTAGAGTAAAAATGAAAGCAAGTTCATTAGGAAAGTAGAGGAATAAAAGAATGGCTACTCCGTAGACAGAGAAGCCCCAAGGGCTGCTGGTTGCCCATTTTTATGGTTATTTCTTGATGATATGCTAAATAAGGGATTGGTTATTCATGCCTCCCCTTTTTAGACCATGTAGCGTAACTTCCTGATGTTTCCATGGCATTTGTAAACTGTCATGGCTCTAATGGGAGTGTAGCAGTGAGGACAAACAGAGGTCACTCTGATTGCCATCTTGGCTTTGGTGGGTTTTAGCCTGCTTCTTTACTTCAACCTGCTTAATCAGCAAGGTCTTTATGACTGTATTTTGTGCCGACCTTCTATTTCAGTCTTTGACTTAGAATGCCTTAACTTCCTAGGAATGCAGCCCAGTAGCTCTCGGCCTTGTTTTACCCAGTCCCTATTCAAGATGGAGTTGCTCTGGTTCACCTTTTACAGTGCCACTGCACTTCAGCCTTGGTGGCAGAGTAAGAGCCTGTCTCCAAAAAAAAAACCAGGGTATTTGCAAAAGATACAAATATTCAGACCACAGCACTCACTTAGTGGAAAACAATACCATCTGGCCCCCCAGTGCCTCAGAGTGCATTCCTAGGTTACCTTGGAGCATGTCTCTGTTTAGAGAAGAGCTATTTGAATGATCCTCTCTTTCTTTGCAATTGTAAAGTGAGGGTCATCCGTTAGCTAAGCTGGGTATAAGGATATAACAGACTCAGGGGAATTAGCCAAGAGGCCTCTTACTCTCAAGCCCAAGGAATTGGTAAATGGATTTATTTAATCCCAGGGCCTATACAAGGGAAGAAATCTCAACCCAAACCCCTGAGAACAAAAATTAGGCAGACAAGTCAGAATGTGTCAGAATGGCACAAATGAAGGCCCCATGAAACAGAATGACAACAGCAACAACAAAATCCTGAAATTAAACATCGTTGAGTTTATAAATATATGTAAAGTAGATGTTCCATTCATGATGAGGGTTGATTACTTATGGCCATATTCAGATGTTAATTCTATCACCGCTAGAATGCAAGCACCATTAAGCCAGAAGTTTCTGTTGCCTTTGTTGCTTGCTGACTCCCTAGAACCTAGAGGGCAACATGTGGTGTTGAGGTGAGAAATCCCTTGATCCAATAGTAGCCACTGAGGACACAGTGAGTCTGATTATGTCTAGCTCTTTCTATTATATGTTGTATCAGTCTTTCCCCCTGATGGTGTGGTTATGAGGACCGGAGTTGAGGAAGCAGCTTAAAAATGTCTGGAACTCGGGCAGGGCGCGGTGGCTCATGCCTGTAATCCCAGAGGTGGCTGGATCACGAGGTCAAGAGATCGAGACCATCCCGGTCAACATGGTGAAACCCCGTCTCTACTAAAAGTACAAAAAATTAGCTGGGCACGGTGGCGCGTGCCTGTAATCCCAGCTACTTGGGAGGCTGAGGCAGGAGAATTGCCTGAACCCAGCAGGCGGAGGTTGTGGTGAGCCGAGATCACGCCATTGCACTCCAGCCTGGGTAACAAGAGTGAAACTCTATCTCAAAAAAAAAAAAAAAAAAATGTCTGGAACTCGCAACATTAGAAAAACGAGGGGTAAATGTGCATGAACACAACTATAACTCACCTGATCACCAGATACAATAGATTGTATGTGTATGTATTAAGTAGAGAACAGAAGAGCCAAGAATGGATCACCAATGAGTGCTAGTTTAATTTCATATGAATATTGGATGGATTAAGAACATTCGGTGACTCGAGTATACATAGTGATACTTGCTCTTTACATCCTTTTTATGAATTACTCATATTCACTCCGCTAACTTTTTGTCTAACAATGTATGCTAATTAATTACTCCTGTAGTTAGTTTCACCTATTCTTGTTATATATTTGTTTCTCTTATTTCTTGAGCAGAATGGAATATTCATAAGTAATACAGTAAACACATCACATGCAAAGTAGGCACTCTGTAAACATTTGTTGAAAGAATTATGATACATAAAGGATCTGGTCTTGGCATAGCATATGGCATATCTAATAGAAGATTCCTTGGGCCAGTCATTCTTGCAGAATGATTAGGCTTAAGTAAAATGGCTGAGTACGGAAACTTGAGATAAAAAGAACTGAATCACGAAATAAGGGATGCCATGGTCACCTGAATCCATGAAGACCTTCCCATTTGTAAGCATTGTCTTTTAAATCTGCAATATCACTTCAAAAGTGATAATATGAAGGAAGCACAATATTGGTGGACCAATGAGATTCCAGTTACGTTTCCAAAGGACTATCAAAAGGAGATTAAATTGTTTTCATTGTGAAGTGCTAAGGTGCAGACAATTTTAGGTGGAAAGAGAAGAGGCTGAACTTCCTGCAATCATAGTATGCACAATTAAAGTAATTAGTTAGACAAAGTTGTATCTGCATTTGCATTCCAAGTTGGTGTACTGGGTTACAAACATTACAGTAGGAAATCAAACATTTTTCTGGTAAGTTTTCACTGACCAGTTCAGTGTTATTTCTGATCCATTGTGTATTTTATAGTTAAAACATATTCATTCTCTGAACCAGGGAACAGAGATTGAAAATTACTTTATTTTCTCATCCCAATCTCTAAAATAACAACAACAAAAGACTTTAATAAATATCTGATACAGATTCTTTATTGTTTCAGTATGTGTTCATTTGTCAAAGTAAACCTATGCATTTACATGGGTATATGTATAAAAGCAATGAGTGTTATATTCCTGTTATTTTCATATAAACTTCTACTTAAAGAAACACTAGCTGGAATACTTGCCCTACCCTAATGTAGCGGCCATATGACTTGGAATCTATAAGACTTTTCTAAATCTCAACTGTTTATTTACTGACACTGTAACACCTGATTTGACAGGCTATAGAGGAATATTTGTTCTTGTGTAATACGAAAATGTATTTGTGGAATTTGTAGAAAGGACAATCTATGAAGAATGCTGTAAAAATTAGGAGATTCACAATTATCAGCAAGGTATTTACTATTGCTGGAGACCTGTGGAAAAGTGGCTGGAAGGAAGGAGGTGAAAGTGTGGTCTCCTGAAGATTGTTCAAGGGAAGAACAGAGCAGCTGGGGCCAAGTTGGATATAGGAGGAAGTATAAAAAAAGACTTGCTAGTTGATAAAAGAAAGAAAACTTTTGAAAAAATGGGTTAACCAGTAATGGTTTGCTTTGTTTAAAAAGAGAGGCAAGTTGAAAGAATTTTTTAATTTTTTTCTAAACTCTTTCCAGTTATTTTCTTTTAGGTTTAAATGATAAATTTTCACTAGATGTGATGGCTTACTCCTATAACCAAGATGTCAAGGTGGAAGGATCTCTTGAGGCTAGGACATCTAGACTAGCCTGGGCAATGTAGTGAGATCCCATACCTACAAAAATAAATTGATACTATAAAAAGACAAATGTTATCAAAGATGGTTAAAGCATAAATGGAAATAATGCTTAGAAGACAAGGATGCTGTGCTTTGGAGTTTCAACATGCTTTATTCTGCTGTACAGTTCGTTTTTGGGATTGTTACTTTTAACTGTGCCGTATTGCTGATGCATATTTTTAACTTTTGTTGCTTCTATCACACCTTGTCAATTCTGAAGAAATTCTCCATTTCTAGAGACTTTACTATGGTAAAAAATCAACTGACACACACCTAGTACATTGAACCCTGGGGGCCCTCAATAAACAATTATTTTCTAACTGCATAGCTGAAAGTGACTTCAGGAACGTAGGCAATAAACCCAACTGCCTTAAAAATAACAGATGGTGATATCTACTAGGCGTTCCCCCTGGGGCCTTGTTAAATATACAACTGATGTCAGGAGACATCTACATCTTGTTGCCTGTTCAAAACGAGTAATACTTCGGTCATTTGCCAACATACGTACATATATGGGAGAGAATGACCTGTAATCACATTGATTCCTAAGCATAAGAGACCTGTATAATGCTTAGGAAAAGCCATCCACAAAGAGGGAGTAGTTGACAGTTGCAATCTGGATTGCAAAAGAGATGGAAAGCCAAAAGGATGAGATGGTGTGAGGTAATAATATACTTGGATAGTTGGAATTGATGAGTCAATCACTCAGTCATTAGGAATGTTTGATGAGAAAGTCAGGAAAATTGGAAAGATGAAACCAGGTACATATAAAAATTGTACGATACATATTCCTACCAGTTATCTTACCAAAGCTTAAGTTTGATCATGCTGTTTCTTTACTTAAAGCCCTATACTTAACAAGAAAAGAAATTTGACATGAATTTTAAATTTTGGGGTGGATGAGGCTTCCTAAACAATAGAAGAAAGAACAATAGACTTAACAACACGTATCTTTAAATTTTTCTACGTATAAAATAAAGGTCAACTAAAAAATGACGAATGTATTTTCAGACACTCAGTGTTAACTTGTTATTGCATAAAATGCCTCTAGAAATAAGAAAATCGCTAAACACTGACAGAGAAATGAGCAAATTGTATAAAAATTTAATTCTCAAGGTAGAAAATATATGTAGCCCACAACCTTTCTCTTTTTTCAAGAAGTTAAAGAGTATTTCTAATCAGAAGAATATAAATTAATGTACTTTTGCTACCAAATTAACAAAGCTTGCTTTAAAAATAAGAGTGCAGAATATTAGTCATATTTTCTAGCAGAAAAAAAGATGAACAAGGTTTTTAATCATCAGATTATTAGTGTTTTAAAATTTTAGTTTCTCATCTTTGTCTCTTAGCTACTCATACAAGCTCCTCTGTGAGGAGGCCCCCACCCCACTCCAGAGGATCTTCAACCATCTCTCTTCCCAGTTACTATCCAGCCAACGTGGAACGTGCAGGTCCCCAAATATGCCATAGATTTTTACGTCTATGACAAAGGCAGCCGTACTAGAATGTGTTGTGGGTTTGTTTACCTGACAAATTTTTATGAAAGCCCCGCCCTCAACACGCTCCACCCTCTTTAAATCTTGGCAGCTACACTTCCATTTTCCACTTCCTTTCACCACCTCAACCCTTCTGCATCTTGACAATACTACTTTGGTTCCATATTTTAAACCTCATTTTAGTAATTGATTTATGTATTTATCTTGACTTAATTAAATTAGAGGTTTCTCCAGAATAGGTATGATGTTTTAATCATCTTTGTATCCCAAGTTTCTACCAAAGAGCTTGATAGAAGAAATTGTTTGCTGATATAAGTTAAATTAAAACTTTTAGGTCTCCATTAACTCCTTCGGTGTAAATTGGTATATTGCAGTGAACATGTAACTTTTAACCATCATTGTATGCACACACACACACACACACACACACACACACACGTTTTCTCTATAGGTGCCTAGTTTAAGTCTTCTGTTAAACTGGAGGTTTTATATATGCAGTTTCCACCACAGTATATGAAAATATAAAACTTCTATTATTTAATTGCTTTAGTTCACAAAACTAAATCCTCAAAGCTCAAGAAATCCCATGGCTTAATTTCTTTCACTCTGGAACTGCCATCAGGGAAGCGTAATATAAACAGGCTTAATGGCTAACTAAATAGCGCTGCAATAAAAACCCAATAACTTGTTCAAATATCAAGGAGGCATGTTCAGTTATTTTCACCCACACTTTCTTTCACTTATCCCAGAAAATAGTGTTTTCTGCTAGAAAAACAATTTTTTTCCCAATTTTATTTTAGATTCACAGGGTGCAGGTACGGGCTTGTTACATGGGTACACTGCGTGATGCCAATGTTTGGGTTATAAATGATCCCATCACCTAAGTATTGAGCATAGTACCCAATAGTTAGTTTTTCAGCCCCTAAGCTTCCCCTTCCCCCTCCATCGTCCTCAGTTTCTTCTGTTGCCATCTTTATGTCTATGAGTACCCGACGTTTAGCTCCCACTTAGAAGTGACAACATACAGTATTTGGTCTCTTGCTCCCATAAAAAGAAATTTTTGATCACAGACTTTATTTCATTTAGGTTACTAAGAGATTTTCACCCTGGGTTTTGACATTGTTAGATCTTAAGACCAATTATTCTATCATAGACTACATGATATGCATTTTAAAAAGAACATGTGATATACAATATCTTACTTAACGAAGATTCTTGGTGAATGTGTCTATATAAATTCATAACCCATTAATGAAAGATGGTTCTGCAACTATCATGGCTTTTAACATCTAAAACATTTTAGAGAGGAAAATAATTTCCTGAAATATACTTTATGTTTTCTATATCTGTAACAAAGAGCTCAGTTAATTGAAATTTTCTTGATGCTTCAGGGTCAGCAGTATGCACATACATTGTCATTTTGTGCCCTAATTCCTTAAGGTCAGGCATTATACATAAACCTGCTTGGAGATATTTTAGAATCTGTCCCTATATTAATGAATTTCAGATTATTGTGCTTTTAGGCCTCTTTCACTTTCTTTGTTTTCAGCTGAAACCTATCTTTGTTGTTACTTAATTAATTTAAAACTTACACCATTCTAAGCTTGTTAAATTGCAAGTACATTTTTCCATATCTCTCACTCAGTCAACTTTGGAATGACTGAGCGTGGCTTAATTCTACACTCCGGATACAAATGTCCCATAAGTTTATTTAGCGAGTTTTCCAGGATATCCTGGGTTGACTGGAGCATGCTGATGTTTAATCAGTTGGGTCCTTCAGAGAGCTGACTGAGACAGAGTTAGGAGGGCAAGAGGTTAATTGGAGGGTAATTCCAGGAGGAAAGAAAGCAGGTTGGACAAGGAAGGCCCAGAATGCAATGAAGATGTGACAAATTCTGGGTCAACCCAACAAGGAGCTCCAAAGCAAAAAACACCCATTAGAGAATTCCTATGTTGGTCAGCAATAGCTGGGCCCTCATAGCCTGGCCTGTAAGGCTGGAGACTTCCTGGAAGGAGTGTGGCTCCAGATTGACTGCTGAGATGGATTCTGAAGCCAAGGAGAACTGGAGGCTGTCAGCTGACTGCATCATTGCAGCTGAAAGGCAAGTGCTTTCTTAAAGAGAAATTCAAACACGCGTCCCTTCTTGCTTGCACTAATACGTATGTCAACTGGAAATGTGTCTGAAATGTGAGTTATTTCTAATATTTTCCTGTTTGAAACAATGTAAAATAATTTTTCACATAAACCATTTTATGGGTGCAAAGATATCTGCTGGATAATCTCTGACAAATGAATAAAATGTTTAGTATAGTTGTGATTTTTTAGATATTGTCAAATTGTTATCAATAGGGGTTGGTTTGATTTGTAATCCCATCAACAATTTGAGTGCCCATTTCCTCACAGTCTTGCCAATAAGTGTTTAGAGAAAACATCTTTAGACTATTACCAAACTGAAAGATAAGAACTGTTATCTAAGAAGTTTTAATTTTTCACTTTTGTTATTATTAATAACCTTGAGCATCTCTTCCTATATGTCTCACTATATATAAAAGGTGCCATCTGTAGGGGTTGGTACCTTAAAGAGTTCTTAAATCTTAATTTAAGAAAAAAAATCCCCAATGAAAAGTAAGCTAAGAAAATGAACAGATGAGTCATCAAAAATAAATGAAGAAGGATCTTACTACATATAGAGATGCTGAAGATCTTTAGTAATAACAGAAGTGAATATTGAAGCTTCTAGGATAAAAACGAAATGACAAGAATATGAGGAAAATCTATTATAGAAGAAAAATCTATTAAAATCTTTGGACAGGCAAGGTTTCCAGGATAAAAATGATACAAAAATCTATTATAATCTTAGGACAGGCAAGCCTTCAAGGATAAAAATCCTAGAAGCTTTAATTTTCACTTCTGTTATTACTAAAGATCTTCAGCATCTCCATATATAGTAAGATCCATTTTCATTTATTTTTGATGAATCATCTGTTCATTTTCTTAGCTTACTTTTCATTGCAGATTTTTTTTTTCTTAAATTAAGGTTCAAGAACTCTTTAATATTGGGGATATTAGTTCTTCTGCAGAATGAGTTGTAATGTTTTTTGTCAGTTGTCTTTTAACATTGTTTATGATTTTTTTTCACCTGCATATATGTCTATGTTCATGTAGTAAAATCAGCCAGTCTTCTTTTATGGAGCCTAGATTTTAAATAATAGTTTAATTGGCCTTGCCTGTCCTAAGATTATAATAGCTATTTCCCAGATTTTTCTCCTATAATAGATTTTCCTCAGATTCTTATTTCTTTTTCATTTTCTTTTAATTTTTGCATTTAAATCTTTATGAATTGGGGATTATCTTCATGCATGTTAGCTATACAAATATGTGTTGTTCCATGTCCTAATTTTATTTAATAAAAAGTAATTTTCCTACTGATTTTAAAATGCAGCCTTTATACTAAATTCCTATATGTATTTGTTTCTCTTTCTGGATTTTCTACTCTGTCCTATTGGACTGTTTTCATGTATTTTCTTTTCATTATTGATGCATTGTATTATAATACTATGTTTCAATGTTTGATAGGACTTGTTTTTATTTAAGTTACTTCTTTTAAGTGTGTTCTTCATTTTACTTGGTTTATTTTATATATGATATTTGGAATCATATTTTCTATTCAAAAAAGTAGATATTTTTTATTGTGATTATACAAAATACATTGATTAACTAAGAAAGAACTAACATCTTTGTAATGTTGAATCCAAACCAGGCATGTATGTGTTTCTGTTTGTTAATACAATCTCTGCGTATTTCAAGAATGTTTTAGATATTTTCTCCTATATATTTTCTATTGGTATATCATAGTGGTACATATTTTGAGGGTACATGTGATGTTTTGATACATGTATACAATGTATAATTATCAAGTCAGAATAACTGGAATATTCATCATCTCAAACATTTATCTTTGTGTTGGGAACATTACAATTCTTCTCTTCTAGCTATTTTGAAATATACAATGAATTATTGTTAACTATAATTTCCCTACTGTACAACTGAATACTAAAATTAATTTCTTCTATCTACTGGATTTTTGTACCCATTAGCCAAATTCTCTTCATCCCTTCCCTTTTTCATGTCTTATCAAGTTAATTTCTAGACATTTTTAATTGGTGCTCTGTAGGCAGTTTTCTGATCAAGCAGATCTTCTATTTGTAGGTTTTTATATATATATATGAAAAGTATTTATTTGTGAACATTAATTTTAATATCCCAAACCTTATAGAATTCTCATGTTTTTAGTTATCTTGCATTTCTGGTTTTATAGTTATTTTTCTTAAATTGGTAATAATTTTATCTCTTTTTCAACTTTTATATTTCTAATATATTTTTCTTATCTAATTGTGTTGGCTTATCACTCCAGTGCAATGTTAAGTATAGTAGAAGGGATAGTCACTATCTTTGTGCTTTTCCTGATTTTAGCAGGCATTTCTCCATTACATATGATGATGGCTTTGGGGATGATTCTATATAGACACACATATATACACACACAAAAAAAATCCTGTTAATTAAGTATCTTCAAACTCCTATTTAGCAAGTAATAATTCTTAGTTATCAAAAATAGCTTAAATCTTGTCAAATGTCTTTAGCATCTATAAGATGATTATGTATTATACTAATACAGATTAACGGGTTTTTTAATATTAAAACATCCTTGTTTCTCTGAAATGAACTCCTCTTGCTCAAGTTGTATTACTCTTTCTGTGAACTGGTAAATTCTAATTTTTATTTTATATTGACTTCTTAAAATTTAGATGCATAAGAAATGTTTCTCTGTAGTTTTCATGATGAACTATCTCTTTTCAGATTCACTGGCAAATTACATTCACTTCATTTAAAAAAGTATTAGAAAGTTTTTCTGCATTTTCTACATCTAGGAAAAGATTAAATAGCATTGGAATTAATTACTCATTTAAGTTTGATAGACTTCCACAATTAAACTGTCTGGACATGAATCTTTTGTAAGATTAATGTTTTGACAATTATATTTATTTGTGAAAATGCATGTGCATTGTTCTTTCTCTTCTGGGTCAGTTTGTAAATTATATTTTCCTAGAAAATTATCTGTTTCATACAATCTCATATAATATTTGTATAGTACTTTTAAAAATTCTTATATTCTTTTGTTATTTCTTATTCTACATGTGTGTTCATTGTTACTTTGTGATTAGACTAGTTTGTTGCATATTACCTATTAAAAAATTTGCTTGTTTACATATTTGTTCACCTGTTTAAATTTTTTTAAATTCATTGAAATTTGTTTTTATATTTCTTAATTCTTTTTGTCTACTTTGATTTTCATTTTTCTGACTTTGGAGCCATATAATGAATTTATATTTCCATGCTTTTATTTTTATTGATAAAAGAATTCACAACTATAAGCTTTACTTTAATCAGGGCATTCACTGTATCCTACCGTTTGTCTCCACTTTTTTTTAACTTGCTGAATTTGAAAAGATAGACATTCTACAGTTTCTATTTTTCTGACGTTTTAACTGATATATTGTCCCATTCCATGGCAATGAAAAACTTGTTTGTAATATTTTTATTGTTTTAATATATTGAAGTTTTATATTTTGAGACCCAAAATACTTACAAACTTTATAAATGTACCGCGGACCCATGAAAGGAAGTGTTCTCTGTTAGTAGGGTATTGAGTCTGATACATAACATCAGCTTTATCTTCTTGCTTATGACATTTAAGTTTTCTGAATCCTTTCTTTTATAGGCAGTTCTCTCTTTCACCAATAGTATGGGCCCATCACTTCCATCATTATCATTCTTCATTTCTTTGCTGAACCTAAATCTTTGTTGGCCAATTCCCTCTTTTGATCATTTATTTTTTCAAATAGCATGTGAATTTATCACTGCTAGAGGCAACACAACTACACACTTCGCTATCTGTAAATGAACCGAAACAGAGGAATTTAGTAAACAAGCAGCAACAAACCTTGAAAAAAGCAACATAATTAATCACTGATGACGAGATGCATCTATTATTTACATAGTAATTTATGACATGAATGGCTAATAGCAGTGTTTGTTACAATACTTATAGTTAATGTACCCTGGTAACAGAAATGTGAAGTGTGTTTTCAGGAAACTGGTGGTCTGAACCATGGTAATTAAAATGTGTGCATATTAGAACCATCCAGAGATGACTCCCTGAATTTTATTCAATTAAACTGTTTTGGACTGAGAGAAGTGAATTAAAGTCTCATGTCATTTGTATGTTTTCCTTTTATCTAATATTTTCTGAAATGTCTGCCTATGAAAGTTTTTACTATTCACAGACACAATCATAGCGCACTTCAACCTGGAATTCCGGCTCAAGCAATCCTCCCATCTCAGCCTCCTGAGTACTTGGAGCTGTGGACATGTGTTGCCACACCCAGCTGAAATTATTTGTATAGGTAAATTAATCTAATTTATGTTTATAGAAAGGAAATATATGTCTGCAATGTATTAATTATTAATTAGAGCAATGTTTTCTTCAGTTGAATCAATTATTGTAATGTCTTTAATGCTTCTTCCCTGGTCAGTGACTTCTCATGACAACTATGATAATAGGTTTTATCAAAGTGATATCATTGCAGCTGTTATTTTGACTAGTGTAATTAAAATTCCAGTCAATATTTACGCTATGGATCTTAAGATTATTCTGAAAGTGATTATAATTTATAACTCTTATCTTTGATTCTGATATTAGGGTCCATGGTCTTGTTTCATCTTTCAGGAGAGGTCAGCTATTGCTGCTATAAGAGCTTCATTTTTTTGCAATATATAGTTTTCATACTTTATGCATTTGTGCTTAAAATATGCATCATCAGATACTAAGAGAAATGTTACAGTATCAAAATGCCTATTCTACAAATTTTACAAGAAATAAGTTGACATTTGAACTTGATATCTTCTAATATCTTTTTTCTTTGCTCTTCTCTGCCCTAGAAACACCGATCTCCCCTCCTAACTCCATTCTCCCAGTTATACTCTTTCCAGGCTGCCCACTACCTCCCACTGTAGGGATCCATTTAGACTTTTATTAAAATTTACTAGGCTACTACTCCAGGGCCTGCTCTCTCTTTTAAGTAATACTAAGTATTTGGTAATCAACATCTTACTTCTAACAAATCATTCATCTGAATTTTATAACAGAATTTATAAGATTAAAGTTTAATGCAAACATTAATTCACTTTTTAAAATTCTTTATTTCCACAGGTTTTGGGGAAACAGTTGGTACTCGGTTACATGAGTAAGTTTTTTAGTGGTGATTTACAAGATTTTGGTGCACCCATCACCTGGGCAGTATACACTGAACCCAATTTGTAGTCTTTTATCCCTCACTCCCTTCCTGTCCTTTGCCCCTGAGTCCCCAGAGTCCACTGTGTTATTTTTATGCCTTTGCATCCTCATAGCCTATCTCCCACTTATGAATCAGAACACACAATGTTTGGTTTTCCACTCCTGAGTTACTTCACTTAGAATAATAGTCTTCAATTCCATCCAGGTTGCTGTGAGTGCCATTAATTAATTCATTTTTATGGCTGAGTAGTATTCCATTATGTATGTGTGTATGTGTGTGTGTGTGTGTGTGTGTGTGTGTGTACATACACACCATATTTTCTTTATCCACACATTGATTGATGGACATTTGGGTTGGTTTCACATTTTTGCAGTTGCAAACTGTGCTGTTATAAACATGCATGTGCAAGTATCTTTTTATGTAATGACTTCATTTCTGCTGGGTAGATAACCCATAGTAGGATTGCTGGATTAAATGGTAGTTCTACTTTTAGGTCTTTAAGGAATCTCCAGACTGTTTTCCATAGTGGTTGTACTAATTTACATTTCCTCCA
This sequence comes from Aotus nancymaae, assembly GCF_030222135.1. Taxonomy (NCBI): domain Eukaryota; kingdom Metazoa; phylum Chordata; class Mammalia; order Primates; family Aotidae; genus Aotus; species Aotus nancymaae. Next base: position 64,287,174 of record NW_026988447.1, on the reverse strand, counting down.
GCAGTGCAGAAGTGTTCCCTTTTCCACATCTACTCCAACATCTATTATTTTTTGGTTTTTGGATTATGGCCATTCTTGCAGGAGTAAGGTGGTATTGCATTGTGGTTTTGATTTGGATTTCCTGGATTATTAGTGATGTTGAGCATTTTCTCATATGTTTGTTGGCCATTTGTATATCTTCTTTTGAGTACTGTTTATTCCTTTGGCTAACTTTTTGATGGAATTTTTGGTATTTTTCTTGCTAATTTGTTTGAGTTCATTGTAGATTCTGGATATTAGTCCTTTGTCAGATGTATACATTGTGAACATTTTCTCCCACTATGTGGGTTGTCTGTTTACTTTGCTGACTGTTCCTTTCGCCATGCAAAAGCTCTTTAGTTTAATTAAGTCCCATCTATTTATCTTTGTTTTTATTTCATTTTCTGTATTTTCTTTTGGGTTCTTGGTCACAAATCCCTTAAGCCAATGTCTAGATGGGTTTTTTTCCTGATGTTATCCTCTAGAATTTTCATAGTTTCAGGTCTTAGATTTAAGTCCTTGATCCGTCTTGAGTTGGTTTTTGTAAAAGGTGAGATATGAGGATACAGTTTTATTCTCCTATATGTGGCTTGTCAATTATTCCAGCACCATTTGTCGAAGAGAGTGTCCTTTCCCTACTTTACATTTTTGTTTGCTTTGTTGAAGATCAGTTGGCTGTATTTGGATTTATTTCTGGGTTCTCTATGCTGTTCTATTGGTCTATGTGCCTATTTTTATGCCAGTACCATGCTGCAATATGATGCCTCCAGATTTGTTCTTTTTGCTTAGTCTTGCTTTGGCTATGCAGGCTCTTTTTCAGTTTTGTATGAATTTTAGGATGAGTTTTTCTAGTTCTGTGAAGAATGATGGTGATATTTTTACAAGAATTGCATTGAATTTGTAGATTTCTATTGGCAGCATGGTCATTTCCACAATATTGATGCTACCCATCCAGGAGCATGGGATGTGTTTCCATTTGTTTGTGTCATGTATGATTTCTTTCAGCAGTGTTTTATAGTTCACCTTGTAGAGGTCTTTCACTTCCTTCAATAGGTACATTCTGAACTATTTTAGCAGATATTCTGAATGGGGTTGAGTTCTTGATTTGATTCTCAGCTTGGTTGCTGTTGGTGTACAGCAGAGCTACCAAATTGGTATAGAGAAAGTCAAACTGTCCCTGTTTGTTGATGATATAATTGTATATCTATAAAACCCTATAGATGCCTCGAAAAAGCTCCTATAACTGATAAAATAATCCAGCAAAGTTTCAGGATACAAAATTAATGTTTTGGTAATTTACTTTTTAATATAATTTATATAACTTGTACAACCTTCAGAAAGTATTGAACACTACAAAAGAAACGCAGAAAAAAGGTGACAAAAATATCCAGCTGGCGAGCAGAAAAAGATGTAGAAATGAATAGGATTTTTTAACATCCTTGAAGTTACATTATTCTGATCAAATAGAATCTAGATGAAGCTAAAATTCTATCAATATATTTATTCATCTATCCATCCAAAAATATTTACTGAGTCTTCACTGGATGTCTGGTATTGTGATGAATATAGACAGTGCAATGTCATGGGACATAATCTCTGTCTGCACAGAGTAAAGCAGTTGCTTATTGTAAGGTTGGTAAGTTTTAAGGCGGGGGGCATGGGTACAACTGTACAACTCTATGGTGAAGGAAACTACAGTGAGAAAATAGCAGTAACAAAGCTTCAGAACTGAGAGAGCAGAAGTGTGCAAGTAGCACAACCATAGTGTAAAATGTAAATAGAAATGAGGATGGAAAAATGAAGGTGTAACTTGTATGTTCTGGTAAGAAGTTTCATTTTTGTCCTTATAGCAATGAAGGTCTATGGATGGATTATAAGTAGGTCAGTGACATGCCTTTCTTTCTTTCTTCTTTCTCTCTCTCTCTTTCTTTTTTTTTGATCTTGCTCTGCCACTCAGGCTGGTATGCAGTGGTGCAATCACAGCTCACTGCAGCCTTGAATTCCTGGCCTCAAGTGATCCTCCCACTTCAGCTTCCTGAGTAACTAACAATACAGGTGCATGCTACCACACCCGGCTATTTTTTAATTTTTTTGTAGAGATCGGGGTCTCTATATTTTGCTCAAACTAGTCTCAAACTCCTAACTTCAAGCAATCCTCCCATCTCAGCCTCCCAAAGCTCTGGGATTACAGGCATGAGCCACCACACCCAACCTGGGACATGCTTTTCTACAAAGACAGCAAAGCAATGAAGAGGTATTGAGGGATGGCATTATGGTGCCTTCCCAAACTTTAAGTTCATTAGCACAAACGTTAAGATTTCTTTTAACTAAAGAATTGTTATCTTCAATAGTTAGTTCAAAAAGTAATGGTATTTTAAGAACCCAAAACTCTTCCCAAATGGCTCCTTTAAACTTGTCCTCAGCAGAAACTAACATCACTCTAGCTGAGAGATTTTGCTTCTCGGTTATCTTTTACACCTACTCCGTCTGAAAGTTCTTCCTACTCTTGTCTTCCAAAATATTTTTATTAAAATTTTAAGAATTGTCTAATGAAGCCTTTTTATTGTCTCCAAAATTACTGTCTTTTATTTAATGTCTAGTGGTAACTTGAATATTTATAATTTGTAAAAGTAGTTTGCAGCTACGCAAAGTCTTTTATGATGTCGTATTTACTCTTGACCCTCCAAACTTGGTTTGCATGCATTAACAACAAAAATAACAACAACAACAAAAAAAAAAACACCAAAAAACTAGATGCCAATGAACCCAGCAATGTTGTTCTCTTTCTAACCCTGTAGCTATCAAATTTCTTTACTTCTTTCTTTTGAAGAGTTATTCTTTTATTTTCTTACTTATTAGTTATTGTTTTATTGTTCTTATTTGTTTTTTCTACTAAGAAAGACAAAAAGAATAACTCTTTTATTCTTTTTATTCTTTTATTCTCTTTTATGTTATTTCCTTTTCATGGTACTTATGTGTTATCATTATGCATCAGAATGTTGTATCAGAGATATTTCTTAAGAGATAGAACTCATAGTAACTTGTCTTACCACAAGGAAAACTGTAAGTACTGTTACAAAATTATGAAGAAAGAGCTATGATGTTCAGAAAAGGAGTTACTGACTCACTAAAATAATAAAGATTTTACAAGGATCTCTATGAACGAAGTTCTGAAGAATGAATGAATAAGAGTGTGCTAAAGTAGAGTGAGTCTCTATAAATGCTGATGGTGGGGAAACTATGGAGAATGCACAGAGAGGAAAAACTGGGGAATGTCAGATAATAAGGAGTTTGGCAAGGCTGCCGCACTGGGCACATTGATGACTGGACACCAAGAAAGAAGGCCACAAATTATTTTTGCTTCATATTATAAATGTTCTTTTATACTTTTTAAAAAGTTTTGAGTTTCTTTTAGGTAATGGAGAGTCAACAGAGATTTTTTTTAAGGGGTAATATGGCAGGATATATTTGTTTTCAAATAAAAGATAACATGGAAATGAAATATGAAAGATAGACTGGAGGAAGGAGTGTCCAGTGAGGAGGAGAGCAGTAAAGAGGTTGTCTCAGTAGGTCATAAAGAAAGTGAAGAGTTCCTGAAAGAAGAGAGAGGGCAGGATGAAGAGAAAACTTAAAACTGAATTAAAATCATCTGGTGACTGGAAATAATGCAGTACTACAGCATGGTAAAACATGAGAGAGTATTCTCTGTTCCATTCCATTAAAGAGAAAAAAACACACTTTGAAAAAAAAAAAGAACTCAATTTTCCAGAGTCTACTAGAAATGGTTATCTCTCTCAGGTAAATATATAGTCAGCCCATTTGCAGAGGCTAATGGATGACTTAATTAAGGCCTGATGAGATTTTCTGGGATAAAAGATAAAGGATAATTCCCATTTAATAACCCTCTTTAGATAAGAAGATACAGGTATTATTAATAATTTCTCCAGGCATTTCCCATCCTAATGAAGAATTAACACAGGAGTTCACCTTAACATTTGGAACATCTTGCCAAATAGTACAATCTGGAGTCTCTATTTTTGTTCAGTCAAAAAGCTTGACAGCTAGCTCTGGCAGGTTATTAATCTTTGTGTTTACTTCAAGTACAATATCAGAGTTGTGATGTGGCTGGGAGGTTTGTCAGGATGAATTGTTTTCTGAGATAGCAGATGGTTTGGAAATCGTCTGCCACGACAGACCGAACAGACTAGAATTTCAATTCTCCATTCCTGGGGTGGTGATGAGAAGGACACACACAGGAAATTAACAACTCTCCTGGTTCAGCTGAAAATGACTATGTACTGGATGGTCAGAGCACAAACTAGCAACCAGAATGAAGGATAAATGAGAGGCAAGTGGGAAGTTCCTAATTAACTCCCATCTACTGCAAGTGAATTTCCCTAACTCAACATTATTGCACATATGAGGAAAGTCAATTTATGCATATCAAGACTTGATTTTATAATTCTGCTCTTGAAAAATGAGATAATCAACAACAGCAGGAGTACATTAACTAGGGGCCTGCATTACAGTGATTCAGAGTGAGGTGTCAGGTAATTGAATCTAGTCAGTTTATTCAGAGCTGGATGCAAATAAGTAATTTGGACACCTTCAATGAGCTCTGCCAAGTTAAAAGCCTCATGAAAATTTTGTAAATATGCCATGCACTTTAATGTAATCTGAGAATAGAGGGTGGTTTACAATAATTTCAGATTTCTATTTAGCTATTATTATTATTATAGTTTTCCAAATGTTTCCCCTGACATCCTTCCTGTGTAAATGAGTATGTCCCAGGGACACTTCAGTAAATGAGATGAACTAATGTAAAATATTAAATAATTCATGTCTTTGGAAGCCACTGAGACTTTGCTCATGTTTTTAGATAAAGCAAACCAATGCCATGATGCAGAAAAAGGCATCTGCATATGAAAATATCTCAAGTATTATCTTTTAAGCCTAAATGTGTACTTAATTTAAAAAAGAAAAGGCAGCACCTTAAAGAATGTATCAGGCACCATTTAAAAATAGTAGAGATAACTAACAGGATTTTGATTTTTTTTTTTTTTTTTTTAATAGGGGAAAGGGGAGCCCATTTTACTGCCCTTGCCATCATTTCTATAGTTCTAAATTAAACTGGGGTATAACAATGAGGTCACGTGAAATCTGGAGAGGAGTCTGGGACAAATGAGGCAGTATTGTGGAGTAGGGGGTAGTGTGAAATTAATACGGATCTGAGATATTTGTGTTCTTAGTCTTACTCCCATCAAGGTCTGACCTTGGGCTTGTTATATAATGTCTCAGGTTATATAATCTGTTTGTGAAGTGAAATAACAATAACATCAGCCTCACAGAGATGTTGTCAAAATTAAATGTGATAATATGTACAAGCAGAATTAAGTGTCTGGCACAGAGAAGGCACAGAAAATTTGGAAATTACCTAACCATTCTGTTCAGGGAAGGACTATATACTGCCAGCTTTGCCCAAAAGAGAATTTCTAGACATCCTTTCAGCAGTGACGTGGATAGAGTAAACTAACGGGATTGTGGGTTAATTTGAAAACAAACCTTTTGGTTTTAAATTCTAACTCTGCCACTTAGCAGTTGTGTAACAGCTCTTTATTAAACTTCTCTTAGTCTCAATTTCCTCATCTATACAATAAAGACAATAATAATACTTATATCTATTGGATAATTGCAGAAACTAAATGAAATGACCTGCATTAAAAACCTAGTACAGTCTCAAGCACATGACAGGGACTCTAAATGTTACCTTTGATTATCTATTTATTAGCCTCACATAACTATAGCCAGAAAATTTTACCTGCCATAAGGGATAAACATAGCGAATGACTTTTCTCTCTACCATTTTATCCTGCTATGAAAATGTGGCATATATGGTTTGTTCCAAAAGAAACTCTTTCCCTTTTAGCAAATAAGTCTGAGTGATTTCAATCACTGTTTCAGAGGTAAGACTTAAACTTATTAGTAGTTACACTTTCAATTTTTGAAGGCATTAAAGAGTGATTGAAAGTGATCAAATATTGAAGGAGAGTCAACTCTTGAAATAAGGAGATGACTGGTCAAGCTTGCATTTGTACAGTTTTTCTCTTGTGGGCACACTCTGGTCCTTACTAGGTGGAAAGACTGAAGTTCAAGGAAAGGCCATAGTGTTACTGGCTTGAAGAGTCAGAGGACAGAATTCAGAACTGCCAGAGTGGCTAGAAAGTAAAAGGAAAAATGAAGAAAAACTTTTAATGCTGTGTAATACTGCTTAGGTCCTAACCTGAACCTTGAACTCCATATGCATGAAGGAAACATCAGAGAGAAACCAGAGGCTATAGCTAGAAGGGTAAGATAAATGAGCCAAGATTTCAACCAATACCTACAGCAGGAATTACAGAATTCAGAGTTTGATTGCAGCTAAAGATAATTTCTTGTTAAAATCAAAATAATCATTCCTTAGCAGCAGATTTCAAAATACAAAGTATCTATAATTTATTATTTATAATATTCAGCATATAATAAAAAATCACTAGACATGTGAAAAACAGAAAATGTGACCCATATTAAAAAGAAAACAGCAGTTAGTAAAACTGACTCTCACAGATTGAAATATATAGATGAGGACGTTAAAGCAGTTATTATAAATATATTCAAGGATGGACAAAGAAAAGATAATAAAAATGAATAAACAGATGAGAAATCACAGCAGATAAATGAGAACTATTTAAAAACAAATCAAATAAAAATTCTAGGAGTTAAAATTATAATATCTAAAATGAAAATGTCAGTAAATTTGAAGACATATCAAAAGAATAGTCCAATCTGTTAAAACAAGCTCACAAACATATATGTAATTGAAATTTTACAAAGAGAAAGAGATAATAGGGCAGAAAAATATTTCAAGTACTGATGATTAAAAATATCCCAATCTGATAGTAAACAAGTTATAGATCCAAAAATTTCAGTAAACCCCATGCAAGTCAAAAACAAAGAAAACAAAGAGCCATATCACAGACGTGCTGAAAACCAAAGAACTACGTTGAAGTAACAAAATTTTTGAAATGGCCAGAAAAATGACTTATTACATAAAAAAGAAGGTGGTAACATTGATGACTGACTTATCAGAAAGAATAAAAGCCACAAGACACTAAAAATATCTTTAAAGTGCTGAAAGAAAAGGAAAAATAACTGTCAACCTAGAATGTTATATCAGCAAAAATATCCTCTGGAAATGATGCCAAAATAGATAGATAAAACTGAGAATTTACTGCTAAGGAAATTACTTCAGGATACAGAGAAATGATACCAGATAGATACATGAATCTACAGGAAGTACAGAAGAGCAACAGATATGGAAAATATGTAAGGAAACATACTTTTAAAATAATTTCTTTAAAAAATATATGCCTTTTTAATGAAAATATTGCAATATCCTACTATGGTGTTTATAACATGTACATATCATATACACACAGACTACATGGCACTAGTAAAAAATAGCTGCAGCAAATGGAACCATACAGTGGTAAAATTCTTATACTTTATGTGGTACAATACTAACACTTAGTAGAATGTGATAGGTTAGGATTTATATTGTAATCCCTACAGCAACCACTGAAAAATGCTATGATATGTAACTTAAAGTACAATAGAGAAATCAAAATGAAATATTTAGAAAAAAATTCATTAACTAAGAGAAGGAAGTAAAATGAACTAAATAATCATATTGAAAAGCAATATTTGTAAGACTGGATAAGAAGCCAGACCTGATAACATGTTGTATAAAAGAGATGTAAGCTAGATATAATGATAAAGGTAGGTGTAAAAGGAATGAATCGATGGGAAAAAATATATATATAATATATATATACTATTTGAATAGTAAACATAACAAAAATGGAGTCATTATAACAGACAAAATAGACATCAAATAAGGAGTATTGCCAGAGATAAAGTGGATCAATTTATAGTGATAAAATAATTGGAAGGGTATAGATGTGTATGAACATGAATACAGAATTTCAAAACTCAAATTAAAAACTGAGATATCTAGAAAGAAAAGTAAACAAATATTCATTATAGTTGGAAATTTTAACATCCCTCTTTCACTAATTGGTAGAATTAAACAGTAATTTATTGATAAACAGTAATTAATAGAACAACTAGATGAAAAATCAGAATGTCTGAAGAAGACTGGAATAATGCTTTAACCACTTTGACCTAATTCATATTTATAAAACATTATATGCAACAAATGTATAAAACAATTCTTTTAAAATGCACAGGACACATTCGCAAAGATAAATGATATACTGTGTTAAAAAGCAAGTCATAATAAATCTAAATAATTAAAATATTACAGAATATACATTTTAGTAAAAATAAATTAGAAATAAATAAATCACAAGACATGTAGAAAAGCCCCAAATATTTTGAAATAAGGAACACAGTTCTACTAGTGGGTCACAGGAAATTACAAGAAAATTACAGTATTCTGAAATTCATCATGTTCTAATACATGTGATGTACTAGATGATGGTTAATTTATGTGCCAATTTGACTGAGCTAAGGCATGTCCAGATATCTGGTAAAACATTAATTCTGGGTGTGTCTGTGAGGATACTTCAGTTAGAGATTAGCACTTGAATCAGCAGATTGAATAAAGAAGATCCACCCTCACCAACGTAAATGGGCATCATCTAATCCACTAACAGCCTGAATATAATGCAAAAGTGAAGGAAGTGCTAATTCGTCTCTCTGAACTGGGACATCCATCTTCTGCCCTCAGTCATTGCATTCCTGGTTTTCAGATTCAGACCAGAACTTACACTATGGGATGCCCTCATCATCAGCACCAAGAGTTGGACCAAGACTTACACCATTGGCTTCACTGGTTCTCATGGCCTTCTGCTTTGGAACTTCCTGGACTTCATAATTACATGAGAAACGTCCAGGTTTGGTTAAGTTAATTAATGAGTTTATTTATTTTTAAGATATTTTAATTATAAGGTCTGTTTCTCTGGAGAAACCCTAATATACAGCTAAAGCAGACGTTAGAGAAAAATTTACAATTACTTATATAATCAATATTGTCTATAAAAGCTAGAAACAGAGGAATAAAAGTAAACTTTAAGTAGAAAGTAGAAGGAAGAATAAAAGATATTAGAAATTAGCAAAATGGATAATAAAAACTAGAAAATTGACAAAGCCAAAATTTTGTTCTTTGAAAAGATTGATAAAATTAATAAATCTCAAGCTAAAAATAATTGAAAAGAGATAAAATACAAAATTTAAAAATTATGATAAAATCAGTATCAGAAATAGACTAACATGTATTTTATTACACATATTTTAGAAAGATAATAGAATATTAGGAAGTACTTTATGATTTCAGTAGACAATTTTATTGATGTATACAACTTACAAAGACTAACCCGAGATGAAATTTTTAAAAGTGCATTTACTAAAAACAAAAAGACAAACACACATATTGAATGGTAAAAGCCTAAAAAGTTCCCCCTCTGTATTTGGAAAAAAGAAAATAACGTCTGTTCTCACTGCTTCAATTTGACATTTTACTAGTGAATTCAGAAATAAACAAAAGTAAAGCAAGTAAAAGACATAAAGACTGGAAAGGAAGACAAAACTTTCTCTGATTTGTAGGTGACATGATTGTTTGCTTCCAAAATCTTAAGGAATCTATAAAACAATGACTAGAACTAACAAGTGAATTTAGGAAGGTCACAATTACAGAATACAAAATTTGATTGTATTTCTATATTCTAATAGAAAACAATGGAAAAGGGGAAATTTTTAAATTCCATCACAGTAATATGAAAACTTAAAATAAGATAAAAAAGTAATAAATATTGCAAGATGGCTGCACTAAAAAGTTTAAAGCAATGCTGAAAGAAATTAAGACCTAAATAAGTATACAGATAGACTTGTTTATAGAGAAGTCTCACTATTCTTAGTTCATCCAAATAGATCTACAGCAGTAAATTGCAAGCATTTTTCTTTCAGAACCCCCAAAACACCTTTGAAATTATTGAGAATCTCCAAAGACTTTCCTTTTGGTGAGTTATATCCATTTACAGTATTATAAATTAAATAAATGTACATTTACAATATTATAAATTAAAACTAAAAAAAAATACTAATTTAGTAATTTGTTTAAAAATAACTATAAACCTATTATATTAAGTATGTTTGTTTTTTAAATCTACATTCTCTAATACAAAAATAATCTAGGAGAGTAGAACTGTTTTTAAAATTTTGAAAATCTGTATGCCTGAGATAGGAACTTCTACTGTTAGTTGATGTGACATGCTGTCTTGCTCGCACTGCATGAAGTAATGCTGGCCTCATATAGATGCATAGCTGGAGAAGGGAGGGGTATTTAAAGTTGGCTTCTCACGTAACTGTAGATATTCTTCTTTGATATTATACTAAAACTTGCTAAGAAAATAAAGGAAGCAGTCACAGTGCACTCTGAAAATGCATAGTTCTATCAAAGCTCACAGACACGAACACAAATTAAGATTTGGATATCAGAGAAGACTCTATAAAAAAAAGATGGTTAAACTGAAACCAGAGGATTAAGGATTAAGGAAAGAGTATGTCAGCAAAGGAAAATACTCAAATTAAGACATGATAGACGCACAGATTCAAAAAGACACATGATGACCTCAGCTTAGTAGTTAAACTGAGTATTGAGGGAGGATGGGAGGTTGTTAGAGTAGCAAAAGATGAAACCAAAAAGATAATCGCGCTTCTATGTGAAAGCTGCCCCTATGCAAAGTTAATAACTTTAGTCTTTTCTATCAAGATAGTGAGAATTTATTGAAGGAATTAAGCCAAAGAATGGCAACTCATAAAAGGTGAAAGTTTAAAGAAAGATGGATGAGTCAGTGTGTGAGCTACAGTAGAAAGGACCAATTTAGTAGACCTGCCTTATCTGTGGTTTTATCCCACTTACCCATGGTAAACTGCAGTCCAAAAATATTAAATGGAAAATTCCAGAAATAAACAGTTTTCAATTGTGTGCCATTCTTAGTATCACGAAATCTTGTGCCACCCCCTCTATCCTGTCCAGTATGTGAATCGTTCCTTTGTCCAACATATCTGTGCCTCTGTTACCTGCCCATAGTCTCTTAGCAACCTTCTCAGTTATCAGATCAACTGTTGCCATATCACAGTGTTTGTGTTCACATAACCCTTCCTTTACTTAACAATAGCTTCAAAGCACTGAGTAGTAATGGTGACATATTGTTATAACTGTTCTATTTTATTATTGGTTATTGTTGTTAATCTCTTAAAGTACCTAATTTATAAATTAAACTTTTGCAGTTATGTATGCATAGGGAAAAACAGTATATACAGGGTTTGGAACTATCTGCAGTTTCAAGCACCCATTGCAGGATTTTGGAACATATCCCCCACAGAGAAGGATAAAGTAATATAAAGTCTTAAATACATACATTGGTTTTGGCAATAACAATATTGTTTGTGACTTAATTGAGGAAAAATGGCAGATGAGGCTACATTGCAGTGAGCTGGGGGGAATGGTTGAGGGTAGGTTTAGCTTTCAAGAAGCTTGTCTGGGAGCAAAAAGTGACAGGGTAGTTAGTAGAAGTGACCAACGGGAGGAAGAAGCTGAAGGGAAATAGCCAGTATACCAACAAACATTAAAGCTATGAATCTGGAAAAGAACAAAAGACGAACCTTGTATGTGGAGGTATACCAGATCTGCTCTACTAAAAGTAAAGATGGATTGCAATTTATGCATTAATTATTTTTGAAATTATTTTCCTTACTATATATTTTGAAACAGCCCTCATAAAGGTTGTTTCATTTTACTCACTTTGCTTAGTCAACTTTCATCTCCCAGAACATGAATACGTAAATCATAGTTGAATACTAAATAAATAATTTTTAAACTTCAAATTAATCGTGCCTGAATTTCTGAGCTTTTATTTTATGCTGAAATTGTGGGGTGTTGTTTGATTAATTCATTTATTTGAAGAATGAAAACATGCCTACTACATTCAGAACCAAATCTTCTAGAACATTCATGTGAGTCCCACAGAAGTACATATCTCACATGTGACATATGTACCATATTTGTTTACTTCTTTTGTTGAGAGGATTTGGGCTTTTTGTTTCTGTGGATTTCTAATATAAAAATTCAGCTGGTTACAAGTTCCAGAGTAGTGATCTTTAATATAGCTTAAATGGATAAAATAACTTGAAACCAGTTTATCAAGTAGAATCAGAGAGTCTTTAATATCATTAACTTGCCTAAAAATGATGCATAATTTGTTTTATAATCTGTTTCCCCATCATTTGTAGTTGTGAAGATGCCTGTCATTTGAAATATTCCTGCTATAGCAGTTAAATGAGGAATACAAGCAGACTGGCTGAATGGTCCTTGATAACGGTGTGTGGCTAATGAAAGCCATTTGAGTTTATCAGTTGGCAACTCAGGAGCATGAGGATGACTAGAGTTTATAGCAGTCATTTCTCTCTTGTACTTCTCTGGTATGAACAAATAAATCTTTTCGGAAAGCTTGAAACTGTAATAACTAGAGGCATTACCATAGAAACAAAGCAGGAGCATCAGTAAATCAGTAACAAAAATTCCAAAATACAGAACAACTGATGAAAGCTGCCCAATTTTATAAAATGCTATGTGTTTTGATCCAGGTATATGTGTGAGTATATGATGAGATATTTTAAATAGAAAACAATTGAATTACATTCAAGTGTTATAAAATAGAAGATCAATTTGATATTAGATTGATATGTGTGTGATTTTATTTGCAAATTTAAATGGCAACACAAGTTCTATGTCAATCTAGAGTAAACCAAGGGAGTACTAACTTACCATGTATGACAGATTCTACATTGGGTGGTCTAGAGTAGGCAGATCTCAGAAATGAGCAGCAGATATGAATTACTGTAAGGGAAAGGTCCCTCTTAAGTAGAGACTGCTGTGACAAGGCTGAGGACTAAAAGAGCACAATCAGTGCAGCTACTGTGACATAAGATACAGAAAGTCCTCTCAGATCCTCTGGTGTAAGAAAGCAACATCTTTCAAAAGACGAAAGGATACCTTGGAAGCAAGGACTATGCTCTTGATAGCAGTGTTTAGTGAAGGCTTTAAGCTAGGTCAGAGAAGCATCAGAGGCATGGCTATGCAGAGAAATTTCATTACAATGAAAGAATTCATGTCTTTAGCCACGGACTCCTAGCAAACTCTCTCACTCCTTCCACTCCTGCTCTGACCCCCACAAAAGCCTCCTGCTGATATTTTGTCTGGAAATTTTAATTAATTCATATATGAGTAATAATAAACCCCACAGCATCCTGTTAAGGGTTCAAATGTATCCCTCAAAAAGTTATGTTGAAATCCTAGTCCTCAGTATCTTGAGATGTGACCATATTTGGATATAGGGTTGTTGCAAATGTGATTAGTTAAGATGAGGTCATACTGGAGTAGGGTGTACTCTTAATTCAATATAACTCATAGCTTTATAAGAAGGGAAAAGACACAGAGACTCAAGAAAGAACACGATGTGATGATAAAGGCAGAGCCTATAATGCTACAGCTGCAAGTGAAGGAATGCTAAGGATTGCTGGCAAACTACCAGAAACTAGGACACAAGGAAGGATTCTCCCCAGCAGCTTTCAAAGCATGCATGGACCTGCAAACATTTTGACTTTGGACTTTCAGCCTTCAGAACTGTGAGACAATAAGTTTTGTGGTTTTATTGATTTTGCAAGATGATGGAGGAACATAAAGAATTTTATGCAAGACTACCTGTGAAAGAGTACTGATCACAACAGAGCAAGCAATAAAATGGGGACATTTACATATCAGAAGTGTCTGTCATTTATTTAATCAAAGTCAAGCCTTGGTATTCTAAGACTAACTGGTGTCATTTTCCCCTATACTCGCTTACTGTCTCTCTCTCTCTTTCTCTTGCTCTCTCACACACACACATATGTTCTTTAATACAGAGACCACTGAAAATTGGATATTATATACATCAGTCTGAGTTCAGAATATTTCAAGTAAAATTACACTTTGGCTATATAAATTGTTGTCCATGGAAAACAGAGCAATCTTCTAGTCATAATAGCAAACGAAATTTGCAAATGGAAAGGGAATGTATTGGAATCACTCAAATAAAGAACCAGGCTATGGAAGGACAAAACTCAGCTCTGGGGAGTCTGCATAGAAGGAACTGGTAAACAGTCTTTTCAAGGTGCCACCTTTGAGGGGAATGAGCCTTAACCCTTGCAAGTATTTCTGATGCTGTTCTTACAAGTAAAATTCCAGGAAGATCCAAGATGGCTGGTTAGGAGCAGCTCAGGATTGCAGCTCCCAGTGAAAGCGCAGAGGGTGAGTGGACACTGCATTTCCAGACGGATTTTTACTGCCCACAGACCAGGAGATTCCCAGGTGGAGGAGCCCCATGGGTCACCAGGGCAGCTGTTTTGGCTGGCACAGCTGTTTTGCCTGTGCCCCAGTGCAGCGGTTCCCAGTGCAGAGTAAACGGGACTGTGGCCCCACTTAGCCAGCAAGGGGAGCTGAAACAGGGGGCCAGGCCAGGAGATTTCTGGGCAAAAAAGCACAATGAATCTCAGAGCCGCGGTTTCAGCCAACGCAGTGGGTGACCGCATGGGAAATTACACAGATCCCAGCGCCTATTCAACAGGCGACCAGGACACCTGGGAGAGAGCCGACCGTTCAACTAAAAAACAAAAGGCTCTGAGGCAGGGAGCCAGGTGATTAGGCCCGGCTGATCCCACCCACACAAAAACAAAAACAAAAACAAAAACAAAAAAACAGCAATTGGAAATGCTCTGGGTTGAGAGTTTCACAGCAAGCACAGCTGAACCTGGGATGGTTCAGCTCTGTGGGGGAGGGGCGTCCACCATTACCGAGGCACTCCACCACTATGGAGGCAGTCCACCATTCCTGAGGCAGCCTGCTGTTGCCGAGGCAACCCACCATTACAGAGAGAGTCCGTCATTACAGAGGCAGGCCACCATTGCTGAGGCAGTTCTAACTACACCTATATAAACAGGACTGCAGGGAAGTTCACACGGCAGTTGGGCGGAGCCCACAGCAGCTCAGCGAAGCCTCTGCAGGCTCAGAGTGATTAGACTGCCTCCTTATGGGCAGGGCAGCCCAGAAGAAAAAAAAAAAGGTAGCAGCACAGCGGAAACTAATAAAGCCCTAACTCCCTGGGACAGAACACCTGGGGAAAAAAAGGGGTTTATGAGTTCTGCTGCTGCAGACTTAAACTTACCTGCCCAGCAGCTCTGAATGAACAACGGGGCTCACAGCTCAGCACTTGAGCTACTATAAAGGACAGACAGTTTCCTCAAGCAACTCCCTGACCCCAGTATATCCAAAGAGTCACCTCATAAAGGAGAGCACAGACTGAAATTTGGCAGGTATCCTTCTGGGACAAAGCAGAAGAAGAAACTGGTAGCAACCTTTACTGTTTGGCAGCTGCTGCAAGTGATCCCCAGGCAAACAGAGCCTGGAGTGGACCTCAGCAGTCCTACAGCAGAGAGGCCAGACAGTTAAAAGGAAAACTAAGAAACAGAAATAACTTCATCATCAACAAACAGGACGTCCACTCAGAGACCCAATCAGAAAGTCAACAACTACAAAGTCGATAGGTGGATAAATCCACAAAGATGGGAAGAAACCAGCACAAAAAGGATGAAAACACCTGAAACCAGAACACCTCTCCTCCTACAAGGGATCACAACTCCTCACCAGCAAGAGAACAAGACTGGATGGAGAATGAGTGTGATGAAATGACGGAATCAGCCTTCAGAAAGTGTGTAATAAGAAACTTCCGTGAGCGAAAAGAACATGTTGTAACCCAATGCAAAGAAACTAAGAACCTTGAAAAAAGATTTGATGAAATGCTAACGAGAATGGACAACTTAGAGAGGAATATAAGTGAATTGATGGAGCTGAAAAACACAACACGAGAACTTTGTGAAGCATGCAAAAGTTTCAACAGCTGAATTGACCAAGCAGAAGAAAGGATATCAGAGGCCAAAGATCAACTCAATGAAATAAAATGAGAAGGCAAGATTAGAGAAAACAGGGTAAAAAGGAATGAACAAAGTCAACAAGAAATATGGGACTATGTGAAAAGACCTAATCTACGTTTGATAGGTGTACCTGAATGTGACGAAGAGAATGCATCCAAGCTGGAAAATGCTCTTCAGGATATTATCCAGGAAAACTTCCTCAACCTAGCAAGGCAGGCCAATATTCAAGTCCAGGAAATACAGAGAACACCACAAAGATATTCGTCTAGAAGAGCAACCTCAAGGCACATAATCATCAGATTCACCAGGGTTGAAATGAAGGAGAAAATACTAAGGGCAGCCAGAGAGAAAGGTCAGGTTACCCACAAAGGGAAGCCCATCAGACTCACAGCAGATCTCTCAGTAGAAACCCTACAGGCCAGAAGAGAGTGGGGGCTGATATTCAACATCCTTAAAGAAAAGAACTTTCAACCCAGAATTTCATATCCAGCCAAACTAAGCTTCATAAGTGAAGGAAAAATAAAATCCTTTGTGAACAAGCAAGTACTCAGAGATTTCATCACCACCAGACCAGCTTTACAAGAGCTCCTGAAGGAGGCACTACACATAGAAAAGAACAACCAGTACCAGCCACTCCAAAAACATACCAAATGGTAAAGAGCATCAACACAATGAAGAATCTGCATCAACCAATGGGCAAAACAGCCAGCTAGCATCAAAATGGCAGTATCAAATTCACACATAACAATATTAACCCTAAACGTAAATGGACTAAATGCCCCAATCAAAAGACACAGACTGGAAAATTGGATAAAAAGCCAAAACCCATTGGTATGCTGTATCCAGGAAACCCATCTCACATGCAAGGATACACAAAGGCTCAAAATAAAGGGATGGAGGAAGATTTACCAAGCAAATGGAGAGCAAAAAAAAAGCAGGAGTTGCAATTCTCATCTCTGATAAAATAGACTTTAAAGCAACAAAGATCAAAAGAGACAAAGAAGGACATTACATAATGGTAAAAGGATCAATGCCACAAGAATAGCTAATGATCCGAAATATATATATGCACCTAATACAGGAGCACCCAGATACATAAGGCAAGTTCTTAATGACTTACAAAGAGACTTAGACTCACACACAATAATAGTGGGAGACTTTAACACACCATTGTCAATATTAGACAGATCAACGAGACAGAAAATTAACAAGGATATCCAGGACTTGAACTCAGACCTGGACCAAGCAAACCTAATAGACATTTACAGAACTCTCCACCCCAAATCCACAGAATATACATTCTTCTCAGCACCACATCACACCTCTAAAATTGACCACATAATTGGAAGTAAATCACTCCTCAGCAAATGCAAAAGAACAGAAACCATAACAAACAGTCTCTCAGACCACAGTGCAATCAAGTTAGAACTCAGAATTCAGAAACCAACCCAGAACCACACAGCTTCATGGAAACTGAACAACTTTCTCTTGAATGTTGACTAGATAAACAATGAAATTAAGGCAGAAATAAAGATGTTCTTAGAAACCAACGAGAACGAAGACACCACATACCAGAATCTCTGGGGCACATTTAAAGCAGTCTCTAGAGGATAATATATAGCAATAAGTGCTCACATGAGAAGAAAGGAAAGATCTAAAATTGACACCCTATCGTCAAAATTGAAAGAGCTAGAGGAGCAAGATCAAAAAAACTCAAAACCTAGCAGAAGACAAGAAATAACTAAGATCAGAGCAGAACTGAAGGAGAGAGAGACACGAAAAACCCTTCAAACAATCAATAAATCCAGAAGATGGTTTTTTGAAAAGATCAACAAAATAGACAGACCACTAGCCAGATTAATAAAAAAGAAAAGAAAGAATAACCAAATAGATGCAATAAAAAATGATAAAGGGGATATCACCACAGATTCCACAGAAATTCAAACCATCATCAGAGATTATTACAAACAACTCTATGCATGTAAACTAGAAAACCTGGAAGAAATGGATAAATTCCTGGACACTTGCCTCCTCCCAAGCCTAAACCAGGAAGAAGTTGAAATCCTGAATAGACCAATAACAAGATCTGAAGTCGAGGCAGCAATTAAGAGCCTATCACCCAAAAAAAGCCCAGGTCCAGATCGGTTCACAGCCGAATTCTACCAGACATACAAAGAGGAACTGGTACCATTACTTCTGAAACTATTCCAAATAATCCAAAAGAGGGAATCCTTCCCAAACCATTTTATGAGACCAACATCATCCTGATACCAAAACCCAGCAGAGACTCAACAAGAAAAGAAAACTACAGGCCAATATCCATGATGAACATAGATGCAAAAATCTTCAATAAAATACTGGCAAGCCGATTGCAACAGCACATCAAAAAACTTATCCACCATGATCAAGTAGGATTCATCCCAGGGATGCAAGGCTGGTTCAACAAACGCAAGTCTATATATATAATTCACCACATAAACAGAACCAAAGACAAAAACCACATGATTATCTCAATTGATGCAGAGAAGGCCTTCAACAAAATTCAACAGCCCTTTATGCTAAAAACCCTCAATAAACTAGGTATTGACAGAATGTATTTCAAAATAATAAAAACTATTTATGACAAACCAACAGCCAATATCATACTGAATGGGCAAAAACGGGAAGCATTCCCTTTGAAATCTGGCACTAGACAAGGATGCCCATTCTCACCACTCCTATTCAATATAGTACTGGAAGTTCCAGCCAGAGCAATCAGGCAAGAAAAAGAAATAAAGGGTATTCAATTAAGAAAGGAGGAAGTCAAATTGTCTCTCTTTGCAGACAACATGATTGTATATCTAGAAGACCCCATCAGCTCAGCCCAAAATCTCCTGAAACTGATAAGCAACTTCAGCAAAGTCTCAGGATACAAAATCAATGTGCAAAAATCACAAGTATTCCTATACACCAATAACAGACTTAAAGAGAGCCAAATCAAGAACGAACTGCCATTCACAATTGCTACAAAGAGAATAAAATACCTAGGAATACAACTAACAAGGAACATAAAGGACCTCTTCAAGGAGAACTCCAAACCACTGCTCAATGAAATAAGAGAGGACACAAACAGATGGAGAACCATTCCATGTTTGTGGTTAGGAAGAATCAATATCGTGAAAATGGCCATAGTGCCCAAAGTAATTTACAGATTCAATGCTATCCCCATCAAGCTACCAATCAATGACCTTCTTCACAGAACTGGAAAAAACCACCTTAAACTTCATATGGAACCAAAAGAGAACCCGCATAGCCAAGTCAATTCTAAGCAAAAAGAACAAAGCAGGAGGCATCACACTACCGGACATCAAACTCTACTACAAGGCTACAGTAATCAAAACAGTATGGTACTGGTACCAAAACAGAGGTATAGACCAATGGAACAGAACAGAGGCCTCGGAGGCAACACAACATATCTACAACCATCCGGTCTTTGACAAACCTGACAAAAACAAGCAATGTGGAAAGGATTCCCTGTTTAATAAGTGGTGCTGGGAAAACTGGCTAGCCATATGCAGAAAGCAGAAACTGGACCCCTTCCTGACACCTTACACTAAAATTAACTCCAGATGGATTAAAGACTTAAACATTAGGACCTAACACCATAAAAACCCTAGAAGAAAACCTAGGCAAAACCATTCAGGACATAGGTGTAGGCAAGGACTTAACGACCAAAACACCAAAAGCATTGGCAACAAAAGCCAAAATAGACAAATGGGATCTAATCAAACTCCACAGCTTCTGCACGGCAAAAGAAACAGTCATTAGAGTGAATCGGCAACCAACAGAATGGGAAAAAAATTTTGCAGCTTACCCATCTGACAAAGGGCTGATATCCAGAATTTACAACAAACTAAAATAGATTTACAAGAAAAAAACAAGCCCATTCAAAAGT
Source organism: Aotus nancymaae (assembly GCF_030222135.1). Classification (NCBI taxonomy): domain Eukaryota; kingdom Metazoa; phylum Chordata; class Mammalia; order Primates; family Aotidae; genus Aotus; species Aotus nancymaae. The sequence goes on along the minus strand of NW_026988447.1, from coordinate 64,267,136 downwards.
GGGTGAAGAATATGAACAGATACTTTACAAAAGAAGACATACATGAGGCCAACAAACATAGGAAAAAATGCTCATCATCACTGGTCATTAGAGAAATACAAATCAAAACTACATTGAGATACCATCTCACGCCAGTTAGAACGGCGATCATTAAAATATCTGGAGACAACAGATGCTGGAGAGGATGTGGAGAAATAGGAACACTTTTACACTGTTGGTGGGAGTGTAAATTAGTTCAACCATGTGGAAGACAGTGTGGCGATTCCTCAAGGACCTAGAAATAGAAATTTCATTTGACCCAGCAATCCCATTACTGGGTATATATCCAAAGGATTATAAATCGTTCTACTATAAGGACACATGCACACGAATGTTCATTGCAGCACAGTTTACAATAGCAAAGACCTGGAACCAACCCAAATGCCCATCGATGATAGACTGGACAGGGAAAATGTGGCACATATACACCATGGAATATTATGCAGCCATCAAAAACGATGAGTTCGTATGCTTTGTAGGGACGTGGATGAACCTGGAAACCATCATTCTCAGGAAACTGACACAAGAACACAAAATCAAATACCGCATGTTCTCACTCATAGGCGGGTGTTGAACAATGAGAACACATGGACACAGGGAGGGGAGCACTACACACTGGGGTCTGTTGGGGGAAATAGGGGAGGGACAGTGGGGGGTGGGGAATTGGGGAGAGATAGCATGGGGAGAAATGCCAGATATAGGTGAATGGGAGGAAGGCAGCAAATCACACTGCCACGTATGCACCTATGCAACAATCTTGCATGTTCTTCACATGTACCCCAAAACCTAAAATGCAATTAAAAGTAAATAAGTAAATAAATAAATAAATAATAAAATTCCAAGAAACGACCACATGCTGTAACACCAGATTGTATCCAGTAGGTAAAATATAGCAAGCCCAAATGAAAGAAAATTTACCAGGAAAAGATAGAATAAATGCTGAGATCTAAAGCAGCAGGTGTCCATTAGGAATGTCATGGTCTTTATGCTTACACTGGTGGCTTGGGAGAAAGGGACCAGACAATTTATCTAAATCTCAGAGATGTTAGAGAAGCTAAGAGGTAGAGAAGCACTGAAGAAGGCACAAGACTTAGAAACAGTTTATGGGGGCTAGTTCCTACATACCTCCACCTTCTGTTCACTACTGTTTTTCCCAAACATCTTCCTCATCCCATGTAACTATTCTGTATTCACACTCACTCTTGCTTGTACATGTCTTTCTCCCACTGGCATTTCATGACTCCTGCCGAAGGACGTAAAACCTTTCCATTTATCGCCACCTTTTTGTAATTCTGAGACATTCCCTTTAAAAGAATGCACCTGAATTTGCCCATATTTCTTATGTTATTAATGAGTAGTAGATTATGAAAATCACCTGTTACCTTTCTAGGGTACCTTCATCCATTTATTTGAAGGCTGCCTTGGATATTTGAGACTTTCAGCTCAAAGGAATGTCTATGCTTATGAAAATGTACTAAATCCCCTTAAGTAAGAGGAACCACTGTTCAGAACCATAAGCTCCAAAGAACCACTGTTGGTTGGAAAGATACTGCCAAACCCATAACCAGCTTGTCCAAGATCCAATAAGCTTTTTCAGAATTTTTACAATCTTGTTTTCTGATTTGGTAGTGTAAAATTTCCATCTGCTTCCACTTTGGAGCAGTTTGGAAAGTACTAGGAAAAAAACTTAGGAGGTAACCAAATCATTCTTGGGCAAACTTTTATTTTTGTGATGACACCATCTGGAATTAAAAAAAATAAAAACAAAAATCACACAAAAAATATAAAGGCCACCACATAAGCCATCTGCTACTAAAGGCCTTTGGCTATTCTTTTCCATATTTACTGCCAAGGGATGTCCCCAACACATTACAATTTCAAGTTTAGGGTTCCAAATGGCAACCTTTTAAATAGCAGGAAAACAGTAGCAGTGGAAACACAATAACAGATACTTACGATTTTAAAGGTTTGAATATTTTTATATTTGTACTAAGTACATGTTCAGATAAACACATGAAGATGAAGGAGCAGAATGACATTTTAATCATTCTTAAGCAGGAAAAAAATAAATACTTTTTTTTGGCATGGAAACTTTCCACTTTTAGTAAGAGAAGATTGAGAGAAGGCAGAGTACACTGTCAGGTTCAATTAATTGTTGAAACCAAACAAAAATAGCCTCTCATGGCTCTCATTGTTCTGCAGCTGTTGACTTTATAATGCCTGCTGTCTCCTTCCTTATGACTAATCATCATGGTTGCCTAGTTTCCTTTCTTGATTTCCTACCAGAAATTGTGATGTGTCATAGGAAGAAAGGGCAACCCTTCAAGCATTTCTTTCCAGGTCTTTTGAACACATTCATCCTGGAGCATTTGTCTTTTTCTTCAAATTAGTAAATTTCTTGACCTGCCTAGACTGAGAAACTATGTTTGTGAGTGTACATGCTTCCACTATTTGATAAGGGAGCCTAAGTAGCTTCCTGCTTTAAAGAGGTCAAAAAGATGGGAGTCTTGAATGGAATGTGTGCACAAGTCTTCAGCCTAATGTGTTTTTCTTTTTCAAAATCTCGCTTTGCTTCTTTTTACTCTGTTGAAGAGTTGTAGATTGCTAAAAGTATCACCTGCTTCCTGAGTTTAGCAATTTCTAAAAGGGTTATATCATGAGTATATAAAATCCCATTTAGTTGAATATTAAAATTCTAGCAACTTGACTTTTCAGAATACAGAAAAGAACTTCAGAGGAAAAGGAAAAGACTACTAACATAGTTGTAAAACTTGATGCACTAAGACTTCAGTACTTTTGGTATTAAGAAGAGTCTTACAATTTTGAACACTGTCTGGCATATACGAAACATTAGATAAGTGTTTATGGCATTGCTGGAACTTAGATTAGCTGATTTTGGACATAAATCCAGCAGACTTGGTTATCATGTTTCTCAGGAAAAGAGAAAACGATTACCAATATTTTTGAATTATGGCAGAAGACAACAAAATGAGAATGTTGTAAAAATCTACAGCTGATATCTAGCCATAAAAATAAGACCAAAAATTACAAAACACAATTGCGGTAGTTGGTCCACTTGACATGCCCAAGGACATAAAATAAATTAGATCACCCTTTAGAGACACCATCCTGATGATCATAGTAACTACCATCGAATTATCAAGGGAAAGCCCAATTAGGTTTCATTTATGCTAAGAAAGCAATATAAAGTAAAATATAAAAAATGTAAAGTTTAAGGGGCGTAGACTGAAGCACTAAGTGGGAGTTTCATCATCCTGGAAAACCTACTTAAATAGGGCAGCTCATTCATCACAGATTTTAGTTCTCAATGGGCCTTGACGAATTCACTGACGCTGTCAGATCTGAAGATATCCTATCACACAGTCTCATGCTTTATTTACACGGCATAGAGATTAGGGTGAACACAATCCTCTCTCTTCATGTTAGACCATGTATGGCTCCCTTTACAAAGGAAAAAAAAAGGAGCTGTCTGAACTTAGGAAGCCTCCAACCTGCCTTTGGGGAGAGTGCAGCTCCTTTGCTCAGAATGAGTCACTCAGTCTGGTGCACCCCACCTAACTGGGATGGACACTGGCCTTGGTTCCTTACAAGTCCCTTAGGCAGCCTGGCTGGATTCATGATTCAGAGTAAGCTTTAGTGCATCTCCCACCTGTGTGTGCTTGCTACGAGTTCTCTCCAGGCCACCAGGTAGTTTTTCCTCATCTACCATCACCAACACCACTCTTGGCCACATAGGCCCTCACGCTCATGCCCCAGCAGCTTTATATATACCCATTTCTTTCACCTCCAGGCCTTTATCCCCAATGTGTCCTCTTTCTGACAGTCATCTTTTCCTCTGTATAGCCCTAGCCACCTCCCACCACCTTTTCCCGCAGCTTAGCAGTTCTCAACTTTGGGCAATTTTGTCTCCCAGGGACATTTGACAATATCTCAAGACATTTTTGATTGTCATAACCTGAAGAAAGACACTGCCAGCATGTAGTGGGCAGAAGCCAGGACTTCCATCAAACATCTTCCACTGTACAGGCCAGTCCTCCAAACAAAAAATTATCCTGTGCAAATTGTCAAAAATGCCAAGACTGGAGGATGCTGCAATCTTCCCAGTCTTCGTTCTTACATCTCAGTTCAAATCTTACCTCCTTTGAAACCTTCCCTGAACGCTATTCCTCACTAAAGGAGAAGTGTTAGCTATCCCTACTCTTTTCTCTTTTAGTACTTGATATAACATCCTTTCTTGAGCTTTCTATACCATATCAAAATCGCCTTTGCCTGCATTCCCCACCCACCCACTAATCTGTTAGCTCCTGTGGGCAGGGTGCTGTCTTTTTCATCCATGTCCAGCCAGCACCCAGACTAGTGCCTGGCTTATCGTAACTTTTTAAAAAATGTTTGAGTGATTGAATTTAAAAGATTAATATTGTTTTAAACTTTATCCATTTGCTTTTTTTGCTAATCATTTGGCAACATTAGAGACACCTTGCTGATCCCCAGAATCTTCCGATCCATCAGGAATCTTTAAATATAGGGTAAGTGATCCTCATCTTCTTACATTTCACTCTGTCTGTGTTCTGGAGTACCTCAGAAAGGATGGCATCTTTGAGAATAATCTTTGGATGTTGATAACAGTGCATTCAAAGTTAACTGAGAGGCAAATGTTAGCCAAAAATAATTTGATGAGTTAGATTTCTTATCTCATTAACAGTATAGGCACTGAAGCCGGATTGCCTGGGTTCAAATCTAGGACCTGCCACCTACCACCTGTGTGACCTCCAGCATATTACTTACACATCCTGTGCTTCAGGTTTCCGTCTGAAAGAAAATGGGGATGATCATAGTATAAAACTCAAAGCTTTGTGATGAGGATTACCCGAGTTAGTATTTGTAAAATGCTTAGAATAGCGCTTGGTACCCAGTAAGTGGTTGTTAAATAAGGATGGAACGTAGGCTAGTGTCAACCCTTTGCTACTTGTAATGACTGCATCAAACCATGTAAATACATCTCATTCTAAAATATAACTCTACTTCATTGCATTCCTAAGGAGACTGGATGAACACGGGATAAAAGATAAGACAACAGACAACTAAGGTTTACCCATCATGTTTCTAAGTCAGACCAAAGTAACTGCCCAGAATTTGTCAAGCTTTTCTAGTCAAGCATTCAGACTCTCCAGAACTTGTCAAGCATTCAGGTGACAGAATGTCTTACAATCCTGGCATAAATACAAAACCCACTGATAATCTACGATTGCCACCGCTGCTGCATTCTAATTTTCCTGCTTCAAAGTGGCATTTTAATCATTCTGCCCATGGCAACTAATGTCCTTTAAATTAGCATTAAAAATTCATTCTTTTGGTTTGTCCTTCCTGAATCAAGCTAATTAACTATCAGCTGAGAGCTCTTTAAATTATAACCTGAATGGGATACATTTTTCTAATTTATAATGCCTTATCTAGGCAAATTTAAAAGCCAGAAAAAAGTGAATTAATTAATATTAATTAAAGAGTACAGCATGGAACGAATGCCAGGTCAATCTTTGGAGTGTGCTTGGAAAGCCACTGTTGGGACTAATTTGTCCCTTTGCAGCATAGAACTTTGGACAAAAGGCTTTGCTCTGGTAGCCTTGTAAGGAATAAGAAAGCAAAGCCAGAGATAAGACTAGAAGTAGCAATGAATACAGATATGATACATCTATATTTACATATATTGTCTACTTAATATTTCATATTCTCTATAATAAGAAACCAAATTATCAAATCAGTCCCTGAAGTTTTTCACAATATTTTCTAGACTTTTTAAAAAGAAATTCCCTTTTATTTTTAATCAGCAAGTATTGTCTGAATGCCTGTAACATACAAAGTTTTACACAGGGAAATACAAAGATAAGAGGGCCATAACCCAAAGAACGTAAAGCAGCACCATTCGATAGGGCTTTCTGTGATGAGGAAATGTTCTATATCTGCACCATCAAATAAAGTGACCACCTGTGCATATTCAGCACTCGTGATGTGGCTCATGTGATTGAGAAATAGATTTTTCACTTTATTAAATTTAAATAGCCACATGTGGATGCCGGTTGTCGTACTGGACATCTCAGGTCTAGAAGGTAAGAGAAACTGCATATTTATTTTTGTCTCTTAAAAATTTTCAAAGTTTGTCAGTGTTTCTTTTATACCACACTATTGTATGTTTCTCTTTGTTTCTGTGCCTCTGTCTCCCTCCCTCTCTGTCTCTCCACGTTTCACATACGCACACACACAAACACATACACACACACAAACACATACACACATGCATGCACATATCTCTCTCTCTTTTCTGTTCACTGTCATATTTATCATCCTGATTTTCTTCAGGGCTATGATGATCAGCTTGGAGAGACAGAGTGTATCAGAGTTACTGGGAGACAAAAAAGAAAATTCCTACATAATCAAGGTTATAATTTTATAATTAAAAATGAGAAACTCATTTAAACACATTATAAAAAAGTAAAATGGATAGATGATTTGAAGAACAGAGTTTTCAACAGAAAACTATACCTGTCCCCAAGGTGAAGTATCAGAATCTAGGAAGAGATAGAAGAGATGCTGTGAGACTGTTATGTTAAGCGAATAGGTACATGGGTTTACAAACTTTAAGAAATACTAAACTAGCTTAAAAACAATTAAAACATATTGTCCTAAAGGGCTGAAGGGTCCTTTTACCACGTAAGACATTATATATAATCATTATTTCAACACATATCAGAAATTCACTAAGCGTTCTGGGGACCAAGTTCCTTAATTCATCCAGAAGCGGTCCCTGAATCCTCCAGAAAGTCACTGACACAATTACTAGTTGTACCTATTGGACAAAATAATTTGGATTTTACCCTAATATACCTAAATGTAAATAAAGATATTAGGAATATAGCTGTAAAAAACTGGTTTAATATAAAGTTTAACAAACCACTATACATGAGCAAAAATACATTCAAAATACAATAAAATTATTTGTTCAGAACATATAATTGAGGTTTTTTTTTCCCTCAAATTCAAACCTAAAAATCAGTGGGAGGTATTTTGTAAGTAAGGACTAAATTCCAGAAGGTTTGGTAAAGTTATTTTATGTTCATCAAAGATGGATTTCAGATTCAATCATTTTCTTCATTGAGCTATTAAATTATGTTACCTTACCCCCATCTTTTTGTGCTTGACTTGCACAATACCAATATTGCCACCTATGGGTCAACATGATTTTGTGGGACGTTTTACTTGACCAAGATGAGGAAGAAAAAAAGGTATTTGGAGAATGGATCATTTTGGATAGTTGAGTTTGACAGCTACATAGGACCCATGCTTTTACATATCTTTTTTTTTTTTAGTAGTTTTGGATGGAAAGCCTCTTCAAAGATATTACACAAGTCCCTAACGTTTTAGCTACTGCACTGAAAATAATTAAAATTTTTGATGACCACAGATAATTATCATCAATATAAATTACTATGCTAGATCAGAGATACTTTTCAAGTGCAAATTTGACCCTAGGTAGAAGCATCTCAAACTGTTGTCTCCTTTGAGTATTTAACTCAGTAGAATATTCAGTCACATGTCTAGACCCCCCCATTCACTTTTCACTGCTCATAGTATATATTCCCATTTGTCAGTTTCCACTCTTTCATGTGCTGATCTCAGTTTCCTATAGTTATAAACCAAATAACTACCCTAGTTAGAGTTGCTGACAAAATAAAGGTAATTGGGAACTGAATATGTGCCTGGAATTTAGAAATCTTACTATAGAGGTTTTGTGACTCTAATTTTGTCTCCTCACATCACATTTTTGTAACTTGCTTTCTGATACACAGCTACATTCCTAATGAAGCAGGAGCAGCTGCGAGAAACAGACCTCTTGGACACTGAACTGGGAAGGAAGAAGTGGTTTATCACGGCCGGGAGCAAGGAGACATGTTTGTCTAACAGCCAACCTTGTGTAACAAAGAGAAGCTCTGCCTTATAGAAGCTTACAACTCTAGATGTTACGTGTGAAAGGGTCCTGGGTCTGGAAATTCCATGTGAAAGGGTCTTGGTCGATGGAGGAGTGAGGTGGGGGTTTGATCTTGTTTAAGTAAAAACAATGCCTTCCGGAGAGATTCCCCCATACTATGTCTGCTATCTCTAAGAAGGCTATAGGAGGCGCCAGTTGGCCAGCCTTTTCTTCTATTGAAATGCAGTGTGGAAGTCAAGGGGAAGGTGATCCCACATGCCTGGGTCTCCTTCCTCACTAACAGGTAATGTAACTGAATAAACATCCTGAATAGGTGACTCACTAATTACTTCTCATTTGAATTTCCCATTATCATTTTTTATTGTTTGAATGACTTGTCATTATTAGTGACTTCTCTCTTTACTTAATTTTTATCTTCATATGTGATCATTCTTCATATGAGAAATAATGTATCAATTTTTAATAAAAAACCATATGATTTTAAAAATATGTGAAAACCTGTTATTATCCCTAAATATTCTAATTCAGTTTCCATATGCCATGTAGCTGTTACTAACAATTTTTTTCCTCCAATTAGCAGGATGTATTATTCTAAGCAAGAGTTAATACATTTTAATTAACTTTTATCTCACTGAAGTTGTAGATAAATCACACCCTGCAATCTGGCAGGCTCTTAAAAACAAAATCTCTCCCAAACTTTAAACTTAGAAGTACTATAGTCAGGTGGTATAGACAAAGTCATGGACACTCCTTTAGAGCTTCAAAGAAATTGGAAGTAGACCTCTTAGTCTGTCTGCTACCATATACTTTCACATTCATCAACAAAATTCTAATGTATAACTTTTCTGAAAAATGAGTTTCCTTTAGACATACATGATCTTTTCTTAGAAAAGTTATTACTTATTATCTCTCTGCATCAAATATTTTTAAATAACAATATGTAAACAATCCTATTAAATAAAGAGAAATTAGATAAATTGAAGAGGGGCTCAGAAAGTACCCACAAAATTCATCTTGGAAAGAGAACCAGGCAAAGAATGTTTCTTCAGATGCTATGTGAAGAAAAAAATTTCCACAGTTTAATGAATTTGGAAAATGCCTCGTATTTTAACAGGTACTTTGATATTCATAATCCACTTCACAGCATTAAATACCAGCAATCCCACAATGAAGAAATATAGGTCAATTTGTTTCACCCAACGTTTCCAAATATACTAGACTATGGAATCATTTCCTTTCTGAATGTCCTTTAGTGTCCAACTGAACTGCTGTACCCTGGGACATGCTAGTCACCTACAGGCTACTCAAATATTTGCTTTGCCCCTCTTTTGAGGCCGTGATAAATTTGTACCTCTTTACATCTCTAACAGTTATTCATCACCAAATAACATGCATTTATCCAGATGAATGTAGCAGTTGTGACCTGTGTCACTTCTAGGCCAAAGGTGTAAGGGCCACTGTGTAATTGGCTACATTCTGTTTTCCCTGCCTTGGGCAACTTGAAAGCATTTATCAAGGTTTAGCCTGGGTCAGCCTGGGGCAGTGAGTAACTGTGATGGGCAGAGCCCCCTGGCAGACCTATAAAAGGTACAGGGTGAGCAGGAAATAACCTTTGTTGGATCAAGCCTTGGGATTTGGGGGCTATTTGTTATGGAGGCATAATAAGGTCATTATGCCTGGGAAAAATATATTGGACTGGGCAGCAAAAAACTTAAAAGTATCAACGAACTTATATCCAAATGAGTTATAGTACCAGAAACAAATTTTACTGCGGTTTTTATAGTAGCTTTGCCTTCTTTAAAAATCTTAGACATTTTAATAAAGGAAAGCTGGCTACATTAAGAAGGCTCACTTGGTGAAATTACAGTCAAGCCAGAGGGCCTCTATTCATGTTTGGGCTGAGTACTGTAAAACTCTTGCAGGCACACAAATAGCAAGAGAGTAGTTATTAAACATGCTGTTGGCTCACCTCCCCGATGGCATTTCTCTCTTCACATCATTCCACCAGAGCAATTCAATATTGTTCTTGCTACTCTTTATACGATTACAAGTTTATAATGTATAAGTCTATGGACTTGATGAAGAGGCCAATTTAATGTTGTTACTGTTTTTCCTGAAGAACTAGCTTTCTGCATTTGCTATCTGGACATTAATTAAAAGACTACTTTTTTAAAAATAATTTGTGTTCCAGGCTCAAATGGGAGTTCCAATTTCTTTACTGAATAAACTAGAGGTAAAAGGACTTCTTTAACCATTGACTGAAGAAGGGAAAATTGATATTATGTGAAAGGATATGAAACAGCTCCTCCTTTCAGCCAGGAATCAAGTTTCTAAATAAAGAAAACTTCAAATCAGTTTACACTTATATTTGGTGCAGACCTTTACTGAAACCATAATAAGAAAAGAAAAATCAACCTGAAATTGTCTCCCAATTGTCAGAACCACATTTCTGCACATTTTTCAAGCCTCCTCAAACTTTAATCCCTACATTTTTTTGTTTATTTTAACCTCAGAACCCTGGAAAAATTGAATCAGGATATAATTTAGATCAAACTGAAAGAATAATAGTTCATTTTATTCTGAAGCAGTAAAGCATTCCCTTATTTGTTAGGCCCTTCTGCAGAAACATTCAATTTTCAATCTTTTAGCATGTATTAATTCCTCTATATAAGAATCACTAAATACTGAGTATATACTGGGCAGTGAAGAAGGCAGTCAATACATCTCTGCTTTTAAAACAAAATATCGAACTGTACTTACTAACGTTGTAACCACTAGCCACCTATCATTATTATGTTAAATTATTTACAATTAAATAAAAATAAAAATGGAGTTCCTTAGTAACACTAAACCTATTTTAAGTGCTCAATAGCCACACGTAGTTAGTGGTTACCATACTGGACAACGCCGATATAAAATTCACATTATTTCGCAAAATTCTGTTGAACGGTAAAGATATAGAACATTACCAACATCACAGAGAAGAACTGCTACCCTGTTCCCCTTACTTAAGATTGTTATCACATATTGTTGTTCATAAACATGCCAATTTTACTATCTAGAGCCTGTATTATTTAATAAAACTTTCTGTATGTAGTTTATTCTGGGCAATGAGACTTACTGGCAGAGCCAGCTTTGAGACCTAGAACCAGTCTGCAAGTATCATAGCTAGATGTTCCAGCCTTCTCCCCTGAGATCACGGCACAATGGGGTCCTCTCTGCTGCATGCCCAGGCAGATCATCAGGCAGTTGGAGAACTCACTTACCTGGATCAGCAGCCTGAGCCACCTCACCCTGCACATAGACCACAGTGCAGCAGGGCCCTTTCTGCCCCATACTCATGCAGACGTCCAAGCAGTTGAAGCATCTATTCATTAAGATCAGCAGCCTGAGATGCCACATACTTTCTACACAGAGATTGTGGTGCAGGGGGCCCCACTCTGCTCCATGATCAAGCAGATTACCAGGTATTTGGAGTACCCGTTGTGCCAGATTTGGAGTTTAGGCCATCCCCTCACCCTTTGCAGAGAAGTTGAGGACAAGAAGGTTTCCTAGATCCATGTCAAGGCAGACCTCTGGGCACTTGGTGGCCATGCAGTGGATACCCTCACTGGGGTAGTGTTTGTGCCAATAATTGGCAAACCTAGAGTTAGGCCTGCCTAATCTAGTGCCACTCATCTTGGCCCTCCCAATGGGGCTGAGCAGGGAATCCAGACCTCTGTGCAATTCATGGATTAGCCAATTGCCTGAAGCAACAGAGAGATTCTCCCAGTAAACAAGATTTCAAGTATTTACTCAGCTGTGTTAGCCACAGATGACTCTTACCCATAACCACCATCTACTGGTCTGTACATACAATTGCAAGGCCCTTTGTAAAACTGACAGAAGCACATAGAGCTGTAAAAGCAAAGTCAAAAGACCCTACCCAACATATTCTGCAGTCACGTTCCCTAGGGAGGAGGTTGAGGGAAAGAAAAAACCAATAACAATACAAAGAAAGAAAAAAAAAATTCTATTTTCATGAAAATAACTACAAAAATAAGAAGTGCCAGTATCGGTAGATGAGAAGAAACCAGTGAAAAAATTTTGCTACCATGAAAAATGTGAAAGTTGTGACACTATCAAAAGATCACACTAGCTCTCCAGCAACTGTCCCTAAATCAAAAAGAAAACTCAGAAATGATAAATGAAAAACTGAAAGCATGGATTGCAAAGAAGCTGAGTGAGATCCAAGACAAGGTTGGAAATCAACACAAATAAATATTTCTAAGGAAATCCAGGAAATGAAGGAAAAGATAAACATCTTAAAAAGAAATCAATCAGAGCTTCTTACTTACAAAACTTAAGGAATCTCAAAGTACCATTGAAAGCATTATCAATAGATTGGATCAAGCAGAATAAAGAATTGCAGACCTTAAAGACCTGTCTTTTGAACTTACCCAGTCAGACAAAAATAAAGAAAAAATAACTTTTTAAACTAATCAAAGTCTTAGAGAAACATAGCATTATGTAAAGTGACCAAATCAGCAAATTGTTGTCATTCTTGGAAAAGAATGGGAAAAAGTAAACAACCTAGAAAATACATTGGAGAAAATAGTTCAAGGAAACTTTCCTAATCTTTCTATAGAGGTAGACATCCAGATAAAACAAATCCAGAGAACACCTGGGGGATATTATACAAAGTAAATATCACCAAGGCTTATAGTCACTGGACCATCCAAGGTCAAAGCTAAAGAAAAAAATTTTTAACACAGCTAGAGAAAAAGGTCAAATCACAAACAAAAGAAACCCCATCAGGTTAATAGCAGACCTCTTAGCAGAAATCCTATGAGCCAGGAGAGATTGGGGACCAATTTACAACATTTTTAAATTAAAGAAATTTCAACCAGGAATCTCATATCCACAAAACTAAGCTTCGTAAGTAAAAAAGAAATAAAATCTTTTCCAGAGAGCCAAGCACTAAGGGAATTAGTTACAACCAGACTGGCCTTACAAGAGATCCTTAAGGGAGTTTTTAAAATAGACTCAAAAGAACAATACATGCTACCACAAAAACACATGTACGTACATAGCCCACAGATCCCAAAGCGATCATGCAATAGAAAATACAAAGCAACCAGCTGAAAACCTCATAATAGTATCTTAACTCCATGTATCAATATCAATTTGCCAGCATACATTTTTGCTTGCATTTATTAATCAAACCATTTTATACTTATCCCGGCCAAATACTATAAGGTGTCAAAATTTGGCATACGAGTTACAAAACTATAAACCCAACACAAAACACAATGATCTTTGCTTGTGCAATCTTTAATAAATAAGACATCAATATTGGTACAATAAAAACACCTGTATCTTGGCCAGGTACAGTGGCTCACACCTGTAATCCCAGTACTTTGGGAGGCTGAGGCAGCTGGATCACGAAGTCAGGAGTTCGAGACCAGCTTGGTCAGCATGGCTTATTGGTAGACTAGAAACAGCTGAGGAAAAAATCTCTGAGCTTAAGGATATTTCAATAGAAACCTCCAAAAAAGAAAATCAAAGAGAAAAGACTGAAAAGAAAACCAGAACATAGTATCCTAGACCTGTGAGACAACTACAAAAGGCATAACATATATGTAATGAAAACACCAACATGAGGGGAAAAAAGAGATCAAGGAACAAGGGAAACATTCAAAACAACAATGACTCAGAATTCGCCAAGTGAATGCCAGAAACCAACCCAAAGATCTAGGAAGCTCAAAGAACATCAGCAGGATGAATGCCAGAGAAACGACACCTAGGTAGGTCATTTTCAAAGTACAGTAAAACAAAGATTTTTTAAATCCTGAAAAAAGGAAGAAACAAATAACACTTTACCTATAGAAGGGCAAAGCATGATGTCAAACTTCTGAGAAACCATGTGAATAAGAAGAGAGTACTGTGAAGTATTTAAAGTTTTCAGAGAAAAACCTACCAATCTAGATTCTATACACTGCTAAATTAACCTTCTAAAGTAAAGGAGAAATAAAGAAGTTCCCAGAAAACAAAAATTGTCTTGAAACAAAAGTTAAAAAAAAGTTCTTTAAAGAGAAGGAAAATAAAGTAAGTTAGAAACTTAGATCTACATAAAGGAAGAGCAATGGAAAAGGAATAAATGAAGGTAAAATTAAACTTTTATTTTTCCTATTAATTGATCTCACATAACAGTTTGTTCAAAATAATAATAGCAACATTGTATTAAATTGTATGTGTTTATGTGTGTGTATATATATACATAAGTATTCTTGTGCATGCTTCTATTTCACTAAAATGAATGACATCAATAATAAAAGGGATGGTGGGAATAATTGGGATTATTATGCTATTACAAGGCACTCAAACTACATGTAAAGTTATATAATGTTATTTGAAAGTAGTTATAAATGTTTTTTCCAAACTCTAGGGTGACTACTAAAGAAAAAATTTTTTAAGGTACAAATGATAGGCTAAGAAAAGAGAGAAATTAAATTTTATTAAATGCTCAATGTAAAACACAAAAGGAAGAAAGAATAGAAGACAAAATAGGAATAAAGAACAAGGACCACAAATAGAGAGTAGTAACCACTATGTGATATTAAGCACACTACATCAGTGATCACTTTAAACATGAATGGTCTAAATGCACCAATTAAAAGGCAGAGATTGTTAGAGTTAAATAAAAACTAAGATCCAATTATATGTTACGTACAAGAAACCCATTTTAACCACAGAGACACATATAGGCACACTTGTTTTACTGCCCTTTGCATTATTGTACTTCACAGATATTATGCATTTTTAGAAATTGAAGGTTTGCAGCAACTCTGTGTTGAGAAAGCCTATTGGTACCATTTTTTCAATATCATGTGCTCACTTTGTGTCTCTATGGCACATTTTTGACAATTATCACAATATTTCAAAGTTTTTCATATGATTTTGTCTATAATGGTGACCTATGAGCAGCAATCTTTGATATTACTCTAATTGTTTTGTAACATCCATATAAGAAGGCAAACTTAATCATCAAATGTTGTATGCCTTCTGACTTCTTCAATGACCAGCAATTTCACTGTCTCTCTCTCTCCCTTGAGCCCTCCCTATTTTCTAAGAACAATCATATTGAAAATACATCAATTTATAATCCTATAACAGCCTCTCAGTGTTCAAGCAAAAAAAGAGTTGCACATTTCTCACTTTTAATCACAAGCTAGAAATATGTAAGCTTAGTTAGGACGGTTTGTTGAAAGCTGAGACAGACTGAAAGCAAGGTCTCTTGTGCAAAACAGTTATCCATCCAAGTTGTTCAAGCAAAGGAAAAGTTCTTGAGGAAATTAAAAGTGCTACTTCAGTGAAAAAAACATGTGATAAGAAAGCAAAACAGCCATATTG
This sequence comes from Aotus nancymaae, assembly GCF_030222135.1. NCBI lineage: Eukaryota > Metazoa > Chordata > Mammalia > Primates > Aotidae > Aotus > Aotus nancymaae. The sequence goes on along the minus strand of NW_026988447.1, from coordinate 64,251,703 downwards.
CTGATATGGAGAAAGTTTGACCAGTCTGGAAAGAAGATTCAACCAGGCGTGACATTCCTTTAAGCCAAAGCCTAATCCAAAGCTAGTTCCTAACCTTGTTCAATTCTATGAAAGCTGAGAGAGTGAGGAAGCTGCAGAAAAAGAAAAAAAAGTTGGAAGCTAGCAGACTTTAGTTCATGAGATTGAAGGGCAGAAACTTTCTCCATAACATAAAAACACAAGGTGATGAAGCAGGTACTGAAGGCGAGGCTGAAGCAAGTTATGCAAAAGACCTAGCTAGACTAACTGATGAAGGTGGCTACACTAAGCAACAGATTTTCAGTGGAGATGAAACAGCCTTCTATTGGAAGAAGATGCCATCTAGGACTTTTATACCCAGAGAAGTCAACGTATGGCTTCAAAGCATTAAAGGACAAGCTGACTCCCTTATTAGGGACTAATGCAGCTGGAAACTTTAAGTTGAAGCCAATGCTAACTTACCATTTTAAAAATTGAAGGGCCTTTAAGAATTATGCTATATCCACTCTGCTTGTGATTTATAAATAACAAGGCCTGGAAGATAGCACATCTATTTGCATCATAGTTTACTGGATCCTTTAAGCCCACTATTGAGACCTACTGCTCAGAAAAAATATATATTTCTTTCAAAATATTTCTGACCATTGACAATGCACCTGGTCAGCCAAGAGCGCTGATGAAGATGTGAGAGATTAATGTTTTTGTGCCTGCCAACAACACCCACTGTGCAGCTCATAGATCAAGGAGTAATTTTAACTTTAGGTGTTATTATTTAAGAAATATATTTTGTAAGGCTTTTGCTGCAATATGGATTGATTTTTCTGATGAATCTGTACAAAGTAAATTGAAAACATTCTGGAAAAGATTCACCATTTTAGATTCCAGTAAGAACATCTGTCATTCATGGGAGGAGGTCAAAGCATCAACACTAATAGGAGTTGGAAAGACATGATTCTTACCTCCATAGATGACTTTGAGGGATTTAACACTTCAGTGGAGGAAGTAACAGCGGATGTGATGAAAATTATGAGAACTAGATTTAGAAACAGAGCCTGAAGATGTAACAGAATGACTGCAATCTCACGATAAATTTTCAATGAATGAGGAGTTGCTTCTTACAGAAGAGAAAAACTGAGTATATTGGAAATGTAACTCAACCTAATAAAAGCTATATATGACAGACCCACAGCTAGTATCATATTTAACAGGGGAAAACTGAAAGCCTTTCCCCTAAGATCTGAAACACAAGATGCTCACTGTCACCAGTGTTATTCAACCTAGTACTGGAAGTCCAAGCTAGAGCAATCAGACATGAGAAAGAAATCAAGAACATTCAAATTGCTGAGGAACAGGTCAAATTATCTTTGTTTGAAGATGATGTAATCTTATATTTGGCAAAACCTAATAAGCCAACCAAAAAACTATTAGAACTAGTCAACAAATTCAGTAAAGTAGCAGGATACAAAATCAATATACAAAATCAGTAGCATTTCTATATGCCAACAGTGAACAATGCAAAAAAGAAATTTAAAATAATTCTACTTACAATAACCACACATAAAATTAAATGCCTAGAAACTAACTTAGCCAAAGAAGTAAAAGATCCCTTTAATGAAAACTATAAGACACTGATTAAATAAATTAAAGTGGACACCAAAAAATAAAAAAAAAATCCATGTTCATGGATTGAAAAAAATCAACATTGTTTAAAATCCATACTACTTAAAGTAAGCTACAAATTCAGTGTAATCCCTGTCAAAATACCAATGGCATTCTTTACAAAAATAGGACAAACAATTCTAAAATTTATATGGAAAACAAACTGACTCAGAACAGCCAAAACTATATTAAGCAAAAATAACAAAACAAGAGGAATCACATTACTTGACTTCAATTTACGCTACTTAACTATAGTAACCAAAACAACATAGAAATGGTATAAAAACAGACATATAGAAGAATGGAACAGAATAGAGAACCCAGAAACAAATCCACACACCTATAATAAACTTGTTTTCAACAAAGGTATGAAGAGCACACACTGGGGAAAAGACAATCTCCTCAATAAATGATTATAATAAAACTGAATATCCATATGCAGCAGAATAAAATGAGGCCCCTATCTATCACCATATACAAAAATCAAGACAGAATGGATTAAATACTTAAATCTAAGACCTCAATGTATAAAACCACTACAAGAACACTTTGGGGAAAATCTCCAGGACATTTGGCAAAGATTTCTTGAGCAATACCTCACAAGCATAGGCAACCAAAACAAAAATGGAGAAATGGGATCATATCAAGTGAAAATGCTTCTGCACAGCGAAGCAAGCAACCAGCAAAGTTAAGCAACAACCCACAGAATGGCAGAAAATATTTGCAAACTACCCCTCTTTGACAAGGAATTAGTAACCAGAATATATAGGGAGCTCAAACAATTCTGAAAATTTTAATAATTCAACCAAAAATGGGCAAAAGATTTGGATAGGTATTTCTCAAAAGAAGACATAAAAATGGCAAATAGGCATATGAAAAGATGTTCAACATCATTGATCATCAGAGAAATAAAAATCAAAACTACAATGAGATATCATCTCACCCTAGTTAAAATGGCTTGTTTTCAAAAGACAGATAATAACAAATTCTAGAGAAGATGTGCAGAAAAGGCAACACTTGTATGCAGTTGGTGGGAATGTAAATTAATATAACCACTATGGAAAACAGTTTGTAGTTTCCTCAAAAATTAATAATTGAGCTACTACATAATCCAGCAATCCCAATGCTAGGTACATACTCAAAAGAGAGGAAATCAGTATACTGAAGAGATAGCTGTACTCTTACGTTTGTTGCAGCACTGTTTACAATAGCTAAGATTTGGAAGCAATCTATGAGTTCATGAACAGATGAATGAATGAGGAAAATGTGATGCATATACATGTAGATTACTATTCCGCTATAAAAAAAAATGAGATCCAGTCATTTGCAACATGGATAGAACTGGAGATAATTATATTACATAAAATAAACCAGATATGGAAAGGCAAATATCACACATTCTCACTTGTTTGTGGGATCTAAAAATCAAAACAATTGAACTCATGAACTTAGAAAGTAGAAGGATGGGTATCAGAGGCTGCAGAGTATAACGAGGGTATGCAGGGGAGGTAGGGATGGTTAATCGGTACAAAAAGGTAGCTAGAAAGTATGAATAAGATCTACTCTTTAATAACATGATAGGGTGACTATAGTCAATAATAAATTAATTGTACATCTTTAAATAACTTAAAGAGTATAACTGGATTTTTTTTTTTAATCAAAGGATAAATGTTTGAGAGGATGGATACCTCCATTCCCTATGACTTGTTTATTTCATATTGCAGGTCTGTATCAAATATCTCACATACCTCATAAAAATATATACCTACTATGTACTCACAAAAATTTAAAATAAATAAAAGTAGAAAAAAGGGAATACTTTCTAACACATTCTATGAGACCAGCATAACCATAATACCACAACAAGACAAAGATATTATGAGATAAGAAAAATTCAAATTAATATCTCTCATAAACACTGATATAATAATCCACAATAAAACATTAGCAAATCAAATCCAACAATGTATGTAAACAATTACACCTTTGGCAACACCCTCACAGACACACCCAGGAACGATACCTAATATCCTTCAATCTAATCAAGTTGACACTCAATACTAACCATCATAATCATGGAAAAAAATGAGATCAATTCCATGCAAAACCAGGTTGAGATTCAAGTCACTTAATGTAATCCATCACATCAACAGGATAAAGAATAAAAATCACAAGACTATACCAATAGTTGCAGAAAACACATTTGGCAAAATTCAATATCTAATATTGACCAAAAAAAATCTCAGTAAACTTGGAATTGAGGGGAACTTACTCAACTTGATAAATAATATCTACAAAATACCTACAGCTAACATCATATTTAATGGTGAGAAACTCAAAACTCCTGCTAAGATCAGGAACAAGGTACAGATGTCTCCTCTCACTACTACTTTTCAATGGCATACTGAAAGTTCTAGGTGGAGACTTCTGCCAAGATGGCTGAATAGGATCAGCTCCATAGTATAGTTCCCAGTGAGAGAGATGCAGAAGGTGAATGATCTCCACATTTCCAACCAAGGTACCAGGTTCATTTCAATGGGACTGGTTAGACAGTGAATGTAGCCCAAGGAGGGCTAACTGATGCAGGGCAGGGTGCTGTCCCACCCAGGAAGTGCAACTGGACAAAGGATCAGGGACTTTACCCCCTCAGCATTCCAGTTCAGATACTGCACTTCTCCCATGGCCATTGCAACCCACAGTTCAGGAGAATGCCGCTGGGCTGTAAAATGCTGTGAGTTACCAACACAGATCTGAGTGACAGCTCCGGCTGGCCTGGCAGCATGTTGTCGGCACAGATCTGGGTGGAGGTTTTGGCTAGTGCTGAGAGTGGCTGCCGGACAGGTCTACCCTCCCCCCAGGAAGAGAGAGAGCTGAAAGCAGGAAGACAGGTGATACAGATTGGCAGGTTCCACTCCCACAAACACCAACAAACTGAAGCCTTCTCACTTGAGAGTTTCACAGTCAGCACATCAGTCCGAGTTCAACCCAGGACGATCAAGCTCAGTGGGGGAAGGGCGTCTGCCATCCCGCAGGCAGGTCTAATCTCACCTGTGTAAACAAAAGCCAGATGAAGCCTACAAAGCAGGTGGGCTAATTCTGAGACGGCCCAGCAGCACCTTTGCAGGCAGACAAGGGACACACTGCCTGAAACTAAAAAACAAAAAGAAATAGCTTCAACATCAACAGAAAGGACATCCACTCAGAGACCACATTCAAAATCACCAACTTCAAAGATCAAAGGTAGATAAATCCATGAAGATGGGAAGAAACCAGTGCAAAAAGGATGAAATCATCAAAGACCAGAACACCTCTCCTACTCCAAGGGATCACAACTCTTCACCAGCAAGAGAACAAAACAAGATGGAGAATGAGTTTGATGAATTGATGGAAGCAGACTACAGAAGGTGGGTAATAACAAACTTCTCTGAGCTAAAGGAACATGTTCCAATCCAATGCAAAGAAACTAAAAGCCTTGAAAAAAGGTTAAACGAAATGCTAACTAGAATAACCAGCTTAGAGAAAAACATAAATGACTTGCTGGAGCTGAAAAACACAGCACGAGAACTTCACAAAGCATACACAAGTTTCAATAGCCAAACTAATCAAGTAGAACAAAGGATATCAGAGATTGTAGATCAACTCAATGAAATAAAACAAGAAGGCAAGATTAGAGAAAAAAAGAGTGAAAAGAAATGAACAAAACCTCCAAGAAATATGTGATTATGTGAAAAGACCCAACCTACTTTTAGTCAGTGTACCTGAATGAGATGGGGAGAATGAATCCAAGCTGGAAAACACTCTTCAGGACATTATCCAGGAGAACTTCCTCAATCTAGCAAGGCAGGCCAACATTCAAATCCAGGAAATACAGAGAACACCACAAAGATAATCCTCAAGAAGAGCAACGCCAAAGCATATAATCGTCAGATTCACCAGGGTTGAAATGAAGAAAAAAAAAAATGCTAAGGGCAGCCAGAGAGAAAGGTTGGGTCACCTACAAAGGGAAGTCCATCATATTCACGGCAATCTCTTGGCAGAAACCCTGCAAGCCAGAAGAGAGTGGGGGCCAATGTTCAACAACCCTAAAGAAAAGAACTCTCAACCCAGAATTTCATATCCAGCCAAACTAAGTTTTATAAGTGAAGGAGAAATAAAATTCTTTATAGACAAGCAAATGCTGAGAGATTTCATCACCACCAGACCTGCCTTACAAGCGCTCCTGAAAGAAGCACTAAACATGGAAAAGAACAACCAGTATCAGCCACTGCAAAAACATACCAAATGTAAAGACCAATAACATGGTGAAGAAACTGAATCAACTAATGGGCAAAACAACCAACCAGTAACAAAATGGCAGGATCATATTCACATATAACAATATTAACATTAAATACAAATGGCCTAAATGCCCCAATCAAAAGACACAGACTGGCAAACTGGATAAAAAGCAAAGACCCATCAGTGTGCTGTATTCAGGAGACCCATCTCACACGCAAAGACACACATAGACTCAAAATAAAGGGATGGAGGAAGATTTACCAAGCAAATGAAGAGCAAAAAAACAAACAAACAAACAAAAAACAGGGGTTGCAATCCTAGTCTCTGATAAAATGGACTTTATACCAACAAAGATCAAAAGAGACAAAGAAGGGTATTACATAATGGTAAAAGGATCAATGCAACAAGAAGAGATAACTATCCTAAATATATATGCACCCAATACAGGAGCACCTGGATACATAAATCAAGTTCTTAAGAACATACAAAGAGACTTAGACTCCCACACAATAATAATGGGAGACTTCAACACTCCACTGTCAATATTAGACAGATCAATGAGAAAGAAAATCAACAAGGATATCTAGAACTTGAATGCAGATCTGGACCAAGCAGACCTAATAGACATCTACAGAACTCTCCACCCCAAATCCACAGAATATACCTTCTTCTCAGTACCACATTGCACTTACTCTAAAGTTGACTACATAATTGGAAGTACATCACTCATTAGCAAAAGAACATAAATCATAACAGTCTCTCAGACCACAGTGCAATTGAATTAGAACTCAGGATTATGGACCTTACTCAAAACCGCACAAATTCATGAAAACCCAACAAGTTGCTCCTGAATGACAATTGGATAAACAATGAAATGAAGGCAGAAATAAAGATGTTCTTCAAAACCAATGAGAAGAAGACACAATGTACCAGAATCTCTGGGACACATTTAAAGCAGTATCTAGAGGGAAATTTATAGCAATAAATGCTCCCATGAGAAGCAAGGAAAGGAAAGTCCTAAAATCAACATCGTATCCTCAAAATTGAAAGAGCTAGAGAAGCAAGATAAAAAAAAAAACTTAAAAAGCTAGCATAAGAGAAGAAATAACTAAGATCAGAGCAGAACTGAAGGAGATAGAGACAAAAAAAAAACCCTTCAAAAAATCAATATATCCAGGAGCTGTTTTTTTGAAAAGGTCAACAAAATAGACCACTAGCCAGACTAATAAAAAAGAAAAGAGAGAAGAACTGAATAGAGGCAATAAAAAACGATAAAGTGGATATCACCACCAACTCCACAGAAATACAAAATACCATCAGAGATTGCTACAAACAACTCTATGCACATAAACCAGTAAACCTGGAAGAAATGGATAAATTCATGTACACTTGCACACTCTCAAGACTAAACCAGGAAGAAGTTGAAACCCTGAACAGACCAATAACAAGGTCTGAAGTTGAGGCAACAATTAATAGCCTAGCAACCAAAAAAAGTCCAGGTCCAGACAGGTTCACAGCCTAATTCTACTAGATGTACAAAGAGGAGCTGATACCATTCCTTCTGAAACTATTCCAAACAATACAAAAAGAGGGAATCCTCCCTAACTCATTTTATGGAACCAACATTTTCCTGATACCAAAACCTGGCAGAGACACAGTTGAAAAAAAAACATTCAGGCCAATATCCATGATGAACTTCGATGTAAAAATCTTCAATAAAATATTGGCAAACCAAATGCAACAGCACATCAAAAAGCTTATCCAGCATGATCAAGTTGGCTTCATCCTGGGGATACAAGGCTGGTTGAACATATGCAAATCCATAAACATAATCCATCACATAAACAGAACCAAAGACAAAACCCACATGATTATCTCAACAGCTACAGAGAAGGTCTTTGACAAAATTCAACAGCCCTTTATGCTAAAAACCCCCAATAAACTAGGTATCGATGGAATGTATCTCAAAATAATAAAAGCTATTTATGATAAACCCACAGCCAATATACTGAACAGGCAAAAACTGGAAGAATTCCCCTTGAAAACGGGCACTAGACAAGGATGTCCTCTTTCACCACTCCTATTCCATATAGTATTGAAAGGTCTAGCCAGAGAAATCAGGTAAGAAAAAGAAATAAAAAGGTATTCAATTAGGAAAAGAGGAAGTAAAGTTGTCTCTATTTGCAGATGACATGATTGTATATTTAGAAGACCCCATCATCTCAGCTCAAAATCTCCTTAAGCTGATAAGCAACTTCAGCAAAGTCTCAGGATAGAAAATCAATGTACAAAAATCACAAGCATTCCCATACACCAATAACAGACAAACAGAGAGCCAAATCATGAGCAAACCCCTATTCACAATTGCTTCAAACAGAATAAAATACCTAGGAATACAATTAACAAAGGATGTAAAGGACATCTTCAAGGAGAACTACAAACCACTGCTCAAGGAAATAAGAGAGGACACAAACAGATGGAAAAACATTCCATGCTCATCGTTAGGAGGAATCAATATTGTGAAAATGGCCATACTGCCCAAAGTAATTTATAGATTCTACACTATCCCCATCAAGCTTTCATTGACCTTCTTCACAGAACTGGAAAAAAAAAAAACACTTTAAACTTCATATGGAACCAAAAGAGAGCCTGCATAGCCAAGACAATCCTAAGCAAAAAAGAACAAAGCTGGAGGCATCACACTACCTGACTTAAACTATACTACAAGGCTACAGTCATCAAAACAGCATGATACTGGTACCAAAACAGAGATATAGACCAGTGGAACAGAACAGAGGCATTGGAAGCAATGCCACACATCTACAACTGTCTGATCCTTGACAAACCTGACAAAAGCAAGCAATGGGGAAAGGATTCCCTGTTTAATAAATGATGTTGGGAAAACTGGCTAGCCATATGCAGAAAGCTGGAACTGAATCCTTTCCTGACATCTTATACTAAAATTAACTCCAGATGGATTAAGGACTTAAACATAAGACCTAATACCATAAAAACCCTAAAAGAAAACCTAGGCAATACCATTCAGGACATAGGCATAGGCAAGGACTTCATGACTAAAACACCAAAAGCAATGACAACAAAAGCCAAAATAGACAAATGGGATCTAATTAAACTTAAGAGTTTCTGCACAGCAAGAGAAATAATCATTAGAGTGAACTAGCAATCAACAGAATGAGAAAAAACGTTTGCAATCTACCCATCTGATAAAGGGCTAATATCCAGAATCTACAAAGAACTAAAGCAGATTTACAAGAAAAAAAACAAACAAACCCATTCAAAAGTGAGTGAAGGATATGAACAGACACTTTTCAAAAGAAGACATATATGAGGCCAAAAAATATATGAAAAATGCTCATCATCACTGGTCATTAGATAAATGCAAATCAAAACCACATTGAGATATCATCAGATGCCAGTTAGAATGGCAATCAGTAAAAAATCTGGAGACAACAGATGCTGGAGAGAATGTGGAGGAATAGGAACACTTTTACACTGTTGGTGGGAGTGTAAATTGGTTCAACCATTGTGGAAGACAGTGTGGCATTTCCTCAAGAATCTAGAAATAGGAATTCCATTTGACCCAGCAATTCCATTACTGGGTATATACCCAAAGGAATATAAATCATTCTATTATGAAAACACATGTACATGTATGTTCACTGTGGCACTGTTTACAATAGCAAAGACCTGGAACCAACCCAAATGCCCATCAATAATAGATTGGACAAAGAAAATGTGGCACATATACACCATAGAATACTATGCAGTCATAAAAAGGGATGAGTTTGTGTCCTTTGTAGGGACATGGATGAATCTGGAAACCATCATTCTTAGCAAACTGACACAAGAACAGAAAACCAAACACTGCATGTTCTCACTCATTGTTCACACCGCATGTTGAACAATGAGAACACATGGGCACAGGGAGGGGTATATCACACACTGGGGTCTGTTTAGGGATAGAGGGCTAGGGGAGGGACGGCAGGGGGCGGGGAGGTTAGGGAGGGATAACACTGGGAGAAATGCCTGATGTAGGTGACAGGAGGATGGAGACAGCAAACCATCATGGCATGTGTGTACCTTTGCAACAATCCTGCAAGATCTGCATATTTACCCTAGAATTTAAAGTATAATAATAAAAAGAAAGTTCTAGGTAATGCATAAGTCAATACAAAGAAATAAAAACTATATACAGATTAAAAATAAAGGGACAAAACTCTGTTATTTTCAGATGATATATTTATGTAAAAAGGAATCTAAAAGTCAACACAAAAACTTCTAACTAATAAGATATAAGAAATTTGCAAGATGGGTTAATATACAAAAGTAAAGCAATTTTCTAGATGCCAATAATGAACAATTAAAATTTGAAATTAAAAACACAGATTTACATTAGCACTCAAATATTTCAATATAAATCTAACAAAATATATACAAGATCTACATGAGGAAAGTGATAAGACTCTGATAAAAGAGTTCAAAGAAGAACTAAAAAATTGGCAAATATTCCAGATTTATGAATTAGGACGACTCAACGTTGTCAAGATAACAGCCTTTCTCAACTTGATCTACAGATTCAGTGCAATCTCAATCAATATCTTAACAAGCTATTTTGCACATATTGAGAAACTTAACCCAAAATTTATATGGAGAGGCAAAAATCCCAGAATATCCAACACAATATTGAGGAAAAATAAAGTGGAGGACTGACACTACCAAACTTCAAGAGTTATTGTAAAGCTTTGACAATCAGGAAAGTGTGGTACTGGTAAAAGAATAGACAAAGAGATGAATTGAACAAAACAGTGAGCACAGAAATAGTCACATATAAATATGGTCAACTGATTTTTGACAATATCATATAGGTAATACAGTAGAGAAAACATAGTCTTTTAAACAATAGTGGTGAAACAACTGGACATCCACGTACACAAAAATTAATCTTGAGATATACCATATACCCTTCATAAAAATAAATTCAAAATGGATCATAGATTTAAATGTAAAATGCAAAACTATAAAATCCTTAGAAGGGCCGGGCGTGGTGGCTCATGCCTATAATCCCAGCACGTTGGGAGGCCAAGGCGGGTGGATCACGAGGTCAAGAGATCGAGACCATCCTGGTCAACAAGGTGAAACCCCATCTCTACTAAAAATACAAAAAATTAGCTGGGCATGGTGGTACGTGCCTGTAATCCCAGCTACTCGGGAGGCTGAGGCAGGAGAATTGCTTGAACCCAGGAGGTGGAGGTTGCGGTGAGCCGAGATCACGCCATTGCACTCCAGCCTGGGTAAAAAGAGCGAAACTCCGTCTCAAGAAGTAAAATAAAATAAAATAAAAAATAAAACCCTTAGAAGATGACATAGGAGAAAATCTAAGTAACGTTGTGTTTGGTGATGTTTATTAAGATACAACACCAATGACATAATCCATAAAAGAAAAAATTGGTAAGCTGGATTTTATTAAAATTAATAATTTCTGCTCTGTGAAAGATAATATCAAGAGAATCAAAACACAAACCACAGGCTGGGAGAAAAATATTTGTAAAAGGAATATATGATAAAGGATTGCTATCCAAAATATACAGAGAAAGCAGCAGCCCTACTGGGAGAAGAAGAAAATGACAGACAGGAGACTTCGCTAATGTGTGGCTCCCACTTGGATGGCAGAACAGAGTGTAAACACTGACACCATGACCTTTTGCTCCAAAAACCACCCCAGAAATACACCAGGAAGAAAAACAAAAGAATTCATAGATCCTTTGGAAGAAGTGGCATGTCACTGCAAATTCCATGAGACTTGGAAAAACTGTGTTTTCCAAGTGTGAAAGGAAACCCGCACCCAAACACACATCCCTACTGGGGACTCTGAAATTCCAGATCACAGGAGAAGAATTTATCCTTACTTACAGCTGAAATGAACTTAGGGAGCTATAAGAAATATAAAAGTTGAAGCATCAGTGAGAAGAGCTCTTGTAGGCACTCCCAGTCTCCAGCTCAAGCTTCCCTTCCCAGGGAAGCCGTCCAGGATTACACCTCATGGGGTCCCTCAGGAAAGGCAGCCAGGAAAATTAAGGAGGAGTCACAAGGCGAAAGCAGCTTCTAAATGAAATCTGCAGTAGTTTTGACTGGGCACAAATTTTCTTGAGTGAGATCCAGGAAGCTAATGGCAACTGCTGCAGTTACAAGCACAGGAGCCACTGATGACATTGTGGGCAGGTGGAGGTGGGAAAGGCCTAAAAGTTATGCCTGCTTTCTCAGGAGGAAAGCTTACAACCTGGGGCAAGTTCTGAGTGGGTGTACTGTGGGAATGAAACCAGCCTCACCAACTGTGTGGGAGCTGGGTGAGGTCTTTTACCACCAGCTAGCCCCTACTTCTTTGGCGAACTATATGACACAGGAGAGGCAGCCATAATCCCCTCTGGAACATAACCCCATTGGCCTTAATGCCACTGCCCATTTCCCACAGTGGCTGAGTCAAGCCCCACCCAAAAAGAGTTTGAACCTGGAGCTGCCTAATCCTGGCCCCACCTGATGGTATTTCTCTACCCTGCCCAATGCCTGAGAAACTAGAATACTTATACTGGCCAATTTAGGGTAAACTTAGATCCCCCTACTACCACTGCAGCTGGTGCTCTCCACAAAGTGCCACCTCCTGCCTGGAGGTCAATCAACTCAGGCCACTATAGACACTCATGACAGAATAATCCTGCTCCCCAAAAGGAGAAAACAACAGCTAAGTTCACTGCCTGCAACATCCTGGCTAACCAGAAATCCTGAGTCTGTCCACATGACAACTTCACTGCTAACATAAACATCATTTGAGAAAGACAGTGCACTATCTAAAACCAAGGACTGTCAGAGTCTACTTCACTCCCCTGCCACCTCTGCCGGAACAGGTGCTGGTATCCATGACTGGGAGACCTGAAGACAGATTACTTCTCAAGAATCTTTGCAGACATTCCTCAGCACCAGCTCAGAGCCTGGTAGCCCCGCTGGGTGGCTAGACCAAGAAGAGCAATAACAAACACTGCAGTTCAGCTCTCAGGAAGTCCTGTCCCTAAAGGAATAGGGAGAGCACCACATGAAGGGATAACCCATGGGACAAAAGAATATGAACAGCAAGCCCTGAGTTCCATATCTTTCCACTAAAATAGTCTAATTGAGAAGGAATCAGGAAAGTAATTCTGATAATATAACAATGTAACGCTCCCCAAAATATTACATTAGCCCCCCAGCAATGGACCTAAATGAAGATGAAAGTGCTAAATTGCCAGATAAAGAATTCAGAAATTTGATTGAGCTACTCAAAAAGATACCAGAGAAAGGTGAAAACCATTTTAAAGAAACCATTTTAAACAAATACATGATATGGATAAAAAATTCTCCAGAAAAAAAATAAATAAGATAAAGAAAAAAAAATCACAACTTCTGGAAATAAAGACATACTTAGAGAAATATAAAATGCACTGGAAAGTATCAACAATAGCCTAGAACAGGTAGAAGAAAGAACTTCATAGTTCAAAGACAAGGCTTCAGAGTTAATCCAATCAGAAAAGACAAAAAGAATTTTAAAAAAATGAACAAAACTTCCAAGAAATTTCAGATTAAGTAATCAGCCAAACCTAAGAATAATTGGTGTTCCTAAAGAGAAAGAGAAATCTAAAAGTTTATACATTTTATTTGAGGAAATAATTGAGGAAAACTTCGCTGGCCTTGCTAGAGGTCTAGGCATCCAAACACAAGAAGCTCAAAGAACACCTGGGATATTCATAGTAGAAAGATCATTACCTAGGCACATAGTCATCAGGTTATTTAAAGTCAAGATGAAGGAAAAAAGTTTAAGATCTGTGAGACAAAAGTATCGGGTAACCTGTAATGGAAAACTATCAGATTAACGTAGATTTCTCAGCAGAAACCTTACCAGCCAGAGGAGATTGGGGTTCTGTCTTTAGCTGCTTGAAACAAAATAAACGCCAGCAAATGATTTTTTATCCAGCAAAACTAAGCTTCATAAATGAAGGAGTGACAAAGTCTTTTTCAGACAAACAAATGCTGAGATAATCTGCTACTAGCAAGCTACCACTACAGGAACTGCTAAACGGAGCTCCAAATTTTGAAACAAAACCTCAAAATTCCACCAACATAGAACCTCCTTAAAGCATAAATCTCACAAGACCTATAAAATAATAACACAATGGAAAAAAAAACAAGTTATTTAGGAAACAACTACCATGCAGAATAGAATAGTACCTCATATTTTAATACAAACATTGAATATAAATAGCCTACATGCTTCACTTAAAAGATACAGAATGGCAGATATAAATCCACCAATCAATCATCTGCTGTCTTCATGACACTCACCTAAGACATAATAACTCATAAACTTAAGATAAAGAGGTGGAAAAAGATATTCCATGAAAATGGAAACCAAAAGTGAGTAGAAATAGCTATTTTTATGTCAGATGAAACAGACTTTAAAGCAGCAACAGAAAAAAAAAAAAAGACAAAGGGGAACATTAGATAATGATAAAAGGATTAGTCCAACAGGAAAATATCACAATCCTAAATACATACACACCCAACACTAGAGCTCCCAAATTTATAAAACAATTACTACTAGACCTAAGAAAAGAGATAGATGGCAACACAATAATAGTGGGGTCTTCAGTGCTCCACTGAAAGCATTAGACAGGTCATCAAGAGAGAAAATCAAAAAAGAAACAATGGACTTAAACTGTACCCTAGGACAGATGGACTTAATAGATATTTACAGAACATTCTTCTCAACAACTGTAGAATATACATTATTTTCATCAGCACATGAAACATTCTCCAAGATAGATCATATGATGGTCACAAAAAAAGTCTTAATAAATTTGCTGAATCTAGCAAACAGCAAACTTAAACAACTAAACTATTAAGGTTACCATTGCTTACAAAATGATTTTCCTTTACGTTCTTATCATGAACACTATTTTAAGCATCAAACTCAATCATTTATAAAATATAAACACCTTGATCACAAGCCCTTGATTAAAAGTTTTGTAATATGTCATCCACTTGTTAAACAAATCGTTTCCCTTGGGTTGGAGGGGGAGTGGTTTCATACATTACAAAGCCATCTTTAGCATATTGCTTATGTCTGGATCCATGTTTCTGAGGGAAAAGACATTCTCAGGTGATATATTTTGTCATTCGGACAGAACCCGTCATTGTTTAAACTGACCTAAAAAACACACAATAGTCATTTAAGAGATAACAATGGAGAGGGAGAAATCTCATGTGAATTTCCCAGTTTTAGTTCATTCTCAGTGTAGGACTTTCATTTAAGTGAAAGTCACAGCAGAAGAGGGAATTTTCTGGAGTTTTCGAGAATGCCAAACCATATTTTTATTACTCTTTGAAAATCAATGTCTTTGCATAGAAAATCAAATTCAGGGACCACAGATAATTTTTAGTGGGAATATCTAGTCTGAGGGGTCTGAGGTTGCTTTTGCTTTATTGTGTTGTTTTAGATATTTTAAAAATATCTTTAATGTTTGGTCTTTTTTTTCTCTCTCTCTCTTTAAACTTTTAATTTGGTCTGAGGAAAGCTGAATGTTTGAGTGTGATGTTAGACTGAGATGATTTGGAGCTGCCTGTGGACATTCTTACACAGGTGGTAGGCTTCAGCAATATCCAGTTTTAATCAGTTGCATCTGGTACAGAATTTTGAGTAACAGTAAAAATTGTTGTCTTTGGAAAGCACAAAAGAAACCTGGAAAGGCGGTTTGGCTCAGGTAGCTACACATAACATTACATATAATTTTCACTTCAAAGCTGTCTGGAAAAAATGCAGTCAGCTCCAACTACTGCTATTTACATACCCAGATAACCAAATGGGAAATATTACAACCAATACCACAGAAATACAGAGATCATTTAAGACTACTATGAACACCTTTATGCACATAAACTAGAAAATCTAGAGGATACAGATAAATTCTTGCTAATATACAACCCTCCTAGATTAAACCAGGAAAAAATAGAAATGCTGAACAGACCAATAACAAGTAGCAAGACTAAAACAGTAACTTAAAAGTTGCTAACAAAAAAAGCATAGGACCAGATGGATTCATAGCTGAATTCTATCAAACATTCAAAGAATTGGTACCAATCTTTCTGAAACTATTTCAAAAAGAAGAGAAACAGGGAATCTATAAATTATTATTTGAAGCTAATATTACCCTATCACCAAAGCCAGGAGAGGATATAACACAAAAGAAGGAAAACTACAGAACAATATCCCTGATGAACATAGATGCAAAAATTCTAAACAAAATACTAGGTAACTGAGCTTAACATAGTATCCAATAGTTAGTTTTCCAGTCCTTGCCTTCTTTCCTCCCTTCCCTCTCTAGTAGTGCCCAGTATCTATTGCCATCTTTATGCCCATGAGAACTCAATGCTTAGCTCCCACTCCTAAGTGAAAGCAGGAAATATATCCTTTTTCTGTTCTTGGCTTAATTCAGTCAGGATAATGGCCTCCAACTCCATCCATGTTGCTACAGAGAATATGATATCATTTTTTTAATGTCTGCAAAGTATTTCATGGTATATATGTACCACATTTTCTCACATTTTCTTTTTCCCATCCACCATTGATGGGCACCTAAGTTATTTACAACTCTTTATAGTGCTGGGATGAAAATATGAGTGCGTGTCTCTTTTTTGGAAGAAAAAATTATCTTTTGAATTTTTAGCCAGTAATGAAATTGCTGAGTTGAATAGCAGTTCTGTTTTAAGCTCTTTAGGAAATCTTGAAACTACTTTCCACAGTGGCCAAACTAACTTACATTCCCCTCAGCAGTATGGATACGTTCCCTTTTCTCCACAGCCGTGCCAGCATCTGTCATTGTAAGACCAGCCGTAGTGACTGGTATGAAATGTTACGTCATTATGATTTTGATTTGCATTTCTCTGATGAGTAGCGATGTGGAGCACTTTTTCATGTTCATTGGCTACTTGTATGTCTGCTTTTGAGAAGTGTCTTTACCATGTCATTTGCCCACTTTTTAATAGGGTTCTTTTCACAATATTGATTCTACCCATTCATGAGTATGGGATATGTTTCCATTTGGTTCTGTTCTTGATGATTTCTTTCAAGAGTGTTTTGTAGCTTTCCTTGTAGAGATCTTTCACCTCCTTGGTTAAGTATATTTCTAAGCATTTTATTTATTATTTTGTATCCTGACACTTACTGAAGTTGTTTCTCAGTTCTAGGAGTTGTTTGGCAGTCTTTAGGGTGGTAGGCATAGAATTACAGTGTCATCGATGAGACTTAATTTGACATTTTTTTCCTCTTTGGATGCCTTTTATTTCTTTCTCTTGTCTCATTGCTCTGACTAGCGCTTTGAATACTATGTTGAATATGAGTGGTGAGTGAGAACCCCATGTTGTTTTAGTTCTCAAGGGGAATGCTTCCCGCTTTTGCCCATTCAGAATGAGGCAGGCTGTGGGTTTTTCACAGATGGTTCTTATTTTGAGGTACCTTCCTTCAATGCTTAGTTTCTTGATAGTTTTTAGCATGAAGGCATGTTGGATTTTACTGAAATATTTTTGTGGGTATACTGAGATGTTCATATAGTTTTTGTTTATACTTTTGTTTGCGTGGTGTGTCACATTTGTTGATTTGCACATGTAGAACCAACCTTGCATCCCAGGAATTAAGCCTACTTGATCATGTGCTGCTGGATTTGATTTGCCAGTACTTTGTTAAGGATTTTTGCATCTATGTTCATCAGGGGTATGGCCTGTAGGTTTCTTTTTCTGTTGTGTCTCTGCAAGATTTTTGTTTGAAGGTGATGCTGGATTCATAGAGTGGGTTAGGGAGGGGTCCCTCCTTTTTCATTTTTTGGAATACTGAGAGAAGAATTGGTACCAGCTCCTCTTTGCACATCTGATAGAATTCGACTGTGAATCTATCCGGTCCAAGATTCATGTTGTTTGGTAGTTTATTTTATTATTGATTGAATTTTAGAACTCGATATTCATCAGTTCAAGGTTTTAATTTCTTCCTGATTCAATCTTGGGAGGTTGCGTGTTTCCAGTAATGTATCCTTTTCCTTTAGATTTTCTAGTTTGTGTGCATAGAGGTGTTCATCATAGTCTTTGAGGATCTTTAATATTCCTGTAAGATTGGCTGTAATGTCACCTTTGTCATTTCAAGTCATACTTATTTGGATCTTCTCTTTTTTTCTTTTTAATCTAGGTAGCAGTCTATCAATCTTCTTTGTCCTTTTAAATAAACAACTTTGGGGTTTGTTGATTCTTTGTATAGATTTTAGGGATAATTGCTTTCAGTTCTGCTCTAATTTTAATTATTTCTTTTCTTCTAGCTTTGGGGTAAGCTTTTCTTTCTTTCCTTCTTTTTTAAATTTTCTAGTTCCTGTAGATGTTAGATTGTTAATTTAAGATCCTTCTAACTTTGTGAGGTAGGCATTTAGCACTATAAACTTTCCTCTTAACACTACTTTTGCTACATTACATAGATTTTGCCATGTTTTTGTCTCTATTTTCATTTATTTTAAAGAATATTTTGATTTTTGCTTTTTTTTTTTTTTTTGTTAACCAAAAGTCACTCAGTAGCAAGTTGTTTAATTTCCGTGCAATTGTGTAGTTTGGAGAGATGGTTTTGGTTTTGATTTCATTTTTTATTTCACTCTGTTCCAAGAGTATGATTGGTATACTTTTGATTTTCATAAATTTAATTGATTGATACTTCCTTTGTGGTTGAGCATGTAGTCCATCTTAGAGTATAATTCATGTGCAGATGAAAATAATGTGTATTCTGTGGTTCATGGGCTGAGTATGTTATAAATGCCTATTAGGTCAAATTGGTCAAGTTTTAAATTTAAGTCTAGAATTTCTTTGTTTTCTGCTTCACTGATTTTTGTACCACTGTCATGAGGGTATTCAAATCCTTCATATTATTGTGTGGCTGTCTAAGTCTTCTTGGAGGTGTAAAAGTTCTTATTTTATAAATCTGGGTGCTCCAATGTTGGCTGTATATATATTTAGAATAGTAAAGTCTTCTTGTTGACTTGAAATCTTAATCATTATGTAATGCCCTTCTTTGAACATTTTTTCTGTTGTCGGTTTAAAATCTGCTTTATTTTATATAAGAATAGCCAGTCTTGCTCTTTTTTGTTATCCATTTCTGTGATAGATCTTTCTCCAGCTCTTACTTTGAGCTTATGCCTATTGTTAAGTGTGAGATGGGTCTTTTGAAGACAGCAGACAGATGAGTCTTGTTCTTTATTCAACTTGCCACTCTGGGCCTTTTATGTTCAGGTATTTAGACAACTTACATTCACAGTTAATATTGATATGTGGGGTTTTGTTCCTACTATGAGGTTTTTAGCTTGTTGCTTTGTAGTTTCTGTTGTGTGGTTGCTTTGTAGTGCCTGTGGGATATGTACTTATATGTGTTTTTGTGGTCGCACGTGTTTTCTTTTGTTTCCATTTTTAAAACTCCTTTAAAGATTTCTTGTAAGGCTAGCCTAGTGGTAACTAATTCCGTTAGTGATTCCTTGCCAGGGAAATATATATATTTCTCCTTCACTTACAAAGCTGGTTGGTAGAATATGAAATTCTTGGTTGGAATTTTTTTTAACGTTGCTGAAAATTGGTGCCTAATCTCTTCTGGCTTGTAAGAAAAAGTCTTCCTTTGCCTAATAGGGTTCCCTGGGTACCTTGTGTGACCTTTTTCTCTAGTTGCCTTACAAATTTTTTTCTTTAGCTTTGAACTGGGATGGTCTGATAACTACATGACTTGGTGATGTTCGTTTTGTATAGTATCTCACAGGTATACTCTGGATTGCTGTATCTGAATATGTACCTCTCCAGCAAGATTAGAAACTGTTTTCTTCAATTATTTCCTCAAGTTTTCTTTCCAAGTTGTTTACTTTTTCTCCTTTTCTCTCAGGAATGCCAATAATTCATAGGTTTGGTCACTTTTATATAATCCATATTTCTCAAAAACTTTGTGTATTTTTAAAAGTTACTTTTTTCTCCATTTTTTTCTGACAAGGTTAGTTCAAAAGACAGGCTTTCAAGATCTGAAATTCTTTTTTCTGCTTGGTCCAGTCTATTCATATTGCTTTAAATTGTATTTTAAAATTTTTCAAGTCTTACAATTCCAGAAGCTCTGATTGATTTATTAAAGGTGTCTATCTCTTCCTTAATTTCCTGGATTGCTTTAGAAGTTTCTTTGTGTTGATTTTACACTCTGTCATGGATCTCATTGAGCTTCTTTGCAATCTGTGCTTTTAATTGGTTATTTGTCATTTCTGAGTCTTCGTTTTGGTTAGGGACCATTGCTGGAGAGCTAGTGTGAGCTTTTGATGGTCTCATAACCTTCAGATTTTTCATGGTGCCAGAATTCTTGCATTGATTCCTTCTCATCTGGGGCCACTTGTACTACTAATTTTTTTTTTTTTTTTTTGAAATGGAGTCTCACTCTGTCACCCATGCTGGAGTGCAGTGGTGCGATCCTGGCTCATTGCAACCTCTGCCTCCAGGGTTCAAGCGATTCTCCTGCCTCAGCCTCATGAGTAGCTGCGATTACAGGCACAGGCCACTACACCCAGCTAATTTTGTATTTTTAGTAGAGATGGGGTTTTACTATGTTAGCCAGTCTGATCTCAAACTCCCAACCTCAGGTGATCTGCCTGCCTCGGCCTCTCAAAGTGCTGGGATTCAAAAGTGGGCGAAGGATATGAATAGATACTTTACAAAAGAAGATATACATGAGGCCAACAAACATATGAAAAAATGCTCATCATCACTGGTCATTAGAGAAATGCAAATCAAAACTACATTGAGATACCATCTCATGCCAGTTAGAATGATGATCATTAAAAAATCTGGAGACAACAGATGCTGGAGAGGATGTGGAGAAATAGGAACACTTTTACACTGTTGGTGGGAGTGTAAATTAGTTCAACCATTGTGGACGACAGTGTGGCGATTCCTCAAGGACCTAGAAATAGAAATTCCATTTGACCCAGCAATCCCATTACTGGGTATATATTCAAAGGATTATAAATCATTCTACTATAAGGACACATGCACACGAATGTTCATTGCAGCACAGTTTACAATAGCAAAGACCTGGAACCAACCCAAATGCCCATCGATGATAGACTGGACAGGGAAAATGTGGCACATATACACCATGGAATATTATGCAGGCATCAAAAACGATGAGTTCGCATCCTTTGTAGGGACATGGATGAACCTGGAAACCATCATTCTCAGCAAACTGACACAAGAACACAAAATCAAACACCGCATGCTCTCACTCATAGGCAGGTGTTGAACAATGAGAACGCATGGACTCAGGGAGGGGAGCATCACACACTGGGGTCTGTTGGGGGGAAATAGGGGAAGGATAGCGGGGCGTGGGGAGTTGGGGAGAGATAGCATGGGGAGAAATGCCAGATACAGGTGAAGGTGAGGAAGGCAGCAAATCACACTGCCACGTATGCACCTATGCAACAATCTTGCATGTTCTTCACATGTACCCCAAAACCTAAAATGCAATTAAAAAAAAAAAAGATTGATCATTAAAAAAAAAAAAGGTGCCGGGATTACAGGCATGAGCCACCACACCTAGCCGCACTAATTTTTATAACTATTTGTATGTGATTAGGATTTTTTCTTTTTCTTTCTTCCCTATATTTTTATGATTTGAAATTTCCCTTTCACCTCAACCCTAGGGGTGTAACTGTAGAGAATACCGGGGTAAGGTCTTTGGAATTTGCCTCCCTAGGCGCTTCTGTCCCAGGTTTTACACCGGGCTGTGTGGTTCAGCCGACCGGCCAATAGATGGCGCTTGAAGGTAAGCGCCTACTGTGGCCAATGGGGCTGGGTATACACTTGGCCCTTGTTTACTGAGAGAAGCTGTCTATTTCCTCAGGCAACGGGCTGATCCACGGAGTGATGGTGGTCTGAGCTCCTTGCTCAGCCCTGGGGTGGTGAGGCGCAAGGTGGGTAAGGCAAGATTGGGCAGAACCACCTATAGGTCTCCCGCTGTCAGGCACAAACACTAGCACAGGAGAATCCAGTGGGTGGTCACCAAGCACCCAGAGGAACCCCTGGGCATGAACCTGGACAACTTCCTCACTCTCAAGTTCTCTGCACGGTGGGGAGGTGGGTGTGGCCCACCTAAACTCTTAATCCAGGGGAGCGAGTGCTCCAAATGCCTGGATATCTGCCCAGGCACGGAATGTAGATGGCCCCACTGCACCCCATCTCTGCAGAGGGAGAGTGAGATAGCTCAGGCTGTTAATTTAGGGAACGGATGACTAGTCCTTTCTCACTGCTGTAAAGTACTGCCCAATCCTGAGTAGTTTATAAAGGAAAAAGTTTAGTTGACTCACAGTTCCGCATGTCTGGGAAGGCCTCGGGAAACTTATGATCTTGGTGGTATGAGAGCCGAGCGAAGGGGGAAGACCCTTAGAAAAATCCATTAGATCTCGTGATAACTCGCTCACTATCACGAGAACAGTGTCGGGAAAACTGCCCCCATGATTCAATTCCACCTGGTCTCACCCTTGACACATGGGGATTATTACAATTTATGGTGAGATTTCGGTGGGCACACAGAGCCAAACCATATCAATGGGTCTTCAGACTGGCAGGAGATCTGCCTGGGCATGCAGCAGAGAGGGCCCCTATGCACTAGGATCTCTACACAGGAAGGGGGCAGCAGGTCTAGCAGCTGATTCAAGCAAGCAGGTGCTCTTAATAACTGGAGATCTGCCTGGGCATGGAGCAGAGAAAGCTCTACCGCATCAGGATCCAGGCACAGGAAAAGTGGGTCAGCTGAGGCTGTTCTAGGTGAGTGGTGCTCAAAATACCTGGAGATCCACCTGGTCATGGAGTGGAGAAGGCCCTGATACACCGCAATCTCTGTACTGGAAGGGAGGGATAGCTCAGGCTGTGAATCTGGCTGAGTGGGTGTCCCAGATGTCTGACAATCTGCCTGGCCATGAACCAAAGAGGGCTTCCCTTGCTCCAGGATCTTTGTTCAGGATGGGTGGAGTGACAGGCTTCTGAGTCAGGCAAGCGCGTGCTCCAAGTGCCTGGAGATCTGCTTGGGCATGGAGTGGAGAGGGCCACCTGCACCCAGATCTTTGCAAAGTGATGGTAAGGTGGCTTCAGCTGCTAATCTGGGCACACAGGTGCTTTGAATGCCTGGAGACTTGCCTAGGCATGGAGCAGAGAAGACCTCACTGCATCACAATCTGTGCACAGAAAGGGTGAGGCAGCTCAGAATGGTGATCTAGGTGAGTGGGTGTCTCAAATGCCTGCAGACTTGCCTGGATGTGGACCAAAGAGGGCTCTGCTGCACCACAATCTCTGCACAGGAAGGGTGGGGCAGTTCAGGCTGCTGGTTCAACCAGCTGCTCCAAATGCCTGGAGGTAGAGCAGAGAGGTCCCTCCTGCATCAGAATCTCAGGGAGCAGGCTGAAGCACCCAGCAACACATTCAGACCAGTTCCAGGTTAAAAAGCTGGCCCTGGGTACAAGTCTTATTGTCCAGGAGAAACTGCAACAGGGAAGACCACAATTCCAGCACACATTGCTGAGGCACTTTCCATAAATCTGGCTGTCAAGGCCTCTACTCCACACCGAAGCAAGCACTTCCATCTCTGGCTCGAGACTAAAATGCCTGCGTGGCATGCTGCCAGGTCGCCAAAAAATGACTGACTTTGTATGCACTCAGATGAAAATGTCAGCCTGCTCTTGGGCCAGGGTCTGGAAAAGTGCCTGCAGCTTTTCCTGGTGTTCTTCCCTCTCAGCATTTCTAACCATCTTCCCAATTTCGCTCTAGGTCTTGAGAGAAACAAAGTGTTCTCCCTTGGCCCAGGTTGCTCATATCCCCAGTGGAAAAGTGAGTCACACAGAGAGAGGTTCTGTGCCCATCATGTACAGGACGTTGCTCAGCTGAACACCATCACTGGGGTTTTCGCCCACGTTCTCCTCCCTGAAATTTGGGACATCCTTCATGATTCTAGTGGATTTCTATTTTTCTTCTTGAATTAAAGCCCATGGAGTTAATATTTATGCCCTTTCCAAGTGGCTGAGGAATGCTAAAAGCCTCTAATACACCAACTTGGAGAAAAGAAAAAAAAAAAGAGCTTAATTAAGACACAAAAGTGCAAATTCCAGAATTAAAGATTAAGAACATTAAGCATGTCAAAATGATAAACACCTATAGAGCAGATGCTTTCATAAACAAAGTAAAATGCAGAGTGGGAGAACAGACATGCAATGCGTGTAATGAGTATGGAGCTTGTCAGAAACAAAACAGAATCATTTGTGTCAAACTGCCAAATGGAGCTGCTGGGGAAGCCCATGAGGAAGGTGCTCACTCATGTTGCCTGATAACAAGTGCTATTATAAAAGACTGCAAAACCACAATTTTGCACAAAAACCATTGCAACCTTACACACAAAAAAATCCTCTATGAGGACATCTCCCCAGCAACTTCCTGTCCAACCTTGGACTGTCAACACCCTCGTTATTGATCCCTGTAGCCAAAAATAATTATCTCAGAACAACCAGTGTACTATTCTTCATTTTTCCCTTAAAAACCCTTGTCTTCCTTTACTTCTCAGAATATGTCCATTGAATTTCCATTGCAGTGCTCATCACAAATTAGTATCATTTTCTTTTAGGGGACATCTCTGAGTCTTTATTTGGGTTGACACTAGCAAAAGATTAGAATTCCTCCAAATCCTAAAAAAGAATTATTACAAAATCCTACAAAGAAAATAATTTCTGAAAGTTGATAATCTGATAGAAAAAAATTACAGAAGATACAAAGAGGTTTATCAAGGTGAAACCTGAATGTCCAATAAATATATATGTAATGACTCTCAATTTAACCTCAACAGTAATCAAAGCAATGAAAACACGATACTATTGGAAAACATTTTAAATTTAGACTATGCTGAGATGTTGGTGAGTATCTGAATAAACCAATTGGTACAACCATGTTGAAAACAAATTTTCATTAAATTTGTTGCAAATGTTCATACTTGCAGCCCAGCAGTAAGTATTCTAAGTATATATTCTTAAGAAACTCTTGCTAATGTGTACAGGGAAATATACACAACAATGCCCATTATGAGATTATCTATAATAGTGACTATCTTAAAGCAGTTTAAATGACCATCATCAGTGTGATGGATAAATATATTGCAGTATATTCATAGATTGGTATAGAAGACAATTCTATATGCCCAATGTACAAAACTAATGTTGTCATAAAGCATAAATAAATCTGCTTCTTGGCAGCTAAAACTGAGATAGCAAATAAGATGCCAACAGTAAGTCAATAAAACCCTCAACTTTGCTGATCACATCTGTATTTATGATATTTGAAATGTGCTCTTTCAAGGGCATCTGTCAACATGTTACAAAGAATAAAGCAAATGTCAGGTTAGCACTTCTGGAGCTTTGATATAAATGTTCCAGCTTAAGGTACGATTGCTAATTAAGAGTTTAATTTTTACACTGCTTCTTTAAACCTTGACTGTATTGCTTTTTAGCATTCCAATTCATTATATCCCTTCTGCCATCAAATGTTCTCTTTCTTAATACAATTTAGCACAGAAAATACATCTCCTGATCACTGAAGTATTTCCCTGTAAGACTCAGTTGACCCTGTTGTTGATTCTAATATTCAAATAAGAAAATGCACTCATCAAGGAATATAAAAGATGTATTCCACTTACAGCCATTTCTTGACCTGGGAAAGAACTTGTATCACACAACTTATTTGCATTCATTTTTAAATTTAGACATAGATAACTTTTATCATCTGTGACTAAAAAAAATACAGAAAATAGGGGTTTTTTTTCTATTGTGAATAAATTATGTTAAAAATATATCAAAGAACAATAACAGGAAATATTTTCCAGGGCACTTCATAAGTCTCTCTCTCTCTCTCTCTCTCTCTCTCTCTCTCTCTCTCTCTCTCTCTCCCTCTGTCTTTCTCCTCCTTTCCTATCCCTCATTAATACTCTTTAGCTTCAGATGTAAGTAAAATCTAGGTATGACACTTGTAATACTCTAAGGATCTCAGGGTAGATTTGCTTCATCGGGCTGGGTGGATGGTTTTTCTCTTTATTCCTGAACAGTTCTATGTCCATCCCATATAAATCTGAAATTCTAGAAGCATATTATTTGCAAAGGTAATTCCATGGAAACAAGATAAAAAGTGTCCTTGGCCCCTGGTCTGAGACCTGTAGTTTGTCTCTATCCATAGGACATTCTGACCCAGCCACTTGTCCTTGAGAGTTTCGCTGTTAACACACATAATACAATGAGGTATGAAGTTCTTGTCCACCAGTGTCCCTACTCAACTCTTCTGTATCAAATATCCTGGATTGATTGGATATGCAAGCCTGATTATACAAGCAATGGTCCATAGAACTAAAATATAGAAAGGAAAGGGTCGTGATCCAAAATCAACTTATGCCACAGCTTTGCATGCACCGAGAGATGCTGGATTATATAATATTCTGAACTTAGTACATTTCATAATTCTACTCAGAAATAAGACAGTGAGGAATAGGAATAGGGTCCAGTTCTGGGGAAATAGATCAGGTGGGAGCAAAACAGAGAGCAGATTCTCTGGTTGACTTGGGTTTTAGACTTTCAAGCACCAGTGCTCCCTAGACCCAAGCAGAAAGTGACTCAATCAGAAAGGGACTGGTTTCCCTAAGGAGTTATACTACTCTTTTGCATCAAGGAAGAACTTTTTATTCTATCTGTATTAGGGCAAATTAACATTAGCTGCTATAATGAACAACTCTAGTCACAGTGGTTTAACACATGCAAAAAGAAAAAGAAAGATAAAAAAGAAAAAAAGTTTATTTTGTGTTTTTGACACAGTTTTGTACAGTTCAGGGCCTCTTCTGAGAACATTCCTTGAGAGAAAGACTCAGAAAACAGCTTCTTTCCACTGTGTTCCTTTTAGTAGTCTTGGAGTTCTGTTTTTCCAGTTACATAGAGGAAAGAGAGAACATATGCACAAGAGTGCATGGGTGGAAATCACGTAGGTTGTTTAAGAGGCTAGGTCTGCAGGAACCATATACCACTCTTACTCTTATTTTGTTGGCCGGAGCTAAGTTCATGTAGCCTCAGCCTTACTGAAATGGTGATTGTGAAACGTGGCTTTTCTGCATGTATAAGACAGGGAAGTAGGACTGTTGAATATCTAGCAAGCCTCTGATACACTATCTTCTGTGAGACCAGTAAGAATTTTCCCACTTTGCTGATAGATGCTGTAAAAGCTCCTGGTACACTGACCAGAAGCCTTCTTACTGTTTCTAGCCAGCAAAAAACTGGAGGCTCAGTTAGGCCAAATCTAGCTGTTACTTGAAGTTTCCACACACCGAGGGCTCTGAGGCCAATCCCATTTCTTCTTAAGTTAATTTTAGAAATCTAGGTCACTAAATAAGTTATCAGCGAGAACTCAGGTTTTCTCATACTACTGCTGTGATCCTGTGCCCCAGTTTAAAATGGTTGGCCCTGGAGACAGACTGCCTGGTTTGCTTTCTGGATTGCTCTCTATGTGCCTTTGGGCAAGTTACCTCATTTCCCTTTTCTGTAAAATTAGAATAATGTTATACTTAACTCATTGGGGGTTTATAAGGAATAAATTTGAAACTCTATGAAAAGCAGTTAGCACAGTGCCTAGCTTCCAAGCTATCATCATCATCATCATCAACATCATCATCATCACCATCATCGTCATCATCATCACCATCAGTATTTACCAGTGTTGGATCACACTATTTTGGGGCACCTGTCCTCTTTCCCCAGAGCCTGAATGACTATCCAAATTTATCTTTGAGTGTGTCCAGGAAAAGTTGCTCTCTAGCTTTGGGCAAAGGAGCATGGAGGACAGGTGGTCTAGAGAGTGAGACCAAGAGAGAAATGGTAACAGAGACTCCAAAAATAAAAGATCTTGAGCTGCTGAAGCCAAAAGTCAGTGGACAAGAGTGGATCAGAGAAGACATTCCAGGAAAAATCCAGGATTCATAGACTCCTATATACAAAGACTCACTGCTGAGCCTGTGTGCATCAGGATTGAACGGACTCAAGAGAAAGACAAACTGTGGCCAAGTCAGGTCAGGTATCCAGAGATCTATGAACACCGTGACTCTGCTCCAATTTACAGAGGTAAATTCGTATTATCTCTGTTCCAGTTGAGTAGGTAGAACAAACAAAAAACATGGAGAAGAGCAATTAGTAGGAGGCCAACACCAAGCAGAAAGAAAATACTTCTACAGGATTAAAAATGATCTTGCTGAAGCTGCTTTTTATTGGTATTTGATGTGCTGTGCTATCACTTTTGCAAGTCTCTACTTTATTCTGCCATTCCATTTGGTCATTGGACATGTTCCAATGACCACAGCAAACACCATTAGTGGGTAATATCCCCGGTCAACCTCCCCCCAGGGGTCATCTGGCTCAAACGTTAGTTTTAAGACCACATGAGTAAACAAGTTAGTTAGGTAAATTACTGACATTCCTTTGTATTTGTGCCCTAATCTCGCTGGCTCCTGCAAAGACACTCTGGCTACCTTTAGCCAAGAACTACAGAAAAAAACCCTTTGGCCTTCAAAAGGGTTTGAGACTATATTCTATAACTTTCTTTAATATTTTTCCCTTAATATTTTTGCCACCACCCTGAGTGAATCCCCACATTACAAGGCCTTTGCTGAACACTTGTGGTGACTTGAATTAGCACTGTCATTGGCACTTCAAAGATATATTCAACATTTTTATGCATCTAGCCCAATCACATAATGCATTTCAGGATTTGTGGAATTGACACGTAGCATGAAGCTGAGTCCTTAAGAGCTGCGATGGGGCAGGCACACGCCTCTCACAAACTAAAGCTGAGGAAGCAGAAAATGCCATTGACATTCCCATAGATGATGCAGGCTGAGAAAGGTAAGACTCCTTTGACCTAAGAAAGAGTTTTCACTAAAACTAAACTATATCTGCATTTTATTTTTGTTTCTTTCCCTTTTCTTCTGAAAGTAATATTCCTCCTTTACTTAGTTCCTTCCATTCTTGACTTTGTAGCCTTCCAAGATCTTGAATCTGTTAATAGATTCCTGGTGGAAATGAGTTGCAAAATTCTGCTTTGCATTATCAGTGAGATAGCTGGTGTCTCATTTAATGCTCCACTACTCCTACGCTTTGGAATCCTTAACAAGCTCCTTTGCTGCTACTCAAGCAAAGCTCCTCATATGCTCTCAGACATAGAAAAGTATAACTCATGAGTAACTGATATTTGTTTAAATTTTCCAGCACCTGAAGCTTCAAGTATGGCCCTTCTTTTGGCTGTTTATGATTGTGCAAGCAGAATTACAAAACTCGAACCCAGAAGGAAGTTTATGTATCATTCAGTGCAAGTCCTCAGGTGAGTGAACTACGGTCTAGGAGAACAAGCACAACAGCTTGCTCAGGAATCCGCTGTAAGGAGCTGAGCCAGGGATAGAGCTGAGTGTCACCTCTGGTCAGTTGCTCTCAGGCACAAATCAAGTTTCAACTTTACCGTGCATCTGCCAGCTCTCTTGCTTTCTTCTAACAGGAGACATAATGTCCCTGGCTAGTTCTTTTGATCTTCTATGCCTGTGAATTACCTCATTTCATAATTCTGGTCATTTATGCCTCTGTGGATTAATCTTACTGGTGTACTGGAAAGTGTATGACCAAAAACAATACCACCATTTCCTGTGGTTCCAGCTGGGGAAAAAGTTGGCTTGATTTATGCTTTACCAGACATTAGCCATGAGTCCCAGTCATTGCTGGGGGTGGGGAAGGGGGGAGGGAGTAACTTCATTATAATACCTTAAAATTAGCATGGCATCCAAGACATAATAAACCTCCTTGTGCCTGTGAAGTTTTTACCACAGTGACAGCTAGATATGATTTTAAGTTCCCTAGAGGAAGACAGTGAGACAAGAGTTCGTGTGCAAGTGATTCAGCACAGCTGGGCTCCCAGGAGAAGCCTGTGAATGGATGAGGGAAGCAGGGAAGGAAGGAGAAGACAAACAAGGGTCTAATTCAGGTCAACTTTCAACCTCAGGTTCATCCTGCTAGGCAGCTCTGGAACCTGAATTAAACCTCGCATTTGTTCCTCTTTGAGGCTAGTTGCTGAGATTTCATAATCTGTACCTGTCTGTCTTTGGTAAGGGCCATCCTTAAGGGCATGTAATGACCGGGAATGCTGGCTGGCTGTGCTTACAGGCACCATGGTGCCAGTAGCCAAAGGGCAGTCCTCCAAAGGGACTCAGAGGTGCTCGTCTCTAGGAGCCAAGCATGTTGAAGCCAAGGATGCACACACGGAAAGAGTCAGGAGAATCTGAGGAGAATTGCTGGAGTACTGATAGCCTGTGCTTTAAATATTGCTATACTATCTGTCCAAAATAGAATGGACAAAAATATGATCAATTACTGAAGCCTGTCATTAAAAACAGGTCTTTGCTTTCTATTTAAATGAAGGCTCAACACCACCATATATATGTTTTTTTCTAAAATGCATATGTATATTTCTAGAATATACATATATACAAGCATACACACACATACACACTAGGGTTACATATATTTGTTTATGTGTGTTTGTATAAATAAAAACATTACTGTTATTCACAATCATAATATTTCATGCCTCTAAAAATGTTCCTTAGGGATTTATTTTTCTCCCTTTAAGTCTTACCAACTCATTTGGGATCCTGATGACTCCACTAGAACATGTTGAAACTATTATTTTATATACTTTTCAATTTACAAAACAATGAACAGACCAGATGATTAGTTTTTTTCCTTTATCAGGCAAGTCGCAGTCAAAGCTTGTTTTCGCCTGTCTATTCCTTGGCATGTAGTTAAATGCTTTCTCTCCTCAAAAAAAGAAATTAAAGTTAAACAAAAGGGCAGGTTTTAATCAAATATTTACACATGGGAAGATTAAAGAGTTAGAGAGATCCTCACTTCTTAGCAACTCTATCCCCATATTTTGCCCATTGAATGTAGCCCAGGATTATCATAATGAGAACAGAATATGTTTAAGAGTAATAGGTCCTTTGTACGACTGTTTACTTATTTCTAATTTAAAATTTCCGAACTTCCAGATTTATAAATAAATATCAAAAGCAGAAAGCCATGTGAAAATCACACATTTACTTAGAGCATAGACACATGGATTAAATATGAGAAGAAGTTTATTTTATCTGGCCTAAAAAGTACATGAAACCAACAGGAGATACCCATATATATTGCTCAAAAGCTCTCTGTTGGCAGTTCTGTCTATTTGGTTAAGAGATCAATATATGCAAACAAATAGTTACTAAAGAATTAAATTTATTTAGTTAGACCAATTTTCTCAAAACATAAGCCCAATGAGTGAAACATATTAGAAGGGAGTCTGGCTACAAAGACTGAGAACATCTTCACCCACCTCTAGGGTGGTTTAAGTATCTAGGACTGTTATCATTAAGTTATCAAGAATTGTGGCCTCTATATTTAATATTCAAGCAAACCCCCTGCAGACGTAATCCAGTGCTGCCAGCCTTTTCACATCTTAATATCTAGAGCTCCCTCATATCCGTAAAGTATGTGAATTGTAAAATGATGCCAGGCCCAGGCAAGGGGGTAGTGGGGGCTGAAATCCACCCATGCCCCGGATCCAAGCTGTGGCTCACAGGGCTATCCTTACCCAGAGGAAGTGCCTTTTCCTAATTAGCAAATGATTGCACAGAAACGAATGGCACTTCCATCCATCTTGGTAACATAAACATATCCAACCAGGTATTCTTCTCTGTGGATCTGAAATGTTAGCTTTTAGTCTAGAAAGAAATACTCTCAACAACCTAGAAAGCAAATTACGAACAACTAATTATGCCATTTTCAAAATATTCCAAACTTGGTTTTAAGATGCCAAGAAAAAACTGTACATCTTCACACACACACACACACACACACACACAAATATATACATAGACACACATGCAGATATATTCATGTATAAGGTGAAAATATACTTAGCCAGAGAACAGATTCAGATACAGGAAAAATTATTTTCTTATATGGGTCAGGTAACTGATTTCAACAGCCACATTCCAGGACAAGACATTTTGTCATATAAAATGGAAATATTCACAGGGTCAGAGAAAATATAGCCTTTATAGATTCTGTGATTTTTTTCTTAGATACACTCTTAATACACCAACTAGGATCCAACGTTGGCTTTTATGACCTTAACGAAATCATCCCTCTAGGCTCCAAAATTAACCTAACTCTTTCGCAAGGCATTTATGACTAGTGTTTTATATTCATTAAATCCAAGTATCACAATGTATTTTTTATAAATAGATATAAATAATCTAACCCTAAAAATATCCTTCTGTGTCCTCAGAGAGCTTGTGCAGTTTCTATAGTTATAAAATGTGGACAAGACTGTCAAGTGCTATACCTTTTCATTTACCATTTTCTAATTTATTTCCACTGCTTCATTTATTAAATTTTATTCCAACTGAAAAATATTGCACATAGAAAAATGTCCCCATTTTTTAATTCAAACTCGGCTTTTCTTCTTGGATAGAAAAAAAAGCAGTTTTATCCAATTGATAAAACTATCAGCTAATGGAGAACTGTCAAAAGTTTAACTCTTTCTTTTCCGACAAGTAATCTTACTGTCATCCAAATAACTGTCAGTCATGTGATCTTTCCATGTCTCTCTCCCTTCCCATAGCCTGTTCAAACACAAAGACACACACACACACACACACACACACAAACACTTGCACACTCACACAGAGGAGCTAGAGAGAAATCTACTTCTCTATTAGATATACTTATCTGTCTATTGCTCTTGCAAAGACAGGACCCAGATTTATAAAAGTGTTGCTTATCAGAGGAAGACACAGGTAAAGAGTATGATGATCCTATGAAGACGTAATCTGGAACTATGTGGAAATTCTAAAAAGAAAGTATTATAGGAAAGAAAACTAACTAGTGAGTAATTAATATCACTAACTATGCCATGCGCTCGGCTATTTCTTAAAGTAAATACAAAAATAATATGGTCATCTACCTAGCATCATGCAGCTTGCCATCTGCTTAGGGAAATAATGTAATAGCACCTGAAATTGTTAGAGAATATGTTAGTAGTACTAAAAAGTCAAAACAGAATTTAGACATTCAGTGGTTTGTAGTGGTCAGGGAAATTTTTATGAATGTGAAGGGGCTTGAACTGAGTCTTCAAATGGGTAATATTTAGATGAGTGGAAGACTGGAGAAAGACTTCAGAGCAAAGGATAAAGCAGAAGCCACGTTGGGGAGAGAGTTGAAGAAAACGTGGGGCAGGAGGGGCAAGTGGAGGGAGAAGACTAAAGCAACAGAAATAGAGAACATTCTAGAATATATCTTTGCACTTTTCAGGTAGATGCTGAACTCTACGACTGCCTGCTTATTCATCTTACAGTTGGAATTAGAGTGTCCTAATTTAAAACTACACATTTACATATTTTCCCACCTGTTCTTTGGTGGAATGGTCCACCTCCAGGGCAGTCAGCTATTGACAATTGCTCAGAGAAGGAAGTAGGGAAAAAAATATCTAAGTAATTCAGTCCACATTTCAAAGTACAGTTTTTCAAAAATGCAGAAGCTATTTTAAAAATGTAAACATGAAACACATTATTTTCTTTCCTCTCTTAAAGGGCAATGGCCATGCTGTGTAAGTCCAGGAACAAGTATATCTAGCATACTGACTGTGAAGGCCACGACCACCACTAATTCTCCTGAGAATTAGAGGCCCCGATCCTGAGCTAAGTCGTATCTGTGAAGCACAAGTCAAATCACGAGATTCACATATTATAAGTTGTATGCCTTTCACCTCTGAGGGCTATCAGAGATACACTCAATTTCCTGGTTCTAAAGACCAATGTCAATGTGGCTGTTACAAGCAGATACCCATCCTTGACCCTGTGAAAGTATAAATTCAATTGCTGCCTCCACAGCTCAGTAACAGTCCCTCTGCCTCCTCCAGAAGCATTCAACAAAGGAGTATTCCCACTGTGTGTACCTTTCTGGAGCTGATGCAGGGACAAGGTGACGTTTGTTCTGTTTTAGTCTTCGTGTTCGTGACAATGACTCCTGTATCTTGTGTGGGCTTGAAAAAGGCCACTGCATGTGAAATGTTGATGCTAATGATGACCATGGAGACTCTGTCGTCTATTCTCTAGTCCCCTGACAATTCTGTTTCCACTTTGATTTCTTTTGGCTCGCAGTCTAAGCTAGATTTTCTTCATGGCACCCTGCTTGGCAGGAGAATCTTGTGACATTGTGTTCTGGAAAAACCTCTGCAGGGAGTTGAATCAAAAGAAGAAATAAAGGCAATTTGCTGTGAAACCTGTCTGTTGGCACCTGGGATGCTCCCTGCAGGGACCTTTCAGCAGAAGGGATCCCAGGCAGATGAGTGCTGTGCTGCACAGTATTTATGCATGCCACCTACTGGTATGCACAAAACACACAATCCAACATTCGACACAACTACATTCCAGTTCCAGATTACATGTGAAACCTGACAAACTCATAATCTGATTAGGATAAACAGTACCCACCGCTGCTGCTTTTACAATTAAAGTCATGTGTCACTTAATGATGTGGATTCATTCTGAGAATGCATCGAGTGTTATTAGTACATCATAGTCCGTATTTACACAAACCTAGATGGTATCGCCCATGGTAACACACCTAGGCTATGGCATAGCCTATTGCTCCTAGGCTAGAAACCTGTACAGAATGTTACTGTACTGAATACTGTAGGTGAATATAAAACAATGACGAGTATTTGTGTTTCTAAATACGTCTAAACATACAAAAGATACCGTAAAAGCATAGTATTATAATCTTACAGGACTGCCATTGTATAATGGTCATAACGTTCATCATTGACCAATATGTTATATGTTGGCACATTACTATGCCTAAATTTCAATAATGTCTTTTATTTCTTTTCCTTTGAAGGGGAATGATTTTTTTAATGTGTTGGTTTTATAGTGGTTTTTAGAAATGGTGCCTGGATTACGGGCAAAGCGCTGTGAAAGAGACATGTAAAAGACATTGCTGTATAAACTCCATGGGCAGGGGAGAGAACTGGCTGGGTTTGGCAGTGAAGAGCACTGGGAGACTGGAGGAGAGGCCAGATTATTTCCTCCCTGACTCCTCCCTGTTTTGGGCTGTACCTCTGGCAA
This sequence comes from Aotus nancymaae, assembly GCF_030222135.1. NCBI lineage: Eukaryota > Metazoa > Chordata > Mammalia > Primates > Aotidae > Aotus > Aotus nancymaae. The sequence goes on along the minus strand of NW_026988447.1, from coordinate 64,216,389 downwards.
TTGTTGCATCCCTCCATACGTGTCTCAGACTAGAGCCCTCCCGGTGAGTCCTCAGCCAGAATCTCAGCACTCTTTGGACTCTAATCACTGTTTCTTCACCTCCTCCTTCAAATCTAGGGTTGGCAAGGCCTCTCACTATGCTCGTTTCCTGAGCACTTCATCATCATTTGTTTGCTCAAAATTCTGAAAGGAGTCCCCTCATTGCAGTCTCTTTATTTGAACCATCTGAATAAAATTCCGTACCCTGCCAGAAGCTTGACTGAGAAGCCATCAGAGAGTGTTACACCTTGGAGAATTCTTAGAAAATGGAGTGCAGTATCCTCATTTTAAAAACAAAAAAACCAAGATTCTGAGAAGTAAAGTGACTCACCCAAGGTCTCACGACCAGAAACTAATAGAAATGAATTTCAGGTCTCTTGACTCTTGGCCTGGCTCGCAATTCCTTTCAGAGTGCCAGATTAGTTCCTGTGTTGTTGGCTTGTAAAAAGGGAGAAGAAACCTAAGTATGTCACTCACATTGCAATGCAAATTTCAGGTGTAAATTAATTTTTATTTATTGGTATGCACAGAGAAGGACTTTGCTGTATATATTAAGTAGATAAACGGCAACTTTGGACACAGAGCAGAGGGTTTTGTTATTGTTGTATAATTTTTGTTGTGCTAATGTTACATTTCAGCATCCTTATTTCTCTACTGCAAATACAACACTTTTTAAAATGGCTCAGACAGCTAAATTATCACATATTCTAATTTCATGCAAGTGTAGTAAAATGTTTTAAAATTTATTCACGTGCCATTTGAATAAAAATTAAAGGGTGGAGGAAGTATTTTTCTTCAAACAAACCCAAAAGTGATGAGAGCAAGTCTGAAGGCTTGAGTTCTAGCCCCAGGCCCATCACTGACTCAGTAGCTTCTTTCTCTGGGTGACAACGTATACTCCCCTAAACAAAATTTATTTGAACCATTTAAATAAGTTTATCTAAGGAGATAAATTCTTACGCTCTTTTCTATCTCCACGATCCAATCATTCTATGAAAGAGAAAACTGATTCAAGAACCCCTTCTCAAGGACTGCCTTTAATGAAATATGGGAAAAAATTCAAATAAAATGTTTGTCTTGACTTTCACATTATTTTTATCTATTTAATTGTATAAGTAGACATAAATAGAGAAACGTAATGCTATTTCTTTATCAGTGCTGGAATTCATGGAAAATGGAATTCTGGTGCCTTTTTGCTGTGCTGTACGATTGTGGAACAGTCGCTCTTAAATGTTTTTTGGTCATTGACTACTTTCAGGGACTTTTATGGGTTGTGTACAATGTCAGCGGTTCACCAAGTAAGTCCGCCACGTGCTCACCATCAAACATTTCTTTATAACAGCATGCAAATAATGATACGTTTTATAATCACATTCCATTTTCTTCTTTGCCCCAGTAGTCTTTTCCTGTAACTGTGAAATACTTAGCATAGACTTCAGAGTGAAAACTGGGGCTAAGTCCCAGTTTTTTTACTGCCTACCTGAGTGAGCCTGACCAAGTTATGCATTTCCTTGTGCCTCAGCTTCCTTGTCTTTGAAAAGAGCAAACATTTTGTTATTTTGAGATAAAATTAGGTAATATATGGAAAACCGCTCTAAATACAGTAAACAGCTTCTCTAAATTGGTTACTGTTTTTCTAGTACATAATGTAATACCTGACCAAGTAGGTATTCAATAAATATTTGAAAAATGAATGCTGTATGTAAACAGTGGTGACCATTGCCCTTCAAAGTCTCTGCTGAGATTTAGATTGTTACCAGGAGAGTTTATGCCTATTGACCTAGGGCTTCAATTTGGAAGTGTAGTCATCTCAGTTACCTCTGTGTTAAAGAACATTATGTTTTAAAAAAATGCCAAAGCCTGTATTGTACTACAAAGCAATTTTTAAAAAAGCTATTGAAAGCTGTAGCTTGAATTCTTTGGGTTAACGATTAAGAGTAACCTAACAGTTTGTTGTGACGAACGTGCCTCTCGTAGACAGCAGCAGTTTTCCTTCCTTTCTTCTCTTCCCTAGAGAAGGTCACAGCTGAGTAGATGCATCAGTCAAATTAGGCTGACTGGTAGAGAAGTTCAGTTTAGCAAATGTATCAGTCGAATCAGCCTAACTTTTACCCTGGTAAAAACTCATTCTCAAAATCTCTGTTTCCTAAAGTAACTGAAATTTAGTTCTCACTTATAATCTATGTTTCTGACATGTCTCTTAAGAGATCTGGTTTTTTTGCAATTAATCATGGGCCCAGGCTAATAGAACAGGTATCATCAGAAACATTTCTAGTTGCTGTCCCAGGGAGATACAGTTCTAGAGGGTTTTATATAAGCAATTAGATGTTCCTGCCCAGAAGTAGCATACATCTCATCTGCTCACAGCTCGTTGGTTAGAACTAGTCACACAGCCAACCACAGTGGCCTAGAAAGTGCAATTCTACCATATTCCCAGAATGCAGAGCACCAGAAATACTTGGCAAGCTGCACTAAAGACCACCAAAGTAGGGATATAAACTACTATTGCTTTCGATGATCTCATCCTACACTTAACTCATTCACCCACTGAGAAATCTTGCTCCAAACCAAGCAAAATCTTCCCTATGTTTTTTTCTGTAGAGAAAGAGAAACAGGAGACTGGGGAGAAATAGAGGAAAAATGAAGAAAAGAGAAAAAGAAGAGAGATATAAATGAGAAAAAGTCAGGCAGAAAAGCAGGGAAATAGGAAAGGATCAAATTAAAGAAAATATAATTATTCCAGAATATTTGTCATCCAATGAAAGGATGTTGGTCACCACCACATTTTAGAGACCCCAGCTTCACTTAGAAGTTTTCATAATCACTAGAGTTCTTAAGAGAGCTTTTCTGTTTTCTGTTTCCTAATCAAATAACTGTGGCAGAAATTAATATATGAACATTTATTTTCAAAGTGGTTTCGCTGAAATCACCCTGCAAGATTCTTTTATTATCTTCATTTTATAAACACTAAACCTAAGGCCCTGAGGAGTTCAATGAGAAGCTGCCCCACTGGTTAGTGATTCAGTGGTAGGGTGGGTCATGTGGTGGGGGAATATCGTGTTCAAAGGCGGAGGGAGTAGAGTGAAGAGAAATAAAGGGAAAGAATATGGTCCCAAGAAAAAAATGCAGGAAAATGAGAAAATGCTGCCTCCTAAGCTAGTCTTCCAACGCGGCAGAGGAGTTTTTGTTCGTGACTTTTTCTGGCTTCTTTTGGGCATGGCCTCTTGCACTTTGGATGACATTTGAGACTATTTTAAAGCCATAACAATAATCAGAGAGAGTGGTCAAAAAATGGTGAGGTTTGAATAAAATTTTCTCAGAACTTGTTCAGAACACAGGGCACAGGAAAGCACATTTTAACAGAGCCACCTGTGCCAGCTCCCGGCTGGTGAGCCCTGGGAGCCGAGGTGTTGCAGAAGGACTTCAACCTGCAGGCCTGGTCACTGCCAGAAACAGCAGATGGCACTTGCTGGACATGGCTGCCTGTTAGCCTGGGGCACCTGCCCCTGTAGCCTGGCAGTATACGCTAAGTTCAGCTATTCTGGACAAACCCAGGAAGTCCCCAAAGGAGGAAAATATTATATCAGGTTCGGTATAGTTTTGCCAGTGCGTAGAAGGTAAGTAATCTCCGGACATATGTTTTTTAAATCTGTATTCTATTTTTATACATCTAGTTTTCTTACAAAGGGGTATATTGTAATGTCACCTTGTAATATTCATGTTTTTAAGATATTAAAAGACAACTATTATTTTGAAGGTGAGATTTCAAACTTTTCCTGGGAAGAAGTTTTTGGCAGCTGGTCCCTTGACAAACATCCAAAGAGCCAATTATGGCACGTAATTTTAAAAGCTGAGAACCTAATGATGATTTTATGGATTCATTAACCTCATAGCATTGTTGATGTGTTCTCACAGATCTCTGAAAGGGGGTGGAGAGGTTGGAAAGAGTGTTCCTGTGAGCGTCCCACTGGGAAAATCTCTGTGTACATTTCTTCTTGAATTCTGTTAATAACTCAGCCCAGGGCAGATCCCAAAAATGCTGGCGCAGCACATGGAAGGAGTTCCTGCTCCATCTCTCCTCCTGAGCCCAACCTCATCCCTACTCCTGCTGAGAGCCCTGCCTCAGATTGGCAAAGCCTCTGTGTGGCTGTCAGAGATTCATACTTTCCCCACCCCTCAGAGGTACCACCCGCAGGGCTGCCATCTGCTGCTGAGTCCAGGAAGGGTTCTCTGCCGCAACTCTGGAGCACAAATTCTCTGAAGATTCTATGGGCAAGTTTTCATGGAGCATATTGACTTGGGAACAAGGCTTTAGAAACTCTCCACTCACTTCCCAGCAGTGTGTGCCAGAAAAGGAGCAGATGGGTGGGCATGTAAAATGTCACTGTTATGTTCTGGCCAATTTCCCGGTACTCATGAGACATTAAAGAGTAGAGAGCCACAAAAATGTGAGATGGCTTACAAGGGCCTGGAGGTCAAAGTGGGAGCACAGGTTTAAATTGGTGACAGCTATACACACACACACACACACACATATGTAAAAATGGTGAAATATACTAGGGCATTGCTACTCAAAGTGTGGCCCTGGAACCAGCAGCAAGAGCATCACCTGGCAGCTTGTTAGAAATGCAGAATCTGAAGCCTTAGTCCAGATTTATGGAATCGGAAACTATATTTTAGTAACATCCCCAGGTGATTTATATACACATAAAAGTTTGAGAAGCAAACTGAGACACATTTATATCTTTGGAATATATGGGACAATTGAAAGAACAAAGAATTTAAGATCAAAAGATGGGTTCAAGTGCTTGGTGAGGGTGACGGTATAAATATAGTCACAGATAAGTTCCCCAGGTGAGGGAGAGAAAGGAAAGCAAACAGGAGCGGCCAAAACAGGCTCTCAGGCATCTTTCTGCTGTGCTCGGAGCCAGGACTCTTATGGTAGTAGCAATTCAGTTTTCCCAACATTTACTACTGTGGTCCCAATTTAAGTTAAGTTAATTTGTTTAACAAACACTTACGTAGCACTTACTATATGCCAGAAGAGTTCTCAGCACTTTACAAATATTAATTCACATCATCTCCATAACAAGCTTAGGGGGCAAGTGTTACTGTGTGACCCACATTTTACAGAAAAGGGAACTGAGACACCTCCCTAGAGACACACAGTCAGGAAGGAACAAACCTAGGATTCAAACCATGGAAGTCTGGTTAAGGCTAGGTCTTAAACAATAAGGTCAATTGCTTCACAAATGTCAGAGAAAGTTGGAACCTGACCCTAGGGATTCTAAGTGTCACTTTTGTTTGAAGTCCTATGTTATATTTGCCATTAAAAGTAATGGCAAAAACGTAATTACTTTTGCACTAATATTTATACTTAAAAACTGGTGTCTGTTCTCACTCATAGGCAGGTGTTGAACAATGAGAACCCATGGACACAGGGAGGGGAGCATCACACACTGAGGTCTGTTGGGGGGAACTAGGGGAGGGACAGCAAAGGCTGGGGCGTTAGGGAGGGATAACATGGGGAGAAATGCCAGATATAGGTGATGGGGAGGAAGGCAGCAAATCACACTGCCATGTGTGTACATAAGCAACAATCTTACATGTTCTTCACATGTACCCCAAAACCTAAAATGCAATAAAATATATATTTTTTAAAAAGTAAAAAAAAAAATTGGTGTCACTTTGCTTTCTATTTCATCATATATGAATGCATATTGTAACATAAAAATGATTCTTTTATTTACCTTTTATTGGATAAAACTGATGTTTTCAGCTTCTGGCATGACATAACTATTATAGTGTGAGTAATCCTATATGAGAAGTAAAGACTTAAAATTTTCCCGAGGACCATCTGCAGCCAACAGCAGCCACAGAGCCAAGTCCTAGGCTGAGAACGTAACACCCCGAAGGTTCTCCTAGGCTGAAGAAAAGATTGCCAAGCCACAGCTTCCATTTGAGATCGTAGTTAAGTTAGATAAGGTAATCATAAATGAGAAATAATAGTTAAATCTTCTATGCATTTTGGTGGAGCTGTTCCTAACTTGGGTAAGCTTGTAAAATAGATCATTGATTGACATATTGTTCTTATTCATAAAATGAACTGTTATTTTATACCTACAATATTGTTGCAAATCCTACTTACCATTTTTTTCTCTTTTTTCTTTTTTTTAATTATTATTATTATTATTTTTTGAGATGGAGTCTCACTCTGTCACCCAGGCTGAAGTTCAGTGGCACAATCTCAGCTCACTACAATCTCCACCTCCCGGGTTCAAGCAATTCTCATGCTCCAACCTCCAGAGAAGCTGCTGGGATTACAGTCATGTGCCACCACACCCGGCTAATTTTTGTATTTGTAGTAGAGACGGGATTCACCATATTGGCCATGCTGGTCTTAAACTCCTGACCTCAAGTGATCCGGCCGTCTCGGCCTCCCAAAGTGCTGGGATTATGAGCATGAGCCACCACGCCTGGCCCTGCTTACCATTTTCAAAGACAAAAAATAAGTTTACACATTATGATCTACCCATTTGGATAACAATTTAATCATCATTAATCTAGTTATTATTAAATAAATATTCAAACATTTAATCTGAACCTCAACCATACACAAAAAACAAATAATGGCCATTGTCAAAGACTTCAGAAGATCTTAAGAATCATTTTTCTTCTGAAGTAGAAAAATATACACAATTCTCCATGTCTTTTCTTGTAAATAGTCTCATAAAGCAGTTTGGTTTGCCGATATGTAATTCAATTGTAAGCACTAAGCACAGCTGAGTGTATTAAAATTTCTCATTCAATATCAGAAAAAAATACAGATCAGGAAGGTGCTACAAGAAGAGCAAGATTGCTCTTTTATTTCATTTTTTACAGTTTGAATCATTTGGCCCTATAAGAGTAAAATCAGAATCACACCCATCTGTAAAGTATAGCCTGCAGCAGGGTGAAAGTGCTGGATGTGTGAGTAGATCTGAGGACAAAAAAAAAAGAAAATCACCTTCTTTCATCAAGGCAAACTGAGCAACTTTAGCCTGGTGGTGAAACACATGGTCTCAGCGTTCAACCCGCCTGACTGGGTGACTGATTTCCCCACAGAGTAGTTGTGACTTCTTAGGGTTGTTTGAAGATTAAGTAAGAACTGTGTATAAGCCATTAAGCACAACGCTTGTTTGTCTGGATTTACAATATGGTGCTCCCCATTTTCCAGCCCCTCAAACATAAAATCCCTTAACAAAAGATTTATTAATCCACAGTCCCGAGGTTCATTGAGAAGCCAATGTGACGAAGGGAAGTCTCAGTTAACAATTTTGTGGTTTAAAACATCCATGGAGAGATCACAGTAAGGAAATTTGGCCACTGACTAGGAATACTTCATAGTTATCCCCTTTTTTGAGCCAACAAATATTTACTGCATACCAAGTTTATACCAGCTCACTGCTGTCTGTAGAGGGTACAAGGAGTCATGACCCCTGATTTCTAAGGCCTGACATCCTCAGGAAGATAAAGCATTAAAAAAAAATCGTGATTCAAACTTTGTATGCCAATTGCTAGAGGTATACGTCTATGAAAGTTTCAAAGAAGGTGAGATTTTATTCAACAAAGCCAGTAGGAACAGCTTCAAAGGGAGACAGAACTGAGCTGGGCTGGGCTTCCCAAGAAGGAATCCAGGCCTGTCCCAGGGCCCCACCAGCCCGCTCTGGGTTTGGCTGCTACCTCTCTGACCTCATCCAGAATCACTGCTTCTCCTCTATGTCCTTCTTTCTGTGTGTTCAGTCTACCAAGTATGCTCTGCCTCAGAACCTCTACGCCTGCTCGCACTCTTCCTGGAATGTTTTGTCCCACATTCTTTAAATGAGTAGCTCCTTTTAAGTAGATCTCAGGCTAAACGTCTGCTCAATTTTCTCTTCTCTTTCACTAACAGTTGGTTTTCTCTGCCTTCCCATAGTTTCTACTCATCATGACACTCTCCAGCATGTGGTTGGATTTGGTTTGAGGTCATTCCAGTGGCTTGATGCAGTCCTCGCTCCATTCACAAATTGACATAGTCTCCATGTTTCTTGGCTTCAGTTCTCAAAAGAGGCTTTCTATTTGACCAGGTGTGCTGCTCTGGCCTGGTTGTCTGAGGTCATGAGGTTGGGGTTATAGTTTAATAGATTTTAAAAGAGCCTGTATGGAGGGAAGGTGATTAATCTTGCTCAATATGCTCTTGTCCACTGTGATATTTTCCTGACACCATTGTTATTTTATTAATTCTATTAGCTTTAAGTTTTTTCCTTTACATTTCTAAATATTCAAATGCATTATCTAAAATAAGAATAATTTTGTTTTCTTTATGACTCAGTTTCTTAACAAATTTGAGGATAAAGTATAATACAAATAAATAGATAATACAAATAAATGATAAAACAAATAAATAGATTCGTTGTGATGTTTAAATGAGTTAATGCCTATAAAGTACTTAGGATGGCATTTAGCACAGAGAACTCAGAAAATATTGCCAATTGTTATTGCTATTATTATTCATTTTCACGGCAGAGTCCTTTATACACTTTTAAATTTGGAGCAAGGTGTGGGAGATTGGTGTAGTAGGCATACCAGCTAAGAGAAGTTATCAGAAATATGCAAATATAAGGCATGAGAACATTTAAAAATGTTAAATAATAAAATTATCAGCAGGTACATTTGTTAGATACACTGAAAAAACTATTAAAGCTGATTTCACATGTTCCCACAGCAATATTTCTCAAAAAAATATTTGCTTCATTTTCCTACCTGCTTTTGACCACTGGAGTCAATATTCTCTAATATCTATTATATTCCTGACATTCATCCACCTGATTGGTTTCCCCCTAGAAGAGCACTCTGATGGGGCATTCAGGTAATAAGAGCATGACATAAAGTTTGATATGAAGACTTAGGGGCTGTTAATTGTTGCAGCATTACTACACCTCAGCTGACTGATAGAACATGAAGGAAAAGCCAACAGTCTTACCTATAAGTACATATTCTAAATTCTCTGAATCCAAAGGGAAGTGAGAGATCCTTTAATCAAACTCATAAGTTGTAATGTCTCTAGAGAAGGAAAAACAAGAAATATTTAAGTAGCTATAGGCATAAGATTTCAGCAATAGTTCTCAAAGTTATCCTAATGCCCTATATCTAGAAAAATTAGTCATTTATATATTGAAATGAAATTCATACATGTTATAAGCTAACAAGCGTAACTTTCTAAAAGTTTAAAACAATATCCTAATTATTATAAAAAGGAGAAATAAAATGCATTGAGGAGGTAATATGTGTTTCAATGCTGTTATAATGCAATAATACGCATTTCAACATGCAAATGCACAGACAAGACTGCATCTGAAGGCATCAATGTAATACAGAAGAAGTACAAGAAAATGTAAGTGCAGACGTCCAAGAGGCTACTGGAATTAGAACCAATGATAGGGTATTTAATAGCACAGTAGATTTGTCATGATGATAAAGAAAAAAAGAAAAAAGAAAACCTTAATTAAATTAGGGATACCGAAATAAATTAGACTGTCCAAGAAAAAATACAGACGTATATTTTTATGAATTAGCTGAGCCTTTCTAACAACACTTATGTCAAAATAATTTACTCTATGTATCATGTTATGCATAGTCAAAAATCCATCAAAGAAACGATATCTCTAACTTTAAAATCCCAACATATAACAATCCATGAGGAAATACCTTGTGTTTAAATAGACTTTGAGCATACAATGGCATACCACTCAATAATAAAAAGAACAAACTATTGATACATGCAACAACTTAGTTGAATTCCAAAGGCATAATCCTGAGTAAAAGAAGTCAATGTCAAAAAGTTATATACCGTATGATCCGAGTTACATGGCAGTCTTAAAAAAGATAAAACCTACACTGACCTTAACAGAAAATAGATCACTCATTGCCAGGATTCAGGAGTGAAGTGTGTGACTTCTCTGAGGGACAATCTGAGAAGGACTATTGGAGCAATGGAACTATTCTATATCTTGCAACTGTTCTGTATCTATACACGTGCTAAAACCCAAACTGCTATATGCATACACACATACACAAAAGACACTAAATCTACTGTATGTTTATTTAAAAAAAAAAAAAAGGACTGTTTTATTGGTCAGAGGGTTCTTCAGAGAAACGGAACCAATAGGGTGTGTGTGTGTGTGCACGCATAATAAAAGAGATTTATTAAAAGCAGTTGGCTCACATGATTATGGGGACTGGCAAGTCCAAATCTGCAGTGTGTGGCAGCAGACTGGAGATCCAGGAGAGACAATGCTGCAGATGAAGTTCAAAGACAGTCTGCTGGAGAATTTCCTCTTGCTTGGGAAGGCAAGCCTTAGTTCTATTCTGACCTTCAACTGATTATATGAGGCCCATCCACATTATGAAGGGCCATATGGTTTGCTCAGAGTTTGCCAACTTTGATGTTAATTTCATCCAAAAACATCTTCCAAGCTGACACATAAAATTATTACAACCCTTGACACCATATCCTTCAATAAACAACTAGAAATGAATGGTAGATTGGAAAAAAAAAAAGTGTATAAGAGGTCAGGTTAAATCAAGAAGCATCCAAACATAAACAAATAAATTATTTCAACATAACTTTCCCAACATTTACCACCAATTGACTTCAACATTTAAGAGTTTGGGGAAAAAAAAAAAAGAATTTTTGAAACAGACTTTATTAATTACATTTAAAACAGACTTTATTAGTTACATTTAGTGATATTTCTGGATGTTTTTCTGTTTATTTATTTAATAATGCTTACTGTTTAACTCAATCTGTTAAGGAAATCTCAAATTTTCAAATCTCTTTCATTACAAGTAGTGCTCACTTTGTATGTGGTACTGTGTTACCTGAAACTGAGTATATCAGAGTTGTGCAAAGCAAGGACACAGCTTCAAAATGCACAGGTTTCAACGAACGTGCTGCCATGAAAAATGAAGGCTGCCTGTACGTATTTGACTGTAACGGCCACAGATGCAAACTGACACAGGTGTGTGTATTAGCAGCTGCAATACCACAAACAGCATCATTGTCAATGGTGCGCATTTCCAAAATTGTAAATCACTCTTGATAAATTTCCTAACAAAATAAAGAACAATCCATTTTTAGTTTTTATAGTGTTTGCATTCCTAAAAAAAGAAAAAAGGTATGTATTAAATGTTCAAAAATTACTTTATATGTATATCCCTAGCTCCCTGTCTGCTAAATGTCAGAAGACACCTCCCCATACTGTGAAACATAAAAATCAACCCTTGCCAAATTTTCAAAATGCTTCTAATAAAGGATACCCTCCAACAAAAATCACCACTTACAGCTTTAAGAACATATCATAAAAACTACCCACTTAAAGTCCTAATACAAATTAGACTATACTACATTTCAGAAGACATTTTTCTTATACGTATAATGACTGGACAAAGCAAGTATCTTAAAGTTAAGGGATCTCTGAGCTTTAACATTCAGATTAAAATTGCTCATAAAATCTTGATTCATTAGCAATTCAGACAGAGAGAAAGCCTACCTTTGTTCCTCATATATAGTTGTGCTGGCCTAGAGCCAGAACCTGAACATCATTTTATAAAAGACAAAGCTGTTTTTAAAATAAGTTACAACGACTGCCCCATTCTCCTCACAATAACTGCTGGCCTTGGCTTCTGTAAATAAGACTGCTAGTTTGCTCTGCAAACTAGCTACTATGTGAAACTGCTTCTTATCAGTAACTGCCAGAATTGCTAGCCTTTGCTTACCAGTAATGACCAAAACAAGCAGCCCAAGCTAATTCCATCCTGTCTCCTGCGACTTGTAGTAAGTAACTAAGATCTGTGACTTCCACCATTATTCAGACAATGTGTAAACTAACGTTTATCTTGACTTCTGTAAGCCACTTAGGTAACAATCAAAGTGACAACATGTCCTCTGGCCTTTGGAATGTCCGGAGACCCCCACCCTCATCTCTGCCCAGGAGGTGATTTACACAATCTACCAGCCCTCGGAATGTCTGAAGCCCCTTCATCCCCCTCCCCGCTCCTCACCCCCACTCCCAAGGTAGTTTTTCGGGTATAAAAAGTCTTGGCACCCTCCCTTCGGGACCACAGGTTGGAGAGACGTGAGTCCTCTGTGGTCGCTGGCATAATAAATGACCCAGCAATTTGGTATACTTTTGTCTTGGTAATAATTTTCTACGCTCGGTCAATTACAACATAGTGAATGCTCAATAAACTTAATTGAAATTTAAGACAGGCAAACCTGGTTTTGTTTAAAAAAATTATTGGGATAATTGGTATGGTAATTCCTAAACTGACTTCAGTAAAGGGAAAAATAATTCACTCAAAAACCACAGATTTGCTTTAGTTTCTTTTGTTTACTGTTAGTTTTCTCATTGCTGCTTTACATCAAAACCAGTAACTCCTGCAAACCCTATTCTCAAGGTAATAAGGAGAATCACAGGAGAAGCTATTGCCTTAATATAAACCAACCCAAGGACAGATTAAAGGTAAAAATCTTGCCTTTGAAATCGCGCATTAAATGCACCATGTGATTCAGCTCATGCCAATAGATACTTTGTTGTTGTTTTGCTTCATTTATTCAGAAATTTTATTTGCAAACTAAATTTCCATTACACATTGCCAAGAGAGTATAATTGTTATCTATGCAAATGTTTACGGTAACATACTAAAATAGCATTTCACTACTTCAGTTATGCTTCTGATAACATCATTTCATTTTGGATCATTCAAAGACAGTTGGGTTCTTGATTATAAGACACACTGTCTCTATTTCTAGAAAAATAAAATAAAATAAACAAATATGCTTCTAAAGAATTGTTTATCACTCGATAATTACAGAGCCCTTGAAGCTATTCTCTATATTTCAAGAACTCTTATTTTTTTTCCTCAGGATCAAGCAGTTCTTTGTTTCAATTTATTTTCCTCTTAAATACCTCCTGCTATTTAAGCAATAATTCCTTCCAAGTCAATTGGTAGCAGCAGTTAATGACTGGTTGGTTAATTAATAGCTCAAAGCAAAGCTGAGGGTGTTCCCTGTTCTAACAAACCACCAGAGTCTAACTGGGGTATTATTGCTACTGTACCCTGTAATCAGTGGCTTCTCACAGCATCATGGCCACATATTACTTTATTTTCACTAAACAGGATGAGTTGAATGGGAAATAGGTGACAGCATTATCAAATCAATTACCATAATATATATATTCTAAAATTATGTGCGTGTCCAGGTTGGTTCTTATTTCCATAGGATGTGCCGGAAGGCAGTGGTGTGAAATGTCAGCTTGTGCTGGTTACTAAGCTCATTTAACTGCAGCAGTTTCTTCTCTTCCACCCTCAAGGGCTCCAAGCCTGATGTATCTGCAAAAGCCTCATGGCATTTCAAATGTTTTCTGTTCCAAAATTGTAGCACTGCAGTCACTGACAGCAAAAGGAAAGAAACTATGCTGCACATTTTCCGCCTGATAAACGATAAACATATGGTTTCCTTAACGACACCAGATATGCCTTCTGTATAGTTAATAGAGAGGACACGTGCTTAATAATTACTGCAAGAACCTAAACATCAAGGGTCCCCAAATTCTATTCCTAACACCTCCTGCCTTGCTCTCTGTGACCACAGGGAAGTAATTCAGCAACTTTGTGCTTTGTTACTAAGAATTCTAACAATTCACCAAAATGTTTTAAAAGCCTAGCGATGCTATAATGGCAAAGGTGTTGCATGGAAATAAATGTCAGGCATATATTTTGCGATTTACTAAAGTAATGCTTTCATTGTTCTATATCGTCCTTTCAACTACCAACTCCTTGAGACGGTATCGAAACAGAAAACGTTCCCTTATCCCCCTCTCAGGGCTTGCAGTGTGGGTGCGGCTCACTTCCGTGGTGCCGTGCTGCTCCAACCCCTAGGGGGCGCTACAGACCGGCAGGCCCTGGGGCTCCAAGCCCAAGGCGGTTTCTAGGGATGAGCATTGACAGCTCCTGAAGCCCCGGTGGGCGTGTGTTACAGGAAGCTCTCCTAGTTTACCTGTCTGCAGGCGACTCGCGTTAGACACCTCAGTTAGACCCCCTGGCTTATCGCAAGCGGGCTTTCTGTATCCGGGATTCTTGCCTTGGTGTACGGAAAGAATTGGATCCCATCTGGGCTTGGAGAAGGAGTGCAAGGTTTCATTGCGCGAAGGTAGCTCTCAGCAAGTGGGGAGCCAGAAGGGGAGGAAGTGGGAAAGTGGTTTCCGCCGGAGACAAGGCTCTCCTCCAGCCACTTGTGCGTCTGCTCTCTAGGTCTCAGGGTTCTTATAGGCACAGATGGGGGGATGGGGGCCCTGGGTGATCTTGGAAAATGCAACATTTGGGCACAAAGGCAGGACTGCGTGTCCTCACCTAGGCCCATGGGCACAGGCCCAGGGGGTGAAGCCCTAGCCAGATACCTGCCTTTCTCTACTCAGCACTTCCCTGCCCCCTCCCATACCAGTATTGGCAAGATAGCTCTGATTATATCTTTTATTCCTCTGTGTACTTACAAAATGTTGAGATATCAAGGGTAATGTGTGGAGTTAGGGTATAAACATTAGTTAATATTCTTGCTTCTGTATTTCAATGTAATAAACTATTGCCAGATGAAAGTTGAGATATCGCCATGGAATTGTAAGTCTCAAATCCCGGTGTCAAGAATTTGCTGGCAGCACAGTGTCATAAGCTTTCAGAGATGATAGTGGAAGAGAAAAGTTGATGGAGCTCGAAACAGGAATGAAATGTATAGACTATTCCTGGATAGAGAAGACTCTGAAGGGGAAAAGGGATGGAAGATACAGAATCACTGAAGGGAAAAAAAAAAGACCACAGTATTTTGTCAAATGTATAGCAAGTAAAAGTCACATTCATGTCAATTCATGTCATATACTCACTCTCATGAGAATCACAAATAATGCTTTTGGCTGAGTCACAAAGTAAGTAAAACCCAAAGCTCGTGTGCCCCATTCTCTGACATTATTTCAAACTTAGTTAACAAGCTGTTGCCCAGATTTTTGTTAGACATTATTCATTGATTTTCCAGTCCGTGTATATTTTATTTTCACAATTTCTAAAATTTCATTGTTCACTGAAACTGCCTCAAATTGCCAGAATAAGCAAAACATGTCCATTAAGATAATAAATGTCCGACAAGCTTCCTGTCTGCAGAGATGATTAATGACATAAAATGTTAAAATATCCCCAGAAATGACTTTTTGGCTAAACCAAGTCCCCAAGTGGATGACCTTCCCGTGAGTCTACCTGTAATGGTGTAAGCTCTGAAATACAATGTTTCTGTCAGAAATGTAATAGCTATTCTTTGCTCTGCATCCATTTGAACAGCATTTTCAGATTTAGGGGGAACAGATTTATTTACACTTTGATAGGTGTTTATTCTAACTTTATTATTAATACTACCATTGTATTAATGGACGAAAATAAATTCTGCTTGCTGAGTATCTAAGCTGTTGTAAGTGCTGGACCTTATTTTATTTAACCCTACAATAAATCTGTCTGGTTAATGTTTTTAAATACATTTTGCTGTGCATACCAAAGATATTAAGGTACAGAAATGTTAAGTGTTTTGGCCAAGGTCAGCCAGCTAGCAGTGAGCAGAGCCAGGATTCAAACACGAGTCTGCCTGACTCTAACATTGTTATATCCAATAAGCGGCACCGACCTTTGAATCTCGCATCAATCTCTAAATCAGAGTGTGTTGCTTCTCATGATGACACAATCATTCTTTTTGCCTCTCAAGTTCCATTCTTATACAATTTTTGCTTAATGTTTTCCTAATTTTAGGTGAAATCATAGATGTATCTGGAGCAGAAGTCATAGGGAATGCAAGGGCATTCTTGCCTTCTGCAGTCCGTTTCAGTCAAGAATCGCGTGGCTGACCCTGAAATAGAATTCCCCACATTAAAGCTCATTTTCATGGCTCAATGGAAACCTATGGCCAAACAAACCAGCAGTGATCAAGACACGGACCCAAGTGCCGTAAGGGGACTCAGGGCTTTCTTTACTATGCTCACGGGCGCTCAGGGCTTGTTTCACTATATCCACTCAGCTTTACTGAGAATCAATCATGGGAAAATATGCCTTACAGTGCCCTGCAGAAGCACTTGGTCTCGTAGTTCTGCTGAAGGAAGACTGAACGGTTCACCTGAGGAATCCACAAATGAGCACGGCACAGTAATGTGAGCACCACCAGCAACCTGTGGGACTTCTGAATGATCTCGGCAATAATTAGAGCTGTGGGTCTTGAATCAGCAGTAATACTTTTTTTTCGTCAAAGCAAGGGGAACAAAAACCGTGTACATGTTCTACTTGTATCAAATGCAGATACTTTTCTTTTATAAATACAGCTTTTCTTTCACATCGACAACCTAGATGTCTCTGCTTTAATTTTCACATGTGAGCCTGTCACAGCTATTAGTTAGCTATGGGTTAAAGAGCTAAGCATCCTCTATGACTCATGAGTTTAGGACCACCTGGTGGTAGATAAAGTGGCAATATTTCAGTAGTTGGGCTGTGTTTACTTTATGTAAGAATACAAGGGAAATAAGCCATGCACAATAAATTTATTTCTCACACACAGACGAATCAATATATTTGCCTTGAAACCACACTAATTATTCACACAGTTTGGCAAATATTCAAAATACTACCGCAGTGGAAACTAATGCAATAAAAACAATTTTCACACATTTTTTTATTTTCTGTGAGAATTGTTCTTTGAATTCCCTAAGTGTTTATAGTTTGTAGACACTGTTTAATCGCTAGCGAATTGTATTTAGAGTAGTATATTTCATATTTCTTCATATTACATCGGGGCAAATGATAATCCAAGAATGTGTTGTTGAAAAATAAAGGAAGCAACTTGAAGTTTGTTTACAAGTTTCCAATTTGCAAAAGAGAAATTTCAGGCTGTGGCTTAGCTTCAGAAAAGAAGTCAGGCCCAGATTGAGGGGCCAAACTCACACTGGGAGGGGCTGATGATTGGAGTCGTGGATTGCTTGGCCTTAGTTTGAGTCTTAGGGACAGTTTAAATTAAGCAAGCCGTCAACCAGGAGAAATATGCTTGTTGGCTAAGTCTACATTTACACATTTACATTTGGCTGCCAGCAAATATGTATAGAAAATGGAGTAGGCAAAGCTCAGGGTAAATCATGTCACAAACACTGGTAGAGACATCCAGTTCCACTCATTCAATTAGTGGAAGAAATAAAAGCCATCTTTTTTTTTTTTTAATGCATGAGCAGAGAAAAAAAGTCACTTTACCCTGTTTTTATGTGAATAGCAGTCATAGATTTAAGTTTGTCCTAGAACAAGCAAACAAACCAACAAAAAGGCAAATCTTCATGACCTCACCTCGTTAAACTGTTTTTCCTAAGTTGTGCCTTTCATAATGATGGCTGTCCAAAAGTTTTGCAGTCTTAGTCAACAGAATAGGCTCTGCAGAACTAAGAAAGAGTAGCATTCAGGAGTTCCACTTAATGTTTAACATGTCCAAGTTTTAAAAACCATTTATTAAATAAAATATATCTTCCTACCTAGAAAAGCATCCTTTTAAAACCACCCAAAAACCCAGATTGGAATTTTGAATTCTCATATGTCTGGTTGCATGCTGGGAAGTCAACAGGCTCAGGATCTACGTCCTGAAGCTTGCGGAAAGTTATTTTCTAAATCTGCCCCAATTTTCCAACACGACTCCAAGAATGTGAAGATCGAAACTTAACAGATTATGCTCTACTTAGGAAAGAAAAGAGGTGTATACGTATTTTGGAAAGATATCTATCCAAAATAGTTTCAGCCCTCAAAAGAGTAACTTTTATTTGTCTGTAAATGCACTTAGAAGAATAAGCTCAATCCTAAGCAACCAGATAAATGTGAATTAACTGGACTTAACAGGAGTTGGGCTAATCGCAAACATTCATTAGATAATTCCTTGGCTTTTACGTGTTATCTTATTGCCACACGAAAATATTGGTTACGTTTTGTGGCATGCACAGTCACAGCTTGGTGACTGACTTGGTGAGGCTGACCAAGGGGCTTTTGTTTCTACAGGTGGCTTTCTTTATAGAAAATGCAAAACCCACGTTTTTTCGTTGTTTAATTTTTAAATGTTTTCCATTGCCTTTATTTATTCTTTCTTTTTTTTTCTTTTTTGAGACGGAGTCTTGCTCTTGCTCTGCTGCCAGGCTGGAGTGCAGTGGTGTGATCTGGGCTCGCTGCAACCTCTGCCTCCTGGGATCAAGTGATTCTCCTGCCTCAGCCTCCCAAGTTGCTATGATTATAGGCACACGCAAGCAAATCCACCTAATTTTTGTATTTTAAATAGAGACAGGGTTTTATGTTGGTCACTATGGTCTCCATCTTTTGACCTCGTGATCCGCCCACCTAGGCCTCCCAAAGTGCTGGGATTATAGGCGTGAGCCACCGCACTTGGCCAGTTCATTTATTCTTTAATTCACTCTTTCATCACCTACTATTTACCAGGAACTCTTTCAGGTATGAGATCTGCACATATGAAAAAGATAAATTTTTGCCTTCAGAGGACTTACGATATTATTTGACCTACCGAGGATTAAATATTTACATTTGGTAATACTTAAATGCTATGAAAATGTCTAAGCACTTTCTCAAGAAAAACTGAATTACGATAGTTTGCAGAGATTTTATAAATGCGAGGCACAGTTTGAAGAGTTTGGCTTTATGTATATGGGAGAGCAGCGTCCTCAAGCAGGCCGGCAGCTTCAATTGGGTTAATACTATTACAAACTACTAAGCCTGCCTTCCTCTTATGAGTAACTAATTTGTATCGAGTGCTCACTATGAGCAATTCTAATTTTCAAGTTCATTATCTTATTTATTTTCTCATTAGAACTGCATAGGCTCAGAAGCTTCCATTTTCTCACAGGAAAGTATCATCTGAGACTAGCGGCTTTGGAGGAATCTCACAGCTCTTTAAATGCTAATTCCTTGCTGGGAAAAAAAACTTTAATTCCATGTTCTGTACAGTGTGCAACTGCATGTTGGTGCTCAATAAATATTAAATACCAATAACGAGTATGGTGGTAATCAGAATTTCTTTTCATATATACCAGTTTGTCTCAACCTTGTTTTTACCCTATGTCTCCTAGTAATTGTCTGGCATTTTCCCTGCTGTTCTTGTCTTTTTAAATTACATCCTACTGACATGACTCTTAAAGCATCTTGAAGCAAATGAAAGAAAGGCTTAATGCTTTCTACACAAAAGAAGCAGCAGTACACGGATGCCTAGCAGTCAGAAGAATAAACTCAAATAAATGGGCAGGATCTTGCTTTCATTCCTCATAAATGGAAAAAGGGAGGATGAGGGACAGTGGGAGTACAAAGGAGGAAGGAAAGAGGAATTTGCTTGCATGGATTCACTGATGAGGGCGAACACAATTTTCTTTGTTTTAATTTTAGTGGGGAGAGTTGGCACAGTATACTATTCACAGCCACAGCATAAGGCATTTGCGTAGCGTTGGGTAAGACTTGAGAAGATGCGCGTCTGAATGTCATTTGTTGACAGGTATTGAGCCTCTATCTCACAGGGATCGCACTTGTGACCCAGCGAAGAAATAGAAAGCTCATCCCATCTCCATCCTCAGAGTTGCAGATTGGAAAATAAGACATTTTCAGAAACCTATGACTGGTTGTGGGACTTTCTCCATGGCACCCTGGGTTTCAAAAGACAGGTTGACTTAAGGATACTGAAGTAATGTGAACTGTCAAAGCACCATCGAGACTATCTGAACCTAATTGTTAGTAGCAATAGCTTTGGGACAGTAGAGCCCACCATACGTACTACTTAGGTTACAATAGAGATGCTATAATTAAATATGAAAATAAGGAGCATACATTGACAGACTCTTATGAGCACTTTTGCTTGTGCTGCTTCATATGAGCAGACAGCCAGCTCTGTAAGGAAGCATTCCCTTCATTATTCTCCAGTTGCAGAAACCATCTAATATAGACATAACATCCCTAAAGCCGTAAGTAGTCAAGTCAGGAGCTCTACTTGGGTCTATCCGACTCCATATGCAGCGTCCCTCTTGTTAGCAAGTGCTAGTGAATGACTTGAGAAGAAAAGGAGACAAGGTTGAAAACTTGAGTTCACATTATTTTGGCCTTGATAGGAATGAGATTTGCAACGTGTGCTCCTGAAGAAGTTGTGTGTGGTAGGAATGAGAGGGAACGGTGGGCCTTGGTAGGAAGTCGGAAACTTATGTTTAATGCCTGCAAATGTTATCTTCTCCTTGGCCGACCATGATACAATTTCTGAAGAGTATCACAGAGTGGGTGAGGTCAAGAAAAATGAACAGAGAAGTACAAAATTATCAGCATGAAGTAATCTAAAGCACAGCACAGGACCAGTTTTCAGTAGGTGAAGAGCATTCTCTGTGGAACAACACTTCCATATAGAGT
Organism: Aotus nancymaae; assembly: GCF_030222135.1. Taxonomy (NCBI): domain Eukaryota; kingdom Metazoa; phylum Chordata; class Mammalia; order Primates; family Aotidae; genus Aotus; species Aotus nancymaae. The sequence goes on along the minus strand of NW_026988447.1, from coordinate 64,195,833 downwards.
GGTCAAGCCATTTACCCTCATCTGGCCTGAGGAATATCTGCATATCTGCTATTTTTTTGTTGTTTAATTGCTGATCATTGATTAGGAGACACACCATCTGCATCCACTTGGAAACTTATGCTTTTACTCATCCTATCATCACTGTTTGAAATACCTTTTTGTAAAACATTTTTCCTGGTGAAATTATGGTTATTCTTCAAGTTGATCCTTCCCTAGTCCTCACTCTGCCAGCAAAATTAATCATTCCATTAAGTATTTTATTTATTCTCCATTATAGATAGATTCTTTATTAGATAATCGAACAGAAAGTTTGTAAAAACTGTTTCTTTCGCAATATTTTGAGCAATTGAAGATATTCAAATCACGTTTACACCCTGAGCTTTGGGCATTCTGCCTACCTAATACATAGCAGATATTCAAAATAGAAGTTTTAAAAAGTGAATAAAATTTCCATTGTAGTTAACTCTGGTTAAGTAGTCATGGAGGCCCATTTATGAACAAAGGGCATATGTTGGTCCAGCTGGAATGAATATACTTTTATTTTACTGTATTTTATTCTATTTCATTGGTTACTTCCTTGAGGATTGGTGTTTAAATTTAAAAATGGTTTCATTCCCCCAAAGGTCAAACATTGGGAAAAAATTATTTAGGAACTTCTAAGCCAAGGAAAGAAATCCCTGAAAAACTTAAATAGTCTCCTAAAGTCAGTATGTAGTGTTAGGCTCATTCATACATTCTTTAAACCAATATTTATTAAGCTTCCATGTTGTACATAGGGAACCTATCCCTGCATAGTCACAGTCCCTCTGCCTTCAGAAAGTTTGTAATTCACTGGGGAACATGAACATATTAAAACTTACAACAATAGTTATTAAGTTACAAACATAAAAATGTAACTGTTATCAGTTCTGTAGGAAACACACGGGTTGCCATCTAAGTATATGAGAGGAGGAGCTCATCTTCTTTGGTGAGAGGGGATCTTAACAAATAATGAGGCAAAATCATGGAAACGAATTAAGAAATGACTGCAGTCCAGGAAAAGATAATGTTAACTTGGGCTCCAGCTACGACAGGGAAGCTGGGCAAGGTGGGGGGTACATTAGATCAGAATCTGTAAGACTTTGTAATTATACAGGAAAAAATGATGAAAGAAAGAGATAGTAAGGCTGCCTCTCAGTGAATAATGATAACATTTACTAAGACAAAAAACAGTGACGGGGACAGGAGATGGAAGTGGAGTGTACAAGGATGAGAAATTCAATTTTGGGCATGTTTACATTAAAACCTTCTAGTCATGGAGAGAAAGAATGTTTATATGAATGATAAAAATGGAAATAAAATGATGTAATAAGATTTTTATCAACCTTTGAATAAACTTTTAAAGCAATATTCTCCACTATTCCTGAGAAGACTGAGTCCAGTGGACTAATGTCATGCAAGGCTTTCCCAAAATTTTGAATACCTCACGCACTTTAATAGGTTCCTGTATTTTGAATTCCACCTCCTTAAGTTAAAATTTTAAGAAAAAGTCTTTCCTAGGCTCCTTTATAGATAGAGTACAGACATGTGCCTTAAATTCCATCAATCAGATGCATCTCTTGAGACTTTGATTTGGAACTGAGCTCCTGAGAGCAGGAAACCGGGCGTCGATTTCTGTTGTGTGCTGGCATTGCAAGTCGACGGTGGCAGCAGCGACCAAGTCCAGCCAGTTCAGAAATGAGCTTCTGTTATTGCTCCTGAATACTTACAGCCTGTTTCTCCAGTTCTCCCAGTGATCAGTGATTCTGCGAACCATGTAATGTTCCCTAGTAACTTCCAGTCTGTTTAAAGAAAAATTATTACCTTCAACTCAAACAATTCAGTCTGATTAATATATAGAGTGATGATTAATACACTTTTTAACATATAGAAAAATATGTATACTTCAAAACATAAAACTATCACACAGAGATGCTTTTAAGAAAATAATAATTTTAACTTAATAATTAAGTTTATAGAATTTAAAGGACCACCAAAAAAAAAAAAAAAGGAAATAAACTTCAAAAAACTGCAGGAAATAAATAGAGAAGTTAATCCTAATAAGTCTATTTATAGTTCGTGTCTAGGAGACAGGAAAGAAATATGGAAAGATATATGTATATAATTATAAGTTAACAGATGGAAAATTATTACATAACACAAACACTCACACTAGGTTTTCGAATTTTCAATTTATATCGAATCCAGGAAATGGCTGCTGTAGCAAAGCCAACATGTAAAATGTGTGAATGGAATTTGGTATGTTGCAATTGATATGCATAAATTGACACATTTTCCAATAGGTGTACTTACCTAAAAACAAAAAATTGGCCTTGCCCAAACTATAGTTAAGAACAGAAAACATAGGGAGCTTTTGAGAATCTGAATGTTCTTATTCCATCTAATTCTTCCCAGCTACATGCAATGCTCAGCCAGCCACCTGAAGTCTGCACAAAAATGACATGCCAGTCTAACAAAATCTTAGAATTTTTCGCCAAACACATTATTTCCAATGTGTTGGAAATCTTAGAATTTTTCACCAAACACATTATTTCCAATGTGTTGGAAATAATATTTTGCTGTCTTAAAACTAAATGCAGATTGTCTTCAGGAGAACTAACATTTATTTGTTGCAATCTACTTGTCCAACCTTGCGTTAGGCAATTTATTCACAGTATCTTACAGATTAAGAGATGAGGTTTAGAGAAAATTACTATCACATGACTAATAAAAGGAGAAAAATTTAGATTCAAACAACTGGATTTAAAGCCCTACTATCTGTATTGTATCCCACTATCTCTGTCAAGATGTGGAAGTGTCAAGTGGCAGTCTGTGGCTCCTGCTAGCTAATACACTTCTAACCAGTTCTTGCCCACCAAGAGTGCCCTCTGCCTCTGAAAACTGACCAAGAAGAGCCTAGTTCCATGGTTCATTTTTCCAGCTGTGGTTTGCCCCTCATGCTTTAGTCCTGCCAGGGCTGAGCCTGTCTTTAGCCTTTGGTGATTGTTCTCAGAATAATCTCCTGAATCAATCTGAGTTCTCTACCTCACACTTCTAAGTATGTCCTTTCTGTATTTTTCGTGTATGTTTCCTATCTACTCCATTCAATCTAGATCCACTTTAGGTACTGTCATAGACATGAAGTTAGATTTTTCACTCTTGTCTATTTAAATCTGGGGCGACAAGGAGAGTTCTTGATTTGACCTTCATGTTTTCCATTTACCTTCAACAATTTCCTTTCACTTGGACCAATGCTTCCAAAATGCCAACACTATGGGGCTAGAACTCCCCTAATACTCTATTCTAGAATAGCAGGTATTGAACAATTTTGTGACTGTATGTATTCATACATATTTACATAGGTTGCAAGTAATATAATAATGTCTATTAAATGAAAGGATCACCAATGTGATTATGGCATAATCAAGTGACATTTATATTACTTTACCTATTAAAAGCACTTTCACATTTATTGTCCATTGTTCATTGTTACGTAGCGAATATGTGTGTTATTCTGCTGTTACAGAAAAGCAAAGATCCAAAATATTAAATGACTTACATTTCATTGTGTTAATTGCAGAGTTAATAGATGAATCTGGGTCTCAAACTTGAGTTTCTTGATCCCAAACTTTTGAGTTTCTTGATCCCAAACTTTATCTTTCTGGAAAGTAATCAGCACATACGACAAGTATATCTGCCAGTGAAATCCACTCAAATGTATTAGTGAAACATTCAGCTCCTGATAATTCAGCTTTAATGAGTTTTACAAAACAGATATGAAGAGCAGAAAAATATTTCAGCATAGCTATAAAGTTATTAATTCTTCTCTGAAGCACAAGTCAACAATATCAGTGCTTTTGAAAAGCTCTAAATGTATCATGGCAGTTGTGGGGCTGGTTTTTCCAAACTGGCAATTACATATGATTGAAGCTGAATTATTGACAGACATAGGGGACTAGAAATATTTACATGAATATGTGCAGGTCTAACACATATATCTCACTGACATGAAATAATTTATTCATTTCTTTCTTCAATAGAACTCAAATTTCCAAATTAATCCCTGAAGAAGCTGATAGTATAGAGTGTAACTAACAGGATGGGACTGTAATAGAACCGAATGTGGGGTTGTGAAAATAGCTATGAGTAGAGTTCAGAGAAAAGAAGACATTGCTGTGAACTGGAGTAGAAACCAGAAAACCATAGTATCAAATCTGGTCCACGATATGTTTTTCTATGTAACATTTTTTGGACACAGCTATACTCATCTGCTTACTTATTTTCTATGGACGCTTTTGTGCTAGAAGGACAGAATTGAATAGTTGCAACAGAGACTTGTTTTGACCCCCAAAGTCTTACCTTTATTCTGTGATCCTTTCCAGATTAAGTTTGCGACTATAGTTGTGTAGCAATTGCAGAAGATTTTATGGGGGTGGAAGAGTCACGCCTAGGCTATTGAGACGGATGTAGAAAGGGTTGAAATGGGGCAATTCAGGCAGAGGACTAGAAAGGGCAGAGGCAGTAGGCTGTGACTGAGGAGGATCAAAAGACAGTAAAAAGCGTTCATGGGCGCAAATGGGGGTCTGATGATAAGAACTGAGGGTATGTAAATGTGTACAGGTAGATTGATACAATTTGGAAGACTTGTATGCCAAGCTAATTCATTTCACTTTTTCTTGAAGGAGTTCATTGGCAAACCAGTAAAGGTGTAACCCAGTTAAATTCCAGTGTTATTGTAGCCCAGTTTTGAATAGAGAATATTTAAAGAAGGTAGTCCAGAAACAAACATCATTTTTAAATTTAAATTAAAGGAAATCTATTTTTAGATATTTTTCTAAGGGCATTAAAGGGGATCCCTTTTGTGATAAAACCAACCTCTCAAATCCCCTTTTCATTTTTCCCCTGTTTTCTAACTTTCCTTCCTTCCTCCCTATCCCTGTCCTTCCACCTTCCATTTTCCACCTCAACCCATACAACACTTGATATTGTCTTCCCCACACTTCCCTGATTTCCTTGCCCTGCCCTTCATCCCTCCTTCTTTTTTCTGTTCACTCTCCTCCATTAATGTATTATCTCTGCTTTATACAATCTTGCAGGCCCTAGAAAAGATTAGACTCTCCCTATAGTAGGGGCTCATGATCTTTTTTATACCATTGAATAGACAGTCTGGTGAAGGTGAAGCCTATGGACCTTTGCTCAAAACAATGTTTCTTTTTTTGGTTGTTGGTTTTTTGTTGTTGTTGTTGTTGTTGTTTTCACAGTTTTGCTCTGTCACCCAGACTGGAATGCAGTGGCACAAGCTCAGCTCACTGCAACCTCTGCCTCCCAGATTCCAGCGACTCTCATGCCTCAGCCTCCTGAGTAGCTGGAATTAAAGGCACACACTACCATGCCCAGCTAGTTTTTGTATTTTTAGCAGATACAAGGTTGTGCCACATTGGCCAGGCAGGTCTCAAACCCCTGACCTCAAGTGACGCACCCACCTCGGCCTCCCAAAGTGCCCAAAGTGGGATTACAGGTGTGAGCTACCATGCCCGGCCAGAGTGATGTTTCTAAATACCTAAAATAAAATACACATTAGACCACAAAGGAAACTAAATATATTGATACATAGTTATCAAAATGTTAAAAACAAAACTGCATCATAGCAACACAGGTTCATTATTAATATATTGAGTAACAAACTCTAGTGATAGGATTAATAACTGCTATAACTACAAAGTCATGATTAGTAGAAATAACATATGGGGATACGTGGAATAATCAAAATATATGTGAATATCTATTACTTGTTTTGATTTTTTTCTTTAGGAATAGATGCGTTTGCCTGACAGTAGTTTTGTTGGTGAAAAGCCCCAGGAATTATTAATATTACTGTGGTTTGTTGCTACTCATATTTATAATTGAAAATGTTTAATTTTAATTGGAGTTCAGTGAAATCAGTGATGGAGTTTTTGTTTTGTTTTGTTTTGTTTTTAACCTTCTCTGTTAGATCTAGGTTAAAAACTCTTTAGAGAGTGGAGAAAGAGGAGAAGCTAAACAAGCAAAGGCAAAAATGTTTTTAATAGGTATGGGAAACGGGGTGCGGCTAGGAACTCTCACATGGGAATAATTTTTTAACCATTAAAATTTCTAAGTAGAAGAGTAAAATGATGACAATGGGGTTTATTTTGTATACTGACAGCAGCATACAAAATATATTGGGAAAAGCAGACGGAAATAAAGAAGGCAAAAAAGATTTTGCAATAGTCAATGATGAGGTAAACTACATTGGTGGCATTAAGTTTTGGTAAAAAACAGATATTACTTGAATTTATTAAGTATTTTGTTTAATTAGCTGACATCCTTAAATCAGGAGTAGATTATGATTAAGCAAATATTCCAAACAGTATTGAATATTTTGTTACACAAAACAGTAGATTCCTTTAACTCTTCTATGGACATATACACAGAGAATACACAACTGAAGAAACTAGCAAGATTGTTAGAAATCTAGTGCACTGATATTATTCAAAAGGAGATTGCTAGAAAATTCTTTTGAAATATAGGTATTTTGAACAGTGGTTTGTGTGCATATTATTGAATAAGTATTGGAGTTGAAGTTCCCACTCTGTCATTTGTTAACTGTGTAATCTTAGGCAAATTCCTCTAAAAATCAGTGTTTTCCATTTTTAAAATGAGAACAATACTAATGATATATATCCCTACAGGGCTATACAGAGAATAACTACTTCATAAATGCAAAAGCACTAATCATGGTGTTGGATACATTGTAGTTACTCAGTATGGGTTGATTGTATTTGGAAAATAAGAGTGTATTAGATCCACAGATTAAGATGCTATCATTTAAAGTTATCTTCAAATGACAGATCTCCCACGTTCTCCTTTTCTTCTTGGGTAAATTGTGTGTTTGTTGTCTAAGAAAGTTATAATTTGGCTCTCCATAAAATTTCCTTGATCCTGAGACAATACTAAGGTTATAACACGTAAACATTCAGAGTATTAGAAAGTTGAATATCTAAATAGGGTACTTTGAAAGAATTTTGATTACATTGTATACTCCCATATTATCGCCTTGGCACAAAATAATTATGCTCTTTGAATACAAGGTTTCCACATACCAACCCAGCATTTCCGAAGTTGTATAGTCTCTGAAGACAGAGCTTGAAGTTACGAAATATGGTTTCACATCGTTCTATGGATAACAAAAGTGAGGGTTAAAATAAGGCATTCGAGTACCATGCAAAAGCTGGCAACGGGGCACAGAAGGGGGCGGGAGGGGGTGGCTTAAACTCCACAAAATGTACTTAAAGAAAAATAAAAAAGTAGTAGCTTTTACACTTGTTTTCTTGGAAAGGAAATCAGGTGCTCTTCTGCCAAGATGTAAAGAGAACATGCACAATCAGCCTTCAAGACTCCTTCCAGAGGATATTTTGACAAATTAATCATTTTTAAAACTACATGTGCATTCTGCACTGAGAGAAAATGTTGGCCATGTTCCCTTGACTGGCCTGAAACCTTTTACGTGTCAGTCTTGTTTCACGTTGGTTTCTCTGCACATTTCCTCATTTTGGCTACATCTTTATACCTTCCAGATTTTATAGGTCATCAGCAGCTTCCTGCCATCCATTACTTCAATTGAGAAAGACAGAACCATATAATTAAAAATTTAAGCCAAGGAGAAAAAAATGTATGGTTTGTCTTAGCCTTCTCTGGATATTAGCCTTCTCTGGATATTAGTCTTCTCTGGATATAATTAGCCTTCTCTGGATATTAGCCTTCTCTGGATATTAGCCTTCTCTGGATATTGGCCTTCTCTGGATATTAGCCTTCTCTGGATATTATTAGCCTTCTCTGGATATTATTAGCCTTCTCTGTATATTAGCCTTCTCTGGATATTAGCCTTCTCTGGATATTAGCCTTCTCTGGATATTAGCCTTCTCTGGATATTGGCCTTCTCTGGATATTAGCCTTCTCTGGATATTATTAGCCTTCTCTGGATATTATTAGCCTTCTCTGTATATTAGCCTTCTCTGGATATTAGCCTTCTCTGGATATTAGCCTTCTCTGGATATTATTAGCCTTCTCTGGATATTAGCCTTCTCTGGATATTAGCCTTCTCTGGATATTATTAGCCTTCTCTGGATATTAGCCTTCTCTGGATATTAGCCTTCTCTGGATATTAGTCTTCTCTGGATATTAGCCTTCTCTGGATATTATTAGCCTTCTCTGGATATTGGCCTTCTCTGGATATTAGCCTTCTCTGGATATTATTAGCCTTCTCTGGATATTAGCCTTCTCTGGATATTAGCCTTCTCTGGATATTAGCCTTCTCTGGATATTATTAGCCTTCTCTGGATATTAGCCTTCTCTGGATATTGGCCTTCTCTGGATATTATTAGCCTTCTCTGGATATTAGCCTTCTCTGGATATTAGCCTTCTCTGGATATTAGCCTTCTCTGGATATTATTAGCCTTCTCTGGATATTAGCCTTCTCTGGATATTGGCCTTCTCTGGATATTATTAGCCTTCTCTGGATATTAGCCTTCTCTGGATATTAGCCTTCTCTGGATATTAGCCTTCTCTGGATATTATTAGCCTTCTCTGGATATTAGCCTTCTCTGGATATTGGCCTTCTCTGGATATTATTAGCCTTCTCTGGATATTAGCCTTCTCTGGATATTAGCCTTCTCTGGATATTAGCCTTCTCTGGATATTATTAGCCTTCTCTGGATATTAGCCTTCTCTGGATATTGGCCTTCTCTGGATATTATTAGCCTTCTCTGGATATTAGCCTTCTCTGGATATTAGCCTTCTCTGGATATTAGCCTTCTCTGGATATTATTAGCCTTCTCTGGATATTAGCCTTCTCTGGATATTAGCCTTCTCTGGATATTATTAGCCTTCTCTGGATATTAGCCTTCTCTGGATATTAGCCTTCTCTGGATATTATTAGCCTTCTCTGGATATTATTAGCCTTCTCTGGATATTGGCCTTCTCTGGATATTAGCCTTCTCTGGATATTATTAGCCTTCTCTGGATATTATTAGCCTTCTCTGGATATTAGCCTTCTCTGGATATTATTAGCCTTCTCTGGATATTAGCCTTCTCTGGATATTAGCCTTCTCTGGATATTATTAGCCTTCTCTGGATATTATTAGCCTTCTCTGGATATTAGCCTTCTCTGGATATTATTAGCCTTCTCTGGATATTAGTCTTCTCTGGATATTAGCCTTCTCTGGATATTATTAGCCTTCTCTGGATATTAGCCTTCTCTGGATATTAGCCTTCTCTGGATATTAGCCTTCTCTGGATATTATTAGCCTTCTCTGGATATTAGCCTTCTCTGGATATTAGTCTTCTCTGGATATTAGCCTTCTCTGGATATTATTAGCCTTCTCTGGATATTAGCCTTCTCTGGATATTATTAGCCTTCTCTGGATATTAGCCTTCTTGAACTCAGGTACTTTCGTGAGTTTGCCTGAGAGGCCTATAGGCCACAGCTGGTCATTCATGTGAATCCAAAAAAATCACGTTGAATCCTGTTCTTTAATTTTACCTACTGTCATGCCCCTCTGTTCACTGAGGCAGATGTTCTTTAAACATTATTTTTGACTAAGACCTCGTGACTACAGGTTTGTTGCCACTTTTCTGCATTCTCCTTTCCAGCTCGCATTTCGAGAGAATCAGAGAATCCTCATGTTCCTTCTATAGCCCACACACTGACATGGAAACAACACTATTTTCTTCTGCTCCAAAAAGTTTGCATAATTGCAAGAGCTGTGTGTGGGAGCTGTGTAACCACGCTGCCACAGGATGAGAGGCAAAGGCAATTTCTGTAATTCTGCTACCATTTAAAAGCACAGTATTGTACATTTGCTGCAACAGGATCTCAAAAAATATCTAAGACAGAGGTTGCAAATTCAAATGCATTTTGAGTCCAGGTAGGGAAAACTATTATGTAATGTTGTTATACACAAGACAACAGCGTAGAGGGGCCTCTGGTGAATTTACTGCAGTCCTTGAAATTAATTAAACACTGTGCTAGCCTAAGAAAACCTGTAATTGAGCCACATTCTGGCCATTACACATGCCAGCTTTGTGGCCCGTAACTGGTCAAACTGATCTCCTCCTATTCAGGTAACCCTTATTGAAGAATATACTCTCTCCATCATGTCTTAGAAAACAAAGTGCTGATATTATATTAATGCTAAGGGAGTTCTATGTTGCACCCAATATCCAATCCAAGGAAAGTTCCTGCAGTTTTGTTTTTTTTTCTGAAACATTTCTCTAGATGTCATCATTTCTGTTTTCAAGATACAATTGCAGCAAAGATTTTCATCACCTTGGACTTTAGTCTACCACTGAACCTTTCTAACTATATCTCTACCTTCAAAACTTTATGCAGCACAAGCACAGAAACCATTTTCTTAAGCATAGTGTGATAATACTGTTTCCTGGCCTAAAAGCCTACAGCGGACGTCAGTCATTCCTTATGCTTTCTCTGCATCTTTTATCATGAAGAAGGTTCCTTATTGGCATATCCATTTTCAGTCATGCTGCTGCTTCTCTACTCACATTTGGATCTGTCTCTTGGGTTATACAAGCTTGCTTATTACCCAGACACAAGTCCAGTTTCTGAATTTGGGCCCATTTGTACTCACGCTCTTCTTTCAGGAACGTCTTTCCTATTCCTTTTTCATAAAACTATGGCCCTTGCTCCTGCAGTGCATCACTCATAACTCAAGATCTCAACAAAAAAACTGCAGGCAAACTACAAAGACTTTGGTCACATAAGCCACGCAACCACCACCTCGGCACTCCTGGACGTACAGAGTTTTATCTATCATAGTTATATACTTCATTGCACTAGTTATCCCATCAGAAGTATGGAATGGTGGCTAAATATGAAGAATTGAAGTCAGACTGGGTTCATATTTTCACTTCCTACTAGCTGTGTGGCCGTGGGCTAATTATTTAACTTTCTATTTTTACATTTTTATCACTTGTAAAATAAAAAGGTATCACGTGAGATTCATTCACTCATTCAACAAACATTTATCAAGTACGTGCTCCATGCCTGGAACTGTTATCATTGTTAATAATACAACAGTAAGAATAACAGAGAAAATATCTAACCTCCTGAAGCTCTTGGTTTAGTGGATTGTAGGAAAAATGTGATATCAAATGCAAAGTTTCTCACACAGTAAGAACTAAACAAATATTACCTACGAACAAGTTGAAATTGTATAGTAACTTGAGGAGATTAGTAAATGTTTTATAGATAAAATGTAATATGGTTTTAGTGCTACCTCTGCACGAGTTTTGTGAGCACGGTACGAGATGTTGCATTTAAAGGACTTAGCATAGAGCCTGGACCAAAGCTAACCCTTAGTAAATGGTAATTGCTGGTGTAGCTGTTGCTGTTGTTATAAATGAAAATGTTTTAAGTATTCCCTTCCCTAGTATGTCATGAGAAAGTTTAATTTGCAGAGTCAGTAATGTTGTTGTTGCAAATGTCCTTAGAAAAGGACATTGCACTTCATTAGAAATACTAGCTCATCGGGCCAGGTGTGGTGGTTCATTCCTGTAATCCTAGCACTTTGAAGGGCCAAGGTGGGTGGGTCATTTGAGGTCAGGAGTTGGAGACCAGCCTGGCCACCATGGCGAAACCCAATCTCTAGTAAAAATACAAAAAACTTAGCTGAACATGGTGGCACACACCTTGGGAGGCTGAGGCAGGAGAATTGCTTGAACCTCTGGAGGGGCATGTTGCAGTGAGCTTAGATGGCAGCACTGCACTCCAGACTGGGTAACAGAGCTAGATTCTGTCTCAAAAACAAAAACAAAACAAAACAAAAACTAACTCATAGGATTCTCCACTGATGCCATGTTTGTTGCTGCTCCTATCCCTGTAGCCACTTTTCAAACTTAATCATGTAATGAGAAAAATGTGAATGTTTTTAAATGCCACTTTGTGCAATGTCAATGATTGTGCATATATGGCAAAATACATCTTCCCTAAACCCAGTGTGACAGCATCTATTGAGCAAAGTGCTGCATGCCCAGAAACAGAGAAGGAGCAAGTTCAAGAGAATGTGTTCCAGAGATGCAAGAAACACTATTTATTGGCAATTTTGTCTAGATCTGATTTGCTTAAATCTGAATCACAAGACAGCCTTGATATCAAGAAATTACTTCCTTTTAGATCAAGGGTGCTAAGGGAAATAGTCTTGACTTTGAACTACACAGTTGAAGTAAAAGGGAACTTGTTTTACAGATAAGTAGCCTCCAGGCAAAGGTAAGATGAGAGACAAACGGTTCATTGATGGAGAAAGGTCTTGCAAGTAGTCCCCTGTAAGGCCTTTATGCCTTTATGAAAGGAGTTCTACATCTTGGGAACTAAACTGACTGAACATACCTCTGAGATTAAACACCGAAGTTGTCAAAAAAGCCTTCTCTAAACTATTTTAAGAAGACCTTGGGTATCACCTAACTCATTCCCTTTCTGACTCATTTGTCTTAGCTGTCACTCATACCACGTAGAAAGAACCTGAAATGTTCCCTCATTTACTTCTTACAAAAGCCCCACTTTACTAAGGAAGTAAATGAAATTTAGTACTATTGAAGACACTTCTCAAGATGACCTACCTGGCAAGTGGGCAACGCCATAATGGAAACCCTGCTCTGTTGAGCTGGTGCTTCATTCCTCTTGCTTGTTATGATTTGGGGATTGGTTTACTAGTATGCATGTAGGGGACTTCCACCATCACTGCTAACTCCCTGGAGTTTCAAGGCTCCGTGCTCCCTTGCTTGGGCATAAGAGTGTCCCAGGAGCATGTCCTGATGGTGTTCATCTGGAATAAGTCAGATGAGGGTGGAGCAAAAGCTCAGGGTTCTAATGACCTTGACCTCTATTGCATGTCACTGGTGATGGCAGTGGCTGTTGACACAGGAAGAGTGAACCAAAGGGAAACTAACTTGCACTGGGCTCTTGAATGAAGTATTGGATGGTATTGACTCAAATGATATTTGAACAGTCTGCAAGGATGATTCAGCTTATACACAACTCCCAGGTGCTTTTTTCTGCCCATATGGCCCATTTAAGTCTGGTGACACTCTAGACCATCGCTATTCTAAGTGTGCAGCTTTGTTACCACCTGGGAACTTGAAAGAAATGCAAAATATTGGGCTCCAATCCAGGTCTCCTGAATCGATGTTTGCATTTTAATCAGATTCCCAGGTGACTGAAATGCACATTAGATTTGAGACACACTCCAGTGTGTTGCTTCTATACAAGCTTGAGACAGAAGAAATCTTTGTGAGGTCTCCTATGGTCTCATCTGTACAGGCCTCCTGACAAACTCTCAATCTAGCTGCTGTTCTGGGAATGTGCTTAGTAAGCAGAACCCAGGTTTCCTCTCCTTGGGAACAGCAATCCTTTTATTCCCAGTAACTGCCCCCCGTCTCCTCTTTCCAGCTCATAGGGATTTTTTTTTTTCTACTCTGTGTGGACCCTAGCCTCTTTCTAACGTTCATCCTAAACATTGTCTCCATTTTTGCTTAGGTTCACTAGGGACTTAAATGCTTTTGGAATGAAAGAACCTGAGAGATTAGTAAACCACCTCTGATTTCTACCTTGCCTCAACCTTGAGCTGAAGCAATTAAAAAGAACTAATCTCCTGCCTGAATTAGGAAAAAGGAAAGAAGTAAATGGGGAACATGACTAATTCATCAAGGAAGTATTCAACCACACTTGCATGTGACACCTATGTTGGAAGCATGTTCTCCACAGCACATTTCTGTTTATGTCACTGCAGTTTGTACATTTCTATAAATAAAGGCCTATATCTTTCTACCTTGTGTTCACATAGATGTTAGAATCATATCTGGATGATTCTGATTAATTTAAAACGTCTCTGGCTCTGAGATCACTCAGCTTGGAAACGAGCACATTTCCTTACACTTTGAGCTTATGAGGAGGCTGTCCAGTCCAGAGAATAGCAATGAGTGTGCTGATACCCAACTCTGTCACTTCCTGGCAGGTGGCTCTGGACAAGTTTCTGAACTTCTCTGTGAATGAGCATAATAATATCATACCTAACTGAGAGAGATTTTGTTTGTTTGTTTGTTTTAGAGACAGGATCTCACTCTGTCAGCAAGGCTGGAATGCAATGGCAGAATCACAGTTCACTGCAGCCTCAAAATTCCTGGGATCAAGTGATTGTCCTGCCTCAAACTCCTAAGTAGCTGGAACTACAGGCATGTGCCACCACACCCAGCTAGGTTTTTGTCTTTTTTTATTTGTTCAGTCTTTGTTTTTGTTTTTGTTTTCTTATTAGAGACAAGGTCTCTTTGTTGCCCAGACACTGGTCTTGAGCTCTTTAGTTCAAGCGATCCTTCCACCCAAAGTGCTGGGATTACACGTGTGAGCTACCGCACCAGCCTTCAGAGAATTTTCATGTCAATGTTACTACGGTATCAGTCATACGGCATGCCTGATAAAGTTGAGCTTCTGTGATAATTTCTGAATTACTACTCATTAAATGTTGATTTTCACCTGCAGCAACTGAAATACTATGAATACTAATCTACACTTTTAGTTTTGAAAATTATTAAATAAAAATTTTACTTGTCACCATCATCATAATACTATGTTTATTAAGCATAAACTGTGTGTCCCATTCTCGTATATTATCATGCACATTCCTCACAATTCTTGGGAGATCGTTCCTATGTTTATCTTCCTTTATCACCTAATCAGGAAACTTATTTCCTCTTTTCCTGGGCACATAACTAGAGACTAGACGGGGAGCCACATTTGCACGTTGATGTGGCCACGTAACTAAGTGGAGTAGAGCGTGTGAGGAAAGTGGATTTTTGCTCCCATGAGAGCGGGACCATTAACACTCAGCCCGTACCTTTTATGAAGAAACCTGAGAATTACATGGTAAACGTGGAGGAGCTAGAAGTTAGGTGGAGCCACCCAGTGCAACAGGAACAACCATTTTGAGTTTTATTTAAGTGAGAAATAAATCCCTAATGTGTTACGTTTCTGGCACGTATTTGTTACAGTAGCCAATCTGACCTTAATTCACTTAAGAGGTTAAGCAGCTTACCTGAAGACACACAGCTTATAATTGGGGACAGTGTATTCCAAGTCTCCAAAGCCAGTCCTGTCAATCACTAAAGTTTATCGGCATCAAACTTCACTTGTGAGAAAACCAAGTGGCTTAGATGTAGCCACCCGCCAAGTTAGGCAGAATGCGACACACAAGAAGGAAGGAGGCAGGAATCTAAAAACACTTGAACTGGATTGTTTTAGGAAGCAAGCGCATGAATCAACCGATGCATAAGCCCTGAGCGTTTCCCACGGCTGTCATCACATCCTTTTGGGCAATGCCAGTTTATTAGGAAAGCGATTTTGTCTCGAGGGCTTGTCATTGATTTTCTGAAGCCTGTTGTCAGTTTTACTTCTCTCTCTATGGCGGTATTGAAACAGTGACTTATATGTTTGGAGCCTCTAATGAGGTGGTAATGGTCTTATAAGCTCTCTACAGAGCTCTCACACCTCTAACTGAGGATCAGGCTGGAGACTGTAAAGCCCAGGAACTATTCTCAAGATGCATGCTTATGACGGCAAATGTTCTCTCAGAAGGCTCATGGGGCATCATTCTCTCTACCAAAGACTTAAAGAACCAGGGCAGGCCTAACTCCACTTGGCTGAACAGAAGCTCCATATCCAAACAGAAAAACAACACCTATATTAACAACAATAAACATTGCATGGCACATTACCGAAAAAGCCCTTGGAAATGTATCATTTCAGGGCTCCTGGAATATAGGCATTGATATCATCTCTGTGTTATTGATGAGATTCCTAAGAACTGATGAAGTTAAGTGACTTTACAAAAGCAGAATGACGTATAAACATTGTCCTCTTAACTCCAAATCCATCATAAAGCTATTGGAGCTCTGTGTGTCTAAATTCTCAAAGATTCTAGTAAGTTCACAGTGGTACACATCAATGGGGCTGACTGTCACACTTTCAAAGGATGGAAGCTGACCTATAAACAAAACATCTATAACCTGTGAGCAGGGGTCTGTCTGTCCAGGCATCGTCTCTGCCTGGTACACTCAGGAGCATTGTCCTCCTTCTGCCTCTGCCAGACTTGGGACCCTTCAGACCTACCAGTCTGGCACAATCATAGCTCACTGCAGCCTCAAACTTCTCTGCTTTGTCTTAATTACTTGGGTATGTATGAGACAAGCAGTCAATATGGCTTGTGTAATTAATTTTTCTAGCTGTAAAGTCAGAAGCAGAAATCTCCCAGGCTCTGAGTTTCTCTCTTCTGCTCAGGCCTCAACCTGACTAAAACCAACTGAAAGAACCCTGGCAGAGGACAAGATGGTTTTCTCTGCTCTGCAACCCTCCCACAAGGCATATCCCAGGAATATTTACACATGCAAAGGGGAGCATCAGGTTTGTTATTTTCAAAAGGCTCGTTACCACCAGTTTCATCTCCTCAAAACCGAACTGTGAATCTGTCTTCCCACCTTACAACAGTACATGGTTAAAAAAAAAAATCCAAAGATGGGCTAAAAATACATGAGCCAAATGCAGTGCTTCTGTGAGAAGGCTGAGCACACCGCTGACATCCATGCTGAAGACAGTGCCAACATCGTATGCTACAAGTCACATCCCGATGAGTTAATTGCCCTAATTGAACATTAAGTGCAGGGGAGGAAAAGGGTATGCTAATGCATGAGACTTTACTTTTTCACACATAAAATAAAACCACAAATAGACATTTAACATCTTAGAAAACTTATGCAAAGTTTACTTTAAAGGAGAAAAAGAATTGCTCAGATTTGTAGATGAGGATGTCTCATGAATAAAAAATAACCATGTTTCATAGGTTTTAAAAGAAACAGAAGGACTATTGGGCGCAGTTCTGTATCATTCCCCTTCAGCACAGGCTAGAAAAGAGTAAGTGTCCAGGAATCAGGAAGACCTACGTTATAAATCCCGCTGTCCCGCTTACTGATTATGTGCCAAGTGCCAAGTTTATTAACTTCTCAGGCTTGGTTTCCACATACATAACATTGAGAATAATGCCTATTTATCTCCAGCTGTTTTGAAAATGAAATGAAGCAAAATAAACACACACATACACACACAGAGCCTGGAGTCATACCTAGCACATTACAGGTGTTTGATAAATGTTAGTTCCTCCTTCACTCTGCATTGCAGTGGAGAAAATCAAGAAATGGATAGAATAAAGGAAAAGAAAATAGACACTAGAGTGTAGGATAGAAGGGCATTGCAAAAGCTGTCCAAAGGCTGGTCAAAATATTGGTAGAGGAAACAGAAAAAAGTTCCTGCTCCTCAAAGCTTCTTCAAATGAAAACATAATGGAATCCATAATTTTTTCACGAGTTGAATCCTAGGCCCCCCTTAGGTGATCTCAAATTACATCTAAAGGCAGGAAAAGAACCAGTAATAATAAAACGGGTAATGTTGATTTGCTAGACCAAATATATGCTTGTGTTTATTTGGAAAAATTAGTGTGTGTGTGTGTTTGTGTGTGTGTGTGTATACATATATATAAAATATGTGTGTGTGCATGTGTATATATACATATATACTAATATATGTAAAATACCATTTAAATCACTGAAAAATTAATTATAATAGAAACATTAAAAATAAGACCAGTGGGAAAAATAAAATTCTTACTTCAATTGTTGCTGCCTTAGAAAACCACATCTTGTCTCACCATTTTGAGTTTTCACAAGTCTGATCTCCAGGCAGGATCTGCCAGGTCTCGGACATGCAGAGGAAGCAACTCAAGGGCTCTGCAGACCTAAGTCCTGGAGAGGCAGGACACTGGAGGTCCGTGGGGCATTGCTGAAGGGTAAGCAAGGTCCTGTGCAGGGACCACACAGAGGAGAGAGGGGAAGATAACAAGGTAATGTCCGTAAAGAACACAATGGTCAGAGAAAAGTTTCTGGTGCTGACGTTGGCCGAGGGATTCTTAAATGTGGGATGTCAATAGAACATGTTAAACCGTATGCTGGGGCTGCATAGTAATCCTCCTTAATCCCTCCAACCTTTAGAAAAATTCTGTTCCACCCATTTTCTTCTGATAGCAGGTGCTATATTGAAAGAAAGAGGACAGAGGTCCATTTTACCATTGCTTTTCTTCTCAATTTTTTTTAAAAGGGCAGTCCAAGCAAAGATTCAGGAAGGAGCAAAAACATGCCAACAAGTAAGAAACTGGAGCAAGAGATCACCAGAAAGAAAGAGTCCCCTGACAATTGAATTCTTGCTAATTACAGGCCGGGAGCCTGTGTCAGGGCTCCGTAACACCATCCCTAGGTTAAAGTTTTGCTGCAAGGGTTCACAGGACTTAGCATATAATTCTACTCAGAGCTATAATTTATTGCAGTTAAAAGATATCAAGCTAAATCGGCAAAGGAAAAGGAGCATGAGGCAAAGTCCAAAGGAAACAAGCTCTCAAGAGACCTCTCCCAGTGGAATCACACAGAATGTATTTAATTCCTCCAGCAACAAGACCTGACAACATGTGTGTACCAGAGAAGCTCACAGAGACTCAGTGTTCATGGTTTTTATTGGGCGTGGGCCATGTAAGCACCCTGTGCTTAGCACACACTGAAATTCCAGATTTTCAGAAGGAAAGTAGGTGTTCAACATAAACTACATTGTTTGCACAGTTTAGACATAGTGAGTCATTCTTAACATGAAATGTTGGGACGTTTCCTGGAATCCAAGTAACCAGATGCCACTCAAGAGCCAACCTTGCAAGCAGACTTTCTAAGGATAGCAGACTCAGGCCAGCTGTGCTAACTCTTTTCTGCACATAGCTCGAGACGTTTTTGGAAATACTTTGAGAGAAGTATGACCCTCAAATCCTGGAGGACTAAAGATGCCGAGTGTCCGACATTTGGATGACACAAATATTTTATAGAACTTTATACTATAATAGGCACTTTTATTTGTACATTAATTTTACCTTTGCAACAATACTGAGGAGTAAGCAGTAGTATTTCACTGACAGGGAATCTGAGGTTCACGAAGGTTTAGTAACACTCTTAGGCCTCACATTTAGAGTGTCATGGAATTGTGTTTTAAACTCAGATCTATGGATTCTAAACTCAGCACACTTTCCACTAATTCACAACACAGACACCATTTCTCAGCTTGCAATTTTTTTTTTTTTTTTTTTTTTTTTGAGACGGAGTCTTGCTCTGTTGCCAGGCTGGAGTTCAGTGGCGCAGTCTCGGCTCACTGCAACCTCCACCTCCTGGGTTCAAGAGATTCTTCTGCCTCAGCCTTCGGAGTAGCTGGGACCACAGGCGTGTGCCACCATGCCCAGCTAATTTTTGTATTTTTAGTAGAGACGGGGTTTCACCATGGCCAGCATGGTCTCAATCTCTTGACCTCGTGATCCACCTGCCTCGGCTCAGCTTGCAATTTAAATACTCGTCCTCACCTCTAATCCACCCCTTCGAGAGCTCTGTTCCCAAACCTGCCTAAATCTAATAATTAGACTGTGGCAGATTGTATTTCTGAAAGTGGCACCAAGAACGTTTAGAGCTTCACTTGCTCTTCCAGACCCTTGCCACTTTCCAATCAAGATGTGAAGCCCATATCCCCGACCCTTGAACCCGGCCAGCATTTATGACTGGCTTAACCTATAGTGTGTGGCAGAAGTGATACTGTATGGTGTGGTGCAGGGCTGGGTAGTAAAATGCTATAAAGTGTCCCTCTGGCATACTCTTGCTATCTCTTGCGCTCTCTCTCTCTCTCTCTCTCTCTCTCTCTGCACTTTGTCATCTGAACTGACAAGACATGCAGCTACCTGCTACCCTGAAGCAACCAAGCTGGAAAAACCACATGAACAGACCACACGAAGATAGAGAGATACCCCAGAAGCCTCAGCTGTTCCAGTCCCCAGCTATTTGATTCTTCCCAAACAAGGCAGCTGAAGTGCAAGCGAGTGAAACTCAGGTGATTCCCAAATCTACCCTTTCAACCACCCCAGCTAATGCCCAGTGGAACAGAAACAGACTGTCCCCATCAAGCCCTGTCCAAATTACAGACTCAAGAGACAAGTAAATGCTGTTCTTGTTTTAAGCCACCTAAGTTGTTTAAGTTTCAATAAGGCTTATTACATATCAATAGGCAAGAGTGACACTGATAGGACAAAAGATATACATGTAAGAAGAAGTGGGCATTTAGATATATTTTTTAAAATTCAATGAGTCAGGCAGATCATGAGGTCGAGAGATCAAGACCATCCTGGCCTACATGGTGAGACCCGTTCTCTACTATAAAATACAAAAATTAGCTGGGCGTGGTGGTGCATGCCTGTAGTCCCAGCTACTTGGGAGGCTGAGGCAGGAGAATCGCTTGAACCCAGGAGGTGGAGATTGCAGTGAGCCGAGATCATGCCACTGCACTCCAGCCTGGCGACAGAGTGAGGCTCCGTCTCAAAAAGTAAATAAATGAAATAAAATAAAATTTAAAAATCAGATATATACGTAAGCATACAAGACTGTTAAGATACTTTATGTTGACATTGTAAATCTAATCTTTTCAAGATAAAACGTTCCTAATAAACACGGTGCGAATCAGCAACATAATAATAAACTTGAATTTCTGGAAATAAGTGGAAATGTTGAACTTTTTACATTACTATGAAGGAGATTACTTCCTGGCAGACATAAGCTCCTGTGTCTGTTATATAACATCTGCTATAACTTAAAGGGCTGGGCCTCTTGAGAGGTAAAACAATTAGACCCTTGAAGAGTGGAGTCTGACCCCTAGAGGCTCAGAAGTGCTAGAAACGCATCTTTGGTTGGGCAGGTACCTATGAAAGTGGCAAGTCAGGAAAACTGGGGTTTGGAGCCAACACCTGAGGATCACCTGAGCTGGGGGCGGCACCGGGTAAACTAATGGGAGGGCAAAAGAAAATAGGATGCAAATGCAGTAAGACACTACGGAGTTAGGCACCCATCGTTACTGGGGAGAGAAAAGAACACGGCATTCTACTCATCTCGAGATGGGCAGAGGTGCTTCATCTATGTTTCCCAAGTAGATCTCAGAGAAGCGACACTGCCAGAATTGCTTAAAAATGCTTTTTCACTACTTAGTAGTGTGGCACCCAGTGGAGTTATCGCACATGATGAGTCTCCAGAAAACAGCCATATGCCCTGTTATCAGGATGCCTGTAAGCACGCCTACTCCTGGGGAACAGAGCGAGAATTTCTCTTCTTATTCCATAGTCATATGAGACTGACCTTGCTGTCTACTTAGAAAGATTTGTCTATGAACTCAACCCAGAACACACACTGGCAGAGATAAGCAAAGGGTGCTCTGCACATCTGGCTCTGTGGCCACATCTGCATGAAGGAGCCTGCAGGAGAGATTGACCTCATTTCATATCTCGTTTTCTCCGGACTTGGCCCAAGGTTTTCTAAGTAAAATTACACTTTTACAGAAATTTCATAAAGTCCAGGTGTAGACTGTGAACCATAAGTACAATAGAAAAAGTAAGGTTTTCGGAACAAAAAAAAAAGGAAATTTTAATTATGATAATAATTACAACTGTTTTTCATCCACTGCTCACCGCTGACAACTCTCAAACCTCATTCCCACAACATCTTACAGCCTCCAGGGATTTACAGTGTTTATACACAAAGAAATGCCCTTTGGTTTTTAGAAAGTTTTTTTTTTTTTTTTGAGACAGTTTCACTCTTGTTGCCCAGGCTGGAGTGCAATGGCTTGATCTCAGCTCACTGCAACCTCCACCTCCCAGGTTCAAGCCATTCTCCTGCCTCAGCCTCCCAAGTAGCTGGGACTACAGGCATGTGCCACCATGCCCAGCTAATTTTTTATATTTTTAGTAGAGATGGGGTTTCTCCATGTTGGTCAGGCTGGTCTCAAACTCCCGACCTCAAATGATCCACCCACCTCGGCTTCCCAAAGTGCTGGGATTACAAGCGTGAGCCACCATGCCCAGCCTAGAAAGTTTTTAAGACAATACCTCATACTGTTTTATTGATCTGGCTTTTAATGGCATTTGAATATTTCTTTTCATAGACTCTTGCCATATATGGAATTCTATGATTCTCTTCCCTTAGTAATCCCACTCTTGGCATATACCCCGTAATAATCCCCCACCTGGAGTGTAAGCGGAACCTATAAATGTGATGAGACTGTCACTGTGTGATTGTTACCTTACACCAAGACTCATACAAAGCAGGCTAGAGAGAGCTTCCTATGGGCTTTGAAGACCTAAGCAGCCACATTCTGAGAAGGCCACCATGTAGCATCTGAGGACAAATCTCAGGAGCTGAGGGCAACCTCTGACCAATGACCAGCAAGAAGACAGGAACCTCAGTCCTACAACCACATGTATGTGCAACATCCTGGTGACTAAGTGTCATTATTCCCATTCTACAGATGAGGAAACTGCAATCAAAAGAAGTTAATGTCACACAGCTAGTAAGTGGAAGTTCCAGCATTTTATGTTTATGTCTATCTCGTATCAAATTATGTGCAGTTCTGGTTACATAAACATGCCTTATTTACAAATTCTAATTGGCCTTATTAGTCATAGTTCACATCAAATTGCTCCCATTACTTACTAATAAATATGTACATCAGCCCTGCTTACAGACACTCCCAGCACAGAACTTTGGAAGAGTCTGAACTTTATCCTGCAGCCATAAGGAGTCATTGAAGAGATTTGCTTGTTGCGGTTTTCTTTGGTTTGAAAGGGCTGAAAGTCACAGAGATCAGATAGGAGGTTATAAAATGATCATGGGATGAAGTATTAAAAACTTAGACAACAATGATGCAGTAGAAATCAGAAAAAAGGAATACATATGAAAAATCTTATGAAGGAAGAGTCAACAATTTTACCGTAATGTAAGATGACCTTGAATTCTCCAGCCGAGAAAAGCAAAACTGATTCATCTGATAGTAAAAAGAAAAAACGACAAATAATCAGCAGCTTATTCTGCATAATATATGCTCTTTCCATAGCTATCGTGGCCGGCAGTATGAATACTACTAATAAAACATTTCTGCTTTCTAGGTATATTTTAGAAATCTCTCCTTAGATACAATTAATGAGTCCAATATAATTTGGAGTAATTAGAGGTTGAATTATTGTTGTTTATTTTTGAAATCAAATGCAAAATATATAAACTCTTTTTTTTTTAGTTATTCACTATTTTCTTCAGAACATAAGGTAAAAGATCATTTTTCACTATATCAAAAGAGCTTGCTTATGCTTACTTTGTGTAAGGAAACAGGTACTTCTTCACGCAATTCACCACGTGGCTTTCTGTTGCACACATGCACACACACGTTCTCATTTACACATGATCATGCAAGGTTTCCTAGACCTTTGTTACAAATAACTTGCTGCTTCACCACTTTTCAGGAGGATTGCCATGAGGCTTAGCCAGCGTACATTGTTATTTGTTGGACTGTCTTAATGTAGAAACACATGAGCAACAGAATCAGCATTACAATGGGAAAACGGCTGACTTCACATGTTTAAATAAATCATCTTAACATTGTTAAAGACTATATAAGTCCTTGTTCATTTTCTATCACTTTTTTTCTCTTGGATAAATTTAGCGCAAATAAAATGCAGGAGATGAGAAGGTAACAACTACAGGAAGGAAAAGCTACACCAACATCAGGGACACCTGAGGGTTTTGAAAAAGAGGCACAGACTTTACATGTGGCAAAAATTTACTCACGGAAATGTAAACACTGAGAGTCTGGACGCATATTTCAAAAGCTCTGACTATTCGAAATGTGACAAGGCAATGTGAACCAAAAGCCATAAAGTCGTAATTTCTTACTCTGTAACGTCCCTAAATCTCAGATCACTTCAATGTTACCGTCCTAGGTACAAAGTTGCGGGCTTTTTGGCTCAACTCTGTTTCAGCCTAGGCCCAGAAAGTACAGAACTCACACCATAGAAATGAAATTACTTTACTTCAAGGAGAAAAATATAAATAGGAACAAACTTTGAAATATGCTGATGAAATGTAACTTTTTCTCATAATAATTTATTGGTATTTATAACAAAGATCCTCTGTTACAAGTTCCAGTGATTTTTATTCTCGGCTTAGTTGTAACCCAAAGAACTGACAGCGGAGGGATATTAATATATCTCTGAGCAGTGAGGGAGGTTTTTTTTTGTTGTTGTTTTGTTTTTTGAGACAAGAGTCTCACTCTGTTGCCAGGCTCCAGGCTGGAGTGCAATGGCACAATCTCAGCTCACTGCAACGTCCGCCTCCCGGGTTCAAGCAAGTCTCCTGCCTCAGCCTCCCGAGTAGCTGGAACTACAGGCGTGCGACCACCACGCCCAGCTAATTTTTGTATTTTTTTTTTTTTTTTTTTTTTTAGTAGAGACGGGATTTCACCATGTTGGACAGGATGGTCTCGATTTTTTGACCTTGCGATCCGCCCGCCTCGGCCTCCCAAAGTGCTGGGATTACAGGCGTGAGCCACCGCGCTCGGCCGGGAGCTGTTCTTAACGTGAGACACAAGCATGAGTGTTTGGAACACCTCATATTTCAATGAAATCCAATTTTCCCTTACAGGTTTCACTGTAATATAAGCAAGAAGGCGCTTATATTGTAATGCTTAGATTCTAAAAGCATCTATAAACAAGGAAAGAAACTCTGCAATGATGTTTAGAGGTTTTGTTACTTGTAAATGTGTTTCATCTTGTCCAGTTCCAGTGAATTCTAAGCACTGAGGCAAGACTACAGACTTCCAGTGGTTTGTAGAGAATTATGTTACCAGTGGTCTTACACATTCTTCATGTCTGAATCCTCTGAGTTTTGAGGAAGCATACTTCCAGGGATTTGCTGGCAGAAGGGAATAATACTTTACAGCAAATAATTAGATGGCAAAGGGAATTTCATAGGATGATACGTCATAGATCACTGGAAATATGGACATTTTCTGGTATGGAGGCATTCAAAGGTTCAAGAAGCTTTATAAATTGAACAAATATTGAATAGGTAACCTATTGAGTGGCAGGCCTTCAAAACGCTCCCTACCTAGTCATGAAATCACCTCAGGCTATCTGAGGTAATAGGAGTTACAAAACCTGAACCCTTTTGGTTAAATATTTGAGATTCTGGGAAGAAAATAAAATGGGAAGAATTTTGTTTATGGCCATTGAGGGGCGTCAGTGGTGCCTTGTGGAAGCATTGCCAGGGCTTTCAAATCTCAAAGGGAGCTCACAAAAGCGTTTTCAAACTCCTTGTGCAAATGCCAAGAGTTTGAGAGAATTTGAATTTTCCTAATAAGACAAGATGCTCTGAAAGAAGAACTTCGGTTTGTAGCAGGGAGATAGGGCGCCCTGTTTTAAACCCAAGATTTAGGAAAGATGTGAATATACGGCTAGGAGGAAATGGTTTGCTTTCAGAAGCCTCCATAGTTAATTACCTACTAATATCTGCTACATGTATTAAGGTGCCATTGCAGGTTGTAAGACGGCTGAGAGTTAACAAAAATCTGAATCTACTTAAGCCAAAATTGGGATCTCAACTTGATATGATTTCACTATATCCCCACCCAAATCTCAGCTTGAATGGTCTCTCCCAGAATTCCCACATGTTGGTAATTGAATCACGGAGGCTGGTCTTTCCTGTGCTGTTCTTACGATAGTTAATAAGTCTCATGGGATCTGCTGGATTTATGAGGGGTTTCTGCTGTTGCTTCTTCCTCATTTTCTCTTTTCACCACCATGTAAGAAGTGCCTTTTGCCTCCCACCATGATTCTGAGCCTCCCCAGCCATGTGGAACTATGAGTCCAATTAAACCTCTTTTTCTTACCAGTCTCAGGTATGTCTTTAGCAGCAGCATGAAAACGGACTAATACAAAACTCTTCTGTCTATTGTATTTCAAGCCCACTCACCTAGATTAAGGCACGAATCTCCGTTCATTTATTGGGCACTTAATCTATGTCAGACACAATTTAACCATGTTATATAACCTCAGTAAATTCTTACAATAACATCATGAGGCATACATTATTAGTATCCCTGTTTTATCAATAAAAAAGTGAGAATCATGCTCAGTTATTGGTGATAAAGCTGGCATTTGAACATAGAAATTATCTATTAACAGCTGATTTTCTGGCACCTGTTATCAGACACCTTGCTACTCTACTACTAGTGGAGTTTATTGGACAAATCATTTACATTAAAAGGAAAATTAGATAAAGACAGTGGTGTCAAGATTATTGGTGGCATCGTTTCACAGAAATAGAAGGCCACTGAATCAAGGTGAGTCTGATAATCTTTTGCAGGAAACTTAAAACAATTTAATAATAGTTCACAAAAGAATTGACCAAAAGCATCTTATACTAGCAGTGATATTGCAGCATGGGGCATCATGAAGTAACTGCTTTTTCACCCTGACTACATCAACAATAGCAACAAATATCCAGGGGGAGATATTTTAGTCTATAATTCTATTCAGCACAATAATAATTACCAATTTATTTTGCAAAAAAGATTTCGGTGTTGTTTGAGAGAAGGGAGCATTGGCCATTCTGTCTATTTTGTTTGTTGGTTTTTTTGGTCTTGATTTTGGTCAATCATGTTGATAATGGCAAATAAAATTAGAAGTCTGAAGTTTAGTCAATACCAAGATACATGGTTGTATATGCTGTGTATTCTTTGCCCTTCTGGCATTTCAGCATTTTCATCAGGAGATTTTCCTCTAAACAGGGTTTTCCTCTCCCTGCAATGTATTCCAATTCCTTCCACTCGCTTCTGCCTCTCCCCCACTCCCACCTCCACATTGCTGAAGGGGATGACTGACCCGGCTGATCTAAATATTCTCCGTTCTGATCATATTGTTTCAGAAACTGCTAGTGGAATTGAACTGTAACATATTAGAAATATTCAGAGATTTGACTCTCAAGGAAACCATGTTTTCTTTCTTCTAAATCCCAAAATGCCAGCAGAAGAGCAAAATCAAACCTGGTAATGCAGAGACCTAAAGAAACTAGTAGAAATGATGGTGATGCTTTTTTTTTCTTCCTGGGGGAAGAAAAACCCTTGTGAATTTTCCTCCTACAGAACAGAATGGTGTGGGATTCACAGGCTGCTTGCTCTCTCCTTTTTCTTGACTTTTTCAGGAACTTTGTATCCCTAGGAAAGTGTGTGTTATATAAATCAGGGTTGATTGACCTGCCTGTGATGGTAGCAGGAGTTTGTAGCTTTGTTCTACTAATCAGTGGGTGCATTCACTAGAGGATTAGCAGAAGCTGCCAGTTGTATTAGCACTGAACCTGAGCTTCCTCGACCACTAGAGAACGTAGCAAATCAATGCTCACTCACAAAGATGCCCCAGTCTTACCCACAGCCCTGCCTCCACTCACTGAACACCCACTACAGTTACCAGTCAACTGTGAAAAAGGAACAGGCACTCTGGAAATTAATCAGTCTCTCTCTCTTCTCTCTCTCTCTCTCTCTCTCCCTCCCCACTCCCACATCCACACACACTTGCCACATATAAACACAGAATTTTCTGCAACAGTATCTCATTTGGAAAGGAAGAGCTATCATAACCAACCATGAAAAGGGCCTTTTAGAGATGGGAGAGGTAATGAGAAGATACAATTGGTCTACAATATTCGAAGGAATCACCCTCTAAGAGATGAATTGCTCTAAGCATAGTAGTAGTTTATGTTCTTTATACCAGGACTCATATTCCAAACCCTGTGTCTTTTTGTGTTGCTACCCTCAACTCCAATGCAGCACTGGTCACTTCTGCTAGAAAGTCATTGCACTTTCAAACTCTGTGTGCTGTGAGGTCTTCTTATGGCGAAAAACGGCATAAACGTGGTTTCACCAAAGCTGGCTCAGGTTGCTTGTGATTCTTTTTAGCTGCTGTTTGTTTTTTTGATGGATGCACAGAAAACTAGAGTCCACTCAAGGACTTGGAGTGAGCAGAGAAATAAATTAAAGTTTCTGAGACTTCGATGAGAGTTTAGTTTTTCAGTCTTTGCTTGATCCAATAGATAACTGGAAACCCTGATGAGAGGTTCAAATGCAGAGATTTCACCATCAAAGCTCAGGTTCTGGCAAGTGTCCATTTTCCAACTCCACTTTTATTTACATGGACCTCTTGTATTTTAATTGTAAATGGTCAACATTGATTTATTTAATAATTTTGCATTCACATTTGTTATAACCAAATATTTGCATTTCGAATGCAAAAATAAAAAACCATACAAAGGTTCTTAGCTCATTCAAAATGAAATTTCTAGGTTTTTATAATGCAAATTTCTCTTGTGATCCAGTATGCTAGTCGGGAATGTCAGTGTTTCAAATTATTCCAACCTTCTTTTGTGGAGAGAAGCTCATCATATTCCATTCTCTCTAGACTTACTGCTGCCTTCTTTTGCTAAGGTTGGATTACAACTGGCTAAACACAAGGAAATTTTAAAACTGAGCCCATTTCTAAGTTGGGAATTGCCTGCCAATGAAACCCATATGTAATCTCAAATCTTGATTTTAATCAGTAGTCTCAGCTTTGTCACTAAGTAAATCTGTATGCCCGAATGCTCACGAGACAATTCTGAAGTGTCATTAGCATAATTGTGTGGCCCCAGGAATTAAGAATAGAACAGGTCTTGGCTGAAGCCCAGCTCTGCCACCAACTAGCTGTGTGACCTTGAGCCATTTCTTCATTTATATAAATCTCAGGTAGCAGCTCTCTCATTTGGCTTTTGTGAGGATTAAAATACAGTAAAGTGTGAAGAACACATTGTTTAACGCCTCACATGTATGCGATAAATATTACCGAATATAGTACTTCTTCTCTCAAACTTTCAGGCACGTTGAACACACGTCATTGAACAAAAACCAGACAGGCATTAGATTTCTCATTCGAAAGATTCAGGCTAGCAGACAGCAGAACAATCCTTTCAAAGTTTTGAGACAATGAGATTTTTAACGTAGAATTCTGTATCTGCTAAATTATCAATAAGATATATAGATGTCCACCAGGAAAAGAGCGCCTGGGACATACCTGAAGTTGCACAAGATTGGGTTAATTGATACATTCTGCTGCAAGGAAGACCTCAGGACACGGGGAGCTATTGGCAACTAGGCAAGAAGGTTTTAGGAGAATTGTTACACGATTCTGGCTTGTACTGAATTATTTTGAATAACGTTCAAGGAAGTATGAGTTTGGCTGCTATCGAACGATTAGAGCATATTAATAATTTTCATCTAGGAGTCAGGAGAAATGGAACAAGCAGGTCTAAAGCTTAATTTGTATGGAAGCACCAGTCATTCACGCTACCTAAGAGAGATGATGCTGGATGTTTTTGTGGTTTGCTGTGTCTGTGCTCACACACAATTATGGTTACTCTGCTTTTATTTGCTCTGTCATGGTCACAAAGTTATCTTTTTTCTTTTTTTTTTTTTGAGATGGAGTCTAGCTCTGTCACCCAGGCTGGAGTGCAATGGTGCAATCTTGGCTCACTGCAGCTTCCACCCCTGCCCCGGGTTCAAGCAATTCTCCTGCCTCAGCCTCCTAAGTAGCTGAGATTACAGGAGTGTGCCACCACACCTGGCTAATTTTTGCATTTTTAGTAGAGATGGGGTTTTGCCATGTAGGCCAGACTGGCCTGGAACCCCTGACCTCAGGTGATCCACTCACCTCGGCCTCCCAAAGTGCTGGTATGGTGGGTGAGCCACCACACAAGGACACAAAGTTATCTTGTCCGATATTGATGTTCCATGAAATTGCTTGTGTTAAATAGGAAGCATCAATAGTAGTACCAAGCCTGCCACCCAGCTGACACATCCGTTCCTTCTCCAGTTGAAGGAAAGAATAAGGACATTTTCAAATATGCACAGACTTAAATATTTTACCTTACAAACACTTTTTCCTAAGAAGTTACTCGAGGAGGTCCAAAGTGCAACAATGGAATGACCAAACTAGAGGATTTAGAATCCAAGAAATATTGGCACCAACCCGGGAAAGCAAATCTAGACCACAGAAAGGGTGAGGGGAGCCTATCGGAGGAATAAAGGCAGGGGAAGGTGAGTCGGTAGAACACCTGTCTGAAATACAGAATTGAAAATATGAAGGCTATGATAAAATAAAACAGTATAAGAAATACAAAGGGAAATTAGTTACTCTGGAAAACAAATGTAATTAAAGTACCTTTTCTAGAAGTAATTAAATTCCATACTCTGAATTAATAATAACTATTCCATAGTTAAATAACGCAAACACTTTTTATTAATTCCACTAGAAATAAACTATAGACAGTGATTAGAATACTTCAGTGTGGATATTTTCAACCTTGACAAGATAAAAATAAAATTTCAGATGATGGAAGTCTGCAGGTAGGAAAGACGGAGAAGAGCTGAAGAAAATATTAGAGCCAGTAATGTCATCAACCTACAAAGTGGGCTTCAGAAGAATCTAAGATAATTTGCTAGAAGCAGTAACAGTGCTATTAAATTACTGGAAGTTGTAAAGCAATCAGTAAAGAGTCTGAAAACTCTTGTTTAACTGTTTAGGAGAATGCAGAAAGGGGTGGTGGTATAATTGGATAATGGGTCAAATACTCATTTACCAGATCAAGCAATCTAAATTGGTCAAGAAACAGCAACACATTCATATTTACTAAAATTGTGAAAGTAACAACCAGAGGAACCAGAACCAGCTAAAGGAGGTGAAGCTGTTGCCTGTAAGTAGCAGTTCCAGCATTAGAAAGAAATGTACTATTTCCTCTACTAGAGATAATAACAGAGAAAATAATAACAAAGGATGTTATTATTTCTAAATATTTTTTTCTGTTTGATTTTTTTTCACCAGCATTTTGATAAAAATCTAAGTGAAAAAAGAAAAGGAAGCAAAATGAGCATGGTAATTTCTTGATAAATATTTATTAAATAAATCATTTACTTCATATTAAATATGAGAAAAATATAGCTTAGGATCAAAACTTTGTCAGTATATTTTTGGACTGTTTGGATCTTCTTCATGGTTTAAAACAAACAGCAGAATTTTTTAATGTAATGTAGAATCTCAGATCCAGCTTTTAGAATTCACTAGCACTTTTTCATGATGGGAAGCTGTTTTCTAACTCTACACCTTCTGACTAATCAATATCATTCAAAACAAGCAGATTGCCTTCTGCAATAAACTACGTTCCCTGTGCATTCACCTAAGCCTGCGCCAACCTGAAGATCAATGAATACAGAGACTTTGAACATGGCATTACGTTTCTGAGTGCAGCTTCATAGAAGTCGAGACACGTTAAAAAACAGCACAGTGCACCCCACATGTGCCCACCCAAGGCCCACAGAGATCGCTGTGAGAATGGCAGCCAGACACTTGTGCCTCTCCTTTCTACTGAAACTCTTCGGCAGCTCCCATCATTGTTGTTGTGTAGATCTCGGGGCTTTGCTGAATCACAAGGCCACGATACAGAGTAATTCCGAAAGTCCAAATATAAGATTACAAAAAACTTTTCCCCAAATGGGAATGAGGTTTCTGTTTGGAAATACTTAGTCCAGTGGTGTTTGTTTTTCGGCCACTCAGCATTAATTTTTTTCTTCCTAATAACATCACCTCCTTCCGTTGGGTATAATTTAGTAGGACTGTAATGAGGAAAGTCGACCATCCATCTCAAGCCAAGGGCTAGGTTCATGATTCTAGGTCAGTCAATAGAAAGCTCTTTCCATAGAATCCAAATTTCTAGTAGAGGAACCAGGTGGCTCAGGTCTCAGCTCACATTAGGTCTTTCCAAGGTCAGGCTGCTCCTGCAAGATAGGATCATTATGGCTTCTGCCATCCAGCCTTCAGGGGTGCTTGAGATCTGCCTGTGTCCAAGATTGGGTCTCCAGCTTCCCATCAATCCTGTGAGACCAAGTGGTTTTTGACTGAGTTAGCTTTTGCTACAGAGAATCAAAGAATCCTAACTAGGTCTATAGCATAAACTGATACTTATTGATAGCGACTTTAACTGAGTAGAGAATAATGTTATCAATAAGGTAAAGATGATATTTAATGTATGAACATACAAAAGAGAAAACAGTGACTTCTTTTCTTTCCCATTGTATGATGACAACTGAGTTTCACATGTTTGTTTCTATGAAGACCAGAACTGGAGGTAGGAAAGAAGGAGGAAGAAGCACTTGAGTGTACCCAGGATGTTGTGCGATTCTCCATGTGCTAACCACAGTTCCAGGATGAATCCGAACGTAGCAATGAAATTATTTGCTGAATCACAAGGCCACCATACAGAATAAATCTTAAAGTCCAAATGTAAGATTGCAAAATAGTTTTCCACAAATGGGAATGAGGTTTCTGTTTGGAAATACTTAGTCCAGTGGTGTCCATTTTTCTTTAGAAAAGAGCAAAGTATCCACAAATTATAGTAAGTTAACCATCTCAAGTAGCAAATCCACTAATAGAACACTCAACTTGTCACGTTCCACCAATGGTTTTAACACTGAGTTTAAGAGCTGTGATCTCATTTTTTAAATTTTTAAAATTCAACTCATAATGCTAATCTTATACTGGGCAGAAAACAAAGCATTAAATTAATCTTTCTATAGGTCATCTAACATACTTGCTTTACAAAGAAGAGGGTTAGGAGGTAAGAACACGGTGACAAGATGATTAAGTAAAACAAGCAAATTGGTGAGGGTGGCAGGGGGTGCAGAACAGAATGAAAGGTGGTCTATAAAGAGGAAAAAAGTTTTAAATATATTATACAGAGAGAGAGGATTGAAGACTGCAACTATAAGGAGTCCGTGAATAGGGCTGATAAAACTTCTTCAGACCTGCCACTAATAAGGAAGTGTAACTCAATAGAAAAGAATTAAGGTGGTATCAGCGGGGTTGAGGCTATCTGAAGGTGATGGAGATAGATAACACTTTCAAACCATTAATATTTTTAAATTATACTTCCAAAGTGTTGCATAATAAATGAACATCAAAGTGAAGCAAACAGATGTTTGAAAATGTGAGAGGAATGACGGTGTGGAGAAAAGAAACCTCTTGTACACTGTTAGTGAAAATGTAAATTAGCACAGCCATGATAGAAAACAATATGGTGGTTTCTCAAAAACTAAAAATAAAACTACCAAGCAGTCCCTCTGCTGGGTGATATCCAAAGGAAATGAAATCAGTATGTGGAAGAGATATCTGCACTCCCATTTTCATTGCAGCACTGTTCACAATAGCCAAGATATGGAATCAACCTAAGTGTTTATCCATAAATGGATAAAGAAATTGTGGTATATACACACAATGAAAAAATTTTCAGCTTTAAAAATGTATATATTGCCATTTGCAACGTACATAAAGCTGGACGACATTATGCTAAGTGAAATAAGCCAGGTACAGAAACACAAAAACCACATGATCTCACTTAAATGTGGAATTTAAAGAAAGATTACAAACATAGAAACAGATAGTAAAACAGTGGTTACCAGGGCCAGGGACATGGGACAAAGAGGAGGAAATGGAAAGATGCAGATCAAAGGATACAAATTTCTTTATATGGATGAGTAAATCTAGAGATCTAACAGACAGCATGAGGACTATAGATTGTTACATCGTATACTGCAAATTTGCTAAGAGAGTAAATTTTGGGTGCTTTCAACACCAAAGGAAGGCGACTATGTAAGGTGATGGATAGGTTACTTTGCCTAACCATAGTAATCATTTCACTGTGTATAGTGTATCAGAACAGTATGTGCACACCTTAAATATATACTATAAACAATGTGAGGACAATCATCATAAAATCAAAGGAATTCTGTGGCAATTCATCAAAAATATATAAGAAATATTGTTTTCTGAACAATATAGACAACCAAAGTTAATTCTCATCTCAAATAAAAGACTTTTCATATAAAGTATAAAAATAAAGCACCTACCACTTTTACCATATTTCAAGTATGACAGTTTCAGAGATTTCTGAATAAAGATTTGTAGTCAACTCACTTAATTGCTTTTTTTGAAAAACATAAACTAAAAGAATAGAGTCCTTGGTTGGGCGCGATGGCTCACACCTGTAATCCCAGCACTTTCGGAGGCTGAGGCAGGTGGATCACCTGAGGTCAGGAGTTCGAGACCAGCCTGGCCAACATGGAGAAACCCTATCTCTACTAAAAATTACAAAAAAATTAGCTGGGCACCGTGGTGGTCACCTGTAATCCCAGCTACTCGGGAGGCTGAGGCAAAAGAATTGCTTAAACCTGAGTGAGACGTTGCAGTGAGCCAAGATTGCATCATTGCACTCTAGCCTGGGTGACAGAGCGGGACTCTGTCTCAAAAAAATAAAAGAATAGAATCCTTTCCCTATTGTTTGTTTTCATCAGCCTTGTCAAAGCAGGAACAAACCACCCCATTGGGTGAATGATATTAACATCCCCTTCTCAAAAGAAGACACATAATTGGCCAACAAACATATGAAGAAACGTTCAGTATCACTGATCATCAGATATATGCAAATCAAAACCACAGTGAGATACCATCTCACACTAGTCAAAATGGCCATTATTAAAAAGTCAAAAAACAACAGATGCTGGTGAGTTTCCAGAGAAAAGGGAATGTTAATGCACTGTTGGTGAGGATGTAAATTAGTTCAGCCACTGTGAAAAACAGTTTGGACATTGCTCGGAGAACTTGAAACAGAGCTACCATTTGACACAGCAATCCCATTACTGGGTATATACCCCCAAATAAATGAAACTTTCTACCAAAAAATAGCGTGTACTCATATGTTCATCACTGAACTATTCACAATAGCAAAGACATAGAATCAAGCCAGGGGCCTATCAATGGTATATTGGATAAAGAAAATGTGGTATATGTCCACCATGGAATACTACTCAGCCATAAAAAGAATGAAATTACATCCTTTGCAGCGACATGGATAGAATTGGAGGCCGTAATCCTAAGCAAATTAATATAGGAACAGAAAAGCCAATACTGCATGTTCCCCTTATGAGTGGGAGCTAAATATTGATCACATAAGAAAATAAACATGGGAATGACAGACACTGCAGACTGCTAGAGGGTGTGTGGGGGTGAGTTTAAAAACTACCTATCAGGTACTATGTTCACTATCTGGGTGATGGGATCCATACTCCAAACTTTAGCATCTCGTATAACAAATCTCTACATGTACCCCTACATCTAAAGTAAAAGCTGAAATTTTTTAAAAAGTATAAGATGAATTGCAAATTTGGTGAGCAGGTAACCAACTCAGAAAACAACCCAAGACTTTATTCAATGTATTTGAGTTGGCTGGAAAATTGGCTGGCAAGCTATGAAATAAATGGCGACAAAATAGTGACATTTTGAGTACCTGATGAGGGGGTCCCAGGAACCAGTATTAATTCAACCTCACTTTATGCACAAACAGAATACTGCCCTCACTGAAGCAAGAGTTCAACACAAATGCTCAAAGGGTCATTTTCAAAATCCTTATGAGTCTAGGGCATCAAACTTAACTTTACTTACATTGAATGGGTTTTGGTAACAACTTATCTCTGTTTAGTTTCTTTTTAAAAACGCTTTAAGTGGTCAGGCCTCCAACAAAAGTAGTTCAATTTAATAAATTAAACTTCCTCTGCTCACCATATTTGTTTCTATTTGCAGATGGAATGTAGGTAGGAGATAGAGGAGGCAAAGAGACTCTTCTTCTGGCTGTGAAAGAAATCCCAGAAGACAGACACGTGGAAGGCCAGGGCGCCCAGACGGCAGAGGGAGCAGTGAGAGATGGATGCTCAAAGCAGGTCCACGCCGGCTTCCCATTCTGCTGCAAGCCGTTAGGGAATTGAAAAGTCACTTCCTCTGCAGATTTATATATCCAATTAAATGTGAACAATCTTCACACCTGTTCCTCTTCCTAAGGCCATGAGCTTCGACATAAGTGAGGAATATAGTAATAGAAATCTTAAGTTGCATTGAGAAATTGATTTTATTTTTGTAAAACCATACCCTGAATCACACAGTGCCTCAACCATTCCACCTGAAAACACAGAAAGTCTTTGTCTGCGCAGCCCTCACAGAGATGGTATAAGGATTCATAAAGTCTAGAAAGGGCTTTTCCTTAGAGAAAGGAATGGCATGAACCCAACATTTTTCTAACCTATTAATAAAATCTTGACTTCTCTAAAAAACCATATGGGAATTATGTGATCTTGCAGCACACCAGCTGCATTCCAGATAAAAATATTATCAATTTTGAAGTTACTTGTGTGAAGATTTGGCAATTTCCCTCAATAACTCAGTCTAATATAATTATGTACCTGACAAAAATGTTCATTATGAAAGAAAGAGAGGAGGAAAACAATCACCAAGCAATTGAAGTGTAACACAGGCCTGGCTAATTGTGAAGAGATGCAATTAACTAGTTTATGTTCCTGAGATGAGTGGGTTAAATATAAAACAAAGAATTTTAAAAATTTCAGTGTCTAATGAGTGATGTTACCCTAAGGATCATGTTTGTTTTGTTTAATTTTTATGTTGCATATTCCAGTTTTTACTTGAACATGATGAGTTTTTTTCTGTGTTGACCCTTCCACATGAGAGAGACGTTTTTGGCACCACTCCCACTCTCTCAGCCTGGTTTTTGTCACGCAGGGGTTTACCCTCCCTTGCCCTGCACACTGCAGTGACCCCGGGCATGCGTTCCCTGTGCCGCTCAGCACAGCTAGAAGGGGGCAGCGGGAGCAGCAGAGGAAAGTGATGAGAGCTTATGTTCCAGGTGGGAAGAGGAGCTTCTGCACCAGCTGGTGACACGTGCTCCCCACTCTGCTCTGCTCTCTTGTCACCTCTGCATGCATTAAAATTTCCTAATGTTTAAAAATCTTTCTCACTTTCTTTCACACCTGCTGATATGTTCCTAATAGGTAAACAACTGAAAGAGAAATCTAGTGCCTGACCTCCTAAATTTGGGTCTCTCCCCGCTCCATGCTGTCCTACTCGACGCCCCAATCATGTCCATCAGCTGGATTGGTGTGGCCAGCCAGCTCCTCGGCCAGGCATCAGAGGCCCCACCTGGAAACTCCTAGGTAGATGGGCGGCATTACCTTACACTGATCCCCTTGATTCTTACTTTCAACAACATCCACTTCTTTGGATTTCTCAGGATCAGCAAGTTAGATTTTTCTTTCTTATGAAATAGTTCTCTTCTTCAACAGAGTACTGTAAAAATACTGCCAATCCTTCAAAGCCTAGTTTAAATGTTACCTATTTTCTCTATGAAAAAATGTTCTAATCTCTACAAGTAGAAATTCTCGGCTTCTCTTTTCTATTCTCTCATCATCGTCATTATCATCCTTGGGATACTTCAGTAGTTTCAGATTCAGGCTGCCATAATATTAATGTCTGTATCCAGAACCCTCTCCCAAAGTCTGGTCCCTTGGAGGTCACAGCGTCTTGTCTAGAATATACGCCTCCTCATTATTGAGCAGGTAAATGATTCAGTTCTTCCTTCGCTGTTTTCTCATTCAGTTCTGCGAATGACAGTGTGAGATGATTGGGTGAAAGGAGCACAGACTACGAAAAGCACGACATGCTAAAAGGCCAAAAGTAACTTTTGTTTTTTGCCTCATTCTGCTAATTTCTTCTGTATATCTATAACACGCTGCTCCGTAGGGGGAAGAATATAAACTTGGTGTGGCAGGAATGGAAAATGGAGTTTTTCTATTTTACTGCAAATAAAAGATTGCAAAATAGGGGAAAACTCCCATTTTTTATCTTTTTTACGACCATAATTTATTTTCCATTTTCTATAGAAGACGCTAGAACAAGGCAAAATTATTCATGTTTTAAAAGGTACATTGAATTCTGTTCTCTAATTCCCAAGATGAATTAGCAGAAAATCAGTCAACCAGCAAGCAGGCAAAGGGGAGACCCTCCTCCCTCGTCTTGTCATATGTCTCTTTCCCTGAAGTTACTCCTGGTCAAATGATACAAAGATCCTTCTCGAATCTACTGGAATCAGAACACACGCACCTTGTCCTGTGTGTATGCTAGCACAGTGTAACAAATCAGCCAGTCAACAAGTGTTCATTCAGGAAGATTGCAGGCCCTTGGGGATTCAAAGGAGAGCCAAGCAAACAGCTCCCATCCTCCTGGAACTTCTACGCTCAACGTTGCCAACAATCTCACACAAATAATTTAAATAACTGGAGATATGCGGAGTGTTATTTAAGAAAAGTATCGCAGACAGGTGCGGGGCCAGTCTGTCCACGTATGTGTGAGTGATCATGGGCAAAGACAACAGCTTTAAACATATACGCATTAAGTGCTTACTAGTAACCCTACATTAAAGGCCCTTAGCATAATGCTTGGCACACATTAAGTGTTGAATAAGTGGCATGGAATATGCACATTGCTCCTTGCTAAGGAATTGTGTATTTCCACTTCTAAAGTCTACTTCTCATTTCAGTCAAATTAGACTAAGAAATATTAGAAAAGCCATTCATTCCTTCTACCTTTACAGTGTTGCTGTATCACCCCTGAGAAGTTGGTACATAAATTGTCAAGGATCTTCACTGATGTCAAGAGTCTCTCCTCTATTTCTCCTCATTAAAATTCTGATACAAGGTCTCTGTAGGCTCAATCCCTGAGCTACAAGTGATAGAGTAGCAAGGGCATGAAATTTAGAGTTATCTGGATTTGGGTTTATGCTGTGCTCTACCAGGGATTTGGCCATGAGACCTAAATCATCTGTAAAACGGAGATAGTGATATTGACTGCATACAACTTCTACGAGCCCGAGATAAGAGAGCATGCAAAAGGACCCATGGTAGTTACTGGCAGGGATACTTGAGATAGTGTCTGAGGACAAACAAGATTCAATCCACTATTTAGAGGCCAGTGATGCCAAACCAGCCATGCACTGATACCTTCCAAAGATAAAGGGAATGTCCTTTGTCCGAAGCGCATTCTAAGCACAGATGCAAACTAGTGATTTACAGTGTGGCTCACGGAAGACGACTGGGGCTGCCTGCTGTTGCACCTGTTAAAATACCCAAATAGTACGGCCCTTCCCGCTTAGAGCTCAAGAGAAATACAACGGCACCTCAAGAGTGGACCTGCTGTCACTTTTGTCATCGGCCCTGTGGTTGCCTTATTTGCAGTCTCATTCCAAACCCTCAACTTGTGGCCTCCTTTATCACACCCTGCAGCCTCTAAATTGTGGTGCCGGATTTTCCGAGGACTCTTCTGTGAGAACATCTGGGGCTGCTGGATGTGTGCATGCACTTGCACAAATAAGAAACAGAGCTGGTGCAGCCAGAAGGACTTACATTTTTTTCTCAAATAACATATTTGAGTTTTAAAAGCAATGTATTCTGTTCTCTTGCTAACAAAGAATAATAAAGCCAGAGTGTTGCCTTCCCAGCGGCTCTTGTCTTCGAATCGTGCAAAGCAGAAATGATCCTCAGTTTGTAGGCAGCAGCAGCCTACAGAAGCCACGGGAACATTGCCAAGAGCCCTGAAAAACCTCCACAGCTAATTGGGAACTGGCTTATTAGTGACACTTTTGAGAGTCAGGTTGTCATTGAAGAGAAACGAAGAACACAGTGGGTGCCGTAGCCTGGAATTAGGCAGTGGGAGGAGGGAGGGTTTGTCCCTGATCCTTGCAGGAACATTGCTCTGTGATTTTCTCAAACAGTGTGCTCAGCTGGCTTGCAAAAGCAGTGCAACCTGGGAGGCTGCAGACAACACCTAGCCCTCCGCTCTTCCTTGAACACTGCCCCTTCCATGGGCGTTCAGAGAGTTCTGTGGCCGTGGAAAGGCACCCTGAATTCGTTAACACAACTGAGAAAAACCTGTCATGCCCTCTTAGGAGCCTTTGGAACACTTATCTACAATTTCGTGTGTGTGTGGCCAACTGAAAGTGTTTTATTTCACAATAATTAGACAATTCCTGTAGCAAAGAATTCCTGATTTTTTTGTGTAACATTAAAAACCCAACAGAAGAAGAAATGAATTAAAGAACTCACAATTTTTATTTAACTAACAAGTCAAAATACAAAGTAGGTCAATTAATTAGGGAGCATCACAAGAGATAAATATGACTAGCAGTTTCAATTAAAACCCTTGATTTTTAAAAGAAAGTTAAGGACATGGATATCAGTGTCAGGCCGGCAGTCTAGCAAAATACTGTGTCCTGAGTGTCACCTTTGAGCCACTAGCAAGATGTTGCTCTGCTAACAGACTGGGTTTCTCAGTTCCCTCCCCGTTGGACTGATAGTAATTGATCTGAACAACCTTTTCTGATTTCTATGCTAAATTCTAGCCTTCACCCATTTTTTTTAAAAAAAAAGAAGAATCTGTGTCATTCTGCATTAGTAATGAGAGCTATGTAATGTGGTAAGCATATACCATATCCATTTGCTATGCTCCCTGCTGGATTAATTGATGGAATTAAGTTACCACCCTGCTAGAAAGAACAAAGTCTAGACCCTGAAATTAACTCCTGAAGTTCTACACTGGGGTGGGGAACAACCCCACTCTTTTCCTGATGGTACTAGAAGTCCATCTGAATACAGAGAAACTGGAACACGGAAAACACAGTTTATAGCCACCTGTTTGTTGTCTTACTCCATAAATTGTCTATTGTATCTCTTATAGCAAATTCATTCTTCTTTTTTTAATTTTAATTTTTTTTTATTGGGATGGGGTCTAGCTCTGTCACCCAGGCTGGAGTGCAGTGGCATGATCTCTGCTCACTGCAATCTCCTCCTCTTGGGTTCAAGTGATTCTCCTGCCTCAGCCTCCCAAGTAGCTAGGATTACAGGTGCCCGCTACCACTCCCAGCTAATTTTTGTATTTTTAGTAAAGACAGTGTTTCCTTGTGTTGGCCAAGCTGGTCTCAAACTCCTGACCTCGTTATCCACCTGCCTCGGCCTTCCAAAGTGCTGGGATTACAAGTGTAAGCCACCGTGCCAGGCCTCATTCTTCTTTTTCATGATAATGTTTCAGGATTTGCCCCTTTTCTAATTTATTAACCTGAGACACAATAAGTTCCCTGAATCTTGAGGTAACTCTGTTTATCTAACTCTTGCTGTTGACAACATAACATAGACATACACACATGCATTTTAGTGGCAGACACTACTGGGTTGGTTGCCTACCTAATAGTTGGCAATTTTCTCTCCCTTTCTTCTTTTTCAGGAAGGCTTGCTCCCTGCAAGAGAAGCTAAACTGGCACTTGTCATTTCTTCTAGAGGTAGTACGTGACCAAGTTTTAGACTGGTCCTCTAACAGTCATAGGATGGCAGTGTGACACAGTTGTGAGGTAGAATGTGACAGTGTCCTGCAGTAGCAATGTGATGATGTGACAGATTTTTAGAGTAACCTGTGACAAAATCTATGGAAGTGACACACCGTTCAGACATGGTTGTGTGACACTGATATGAGGTGACCATGTGATATAGAGCTTGGGTGGCAATGTGACACATTGACAGCCATGGAACACAGTCCTGGTGTGACAATGTGACATACTTCTGGAATGGCCATACTGAACATTCCTGGGATGGCCATGCAACAAAGCGCTGGGGTGGCAATGTGACATAGGAGAGGACCATGTGAAAAGTATCTGGTCAATGAAGAATGTCTCCTGGATAGCTTCTAGGAAAGATTCTCCCTCCATCTAAAAAGGAATATGGAAAAAGGCTTTCCTCACCACTGGGACTGCCCCTTTCTCTTCCCACAGTTGAACAGATTGGCATGAGCACATAATGCTCCCGGCTGCTGCAGCAGACATACACCTAGCAACGATGGCAGACATTTCATCCACTAAGGATGGCAGATGAATGAGAAGTTCCTAGAAACTTGATGGCACTTTATGAGATAATTCTTAGCTTGTTATCCCTAGATTACTTCTTAAGTGAGTGACGTGGTTAGGCTTTGTGTCTCCACCAAAATTTTTATCTTAAATTATAATCCCCATAATCACTATAATCCCCACATGTCAAGGGAGAGACCAGGCAGAGGTAATTGGACCACGGGGCAGTTTCTCCTATGCTGGTCTCTTGATCGTGAGTGAGTTCTCAGAAGATCTTATGATTGTATAAGTGCCTCTTCCCTTTTTGCTCAGCACTTCTTCCTGCATTCCTGTGAAGAAGGTGTCTTTTTTCCCCTTTACCTTCTGCCATAATTGTAAGTTTCCTGAGGCCTCACTAGCCATAGTTAACTGTGAGTCAATTAAACCTGTTTTCTTTATAAATCACACAGTCTCGGGCAGTTCTTTATAACAGTATGAAGATGGACTAACACAGTGAGATAATAAAGTCCTGCTATTTATGCCACACACATATGTGCATGCACATGTGCACCATTTATATTGCATACATATAGTTAAGCATAAGCATTTTCCTGTTGAAATTACATTTATTTTTGCAAGAAAAACACAAATTGCTTTTTCGTAAAAGTTCAGGAGAAAAATATTGATTTGAAACTTCATAAAGAATAATACAAGCAGTCTCCTTTAGTTATATAAAGATAATGCAAGCAGGCTTCCTCTCCTATCATAAAGACACCTAAGACTTTTTGCTTGACAAAGTTATGTGCTAAAGACTGTGGTAAGCAGCTTTAGCAAGTGAGTGGCCAGTTGGCACAAGAAGCTCTAGGAGATTGAAACTTCCCTATTGTTTCTTTCCAAAGTTCAAGACAAGGGAAAACAATCAAGTTGCACCAAGGTGACCATGGCCACCTACAATCACCTACCATACAATTACCTGTATCGTAAGCAAGGCTCATGATCAAGTGTTCAGGTGTAGATCAAGCTGAGAACTCTGCAGTTTCCAGTATCAGTGGTTGGGACTTAGGAAATAACATTGAGTGTAAAATCTGGAAATCTCGGTGTTGATGTGAAGGGATGTGAACAAGCAAGGGCATGCCAGAGCCAGGGGACAAACAGTATCATCTGTCACGCTATGTAAGACATGGAGGTAAGCCATGCCAGCAATGGGATTGCCAAATAGCAACTCCCTATTTGCTTTTTGTGTGTGTGGAAATAGGCTGAATCTCCTACCACAACTCACTTTGGTCATATGAGCAAATGGACAGGTTCTTGAACAAATTGGACCTTGGGAAACATGAAGGAGGAGCTAATGAAATTTTCACTAATAGCATAAACTGTAAATGAGTGAATACAAGCATCAGTATTCCCACATTAGTGAGGCAGAGTATATGCATACTTGCCTCTGTCATGTCAGGCGTATATCTACTTATATATCAACATCAAGCACTATTCAACAACTGCTGATAGCCCCAGTAGGATAATTAACTAAGCACAATTTTTTTTTACTAATATAATCTTTTTATTTAAAAGTAAATTTTATTGTGCATATTTTAGTATACAGCATGTTGTAAGATACATATATATATAGACACATAATAAAATGGTTACTAGAGTGGAACTAATTAACATACCCATCGTTTTACTTAGTCACTCATTTCCCCCTCTGTGGCAAGAGCAGCTGTCACCCATTCATTTAGCAAAATTTCTGGCTGCAGTATATTGTTATTAACTACAGTTCTCATGTCGTATGTTAGTAGGATATTTGCTGCTTTTTACCCTTTGACCTACATCTCCCCATTTTGTCTCCTTCACCTCAACTCTGGTAACCACTGTTTTATTCTCTACCTCTGTCTCTCTACATATATTTGAATTTTTTAAGATTCCACATATAAGTGGGATCATGCAGCATTTATCTTTCTATGTCTGACTTATTTCACTTGGCATGATGTGCTCTAGGTTCATCCATATTATGGCAAATGGCAGGATCTCCTTTTTTAAGGCTGGGTAATATTCGTGTGTGTGTGTGTGTGTGTGTGTATGTGCACACACACATATATTTATACACACATACTATAGTTTCTTTATTCTTTCATCCATTGGTGGACACTAGTTTGTTTTCATATGTTGGCTACAGTGAATAATGCTTCAATGAACATGTGAGTACCAGCATCTTTACTAGGTGGTGATTTCTTCCCTTTGGGCATATCCCCAGAAGGGGAATTGCTGGGTTAGATGGTAGTCCTATTTTTCTTTAGGGACCTCCTTACTGTTATACCAATGTACATATCCACCAACAGTGTACAAGAGTTACCTCTTTTCCACACTCTCACCAATACTCGATAATACTTATTAAAATGTTAGGAAATCCTATTTGAAATAAAACATTTTAGCAAAGACTAGAAAAAGCGTAATATATATAATTAAATATATATTATTTCATATAATACATATTATATAATTATAAAATATGATACAGAATTAATTTTATATTATTGCATAATAACATATAATATAGAATTAATAAGACATATAATCTATATGTAATTAATCATAGTATATATAATCTTTCTGGTCTTTGTCCAAATGTTTTATTTCAGA
This sequence comes from Aotus nancymaae, assembly GCF_030222135.1. Taxonomy (NCBI): domain Eukaryota; kingdom Metazoa; phylum Chordata; class Mammalia; order Primates; family Aotidae; genus Aotus; species Aotus nancymaae. Next base: position 64,151,325 of record NW_026988447.1, on the reverse strand, counting down.
CATTATTTCTTAACATTTTAATAAGTGTTTCTCAGGAAAATTTTCTAAAATCAAATAAGTCTGGAAAACACTTTTTACACAAACTTAAACTGGTTGCTTTGATGCAAGCCTTCTGAACCTTTTAATATGTAGTATAAATATCCAGGAGAGGGAAGAGTAGATATTGCCTCTGAAAATTGTGTATCCACTGAAGTCTTCGTTACAAAGCATCTTATGAGACTAGTTTCTTGCAAAACATAATTTGAAAAAATCTGATTTAGTTTTAAATTCAACCCACAGATAATAAATGTTTAATTTTTACATATATTTCCTTTAAATTAAAAATATTCAAATTTATTACAAGAAAGTCAACCTTGTATTCAATTGCATTTTTATTCACAAGCAGTCCCTTCGTGCTTTCACCATTCTAGCACGTTTAATATTAATTCATGGCTTGATCTGAGGGAGTAGATTTTTAAACACATTTTCAAGAGCGGTTCATAGATAATATGTTTCATGATCCCACACACATATGTGAAATATTTTTTCTGTTGTTTCATCGTGTGGCATTGATCGTGGTTACGTACACAATCAGTAGGTCCTCAAACCGTGTCCTCAAAAAGCTAGGAAAAATCTGTTCTATATTTCTGCATAGGAGTTAGTAGCTAGCCTGAATATGTTCTTTTGTTCATAAGTTTAGTTTGTAGGGTGGGGCAGGAGGGAGGTTTGATGTGCATGGAGCTAAATCCAGATACTCTGTTTCAGTCCAGCTTCTTTAACTTAGCCCGATTTTTTGAGATTCATTCGTGTTGTTTCATGCTTGAATACTTCATTCCTTTTTATTGCTGAGTAGTATTCTGCTGTATAGTATACTGCAATTTGTTGATGGATTCACCTGTTGATGGTCTTTTAGGTGGTTTTCACTTTCTGGCTATTTTTTTATTTATATGATTTAAAATTTTTGCAAGGATGTGTCTAGTGTGGGTATCTGGAACAATTTTGGATGATATTTGCAAAGCATGTCAAATCTGTATAACTGATTTGCTATAAAGATTCAATTTGAGGCTGGGCATAGTGGCTCACTCCTGTAATCCCAACACTTTAGGAGGCTAAAGTGGGTGGATCACCTGAGGTCAGAAGTTTCGGACCAGTCTGACTAATATGGTGAAACATTGTCTCTACTAAAAATACAAAATTAGCCAGGCATGGTGGTGTGTGGCCGTAATCCCAGCTATTTGGGAGGCTGAGGCAGAAGAATTGCTTGAACCTGGGAGGCGGAGGTTGCAGTGAACCAAGATCACGCCATTGCACTCCAGCCTGGGCAACAAGAGCAAAACTTCTCAAAATAAAAAAAAAAGACTCACTTTGTTGAGACATAGAGATAAAAAGCATTCTTTTGATCCAATAATTGATACCTTCCATGTTCAATGGTACCCTCTTTTCCTACTGGGGAGGACATGAGAATTGAAGGTCTCTGAGTGGAAAAATGTCCCACGATGAGTGCACACTTAGTATGGTGCTTCCTACTGCAGACTGAGGCCAGGGCAAAAAGGAAGGAACCCTGAGTGAGGTGGTAGCCAGTGTAATGCACTAGAGAAGTCTGTAAATCACAGCCCATTCCAGTACCTGGGATCATGAAGGCAAAGAAGCTCTCTTTGAGTTCAGATACTGCGGTCTGCCAAAAGGGCTAGAGAGGCTGAAAGCACTCCCGCCTGCCCTTTCCACAGACTCCTGTCTTGCAGGGTTTAATTTCTGCTAGTTTCTTGTTTCTTTCTTTTTTGCATGCCATAGATTCTTCCAGTGAACTCTCCAGTAGGCTCTAGCCCTCTCCCCTTAACGCTTTCTTTGGGCTGTGATTTTTCCCCTGCAATTTTGGTTCTTCCTTCTGAGGAGAACTGGTCCCTGAAATCTTGAGTCAGTCATCTAGAGAAGTTCTTCAATGCCTCAGGCTATGGACTGGTCTGGAGGATGTGTACTGGCTTAGGGTCCGAGCTTAGCTCCAGACGGGTACAATGTTGGGTGCTGCTGGACCAGGCTGACCTGTCCGGCAATGCCCAACATGTGTGTTACAGAGGAGTGGCATGGAATTTGTAAGATTTTCTGGGTTATAAATAGCCTTAGCTGGTGGCTTTCTCAATTGCAAATTATAGTAATAAGGTATTGGGCACTCCTGAGTAGCTGGGATAGTGTGGGGAAGGGTGTTAGCTGAGGTCACACACACGTTTTCTCCTTTCCAACCACTGTTTCTGCGCAAGCAAATGTTGTAATGGGCTATGCTGATTGACCTCTGGCCAAAAGGTGGCACTTGCGCAAAGACCCAGATGCAGATGACCATGGGATTTACTCCTGGCCTATGTTACCCGTGAAGAAGGAAGTACTCAGCTGTCCCAGGCAATAGGTGGGGCATGGAACTCCCAAAAATGCCTATCTGTGTTCTGCTGCTAAGAGGGGTGGAGGAGCAAAGCTGGGTGGAAGCCGGGTAAGGCAAGTTCTCACTCTGGCTTCCCAAGTGCGTGTGCAAACAAAGGCTCTGATGGTGGCTGCTTGGGTAATGTACCAGGGAGAAGTAGAACCACCTTACGTTGTCTTCGAGATGATATCTGCCACTGCTGCACAACAGAGTCGTGCAAGGAGAGAGGGGCAGCAGGAGGCAGTGAGACCACTCCGGCCCCATGCCCTTGATATGCCATGTCTCACACCCTCGGGCTTCTACTGGCAGAAAGCTGCAGTAGCCAGCTGGATCCCAGGCAGTCTGTGTTCAGAACACAAAACTGCCCCGGGCCACAGGACTTGCCACCTGGGGCAGAAACCTGGGTTCTCAGGCCATACGCCTCCTGGTTTGGCTTGTGAAGCATAGGCGCTCAGCTCACACAGCCATGGCAGGAGAACACCTGAAAGAAGTGTCCTATATATGTCATTTAGATTAGGTATTTCACAGTATTGTCTAAGTATGTTATATCATTACTGATTTTCTGCCTCTCTCTTCTATAAATTATTGGGAAATGACTAAAATATTTAACTACAATTATGGATTTGTCCATTTTTTCTTGCAGTCCCATAATTTTCTTTATATATTTTTGAGCTCTATTACTGCATGCATACATGTTTAGAAGTTATTTTCTTTTGAGAAATTAATCCTTTTGTCATTAGGAAATAACCTTTTTAGCCCCTGATAATATTCTTTTATCTGAAATCTACATTTATAATATTATTATAGCTACTCCAACTTTTTTTCTGTTTATTGTTAACATCATGACATATACACATATATGATGTTCACACGGATTCAGGCTGCTACCATTCTTTCAGTCCTTTTACTTTTCACCTATGCGGCTTTATATTTAGAGTGATTTTCTGGTAAGTATCAGATGGTTGCATTTGAAATAGCTTTTATGGATGACATGGCTATGTGCAGTCTTAACCTAACTTTTTAATGAAAAACTTTTGTAATTCCATCAACAATTTTTGACTTTCCAAGTACATGTTAAAAGATTGACATCATTCAAATTTTTTTAAAAGTTTCTAAGTACAAAAGTGTTTAATAATCCTTATTTTATTCACAAAAACAATATGGAATTTTCTTGAGATTGATGAATGGCTTTTGAATCCAATTTTTCCTGTATTAATTATTTCAAATTTGTGAAAAAGCATCCATTATTCAGAGAAGATAGCTCACACCTCATGTGAATGCAACTGAAAGGCACATCTGTCCCAAATGAACACAGGAACCCAGTATATGTGAAGGCAGAGATTCAGGCTGATACCATTCGTGGGTTGTACACTAACTTGTAAGTATGAAGCATCAGTGCCTCTAGACTTTGCACGGTTTTCTTGTCTATGACAGGCAGGGCAATGGTGTGTACGGAGTTGCTAAAGTAGATGTCCAGATGCAAGTACACCTCCATAGTCACACTCAGCACTTAGCATCTGAGCGTTTATTGCCAGCATCAAGTCACTTATGCTTTCTGGGAGAGCTTTCTTGCCCCAAATCCTCTGACTAGGTACTTGTGACTATAGGTGACTGGCCCATGTGCTACAGTTATCTCAGCTATTCTACTGCCCCAGATTTACCCCAAGGTATAAAATATTTCTATACCCAGTTTCATTGTGAGGAAGATACAGTGCAGGCTTGACCTCGCCTGACGTACCTCAATTCAATATCACAGGCATTTCACCAGTGCTTGCTGCTAGGATTCTGTCGTTTAGAAGACAGCCTCCTATAGGAATCACAAGGAATCTTAACCACTCTGTTTGTCTGTGTGGCTCACAGATTGCCTGACCAAAGAGTGGGAATGCAAGTTGTCCCATCCCACTTCACTCATTCCTCAACTTTGCCAATTCTTCCTTGCCTCTTTTTCAAGGTTCCAGCAACATTAGCCCAATTTTGTGACTTTGCCCTTACAGGCAGGTGGTAAAGTAGAGGACAATTTAGGCAACCCAGAAGTTTTACAGAATGGCTGCTGGATATGTAAAACGGATCCTTCATTAAGCCTTGGTGTTGGCTGGCCTCCAAGAGCTGGGATTGCTCTCAGCTTAGCAGCTCTTTCTCTTAGCTGAAAGCTTCAATATCTAATTTTTAGACAACAGAAAAGATGTCATTTGACATTTCATATTATCTTGTGTATCACATGCACTGATTTGCTTTCCCTATCACAGGAAATTTTGTCTTTGATTATTGTTTCTACTCCAATTATGTTATGTTTTCAGGAATAGCTAACTTCTCTAAACTAAAGCTCTAATATTACTCATTCATTCCTTCATTTACTCACTAAATCGTTCATTCAATAAACATTTACTAAGTGAATAGTACCAGGAATCACGCCAGGTGTAGAGAATACAGTGGTGAGAAAAATACACATGGTCTTTTTCCCATCTTAAGAAACAGCGAGAATGACAGGTGGTCAAAGACATCATTCCAATAAAATGTGACATACTAGAGTGTGTGGAGAGTACTGGGAAACAATTAATCTAGAGGGCTCACACTAGGTCAGTGAGTCAAGCATTAGGTAAACAGTAGTCAGGTAAAAGAGGCAAGACAAGTGCTACAAGCAGAGAAAACAGCATATGCCAAAAGGCTGTTGCAGTTAAAGAAAAAATGTGTCACATATTTGAGGAATTATAGAAATTCATGTTGACTCTACTAATGAAGATAAGAGCAGGGTGGTGGCTAGGTCACTTAGGGTCAGTTCAAGTTATGCATGGTTATGCATGACAGACAGAATCTTAAAGACAATGCAAGTCAACAAATCTTCTAAGCACTTAAATCATACAGCTATATTTCAGGAGAACCACCTGGCTACAGTGTAGAGTTTAGACTAGAGGATTAAAAGATTGGTATCAGTAAATTTATTAGAAGTTTGCAATGGTCCAGGCATGAGGGGATAGAGGGTTGGATTAGTTAGATTAGGGGCAGTTAACATAAGCAGAAATGGACACATTTGAGAGATAGTTAGCAGGTAGGTTCAAAAGAACTTGGATGCTTCTTTGTGGAAGCCTGGAGTGGGGTGTTGGAAGATAAAGGAGATAAAGATAGTTGGTTTCTGTTTCTAGCTGACTTTAAATACACAACACAGAAAGAAAGCTGATGAATTCAGAGTTTAAAGATTCACTGTGAAAGTCAAAAACAAATGTCCAGTGGCTGGTTGCATATATGGCTCAAGGGTCAACAGATGTCAAACCTAATACAAATATTTGAGAGCTATCATATTTAACTTTTAAATTTCATCTCACATTACTTTTCTCTATCATTTTTTTCTGTCTTCCAGATGATCTTTTTAAGTTTGAGTTCTAAATCACTTATTTAGTTTTCTGCGACAGGATTTTATTAAATATGCTGTCTATCCTTATTTTACTAAACTCCCTTTATATTTTATCTTTGCTTTCATAATTTGGAACCTCCTATAGTTGCCTATTCACATGACATCGCTTTGATTATATTAATGCTGTCAAGCAGTTTTCAAACTCTCTTTCGGTTTCTCCTGTGAAATGTTTTTCCGGTTTAGGATGTTGCTTCCATTCCAATGTGATATCATCATTTTTTTTTTTTTCAGTGAGCCCTGTGTTATTTTGCCCTCTCACTCATCCTCAGTCCAGAAGATTCTCTAGTTTTGATTCTGGGGGAAAATATTTTAAGTCATGAAGCAGATTCTGGGGGAAAATATTTTTAGTCATGTAGTTTCTTTAGAAGGTGTAGAAACACAAATAGAAAAGGGGGAATGATAAACGTAAAGGAAGACAACATATAAAGGGTACATTGTTGAACCGGCTACCACTGTAGGTAAATCTATGGGAAAACCCTAGGAACCAGTGCACATTACATATTGAGAATTGTCCCACCTTAAGTGAAAGCTGTCAGGTAAACAAATGCACATATTGGTAGCTGGAGATCTGTCTAGTCCTGGAAGATGTTGGCAGGACACTGGGTCTTCTACAAAGACTTCTTTTTGCCATTGTTCAAGAAGTATTGATGTCTCTTTGTTCTTTTTATGTCTTGTTTTGTTTAACCCTCAATTGGGTGTACTGCAATATAATTCTAAGGTTAACCACCTTGAGTTAACATTGGACTCACAGTTAAAAGCCCGGTCATTCACAAGACTGTCTGTAGTTCAGATGCCAGCCACAATTTTGGGGGTTCTCATATAACACACACTTCTGACTGTCTATGTAAGTCGATGTACCCTCCCAGTACATCAATGTATGCTCCACTGAACTTCAGTGTCCACAGTTTTTATCAGGGTTTCATTACATAGACATAATTGTTTGAATCACAGCCATGTGATTGGATTTAATCTATAGTCCTCATGCCTTCCCAGAAGGTTTGGAGGTCAAATGACCCAACATCTCCAAATCCTCTAATCACTTGACTGGTCCTTCTGAGATACCCAACCCCTATCCTGAGTCATCTCACTAGCATAAGCTATCTAGGGCCCATCATGAATCACCTCGTTAGCATTAACTATAGGGCCCACTACAAATGAAAAAGAGCTCCATCACTCAGGGAATTCCAAGGATTTAGTTTCCCTCCCAGGAACAAGGAACAAAGACTAGATTGATTTTTTTATTATACCACATTTCTCCATCTGGAGATAGCTGAATCTTCTTTGATCTAGATCTGAAGGGAGAGTTGGAGTTGTATACTACCACTAATTTCTCATGTTTAGCAGGCATCAATCTAGTTTATTTTTCATACTAAGAATCCTCTCTTCCCACTACCTGATCCTCTGAAAAACTGGAGCACTTAAAACTATGTCCCCAGCATACATTTCTTTCTTCCAGGACCTCATAAAGGTACAGAATCCAAATGAATGTAGAAATATGAAGGAGTAAAAGTACACTTGCAGGAGAAGGTAGATCTCCTTGTGTTCCAGGTAGACACAGATCCCGGGTTACAGAATCACAAGGTAAGTCATAGGAGAAGCACAAATGTCACACCTTTCTTTATGCTGATGAATTGGCTTTATTTTTCATAGAAATGTTCTCAGAGATTTTCATGATAGCCTTAGTTTTCAGGAATGGTGTAAAATTTTCCACTTTAGTAAAGAAGTTGGGGGAAGCCAAATAAGAATATGCAAACCAAGCTTTATTTCAAAACATAACTCCAACAATTTGATGCACAGTTTAAAATGGAATCCTTAAAATGCATTACCACATCTTCTAGTTTTTGTATCTTTTAATTATTAACAGGCTCAGACTTACCTTTTACTAGGAAAGTGATACAGCAAAGTTGGCTGATACAGCTTCTTCACACAGACCCTCTACTCAGGCAGAACTTTGCTATGGAGCTCAGATAAACTAAATCTACCTACAAGTAATGTGCAGGCTTCCTTCCTCCCCTAAACATGAAGCTTGTATCGGAAAAGAGGTGTTTCATTCTCACGTGTCTGTTTTCTTTATTCTTCTTTTGTTTTCCTCTACTGGAAACCTTTACTAAATTCTCTATCTATACAGCAATATCTGAAGTCATGCATAAAATGTAACCACATACCAATCCTACATCGACCTAATATTTTCCTTCCACAGTCTATTCCCTGTAACTTTCCTTGGTGTTAGCTAACAATTGGCATCATATTCTGTTCAGACTAACCCTCTGTAATGTCACCAATTTACATCCCAGGAGGATGAACTTGCAGCTATGCATTAAAAATTTCATCTGCATATGTAAAGTGTGATCCACTGGATTTAAAGGTGAACAATCATTTCAGCTATCACACTCTAATATGAAATGTCTGTATTTTAGTTCCAAAAGACCATCAGGGAAAATATTATGCACAAAAATAATTTCAACAACATCTGCTCCAGTCACTGTTATAATTATCTCAGAGACAACCAAAAGGATAATCACTTTTGTCATGTGAGAATACAGTGTTCTGTTCTAACTGGGTTAAGTACGTGCCATGGCAGAACACAGAGGAAAGGCATAATAGGAAAATATGAATAGAAGATAGTTCAGCTATGATCCTTACAACCTTATTTCATGAAAATAACAAACTAATCCATAGAGAAACTTTCTCTGACCAGTCATGATTATGTCACCTAAACATTAGTCTTGGAGTCACCTGAGCTGCCAGTCATTAAAGTCTTTCTGCTTTTATTTTCTCGACTCATAATGATACTCATTTCAAGAACATGGGCTCTGTAAGGTCGGTACCTGCCTCTTACCCCTATTTTAGGCAAAGCATTTAGCTTACTAGCAGCACATACTTGGCCCTTAATCAATAGTCATTGAATCATTCACTCATTCATTTAACAAATATTTAGTCTCTTCCAGGAATAAAGAGAGACAGGTAGGTTACATACACATCATGAGGGCTATCACCACTTTAGTGAGAGTGAACAGGGCAAAGAGAGAAATAAGGTAAGCGATTAGAATAGCCTCTTGTAATGGAGTTATTTCCTAAATGCCATTAGAACATTGAGAAAGAAGCCATTAATTCTGCCCCAAAGAGCTAGAAAACATACACAAAGGATTTGTATTAGTCTGTTTTCATACTGCTATGAAGATACTACCTGATACTGGGTAATTTATAAACAAAAGATGTTTAATTGACTCAGTTCCACATGGCTGGGGAGACCTCAGGAAACTTAGACTCATGGTAGAAGGGGAAGGGGAAGCAATGCACCTTTTACATGGTGGCGGAAGAGACAGAGAGTGAGGCCAAATTGCCAAACACTTTTCATAACTCAGGGAGTTCCAATGATTTAGTTTCCTTCCCAGGAACAAGGGACAAAGACTAGCCTGATTTTGTATTATGCCATACTTCTCCATCTGGAGACGGCTGAATCTCCTTTGATCTAGATCTGGATGGAGAATTGCAGTTGTAAACGACTACCAATTTCTCATGTTTAGCAGGCATCAATTTAGTTTATTTTTCATACACAGAGCCAAACCATATTAGGAGATGACATAAACTTGATCCTAAAGAATAACTAAAATTTACCAGATGGAGAATAATGAGAAGGATATAACAGACAGAAGAAACAGCATACTCAATAACACTGAATAATGTAAGAGTTTCTAAGGCTCACATGCTACCTGAAGCTCTTTTCGCAGGGTAGGATGTGGGAGAAGAATAACAGGAGAGCATTCAAGTGAGCCAACCCAAGAGCACGTGGTAAAGGGCTTTGTATCTCACACCAAGGAGTCTGGCTTTCATCTTATAGGTAATTGGAAGCCATAGAAAGCTTTTAACACGAGCAGTACTGTAGGATTAACAGATGACTTCTACATTAAATGGTTTGATTAGAAAGGAGACTAAAAATTCTGGCATTAATTTGTCAATATATGATGGGAATAGGTACTAAGGTAACAGTAGAAATAAAAAGTACATACCAATTTGAAAGATAATTAAAGGAGAATATAGTTAGGATTTAATGATTTTAGATTATTTTCAACTTTGTGCCAGACACTATTCTAGACTCAGGATAAAACAGAGAAGAAAATTGGCAAAACTGTCATTGCTTGACGTTGCAGAGCTCATAACCTAAAGGAGTAAAAAGATCTGGTGAGTTCTGTGAGATTCTCTTAGCTCCATTGTTCAGGGTCTACACATCCAAACCCTGGTTCTCAGAATATTGGCTGCTGATGGCCTACTTCAGCAGGCCCTCACTGTGAACTGCCTTTATCGAAGGTTAAGGCTCATCCCAGGGAGGGTCTATAACCTATGCCTAGCTGGTAAGAGGATGTAAGAGTCCAGCACTCCCACTTTAGTTCAATTTGGGACAATGCCAAAGCTTCAGAGCTACTGTAGAATTGGCTGCGGCCTCCCCTGCAACAGCGTTACACATCTATGCATCTCGTTACCCAAACCTACCTATCCGACTCCCTTACACGTGTAGCTCTCAGAAGCAATCACCAGTGAACAACTGCACACAATCCTTCAGCTAAAAGTATATTTTCAGAGAACCCAGTTGAAGATAGTCAGTGCCAGGAGTGGTCTTAGAAAGCAAACTTTAAAATAAGGTTTGGGAAATGGATCACTTGTCAGAACATGGCAATCAGAATCTCATTGCTAGAGGTAGATGGAGTATGGATAGTTCCTGGTCTACTGTAATGGTGCAATTAACCAAATTATCACCACTGGTAATATGTGACAAGACACAGGCGGAAGGGGTCACACTAGCTGATGCAACTGGCACTTGAGAGGTATGAGAGACACACCGTGAGGACAATGGAATTGAGTGACTTTGCCGAACACCACTGATTCATCAGAGAGAAATAAAGACAGGCTCAGTATGATTAATCATCAATTCAGGACATATTATAAAAGTCAGGGTGCCTTGTAGGTTGCATCAAAGTTCCTCACTTTCTACAGCCAGAGTCAAAGCAAAGCTGAAGACCAGGTGTTGGACTTAATCAAAGTGTCACAGAGCTTCAGTAAAGGGAGAATTCTCAGTCTTGGTAGAATTTTTACTTCGAGGCCAGCACCCTATTCTGGAATGAGTAAGACATTAAAACTTGGAAAATCTATGAAAGTGCAGTGGCACATCCCCCAAACCCATAGGCCTGAAGTAAAGGCCACTCACTCCTCTTAGTAGATTGTAGCTCTCCTTACTAAAGATTATGAAAAAGCTACATATGAAGCAGGTGACATAATAAAATGCTCCTTTTTCTCAGCTTCTACCATCCTGGCTGAGAATTAATGTCTAATTGTCACACCCTGACACAGATGAACTGTGCCTGCTAAGGGAGGAAAGGAGCTATAGGAATTTGACTAATCTGCACTGCCAAGGGCTGGATATCATACATGGACCTGGACCCTACCGGGGATGGGGTAATACAACAGCCCAGTAGTGCTTGATACTGTATGTGGACCTGGCTCCCAGGGGTGCCTGATAATGCACAAGGAACTGGTCCCTGGGTGTGCTGGATATCGAACACAGACTAGACTATGAGAGTGTGAAGCAAAACAGAAAGTTGTATAAAGAAGAGTTCATCTGGAGAAGCACATTCTCATGGTACAGAATTTAACATTCTGGTGAAGACCACAAGAGAAAGTGCAACTGTGCTGCCAAAGTGACACTTAGAAGCTTGGAAAAAGTGATGGACACAGCTAATGGAGTAGAAATGTGAGAACTACTCTCGTGACAGTTCACGGAGCAAAGGCTCCCAAGGCTCAGAAAAGTGGGCATGCTAGGTTAGGAAACCCAGCAGATACTTTTGTTCCTTTGAAGGACCTGGAGGACACACTACTTGTAACAAAACAAAGAACATGCTGGTGAAAGGGGCACCAGCCTCACTGAGAAAGCTGAGTGTGGTTGTTATTAATAGGCCAGGACTCACGGTAAGAGATGCCATTACAGGACTGGACTACTTCATAGCAATGAGGGTGATGGGACCTGGAATTATGGAAACCACATGGTATCACTGAACAGTCAGTAAACAAGGTGAGTCAATTATCAAATAGCAAAGTCAGAGTGGTAATCCGGGGCCCTGATACACAAAGAACTTTTGGGATGGTTTATAGAATATTGTTCCTAGAGGCATGATTAGGAATGCAACAAAAACTTGCTTGATTTATACAATCAAAAGAAATCCAGAGTTGATGATTATGAGACTAAAGGTAATTACCCCAGTAAAGAGTCGTGATCCCTTACCCAGCTTTTAGATATGGCCAGTTCTCAGAGAGATCCTGAACACAGCTGACTAAAGGAAACATCAGTTCCCTATGATACAAGAACACAGCAGCAAGACCACAACAAGCATAAGAAGTGTTAATGCCCCTAATGTTTTACCACCAAATGTTCCCACAGCTATTTATTCAGGAAACCATATGCTAGGAAAAGTAACATACCTGGACGTTTCAGGGACTTTTTAACACAGGGTCTAAATCAACATTGATTCCTGAAGATGCGAAATGCTACCGGAACCCCCTTTTAGAGTAGGGGACAAATGAAGGTTGGTGGTGGAGTTCTGAGCAGCAGTTAATGAGTCCGGCTCACAGTGTTTCCACAGGACCCGTGGACAACATCTGATGCCCATATCCCAGGTTCCTATATAGATATTGGAATGCTTTGTTATTAGCAGAGCTATATCACTGGTTCACAAGTCTGTGGTATGAGAGTCATTGCAATAAGGAAAACCAAGTGAAAGCCTCTATATCCCTTCCCCAGGCAAGAGAATAAATTTTAAAAATACTATTTTGTATGTGGGGAATGGCAAAGTTTAAGCACGCTCTCAAAACTTTGAATGCAGAAGTCCTAGTCGATACGGAAGCCATAGGAGCAATTTCAAAGAAACTATGGGAATAAAGGCCTGACTGAGTGGGTTCCAGCAAGAATGGGTAGAGGCAACTTCTTTTAGGAAATTTGCTGACAGTAAGCAGAAAAGTGGCTTTGAATGTGGATTGTAAGGGCAAGAAAATAAAAAGACCGAAGTCACTAGCTTGTTTGATTAAATGTGGGCTAGTATCATTAATCAAGATTAAAAATCGATATGGCAAGCCGTTAGGCTTTTGAAATTTGAAAGGGGAAAATAATGTTTTACTTTGGAGCCTATTTGGTTTGAATATAGAATTGCCTAAGCTGGGCAAGCCAGAAGCAGGGGCTGCAGATCTCAGAAGAGAGCTGGAATCTCAAGAGCTCAGATGGTCATGAGAAAGACTGGGACTTTACCCTAGCAAGCAGACAGGTTCCGGGGATTTCACGTCTCATTTGCTGTGAAAATGGGACTGGCTTACAGTGCTAGGGAGCCAGGACTGGGAAAAATAGCTTCGATACCTTGGGGCAAGCATATTTGATAGGGCTAGGGGAAGAGTTCCAAAAGGCCCAACACAAAAGGGAAGAAATTGAGCAAATTGTGCTCAAAAATAAGATAAGCTCAAGGTGAATGGTAAGGCATAGCTGTGATAATTCCATTCCTGATATTGGCCCTCAGGAATGCCACTGGGTAGACCACAGGAAGGATGGAATGCTAAGAAAGGCAGACACAATCATTTCATGGCACACAATGAAATATTATCTTCATCTCCTAACAGCTTTTCATTCTGCTATTCTTAATAATTTTGGTCTGTTAGAATCCCAACTTTAACAGCCCTCAGTTTTTTTTTCAATTTGGTAAACCCCTACCTCTTTTGGGGGGCAGATATGAGATTGGGGTCAGGACTAGGAGCAGAGATAAAACAGCATCTGGAATCATAGCTGGCTTGGGGACTGCCTCTCCCGCATCGTGTCTGGGGCTCACAGGGAATTTGGAATCTGAGCAAACCTATGGGACTACAATGAGTTCCGTATTGGATATAATGAGTTTAAATACCCGGCCAAGTAGAAGTGTAGATTTAAAACTCAAGATGTTTTCAACAGAAGTAAAAATTACTAGTACCTGAATGTTTTGTATTTTTCTCCTCCTCCCTTCAAATGGGGAATGATTCACACTTGGCCAGGTTCTCCTCTAGGTAACGGAGCTGGTAATGAATGAAGCCATGAGAACACCACGTAAAATAAGAAAGTAAGTTAGTGTACATCATAATGCACTTGAAGAGTAAAACAGAAAAATAAGGAGAGCTAAATTTTGAGAAATCGTTTTGAGAATTTGGAGTCCAAAATGGAAAATGGAATGTTTCAGGGAGAAACTGCTATCCGCTTTAGGATCCTCAAAGTACAAAAGTAGAGACAATATTTTACCTGTGTATGGAGAAAGCTCTCATTTTATGCACTTCATTGAGAGGCTATTTAAAGACTGAATAATTTTTATCACTTTAGGGCTAATGGCTGTTTTTTATTTTGTTTTGTTTTGTTTATTGCAACATCTTTACTAAACAGGTCTATATGGTCTCTATTTTTATTAATTTTTTAATTTTTGTGGGTACATAGTAGGTGTATATATTTGTGTGTTACATGAGATATTTTGATACATATATCGTGCAATGCCTAATAATTACATCAGGCTAAATGGAATATCGTAACTTCAAGCATTTATCCTTCATGTTACAAACAATTCCACTATACTCTTTTAGTTATTTTTAAATGTACAATTACGTTATTTTTTAGTTTAGTCACTCTGTTGTTCTAGCAAATACTATGTCTTATTCATTCATTAATGTTTTGTTACCCATTAATCATCCTTCATTCCCACCCAATCTTCATCCACCCAATACCCTTCCCAGCCTGTGGTAAGCATTCTTCTATTCTCCAGCTCCATGAGTAAATTGTTTTAATTTTTAGATAAGCTCCATAGATAAGTCAGAACATGTGCTATTTTTCTTTCTGTGCCTAAATTATTTCCCTTAACACAATGACTTCCATTTCCATCCGTGTTGTTGCAAATAATAGCATCTCACTCTTTTTATAGCTGAATAAAACTCCACTGAGAGAATGTACCACATTTTCTTTATCCATTCATCCACTGATGGACATATAGGTTGCTTCTAAATCATAGCTATTGTGAATAGGCTGCAATAAACATGGAAGTGCAGATATTTCTTTGATATACTGATTTCCTTTCTTGTGGGTATATGCCTACCTATCAATGGGATTGTTGGGTCTTACAGTAGCTCCTCTTTTAATTTACTGAGGAACCTCCAAACTGTTCTCCATAGTGGTCATAGTCATTTACATTCCCATCAACAGTGTAGAGAATTCCCTTTTCTCCATATCCTTGGCAGCATTTGTTATTACTTGATTTCCTTTCTATAAAAGCCATTTTAACTGTGGTGAGGCGATATCACATTGCAAATCATTGTAGTTTTGATTTGCATGTCTCTGATGATCAATGATGTGCAAATTTTCATATACCTGTTTGTCACTTGTATGACTTCTTTTGAGAAATGTCTATTTAAATATTTTGCCCATTTTTGATTCGATTAATAACTTTTTTCCTATAGAGTTGTTGCTTATATATTGTTTATAAACCCCTTGTCAGATACGTAGTTTTCAAGTATTTTCTGCCGTTGTGTGAGTTGTCCTTTCACTCTATTGATTGCTTTCTTTGCTGAGCAGCAGCCTTTTAACTTGATTTGATCCTATTTGTCCGTGCTTTCTTTGGTTGGCTGTCTGTATCTTCAGGGTATTACTGAGGAATATTTCTCCCACTCCAATATCCTGAAGATTTTCCCCAATGTTTTCTTTTAGTAGTTTCATCATTTGAAGTCTTAAATTTAAGTTTTTAAACAATTTTGATTTTTGTACATGATGACAGACAGGGGTCTAGTTTCATTCTTTTGCATATAAATATCCAGTTATCCTAGAACCGTTTATTAAAGAGACTATGCTTTCCACAGTGTATGTTCTCGGCGCATTTGTAAAAAAATTAGTTCACTGTAGATGTATGGATTTGTCTCAGGGTTCTCTATTCTTTTCCACTGATCTGTTCGGTTTTTTATGCCAGCGTCATGCCATTCTGGTTACTATAGCTCTGTACTGTAATTTAAAGTCAGATAATGTGCTTCTTCTAGTCTGGTTCTTTTTCCTTAGGATAGCTTTGGCTATTTCAGAGTCTTTTGTGGTTCTCTATCAGTTTTAGGATAGTTTGTTCTACTTCTGTGAAAGATGTCATTGGTATTTTGATAGGAATGGTATTGAATCTTTAAATTGCTTTGGGTAGTATGAACATTTTAACAATATTCATTCCTTCAATCCATGAACATGAAATATCTTTCCACTTTTGTGTGTCCTCTTTAATTTCTTGCACTAATGTTTTGTAGTTTTTATTGCAGTGATTTTTCATTTATTTGGTTAATTTCTAGGTATTTTATTTGCAATTATTGTAAGTGGAATTATTTTCTTGACTTTTCAGATTGTTTGCTGTTAACATATAGAAATGCTACTGATTTTTATACGTTGCTTTTTGTGTGTTGCAACTTTACCGAATTTGTTTATCAGTTGTAATTGGTTTTTGGTTGGGTCATCAAGTTTTTCCAAATATAAGATCATATCATCAGCAAAGATAATTTGACCTCTTTTTTTACAGTTTGGATGTTCTTGATTTCTTTCTCTTTTTCTGATTGTTTTACCTAGGACTTCCAGCACTATGCTGAATAACAGAGTTGAAAGTAGGCATCCTAGTCATGTTCCAGATCTTAGAGGAAAGACTTTAAGTTTTTATTATTATTATTATTGTTAAGTATGATACAAGCTATAAATCTGTCTGTCACATATGGTTTTTATTATGTTAAGGTACATTCCATCTAACCCCAGGATTTTTCAAGTGTTGTTGAAAATGCTTTTTCAGCATCAGTTAAAATGATCATATGGTTTTGTACTTCATTCCATTTATATGATGTATACATTAGCTGATTTGCATATATTGAACCATCCTTGCATCCCTAGGATAAATTCCATTTGGTCATAACTGACCTTTTAAATGTGTTGCTGAATTCTGTTTGCTAGTATTTTGTTGAGGACTTTTGCACCAATATTCATCAGTGGTGCTGACCCATAGTTCTCTTTGCTGCTGTTGCTGTGTCTCTGTCTGGTTTTCGTATCCGAGTAATACTGGCTTCATATCATGAGTTTCCCCCTCCTCTATTTTTCAGAATGGTTTGAGTATGATTGGTATTAGTTCTCTTAATGTTTGGTAGAATTCAGCAGTGAAGCTCTCAGATCCTAGGCTTTTCTGTGATAGAAGACTTTTTTATTACAGCTTTGACCTCATTACTTGTTATTGGCCTGTTCAGGTTTTGGATTTCTTCATGTTTCAATCTTGGTAGGTTGTGTTTGTCTAGGAATTTGTCCATTTTTTTTCTAGATGATCTAATTTATTGGCATATAGCTGCTCATAGTAGCCACTAGTGATCCTTTGAATTTCTGTAGTATCTATCAGCTGTAATGTCTCCATGTTCATCTCTGACTTTGTCTAGATGAGTCTTCTCTCTTTTTTTCTTAGTCTGTCTACAGGTTTGTCAATTTTGTTTATCTTTCCAAAAACAAACCTCATTTTATTGATCTTTGTATGTTTTTATTCATTTCAAATTAAGTTATCTCTGCTCTGGTCTTTATTATTTCTTTTCTTCTACCATATTTGAGTCTGGTTTGCTCTTGCTTTTCCAGTTATTTAAGATGCATTGTCAGGTTGTTCATTTGAAGTTTTTCTTCTTTTTTGATGTAGGCACTTACAGCTCTAAATTTCCCTCTTAGTACTGCTTTTGCTGTATCCCATAGGTTTTGGTATGCTGTGTTCCATTATCATTTATTTCGAGAAATTGTTCAATTCATTCTTAATTTTTTCATTGACCTACTGGTTATTCAGGAGCATATTGTTTAACCTCTATGTGTTTGTATAGTTTCCAAAATTCCTCTTGTTATTGATTTCTAGTTTTATTCCATTATGAATGTTTGAAGACTTGTTTTGTGACCTAACACATGATTTATCCTTGAGAATGATACATGTGCCGAGGAAAAGAATTCATATCCTGCAGCCATTGGATGAAATGTTCAATAAATATCCATTAGGTCCATTTGGTCAATATTGCAGATTAAGTCTGTTGTCTTCGTTGATTTTCTGCCTGGGAGATCTGTCCAATGCTGAAAGGGGGGTGTTGAAGTCTACAGCTAGTATTGTACTGGAGCCTATCTCTGTCTTTAACTCTAATAATATTGCTTTATATATCTGTGCTCCAGTGTTGGGTGCATATATATTTACTGTTATATCCTCTTGCTGAATTGACCCTTTTACCATTGTATGGTAACTTACTTTATCTCCTCTTATAGTTTCTAAATCAATTTTGTCTGATATAAGTATAGTGACTCCTGCTCTTTTTAGATTTCCACTGACATGGAATATCTTTTCCATCCCTTTGTTTTCAGTTTGCTTCTTTATAGATGAAGAGTTTCTTGTAGGCAACAGATCGTGATGAGTCTTGTTTTTGTTTTTGTTTTTTTGTTTTTGGTTTTTAATCCATTCAGCCAGTCTATGTCTTTTGATTGGAGAGTTTAGTCTATTTACATTTACATTCAATATTATTATCGATAAGTAAGGACTTATACCAGCCATTTTGTTATTTGTTTTCTGGTGATTTTGAGGTCTTCTCTTCCTTCTTTTCTTCCTTCCAGTCTTCCTTTTAGTGAAGATGCTTTTCTCTCATAGTATGATTTAATTTCTTGCTCTTTACTTTTTTGTGTATCAAATGTATTTCTCTTGATTTAGGTTACCACGAAACTTGCAAACACTATCTTATAACCCATTATTTTAAGCTGATAACAACTCAACACTGTTTACATAAACAAACAAAAAGAAAACTAATAAAAAGTATATACCTCAACTTCATCCCCACACTTATTAACATTTTGTTTCTATTTATACCTTATTGTACTCTCTCTGTCTTGAAAGTTGTAGTTTGCATAGTCTTTATTTTAGGATAGTTTGTATGACCACCTTGTCGTAGGTGTTATTCATGTGATTTTACTGTTCAATTTATTCTCATGTTATCACCAAAGAGTACTGCTTTATTGTCATGAAAAAGGATGGGAGAAATGGAACTGAACATAATTCACACTGTTGAATTTGTGGCAGCTAAGTACAAATGGATCACAATACCCTAAACAAATAAGTGTTTCCCAGCAGTTTGAAAACAGAAAACTATTTGAGAAAATGAGTTGCCATAGCTACCATAGTAGTAGAGCAACATGCAGTTTAAAGGGCTCTTGTCTTAGCAGTCCTCGCTAAATTTAACTCCTGAGTAACGATATAATAATTTCATCAAAACAATATAATCTACTATGTTAAACTAATGATGCTAATTTTTAAATATAGTATTTTTAAAGTTTGTATATAATTTACAAATTTGTCTTTTTAAGATATTGATTCACATTTGAACATGTTTAAGTGATGTTTTTATAAAATAATTTATGTTAAAATGGGATGAGAAAGAATTTTACTTCTAAAAGTTATGTTTGTGTTATTAAGTCTGAGAAACAATTGGAATACAAGTAGCTATAATGCAAGGAATGATGAAAAGGTGCCCTCAAACAGGCATAGGCCATAGAGGGAAACTGGCAAAAAGCAGAAGAGATGCCAGAGCAGTTCTAGAGAGAAGTAAAATGTTTGGAAGCTATTAATCAAAACCACAGAAATTTTTCTCATGCCAGCTTTTTTAATTTCAAATAATTTATCTCAGAGTTTTTATTTAATAATATCCATTTATGTTTATGACTTTTTTTCATCATGCCACAAATTTATGTGGCAATTACAAATAATTTTGTGTTTCATCTGAGCAACCACTGCATTAACTAAATATGAGAAGTGCCTTGGTTCTCCTGGCAACTGTAGTCTAAAATAATGTAGTCGTGTTCTCAACAAATGTGTTGAAAACTGACATAATAAGGTATCATAATATTGTTGTAACAACTGGAACATTTTGACTTAAACATTATGGATCCATAATTTATATCACACCTCAGCAATGAAGACTGTATCAATAAGTACGCAATCCTTATTCAGTCATTTCTATTCATTCCTGAATGCCATTTGCCTTCCTTTAACTTTCAATTTATCACTTATCCCATGTGAATTTTTGAGTAATTACAATATTCAAATCTTCAGTCTGGAGGGAATTAAAATAGGATTTTGTCCCTTTTCATCCTGACTTTTGTCTTGTCACTATGGCTTCTCCTATTAAACTAAGCTCCAGCCAAATTGAAATTTTTCCATTCTTTGAACAGGGCATAATCTTTCTAATGTTAAACATCCCTCTCAAATGCTCACACCATGAGTCCAACCAATTCAGCAGCTTTTTCCCCAGACATCTTACCATTTATATAGAGATGCCAAATTCAGCTAATACAAATACAAGACACCCAGTTAAATTTGAATTACAGATAAGCTTTTTTACCATAAATATAGCTGATATATTGAATAGGACATACTTCTTATACTAAAAATTATTTGTTGTTTATCTGAAATTCAGATTTTACTAGATGTCTATATTTTGCCTAAAAATCCTGAGGCTAGAAGGACTCTGAATACTACAGCTTTTAGTTTCTCTTATGCATACCCTCATCCACTGGCATGGCTTAAAAAAAAGTGAGGCTTCTGTACAGAAAAGTGAGAAACTGGTAACTTTTGGTGTGGCATCAACATCTTTCTTCTTGCTGATATCCTGGCCCTCTTTCCAAACTAATTTTATAGCTTACACTTCCATGTTAGTTAATACAGTTTCTTTTTCTAGATCCCTAACCTTCTAACCCACTCTTAGGCTCTGATGAATGAGAACCAATTTTTGAAAAGACTGAAGCCCTGTATTATCTCATCTGAGTAGCCCAGAAAAATCTCAGTTTCAGAAACTAGATTAAAATGACCTTAGGTTGCTTGCACACCTGAAAGCTGCAGAGGCAAATGAAAATCCTCTTTAATAAAAGAGGACACCATGTTTGGTAGATTATTAGTGCTACTCACTCATATTTTTAATTCTCTTTTATGCACAGGAAAAGCTTGCTTTTTCCCATCCATTTAAATTTGGTAGTAGTCATGTGACTTGTCTAGGAAATGGAGTATTTAAAACTGGTACACAATTCTCCAGTTTCTCTTCCTAGCCTTATATGTGTGACCAAGAAGGATAAAATAAGGGGGAAGAAAAGCTCTCAAAGGGAATATTGTGAGACCACAGAGAACAGTGGACTGGGGAAGCCTTCTCAGGTAACAAAATTGTATAAATAAAAAATTATCCAAATAGGCACCTGTTGAAATGTATTTTCAGGATAACTTCAGTATTACTATGACCCAGTTACTTCTGTGGGTCTCCCACTCTTTCTCTTTCAAAATGAGAGTGTTTTCTGTAATTATCCTATCCCTATTTCACCACCATATGTTGGTATGGAGCAGAAGACAACTTTATCTTTTAAGTTCATTGATCTCTGGATCAAGAGATCCACATCTGGATTTGATGTAAATATTACTATCCATCACACCCTAATGGAGAGACTACCATGCATTACCAAAAATTCCTGCATTTTCAGCTAAATGATATGTTTGGATAGGATTTCAAGTTAGTCACCTCTGAGTTAAGAGTCTGTGTATTTGGCATGCAGAAAAGAGACTGAGCCTAATATCTGGTAACCAGAAGAGCAGTCTGCAGTAGGCATTAGTGCTATTCTCCACTACTTTCAGTTTTCCTGCCCTTCTAGGACCATGGAACAGCTGCATTTCCCTGTCCCCTTGCTCTAGCTAATAAAATGCAAATAGAAGTGATATATGTATTTGCAGGTAGAAGTATTTGTAATACAATTTTACAATTTTCCCCCTATCTTGGCAATTATGGAAGCAGCTGTTAATATGAAGCTGAGGGACTGTGTTAAGAAAAAAAACTTCTCTTCCCAGTCTGCGAGGGGCGTGGTTTCACCTCCATCTGGGAACCAGAGGGGTTTCAAATGTAAACTTCTTTGTCTGACTTTTCCTGCCAACACCTGCCCCTCAGTTTAGATAGAGAAATCCAGGTAGGTTTCCTTGTTCAAAAACCTGTCTAAAGGTCTGGCAGGAGGGGCTCTGTTGGGGACCAAGTAGCCAATCCGGTATCAAAGTCAAAGATCAGTCACTCCAGCAGAAGTTTGAAAGAACTCCTCTCATTGGACGAGAACATGAATGGGGCAGGAATAACTCCAGGGTTAAAATACTGCTGCTTCTTACCTATACGGATTCCTTCCTTGGATCCCCTCCCATGGCAGTGTGGGAGCTCTCTCTGTCTCTCTGTCTCTCTCTGTCTCTCTCTCTCTCTCTCTCTCTCTCTCTATTTTTCTCTCTCTGCCCAATAAGTCACTCTCTACTAAACTCTTTTGGTCCATGATATTTATTCGAAGGGTAAGCTCACTGTGCCTCAGGGGCTCCTTTCCCCATTCTTGGGGTAAAAGAGGCCGAGGACATCAGAATCCAAATGAGGAGTGAGCTGAGTATGCAACCCGGCTCCAGTTACAAAGCTATCATAAGATCAGAGCAAGCTGAACTGTTAAATCAACATGTGAAATATAGCAAACTGGAGCATTATCTAGTCCTCCTTGCATGTTAACCTACTGATATTGAGATTGTTACCGCAGCATAACAAAAATAACACAGAAAACTGAAACTTAAACAAAGGTTGTGTAATTTGACTGAGGTCAAACCAGGCATTCTGACTCAGAGCCAGCACTTTCAACTAGAACACTACATGCATGGCTCCCACTGTCTCTTACACACACACTCATGCATACACACACAAAGCACAGTCAAGAAAGAAATGCCTCTTCTACTCAGATTTACTAGTGGCTGGCCAGTAGAAATACCTGTCAGAATAGGTGATTTGTCTAGAGGATCCATCTAGCTATGCCACATAAGAGATAAATGCCGAACTTTTTGGACTTCCAGAATATAGGAATATTTTTGTCTATCTCCAGCTCTTAACTGTAGAGTTAGAAGAATCGCTAGTAGTTTTCTACAAATGCAGAAAATCCCTTTCACTGTGTCCTTGATAAACATACTCCTTGTCTGACCAGCTCTAAAAACATAAGCTCTTCCTCAGCAGACCATTTTGAAATACTAATTTCTTACAGCTTCACCCCAGCTCCACTCACATTACTGACTTACATTCTCTCGTATTTAGTAGGAGGAGGTATGCTGCAAAAGGATACACGATGGCAGTAAATCCACATAAAATCTTACTTCCCTCACAAAGTAATATTTTTATGGCACATATTTTGTTCTGGTTACAATAGTAATGCTTGTTGACTGAAGAGAACTGGGGAGATCCAAAAAGAATAAAAGGGAAAATGCAGATTACTTTCAAAATCGTCATTATAAGGTATCTTGTCAACATGTTGACTTATATAGATTCTGTAGCCTAGAATGGGTTATATATGAATGAAAAGGCATAAGAGAAAACTTTCAAGGGCCAGTGAAACACTATTGCTAATTAGGGACCACAGGTGCAAAAATAAATTAAATTGTTTTAATCAACAATTCCTTCATAGCTTTGAGTATTGTGAATCTCAAGAACCACCCTTCAGTCTGCCTTTTTCTCTTTGAAAAGTGGCTAACCAAAGTTTATTTTCCACTTGTCCATAAACCACTTAGGATATAGTTCAACTAGCTTGTTTTACATTTATTATTTATCTTACCAATATTTTCTCTCTCCAAGGATATTTCCTACAGTAAATAATCAACCTTGACAATATATTAGAGTAGAACAAATATATGGTAGATAGACAGAACCAATTTCACTTGACTTTGAGTCCTCCTAACAATGCAGTGACAGTATTAGGTATAAATTAAGCATTTAGAGGGTGCATTCCACTAGTCAGTAAAATTATCCATCTAGAGCTTCTCCAGTGACTTACTGTTAAAAATTGATCTTTGACGGTTAAGCATTTTTTTCTGTCTCTTAGTACAATGCTTTTAAGGTAAAGATTCTGAATATAACTATATGCATCTGTTGCTGCTAAACCTATTTCAAAGGGCTTTACCTAACCTGAAGATGTGTTTAGTCCATAGAGGATGCTTGTTGGGTAACTGTCTTGTGCCTAACATTATGCGGTAGCAACACAGGGGAAATAAAAAGCTGTTGTTATGTTTGCACTTCAGGAGTCCTTAAAGAAAGTGAACACATGTTCTTCCAGCTATATCTTACAAGAAGCTGCTTATATGTAGTTTTTCAAGAGAAAAAATACAAGCTATATATGCATTCTGATTTTCTTTAAGCCAGACTGACATCGCATATGCTATGCACAGACTGATGGATAGATAAATACGTATAAGAACATGCCGAGGGTATTCTCGAGCTTTTCCCTGGTCCCTTCTCTCATGTTTCCAACCTGTTCTTAATCTTACTCCATCCCATTTGACCCTAAACTCTTGGCAGCCTGTGTTTGATCCCACCTCTGGCAATTAAGACTTGGTGTTTGTAGTTGGTCTCAGAGAGGTTGACTTTACAGCTCTTCCTAAGAGATTTTGACTGTCTCCTGGGCAGATTG
Organism: Aotus nancymaae; assembly: GCF_030222135.1. NCBI lineage: Eukaryota > Metazoa > Chordata > Mammalia > Primates > Aotidae > Aotus > Aotus nancymaae. The sequence continues at coordinate 64,126,983 of NW_026988447.1, read as the reverse complement.
CCACAGATAGTATAGCCCATCCTAATCCTAGCTTTTCATAAGTTGGCTGACACCTCAGCTAGACTGGCCCTGGGATTGTAATGGGACACTGCATCTCTTTCAGTATTGCACAGTATTCATTTCTCCTGCTCCTCTTTGTGTTCCATATAGGTAAATAAGGGCCTCTGCTTAGAAAAATAACGTGGTAATAGCGCAAAGTAACTATATATACTTGTTCAGTAAAAAGCTAGTTGGGGGTTTACTTAGTTATTGAAAACAGAGTTCACACAGAGCAAGTGAGAGGACAGCACTCCTGTTTCATGTTGCATTGCAGTTGTTTTATGGTACTGTGCAAAGTCTTACTTTTGCCAAACAAAGAAAATCATCAGGCCTCTCTGCACTTAGCACCAATTAAACTGAGCATATTCAGTTCCATTATTACTGAAGAAAAGTGAGTCTACTGTTTTTGACAGGGAACTGGCCCCTTTCTGAGGCCACATAAGCATGTTGTGCAGCCACCTGTCATAAGAGCCTGCAAATTGGCTAACAATTATTAACCAGCCTTTCTCCATCAAAGTGCTTAGAACAAGATGGTAATTATGAACAGAAAAGTTAAGCAACAGATTAATTCTCAGATCTGTTATCAACCACAGTCAATGTCATCATATATAAAACAGACATTCAAAAATGATTTCTCTCCTCTCTTTGCATTAATGAGTCTTATGTTTAAGGACCACCAGCTTATTTCCTATAAAAATTTTCTACCTATATTGACATCACCATAGCCTGTAAAGACAGAACGTTGATCTTATATATCCATTTAAAAATGAGAACACAGAGGCACAAGAAGTAGTCAACATCTTACTTAACATCAGACTGAAGGAGGCCACAAAGGAGAAGCAGCAGACTGGCCCAGTGGGAACTGCCATCATTTTGGCACGTGCTTTGATGTGAACATATTGTGTGACATTGAACACGTAACCCAAACTCACTAAACCACAATTTTATCCGTCTAATGGGATTTTTAAAAACTATCATGACATTGCTGAAAATATTGAAGAACATGCCACTGCTAGCACATAATAAGTTATAAATAAATGCTAACTATTCCTATTGATGTTTTTTGGACTTAAATTGCTTGGAGTCAACCGTGGAAACATCAGTTAGTAGATATGAGTATTGAAGTAGAAAAGGGTACTTCAACCAGTCAAGGTGAGCAATTATATCCAGGAAGTATAATGCCACTGGGGCTGGGGATTATAGAGTATAATTTGGGAGTAAAGGCCAAAATGATTGTTAAGGACAGATGCAAAGATGAGTGCTACAGAAAAATCTCTGCAAAAGTGATTTCGTGGCTGGCAATATAACCAAGGGTACTTCTCTGGATAAAACGACCGGCTTCTTCTACAAATGCTATCATTTACTCAAAATCATCTGGTTTTATGGAATTTAAAGATGATTATATTATCAAAGGGATTATCCGCTTTGTGCCGAGTGGTTCACGTCAATAAATTCATCTGATTTTACCACAACTCTGTGAGGCATTGCATCTTTTATACAGATAAGGAAAGTGAAGCTTATAGGGATTAAATGTCCTCTTTATGGTTTTATGGTTTGTAAAAGTCAGAGGCAAGGAAACCCAGGTCCGTTTAACTTGAAACCTCACCTTCTCTCCATCCTATCATATTCCCTCCCCCAAGAACAGGAAACTCATCAACAAAAACCACATCTACGTCTGGGGTTTGTTTTTATTTGGTTTGGTTTGGTTTTTGAGACAGGGTCTTACTCTTGTTGCCTAGGTTGGAGTGTAGTGGTACAATCATGGCTTACTACAGCCTCGCCCTCCAGGGCTCAGGCAATCCTCCTGCCTTAGCCTCCCGAGTAGCTAGGACTACAGGTGTGTGCCAGCAAGCCCAGCTATTTTTTTTAACTTTTTGTAGAGACAGGGTCTTGCTGCATTGCCTAGGGTGGTCCCAAATCCCTGGGCTCAAGAGATCCTCTTGCCTTGGTCTCCCAAAGTGTTGGGATTACAGGTGTGAGCCACTGTGCCCAGCCTACATTCTGTTTAAGAAGGAAACAAGATAATTTAAAAAATGAATGTGTTTCTTCAGGGAATAGTTCACATACACACACACACACTCAGATATCATAGTATTTGCTTACCATACTCCCAAAGAAAAGGAGAAGATGGAGACAGAAAATAAGCTCGTAAATTACAAGAAAACAGACAACGGGGCCAAACTTTCAAACACTTTTATTTGTGGTAACTTTGTTGTCATCTTATGCTGATAAAGAGGGTCACTCGCGTGTTTTCTGTCTAGATGTTTCTAACTGCTGTGGAGTTGTGTTTCTTAAATATTTTTCTCATAAGACATTTTATAATAGCATCATCCATCATGAAATTATGAACTCTATGAACTATTCATAATATGTATTCCAATTTTCTTTTCCAGAACAAGTGCAAGGAAATTCAGATTTAGATTTTCTCTGAGGAAAAAAATGAGAAATGGGTTATGCAGTTTTCTGCATCTCCTTATCAAATTCTTTGCTTCTATTGAAAGAGTTGTAATCCATCACTTAAAAAGTATTTATGGAGAAACTATGGTTTTCAAGTCACTACACTAACCACCACTTGGAAATAGGGGGGAAAATGAAGGGAGAACATGACAGGTTCTTTGTCTTTAATAGAAATATAATCTGATTTAAAAGCCAACACAAAGTAATCATCATGACCACTAAAGCCATGCAGGAAATAGATTGCTTTTCTATCCACCAGGGTTCCTGATCCTCTGTCCTGATTTTCCTTCTTCCACTAAGACTGATAATCCCTCCTAACATAAACTGTGACATAATGCCTCTATGGGACAGTGCGAAACTTCTGGACTAGTCCTCCCTTCCTGATGTTTAGGTATTTTTACAGAGGGCCAATTTTCAAAGAACACTCATGCCTTCTTTATGGTTTTTTCCAAGCTTCTGTGAGCACTTAACTGTTCTCCAGGCAGTTGTCTAGAAAATTTTACAACCACTATCATACTTAGGTTCATAGTGTCTTGATATTACTATAATAACCTCCATTTCACAAATGAAGAAATGAATAATCAGAAATATAAACTATATTGCCCAAGATCATGCCACCAGTTCATGCTAAAACCAAGATGTAAATATAGGACTTCAAAAGAAATTCTAAGTTCAGTGCTTTTTTCACTGCACTACTTTGTACTTAAGGACAGATAATTGGCCTCGTGTCCCCGGCTGGGTCCTCCAGGAAGCTCACTACATCATGGAGATTAGTGGCTATGAAAATTATTAGGGAACACTCTCAGAATCAACACAATTAGTAGTAGGGAAGGAAGCTGGGGAAGTTGAGCATTGATGTACTCAAAACGAGACCTCAGACAACAGGAATTTGAACCAGCACATTTGCACAGTTTTGGAAGTGTGCCACCTCAGAAGGAGGGTTTAAATGTGTACAAAGTGGCTCTCTTTAGTGAAATCATTCCCAGAGAAGACTAGTGGTTGAGAGGTTATCAACTGCCTCCCAGCAGGTGGAGGAAAATCCTTTAGTCTTAAATAGGGATTTGGGTGGCAAAGAACAGCATTCACATCTTAGAGCTTTTTGCATCAGACTCGGAAACTACTTCTTGGGTGTCTTTCAATTAATTCATCAAACTGTTCACCATGGATTTTTCAGAAGCATGCTCAATTAGAGTATTGGGAATGCAGCGATATTATGATGTGAATTTTTAGTCTTTATAGAAGTATTCATCGCAATGTCCAAGTCCATAAGTTTCCCTCTTAATCAAGGAAGATAGATATATTAGGGATGCCTTGGATTAGCTGACTCCGATTTATATTACACGGGATCTAAAAAAGGCCACCATATTGGATTTCTCACTTTTTCCTTGAAGGTTCTATTTTATGCAAAAATTACTTAATATATAAGCAAATCATACTGAGATTCTGCTACAAACAGTTAAGGCAAAAACCTTTGTATGCAGGTTCTCACATTTCTTGCAATATTTTGTATTTGTCCACCATTTTAAAATTGTATTACTCCTTCTAATATAGAATCTCCAATCACCAAGTAGAAGTTGAATATTGTATTTGATGAAATTGCTGACAATCAATGCTAATGACAAGAAAGATCTTCATCTTCTAGTACACACTGAATGAAGACTCCTCCCCCCAATCTATTTCGTTATTGTTTAATTCTTATTAGTCCCTTATCAAAACAAGTTTAGCAGTCTCTCATGGGAAGTATTCTGATATTTTAAAACACTGCTGCTTTTTAGTTATTTGGGTGCAAGTAAAGGTTGTTTTAGTTAAGTGATTTTTTTGAGTACAGGTAATCTATAAAGAGCTCAGCATTGCCTGGGCACCATGGCTTACGCTTGTAATCCCAGCACTGTGGGAGGCCGAGGCGGGTGGACACGAGGTCAGGAGTTCAAGACCAGCCTGGCCAACACAGTGAAACCCTGTCTCTACTAAAAATACAAAAATTAGCTGGGCATGGTGGTTTGGAGGCTGAGACAGGAGAATCACTTGAACCCGGGATGTGGAGGTTGCAGTGAGCCAAGATTGCACCACTGCACTCTAGCCTCTAGCCTAGGCGATAGAGCCAGACTCCGTCTCAAAAAAAAAAAAAAAAAGGGAGTTCAGCATTTTTTCCAACTTTCCCTAAATTCTCTAAATATGCAATGTTTCAAGTCAACTATCTCAGAGCTAAATGAATGAAGCTGAACAAAAACAAGGCAGCTTCAAGAACTCTTTATAACCCTATTGTCTACCACAAATTGCACAAATTGCCCTTCATTATCTGAACAATATCTTTTAATAGTCACAGTGAAGTCTTCCTCTGTACTTGCACATTTACAATGCATTCATTCCTTCCAAAGGTCAGAAATCCTGATTTTTATTGTTATTTTCACACCGTCAAAGACTACTATAAAAGAGCAGTCTCAAAAGTGGTGCGTACACAAAGAATGTGTGTATACAGAGTAATGCCGGAAATATTGAAAGTATCAGGACTTCCATTTAAAGATAATATAGAGTATATTTAGTATTAGTAACAGCAGCCCCTCACTTAGTCCAGAGAACAGACTGGAGAGTGACAGAGCCTGGGAAGGAGGGTTTACAGCAGTGCTCTCATATATTCCATAGCAAGTGCTTAGACAGGTGTATTTACAGATCCTGTGCCTAGTTTAAACAAAACTAACCCTTGCACAATAGATGGGTGCTTTAAAAAGATAACTATTGGGTACTGGGCTTAATACCTAGGTGATAAATAACCTGTACAACAAACCCCTGTGACATGAGTTTACCTATGTAACAAATCTTCACAAGTACTTCTGAATCTAAAATAAAAGTTAAAGAGAGACCGAGCCCGCCACTAAAAAATATTCTTGCAAAGAAACAGTTGATTAAAGAACACGCTAATATTGCAAACTTTTCTAACATAAAACACATCTTAACAATTTTTTGCAATATTAAAAATTATGCATCTATATCCACTAATTTTTAAATATCCACTAACCATAATGATACATTTTTAAATACATCTTTTGAGATTCCTTGTTTATCAGCAAAGCACAGCAATCTACATATCACTGAGAAATGTTTTTCTGCTGTGGCCAAAGTGACCAAAACGACAAAAATAAATTGATATTGGCAATCGACATTCATTCTTCTGCTAGCAAATACTCTTTGAAAATGCAGAGAGACTTTGTTAAAGATTTTAGAAAACAGGTATTGTGGGAGGATTGTTATACAGTAGAGTCAAGGCACAAATATTTCTACCATGCTCAGCTTATAGTATTTGCTAGATTCTTTTTAATGATAAAACATACATAAAACTATAATTTTTGAGTCATTAAAGGACAGACGTCCTGCATAAGATATGCTCTCAATACTAAGTGACTTATTTTTATATCACTGTAATTTATGAAACAAAAAAATGCTGCATAAATTAACCCCTAGCAGAGTAGATACTTTGTCTAGAATTCTGGGAGTAGGTCATAGAAATAGTCAAACATATGCAATTCAATCACTGCATCATTTGTCGAACAGTGCAAACCATTGCAAAAATAAATTGAAGCAAAATTGCACAAAGTGCTACAGCTTGTCATTCATCAGATTAAGCTTATTTTTAAATGAGACCTTCAAATAAAAATGCGTCTTTACCATACATATAATGCAATGTGGAAGGACTATGAAAATCTCTTCTTCCAAAGAGACGTTTCCTTGTTGACATGTGGCAAATATAAGAGTTGCAGAAATTCAAGGCAACTTGTATGTTTTTTCCTTAAAAAATAGAAGTGTTCCAGCTTTGCTTTCCTTCTGTCACGTAGAGAGACTGTTGACATAATACAGATAATTAAAACAATTATATTTAATTTGTCTTTTATAGGTAAAGGTAACATTTTTACAATAAAATGAGAAAGTAATTGTTTTATGAAAGAAAATTTAGCAATGGAAAGAACATTGAAAATGAGTGTTTGAAATTATTTTTCTCATTATTTCTTTTCCTGAAAATAATGAGTGTCACATAAAAATTCCTCTACATTCTTAAAATACTAGAATTAACAGAATCTTCCAAATAAAGTTTGGAAAGGTTTTGAACCTATTTGTTTAAAAATAATAATAAATGCAACACCTCTTCCATTCACTTGCAAGAACAACCTACTTACATCAAGGAGATGGAATTTTTTTTTTTTTTTTTTGAGATGGAGTCTTGCTCTGTTGCCCAGGCTGAAGTGCAATGGCATGATCTCAGCTCACTACAACCTCCTCCTCGCAGGTTCAAGCAATCTGTCTCAGCCTCTCAAGAAGCTAGGATTACAGGTGCACGCCTCCACACCCAGCTAATTTTTGTAATTTTAGTAGAGATGGGTTTCACCATGTTGGCCAGGCTTGTCTCGAACTCCTGACCTCAAGTGATCCACATGCCTCGGCCTCCCAAAGTTCTGGGATTACAGACGTGAGCCACAGCACCCAGCCCAAGGAGATGGAAATTTACTAGTAGTGTTTTAAAAATCAAAATTTTGCATAATCCATGAGTGGACGCTATTGATTTAGTAAGCACAGCCAGTGCAAACCACTTGCGTTTGCATTTATGGTTTTCTCTGTAGTGATATCTTTAGCTGTGAAAGCCATTTGAAGTATTATTGAAATAAACTAAATAAACTAAACCAAATATCACTTTATGTATTCACGATGTGTTAAACCAGGACTTTTTTTAAATAATGAAGAATATTTATTCACATCACTCTCAAAATATTGTTTTTGGCACTAATAATGAAATATATTAACTTTAAATATGTTTATTCCATCTTTATTTTATGTTTAAAATGAATTCCTATATGTTTTATGGTATATATATTAGTATTTGTACATTATATGTAAATATACATATAGGTGAAAGCTTAAACATTTTTACTGAGGAAGGTCTGAAATCCAAAAAGATTGGCAATGACGTTTTATTTGTCTTTCTGATTGAGGCCTCTGCTGCATGTTTTTTCTGGATGTTCATGTTTTTGACCAGCAGGTGTCAATATCCGGAAGTGTGGCTGCATTTTACCTCCAGACAGTGGGGACGTGTTACCTCACTCAACAGGAAAAGCATTCCACACTCTTCCACAGGTTAAAGAAATGGCGATGACTTGAGTCTGTTCACTTGGCAAAAGCAAAAACAAAACAAGAAAACAGGGAGGTTAAAGATAGTGACCTGGCAGTGCCTTTTTGCGTTCATATTTATTAACTGGCTTTTAGGAAGAACAACAGTCCTATTGAACTGCAGGAGATTGCTGAGGGAAAGGAGATACCAAAACACCATGCTTTTAGACCACCTGATTACTGAGGTGGGCTTGTGGCAGTAGAATGAGTACGTGCTATGGAGCAACAGATACTTGGCTTCCAATCCTATTGGTAGTTAAATAATAGCTCAATGTCTCAGGCAATTAAACTCTAAAATACACACGATGATGCTGAAACCACAAGATGACTATGAGAGTTACAGAAAGTGGTACAAAGAAAGCATCTATCATTCTGAGGTAACTTACAGACTGAATTTAGGAAAATACAAGCATCCTCAAAATAAAGGGTAACAAGATGATTTGCTGTTTCCTTGGACCAAGGGCAGGAGTTCATTTCAGTATCCAGGGCATTCTCGTACTCTCCCTTGATCTTTCTGTCTCTCCTTCTGTCTCTCTCTTTCTCTCTCATATCTATCTCACTGTCTACACAAATATATAGTTTTTCTGAGATATAACTGACATGCAAATCACTCATACTTAAAATGTACAATCTTTTGACTTTTGAATTTGTGTGTACACTCATGAAACCATCACAATAAAATTAATAAATATATCCATCGCTCCCCCAAATTTTCTCATGTGTATTTGTAATGCTTCTTTCTCCCAGCCCCTGCCCAACACAAGGAATCATCTATTTGCTTTCTGTCACTATAAATTATTTTGTATTTTCTAGAATTTTCTGAAAATGAAATATGTAATATGAAACCATTTTGTGTGTCTTATTTTACTCAGCATAATTGTTTTGAGATTCATGCATGCAATTGTTCATTCCTTTTCATTGCTGAGCAGTATTCCATTATATAGATATACCATGATTTGTCCATTGACCAATTGATACTTATTTGGATTGTTTCCAGATGTGGGCTATTACCAATAAAGCTGTAATGAACATTTTACTACAGGCTTTGTGTGGATATACTCTTTTGCTTTGATTGAAGTGAAATGGGTAGGAGTAAAATGACTGGGTCAGATGGTGGGTATATATTTATATTTTAAGAAATCACATTGCTTTCCAAAGTGGATGTATCATTTCACATTACCACCATCAGTGTATGAGAGTTCCAGTTGCTCAATCTCTGTTCCTCAACACTTGATATGATCAGATATTTTAATTTTAGACACTGTCACTTTAATTTGCATTTCTGTACTACTTTTGGTGTTAATACATCTTTTCCTCTGTTTATTTTCCATATGTTTATCTTCTTGGGCGAAGTGTCTATTCAAATGTTTTGTTACTTGTTTATTGAATTGTTGATTTCTTATTGCAGGCATTTAGTGTTATTAAAGTATTCTGAATGCACGTCCCTTACCTCATATGCAGTTTGGAAACATTTTCTTTCAATGTGTGACTTGTCTTTCTATAATGTCTTTCACAGAGTCATAGATACTAATTGTGATGAAATCAAATTGATTCACTCTTTTCTTTTAAGAATTATAATTTTAGCATTGTATCTAAGAGATTTTTGCTAAATCCAAGCTCACAAATACTTTTTCCTATGTTTTCCACTAGATGTTTCTTAGTTTTAGAATTTACACTTCAATGTATGACCCATGTTGGGTGAATTATTATATCTCATGGGGGAAGGAGCTTTGAATATCCAATTCTTCTAGTAACATTTTTAAACACTGATTTTTCCCATAGAAATTCTTCTGTACCTCTGTTGAAAGTCGACTGACCATATATGTGCAAGTCTATTTCTGAATTCTCTGTATTCTGTCCAAATAACCTATTTGTCTGTCTTCACATTAATGGTATATTTTCTGGATTACTGTAGCATTATTAGTCTTGGAACTCAATATTGTAAGTCCTCCAACTTTGTTCTTCTTAAATTTATTAGGCCATTCTAGTCCTTTGCATTTCCATATGAATTTTAGAATCAGCCTATAGAATAACCCTATACAAATATTGTTTTGATATTTTGATTATGATTGCATTGATTATATAGATTGCTTTAAGTAGAACTGACATCTTGACAATACTCAGTCCTGTGATACAGGGACACCACACTTCTCTCCGTTTATGTAAGAATACATTCTTTTTTTAGTAACGTTTTATAGTTATTGCTTTATAGATCTTAAATAACTTTTGTTATATTCATGCCTATGTACTTCATATTTTAATGCTACTATATATGACATGTTTTAAAATTCAAATTTCTGATTTTATTGCTAGCATATAGAAGCAGAACTGACTTTTGAACATTTATCTTTCATCTTGCAGTGATAATAAACTTATTAGTTCTAGTTTTATCTTGCAGTGATAATAAACTAATTAGTTCTAATTTTTCTTTTAAAAAATTCCATAGGATTTTCTATATTGACAATCACGTAGTCTTTGAATAAAGATGATTTTGTATCTTTGCATCTAATATGAATGTCCTTTCGTTTTATAGGCCTTAGTGGCTAGATCCTCCAACATGATGTTAAATATAAATGACAAGAGCAAACATCCTTAGAAGGAAACACTAAGCAGTTTTATCTGTTTCTTTAATTAGGACATTAGATGTAGGTTTTTATTAAATGTATCTTATCAGATTGAAGGATTTTCTTTCTATTCCTTTCTAATGTGATGAGATTTTGATTTTTAGCTTCTGCTTTTCCTATATCTATTGGTATGCTTGTATGTGTGAGTGTGTGTCTGCGTGTGTGTGTTAGTGAATGGTTAGCTAAAAATATTAAACAACTAACCTTGCATTTCTAGGATAAACCCAATTTGATTATAATGTATTATCTTTTTATATATTTTTGGATATAAATTTGGATATATTTTTGATCATTTTGTTAAGAATTTCTGCATCTTGTGAAATATATTCTTCTTTACTTTTATTGAAATGCATTTTTCTCATCTTAGTATGAGAGTAACACTAGCTTCATAGAATAAGTTGGGAAATATTGCTTCCCACTCAATTTTCTGAAAGAAAATTTGCATAATTAGTATTATTTCTTCCTTAAATGTTGGGCAGAATTTATTATTGAAGACATCTTGGGCTGGAGTTTTTTAATGTGAAGGTTATTAACTCATTTTTCAAATTATCAAATGGAGATAGGGCTATTGGTATTGCATATTTATTCCTCAGTAAGACTTGATAGTTTGTGTCTTTTCATCCAAGTTGGCAGTGTATGTCTCTATGGCCTATGAACTAAAAATAGATTTTTATCTTTTTAAGAGTTTGTTAAAAAGTAGAAAGAAGAATATGCAACAGAGCTCACATAAGGCCCACAAAATCTAAATGTTTACTATCTGGTCTTTTACAGAAGTTCGACCACTTCATTTCTCACACCTGTTCTTTGTTCTCTTTTCCCTTCTTCCTTTAGATTATTTATCATTATTCCACTTTACTGTCTTCTTGGCTAATCAGCTATAATCCTTTTTGTATTATTTTAGTTATTGCTTTAGAATTTAGAGTATACATATTTAACTTGTAATAGTCAATGCCCAAGTAATATTAAACTTCATATATTCTAAGAGTTTTAAAATATTTCTCTCCTCTTAACCTGTTTGTTATTATTGTCATGTATCTTATGTCTACATGTATTGTAAATCTCACAGTTGCCATTAGTTTTAATGTAAACAGTCATTTTTAAAGATATCTAAATAAAATATATTTTCTGTTTACCCGTGTACCTGACATTCTCACTCTATTCACCTTTAAGTAGATACAGATTCCCATCTGCTACCCCTTCCCTTCTGCTGCAGGGACTTACTTGAACATTTCTTGTAACGTATACCTTCTAGTGGTGAATTCTTTTAGCACTTCTATGACTTAAATGTCTTTACGTTACCATCATTTTCAAGAAATAATTTCTCTGGGTATAGAATTCTAGGTTAATAGTTCTTATTTTTCATTACTTTAAAGATTTTGCTCTACTATCTTCTGATTGAATTGTTTCTAATGAAAAATCTGCTGTCATTCTTATTTTGTTCTTCTGTATATAATTTATTCTTCCACCACCCTTCTTCCTCTGGCTGCTTTTATGATTTTATCTTCATCACTGGTTTTGAGTGATGTGATTATAATGAACCTTAGTGTACATTTACCCATACTGCCATATTTCTGGCCTAGTTTTTTAATTTTAGTTCCATGTATCTGTGGGTTTGAAGTTTTCACCAAATTTGGACATATTTCAGCCATGATTTTCTCACATAATGTTTCTGTCCTCTACCTTTAGGGATGCCAAATATGTATACAGTTGTCCTTTGATATCCCTGGGGAATTGATTGCAGGAGTCCCTCAGACACCCATCTCCTACAATGCTCAAGTCCCTTACATAAAATAGTGAAGAATTTGCATATTGCTGTCTTGTATACTTTAAATCATCTCTAGATTAGTTATAATACCTAATATAATGTAAATGCTATGTAAATACTTGTTATACTTTATTCTTTTTTTATTATTGCATTTTAGGTTTTGGGGTACATGTGAAAAACATGCAAGGTTGTTGCATAGGTGCATACGTGGCAGTGTGATTTGCTGCCTTCCTCCCCTTCACCTATATCTGGCATTTCTCCCCATGCTATCTCTCCCCAACTCCCCACCCCCCACTGTCCCTCCCCTATTTCCCCCCAACAGACCCCAGTGTGTAGTGCTCCCCTCCCTGTGTCCATGTGTTCTCATTGTTCAATACCCGTCTATGAGTGAGAACATGCGATGTTTGATTTTGTGTTCTTGTGTCAGTTTGCTGAGAATGATGGTTTCCAGGTTCATCCATGTCCCTACAAAGGACGTGAACTCATCGTTTTTGATCGCTGCATAATATTCCATGGTGTATATGTGCCACATTTTTCCTGTCCAGTCTATTGCCATCTCAAGCCAGTTAGAATGGCGATCATTAAAAAATCTGGAGACAACAGATGCTGGAGAGGATGTGGAGAAATAGGAACACTTTTACACTGTTGGTGGGAGTGTAAATTAGTTCAAACATTATGGAAGACAGTGTGGCGATTCCTCAAGGACCTAGAAATAGAAATTCCATTTGACCCAGCAATCCCATTACTGGGCATATATCCAAAGGATTATAAATTGTTCTACTATAAGGACACATGCACACGAATGTTCATTGCAGCACAGTTTACAATAGCAAAGACCTGGAACCAACCCAAATATACTTTATTCTTTAGGGCAGGAGTTCCCAGCCACAGGCCAGAGACAGCAATCTTGCTACACAGCAGGAGGTGAGTAGCAGGCCAGCAAGTATTACCACCTGAGTGCTAATGGCGGCATTAGACTCTTATAGGAGTGCAAACACTATTGTGAACTGCACGTGCGAGGGATCTAGGTTGCACGCTCCTTATAAGAATCGAATGCCTGATAAACTGAGGTGGAACAGTTTCATCCCGAAACCATCCCACCTCCCCCAATCTGTGGAAAAAAAATGTCTTCTATGAAAGTGGTCCTTGGTGCCAAAAAGCTGGTCTAGGGAATTATCACAAGGAGAAAAAGTCTATACCTATTGAGTACAGACACAACCATCCTTTTTAAAAAAATATTTTTTGTCTGTGGTTGGTTAAATCTATAGCTGCAGAGCCCAGAGATACAGAGAGCCCACTGTCTATTATTCTACTTGAAGTTGATAATTTATTTCTTAGTTAGGCGATTAGGCCGTGAGGGTTCTACTCTCATGAATGAGATGAGTCCCTTTATACAAGGGATTGAAGGGATGAGTTCAGCTTCTCTGGTCCTTCTATCTCTTCTGCCATGTGAAGACACAATATTCAAAGTGCCATTTTGGAAGCAGAGACTAGGGCCCCTACCAGACACTGAACCTGCCAGCATCCTAACTTTGGAATCTCCAGCCTCCATATTTGTGAAGAATTAGGTTCCTTTCTTCCTTCCTTTTTTTCTTTCTTTCATTCTTTTTCCTTTTGAGACAGGGTCTTGTCCTGTCATTCAAGCTAGAGTACAGTAGCATGATCATGGCATACTACAGCCTCAAATTCTTGGGTTCAAGTGATCCTCTCACTTCAGCTTGCCAAGAAACTGGACAACAGGCACATGCTACCATGCTCAGCTAATTCTTTTATTTTTTGTAGAGACAGTCTCCCTGTGTTTCTCAGGCTGGTCTCAAACACCTGGGCTCAAAAGTGATCCTCTCATCTCAGCCTATCAAGGTGCTGGGATTAAAGGTGTGAGCTCTTCTTTATAAATTATTCAGTATCAGATATTTTATTTTAGCAGCAAAAATGGACTGAGACCCTATATTTTCCTCTAGGAGGAATAGTTCAGTAATGTAATGGTTGTAACTGTGATTGGCAAGAATATACAGTACTTTTCATCACAGACATCATTTTACCTGTCTAAAATTTTCTTCTCTATAAGTTTGATTTTGGAAATTTTTATGTGTTCCAATTCTTAGCATGTTCAACTTTTCCTCTACTTTGTTGAACATATGTAATATAGTTATAACCACAGATTTTCTACAAATTCTATCATGTGTGTCATTTCTAGATCAGTTAATATTAATTTTTACCATCAACATGGGTTGTATTTTCCTGCTTCTCTGCATATCTTTCAATTTTTTATTAGCTATCAGACACTGTGGATTTTACCTTTTTGAGTGGTTAATATATTCGTATTTCCAACAATACCCTAGGATGCAATTAAGTTACTTGGAAATAATTTGGTCCTTTCAAGTCTTGCTTTTACAGCTTTAAATCAAAACTCTTAAGGATCAAACTGGCTGATGTATTTTTAAAACAACATTCAAGAATATCTATGAGATATTATGAATTTTATAAAATTGTGATTAATTTGATTTCACTTCTGAAACAATTCTCTGGATTACCAGAGTTATTAGCTTTCTGATATTCTCTCCTTTCTGATATTCTAACTTGCAAATTCCACCTGGTTTTAGCATCCCTGATTTCACTTCTGGCTTCTTAATATACAATGACCACTAGCTCTGCCTGAGGTCCTCCTGCTGTGCTGTGACACAGAAATTCACACCACTTAGAAAGAGCAATCACAGTGCTCATTCCATTTGTTTGTTGTCACTAGGAATCACTCTCCTTTACTTGCTGACGTCTAATGCCTAAACAACTGTCTCTTCATAAAATTTGCCCAGTATTTCAGTTGTATCTGGTGTGAGGCTAAATCTAGTCTTCGTTTTTTCATGTTTGCAATTTTTTCTCTATATATAACTTTAGTTCTGGAAAAATGAAATTTAATTCTACTTTTCTCAATCAAACCAGCTCAAGGCCCATATAAAAGAGTTAATTAGGAGAAAAAAAAAAATAGGACCCTCCTTCTTTTTTGTACTGCAAATTCTAAAGGACAATGTATAAGCATAATCTAGTGAATAAATTTAAATACTCACAATAATAATACTCTTCATGCAGCCCCTGGTGTACATCTACTTAAAGTTCAGAGTTAAGCATTATAAAGGGTAAAACAATTCCTGCCTTCTATGAGTTCAAATTGCAAAACAGCTTTGTAAAATTACTATACAAATTTAGATTACTGAAAGTTGAGTAGTTATCTAGCCTTATACTTTGTTTTATAAATAAAAAAATGAAACTCATAAAAGTTACAAGTTTTTTTGTAGACTGAGAAAGTGCTTTGGAAATTAGTACACAGACTCTTTTCCAATCCTGTCAATAACTAACTGTGCTATTTTGAAAATATCTTGTAACTTTTATGAGTTACATAACATATCTCAAAATAATAAAAGCTATTTACCACAAACCCACAGCCAATATAATACTGAATGTGCAAAAACTGGAAGCATTCCCTTTGAAACCCAGCACTAGACAAGGATGCCCTCTCTCACCACTCCTATTCAATATAGTATTGGAAGTTCCAGCCAGAGCAATTAGGCAAGAAAAAAAAAAATAAAGGGTATTAAATTAGGCAAAAAGGAAGTCAAATGGTCTCTATTTGCAGACGACATGATTGTATATCTAGAAGACTCCATCATCTCAGCCCAAAATCTCCTTAAACTGATAAGCAACTTCAGCAAAGTCTCAGGATACAAAATCATGTACAAAAATCACAAGCATTTCTCTACACCAATAACAGACTAACAGAGAGCCAAATCGTGAGCGAACTGCCATTCACAATTGCTACAAAGAGAATAAAATATCTAGGAATACAACTAACAAAGGGTGTAAAAGACCTCTTCGAGGAGAACTACAAACCACTGCTCAACGAAATAAGAGAGGACACAAACAGATGGAGAAACATTCCATGTTCATGGTTAGGAAGAATCAATATTGTGAAAATGGCCATACTGCCCAAAGTAATTTATAGATTCAATGCTATCCACATCAAGCTACCAATGACCTTCCTCACAAATCTGGAAAAAAACACCTTAAACTTCATATAGAACCAAAAGAGAGCCCACATAGCCAAGATAATCCTAAGAAAAAAGGACAAAGCCAGAGGCATCAAGCTACCTGATTTCAAACTATACCACAAAGACACAGTAATCAAAACAGCATGATACTGGTACCAAAACAGAGATATAGACCAATGGAACAGAACAGAGGCCTTGGAGGCAATGCCACACATCTACAACCATCTGATCTTTGACAAACCTCACAAAAACAAGCAATGGGGAAAGGATTCCCTGTTTAATAAATGGTGTTGGGAAAACTGGCTAGCAGTGTGCAGAAAGCAGAAACTGGACCCCTTCCTGACACCTTACACTAAAATTAACTCCAAATGGATTAAAGACTTAAACATAAAATTTAGCACCATTAAAAACCTTAGAAGAAAACCTAGGCAAAACCATTCAGGACATAGGCAAAGGCAAGGACTTCATAACTAAAATACCAAAAGCATTGGCAACAAAAGCCAAAATAGACAAATGGACCTAATTAAATTCCAGCACTTCTGTTCAGCAAAAGAAACAATAATTAGAGTGAACAGGCAACCAACAGAATGAGAAAAATTTTTTGCAATCTACCTATCTGACAAAGGACTTATATCCAGAAACTACAAAGAACTAAAACAGATTTACAAGAAAAAAACAAACCCATCCAAAAGTGGAAGAAGGATATGAACAGACACTTTTCAAAAGAAGACATATATGAGGCCAAAAAACATATGAAAAAATGCTCATCATCACTAATAATCAGGGAAATGCAAATCAAACCCACAATAAAATATCACCTCACCCCGGTTGGAATGGCTATTATCAAAAAGACAAAAAATAACAAATGCTTGAAAAGATAAGGAAAAAGAGGAACTCTTAT